>NC_042619.1:136593362-137193362 GCF_901001135.1 Rhinatrema bivittatum | reverse complement strand
TTTATTATGTGTGCACATTTGTGTGTATGTTACACAATGAATGCATCTCTCTACGTGAGCCGGGAAAAAAACTACACATATTTGCACCTGCATACCTGTTTAAAAGTTACAATCCCATAGTTTAACCTAAAATGCTATTATTCATATTTCTAAAATATAATCTCATGACAGTACTAAGACTGTGTTTTTTACAAAAAAAAAAATACCAAGTTAGATCATTCAATGACCAGAGGTTTCCCAAAATTAAGCATGTCTAAAGTCTATAGAAGATTGAACATCCTGATTCTGCTGAATATTAGGACGCTGTAGTGGGTAAAAAGTACATCCTCTTAAGGGGAGGAATGGCCTTGGCCGCCATATGCAGAACTTCCTCAAAATATTTCTTTAAAATCACATGTGCCAATTCACCCATGACTTTAGGAAAGTTTAGCATATGCAAATTAAGATGTCTCAAAATTCCATAATTATAATCTCCTGGAAAGGGCTCCCTGCTCATGTATTAGAGTAGCATAAACCCCTGAATGTTCTTAATCTCGTTTTCTAAAAATGGAATAACTGGCCCTCATGCTACAGAACCAACTTTTCAAGTGCAGTTGTCAGAGTCTATCTTAAAGGAACAATCATTTAAAGACTTCCCAAAGCTGGACATAAACTTTTATTTTTTAAAGTCAAAGGAGGCATAATGTACTAAGAATTGTGAAACATTTAAAAAAAGATGGGACTGAAATCATAAGCTGGCATGAAGAAACATGAGGCAGATGTGCTAATTAACAGCTGGTGCAGTATGAAGGGAGGTATAAAACGTTTGCATTGCACGTCATATCAAATTTCTATTCTGCTTTATTACTCTGTTTTTCTGAAACCATGATTCACCAGTAATAAAACTAATATTTAGAAACAGATTCACTAAGGGCCTCATTTTCTAAAGTATCGCAGGCCTGCGATACTTTAGAAGATGAGGGGCGAGGGGCTGAAACGGGGGGAGGGCCTGCGCTAGCCGGCAGCGATCACCAATAGCGCCACCATAGGAGGTGTAGCTATTGGGAGCGAAAGCTGCCGTGAAAAGGCACTTACCTTTTCGCTGTCCCTGACTCTGCCCCCATCCTGGTATTGCACGTGATAAGGGACTTTTCGCGTGTGAAATATCCCTTATCGCATGCGAGCGGCGTGGAAAATGAGGCCCTAAGTGGAACAAAGTTTGGAATGCTATCATGGGCAAAATTCCTAACTTTGCTCGCATCTAAAAATAGCACACAATTAATGCTTTCACTAGTTTATGATTAATGAGAACACACAAAAGTGTAACACATAAGGTTTCCAATCTATGGGCCAGATATTCGTACCTACGCCCAGGTGTAGATTTGTGCGCGCAACCTGGTGCACACAAATCTATGCCCAATTTTATAACATGCGCGCGCAGCCAACTGCCAGCACGCGATCCGCCAGCCCAGCGACCTTGCAGAGGCCTCTGGCCATGCCACTACCCTGCCCCCGGACATATTAAAAAAAAACAAAACACCCCAACCTTTCAAATTTAATTAATTGCAACTCCCCCAACCTCCCGACCCCCCAAAGACTTGCCTGACCCCCCCCCCCCCCCCCCCAAGACTTACCGAAAGTCCCTGGTGGTCCAGCAGGGTCCCGGGAGCAATCTCCCCCTCTTGGGCCATCGGCTGCCGCTAATCAAAAGGCGACGATGGCCCTTTGCCCTTACCGTGTGACAGGGGCTATCGGTGCCATTGGTCAGCCCCTGTCACAGGTAGGAGCAATGGATGGCCCACGCCATTTTTTAAGAGGGTGCCATTTTGATTACTGTCAGCCAATGGCCCGAGAGGAGGAGATCACTCCTGGGACCCTCGCTGGACTACCAGGGAATTTTGGCAAGTTTTGGGGGGGTTGCAATTTATTAAATTTGAAGGGTTGAGGTAGGTTTGGGGTTTTTTTTTTTTTTATTTACAACCCCCCATTGTAATGATTGAATTTGAAGGGTTGGGAAAGGTTTTGGGCTTCGGTTCGTGGGCATCTGAAATAAAATCGGCCCGAACCGCGGGAAAACGAAATTTCCTGCGGTGAGCTGATAACGAAGGCCGAACCAAAAGATTCGGCCAAATTGAAAGGTTCGGCCAAATCAAAACTCTTGAAAAGAGGGTCCACATTCCCTGAAAGTTTATAAGTTCCTGCTGTAAATCAAAAATATGATACTTTTTTTTATTGGACTAACAATTCATTTCTTGACTAGCTTTTGGGAGCTATCAGTTCTTTCTCCAGTATAGAACAGAATGAGCAAAAGATGACATTTACCAGAAATTATATGTGAATCACAAAAGGCATTCCAGGTGGCAGTGTTCATGCAACAGAAAACTTAAATAGTTACTTATTTCCATAGTTGGCTAGGCTGACACAAGAACAGCAGCTCATTCTTTCTCTAGTGTTTTCACATGCATATCTAGATCGGTTCTTTTTCATTATGCATAGTATAAACTAAGTGAACTTTTAAATTATCATCATAATCATAAATGATCACATTCTATAATATCTCAAAGTGACTTACAGTACAAATAAATTTAAGATACAATATAAAAAATAAATACGGGACTGCGGGCGTAGTTTCGGCCTGGGGGCATTTCGGGGGTGTGGCCAAGGCCTCCAAACTGCTCCTGGGACAGGGAATCGCACAGCCGGCACGCACAAGTTAGGTCTGCCTCGGGCAGGCGTAACTTTTCAAAGGTATGGGGGGTTTAGATAGGGCTGGGGGGGGTGGGTTAGGTAGGGGAAGGGAGCGGAAGGTGCGGAGGGGGAGGGAACGGAGGCAGGCTGCGCGGCTCGGCATGCGCAGGCTGCCGATTTTGCGTAGCCTTGCGTGCGCCGACCCCGGATTTTAAAAGATACGTGCGGCTACGCACGTATCTATTAAAATCCGGCATACTCTTGTTTGCGCCGGTCACACAAACAAAAGTACGCACGGGCGTACTTTTTTAAAATCTACCCCAGAATGCCTCCAACTTATTCAGATACATTTTAATCTGGTAATGACTTGCCCAGATATATTTTATCTGCTTAATGGGGCCATAAATGTAAACTTTAGGACAGAGGTTCCCAAACTTGACCTGGAGGACCCCCAGCTAGTCAGGTTTTTGGGATATCCACAATGAATATGCATGAGATAAATTTGCATGACTGCCTCTAGAGCAACCACTCCTTTAGGGTTTGTCCAGTTAACCCAAAAGTTATCTGGATAATCCCCTTAAAATATGGGTCTCAAAAAAGATAAAATGGACAAAAACAATTGTACAAAAGTGATATAACATTAGAATCAGTATCGTTAACTTTATTTTACTTTAAATAAATGCTATAATATTTTATTTGAAGTATAATGTTGAAAAAGTGAAATTAAGATATTCTAGTGATGCAATCAGTGTGTTCCAGACTTATACTAATTGTTACAGCAGTGGAAGGATATAGCAAAAGTGAAAAAAAGGACCAATGGGTTTTTTTATACATTCATCCCTAAAATGGTAGGCTACAGGTTATTGGCCCAAATATCTACTCTTTCTAGTTTTAAGTGGATATTGAATTAATAATTATACAAATAACAATAATACCTGAAGTCTGTATTTGTTTAAAAATGATAAACTAATTTCCCCTGTGGCAAATACAGTATAAAATTGTATGCAGTGTTCAGAATATTTGAACACAATACACAATGTTCTTTTCACCTTAATTTAAGAAAGCTTGCATGTCTGCAAAATGAAAAATAATCTTAATAAAATATGTCAACCCATAGTAATGTTTTCTTCATCAATCTCATTTCAGCTCTACAAGGAAAGTGCAAACATATTTATTTTTTTCTTTGTATTAATCTTACTATAAGATTTCTGAAGGGACCCTGTCAAGTTTCGTAAAATGACTAGCTGACTTTTTTTTTACACTTGCAGTATGCAACAAAAATCTGCAAACAGAAGCAACAAAGACATAGCTGCTATTTATAAAGACGTGGCTGAGCAGGATGAAACAATTCTGCTCCTTAAATTTGCACGTCTTTGCTGCAGCAGCACAGAGGAAAATAAAAGTAATACAAGAAATCCAAGTGCAAAACAGTAGAATAAATGGCTATAAATATAACTAAATATAACTTATAATTTAACACTGACAATGGATGGAACATTTTTCAGCTTTTCTAAATTTTCTTTTTTTACCTGTGGTGCGGCAGCAAAGTTATCCAAAAGATTCCTGCTTATATGGGTAAACTTAAGCGTCCCTTTTTATTTATTCATTTACAATTGTGAATATTCCTTTGCTTCCTCTGCTTTCCACCCCAACTCGCTTACCCTGCTTCATGTTGTTTTCTGGACCTGCCTGCTCATTTACGGCCAGATTTTCAAAGCCGCGCATGCATCATTCCCCTCTGCATTGCTCTCTCACTCAGGCAACACTTTCATGATTTACAGGATAGCTCCTGAGAGGATAGAGTCCCAAAATCAACTCTACAGCAATATCTGGGACACAGAAAGGTAAAAGAGGGGTATTTGATGAAGTAGTTAATGGAAGATAGGAAGAGAGCAAAAGGAAATAGAAAGAATAGTGGAACATCATGCTCACAGTTCCCAGCTTCCTGTGGCATATTTTAGGCTCCAGAATTGGGGTTTTCTCATCATTTCTAAGGAGGCTTATTGGAAGACATCATCAGAAAGGGAAAGAACTCCCGGGTACCTAGTCTGTGGTAAAATGGCACCATAAGTGGCATGAACGCCAAAGGCATTGTAAAAGGGCAAAGAGGTAGTAGCAGTGGCAGGAGTTCTCCAAGGCACCATGAGAGGAGCAAAGCAGCAGCAAGAGGGGGGAGGAATACCCTAAGGCTTCAAAAGATGGAATCAACAATGGTAGTAACATGAACCATCAAAGGCAGCACGAGAAGCAAAGTGGCACCAAGTGTGGCTTCAAAATCTTAAGGCACTATGAAGAGAAAACAAAGTAGAAAAGATGGCAGGAAAATCTCCAAGGCACCAATACCTGGACAAAGCAGCACTGTGAAGTAGTGTCTCTGAAAAGTATCCTTAAATAATGCTGGATCAGGTATCTGGCCTGGTCCACCTTAGAAAGCTTAGACAATCAGAAAGATCATAGGGAGGATCCCTGAGAGCAGGATTAAGAGCCTAGGCCCAGAGAAGGAAGAAAGAGGCCCCAGGTTCCCAGGAAAAGGCAGCTCCTGTAAGATTGCTGTCCTGAATGTGAACGCTGTGTTGATTTATGCTACTGAAGGTAAGCAGTTTTGGAATCCGTTACCACTAGTGTTATATATTGATCATTCCTTAAGAAGAGAAGGCTGGAGTTCTCTATGTTCCATGTCTCCATCCTGAGACTGCTTGGCTAGGTCACAAACCCAAACAGTGGAATCAGCATACCAAGGCACCATGAAAGGGGAAAATCAGACCCCCCCCCCCCCCCCCCACACACACACACACACTTAGTGGATAAACACCCCAAAGCATAGACTATGGGGTATGACAGCAAGGCAAAGTGACATCAAGACCCCTAAGATGTAGCATCAAAGGCATGGCAGCAAGGCAGTGTGGAAAAAAAGACTCTTAAAGTGAAGGATAAGGGATATGGCAGCAAGGTGGGGTGACAGGGGATATCTGTATAACCCCACCTGAACCTATTCTGCATGGCTGGGGCTATAAAAGAATTTGTTAACTCTTTGGGGCAGGGACCATGGCTAGCTCTTCTATCCAACTCTTTCCCCAGAGTGTGGATCCTTTTTATGGGGGGAAAGGTGAACTTTCAAGGCCCAGTGCTGGGGTGAATGACTTCCCTCTGTTGTCCCTGGGAGAGGGGCAATTTTTTTTATTGAGTGTGTTATGTGACCAAATAAAAACTCTGGAGTCACTGGGTAAGTGTCCAGAAAATGTACTGTTATCAATTGGCACAATACATATAATTCTAACACCATAGACTTCCTTAAATCCTTTAGTGTCTTTTTCCTCTATCTGGGATCTGTCTACCCTCCTGGTTTAGTTGGAATGGAGGTCCTCGGGAGCAGGGCAACCCTTCGCTAGGCAGGAAACCCCTTCCAGAGATGGACAAAATCCTGTCCTTACACACAGGCCGATACAGTAAAAGTCGCGGGAGAGCGGGCGAGCGCCTGCTCTCCCGGCGCACACATAGGCCACTCTCCTGTGTGCACGATTCAATAAAAAAAATATTCAAATTTGGGCCCGCGGTAAAAAGAGGCGCTAGGGACACTAGTGCGTCCCTAGCGCCTCTTTTTTGACAGGAGTAGCGGCTGTCAACGAGTTTCACAGCCGACGCTCAATTTTGTCGGTTCTCAAACCCACTGACAGCCACGGGTTCAGAAACCGGACACCGGCAAAATTGAGCGTCCAGTTTTCAACCCGTGAGCCGCGGGCCGATTTTAAATTTATTTATTTTTTATTTTAAATTATTTTTAACTTTTGGGACCTCCAACTTAATATCGCCATGATATTAAGTCGGAGGGTGTACTTTCCCGATGCTGGCAGAAATTAGCGCCTACCTTTGGGTAGGCGCTAATTTCTGAAAGTAAAATATGCAGCTTGGCTGCACATTTTACTTACTAAATCGCACGGGAATAGCTAATAGGGAATGCAACATGCATTTGCATGTTGCGGGCGCTATTTGTTTCGGGGGGTTGACGCGCGTTTTTGACGTGCTATTACCTCTTACTGAATAAAGGGTAAAGCTAGCGTGTCAAAATGTGCGTCCAAACGTGGGTTAACAGTGAGCTCCACCGGAGGGCACTGTAATGTATCAGCCTGACAGAGAGTACATTTTTCTCTCCCCAGGGAGTGAAGGCTTCAGGTGTCTGTCCTCAAAAGTCTTTGTAATTATTTTACTCATGGATGTAGCAGTGGACCCTGGGCCGGCCTAGCGGAGTGGGATGGTAGAAGAGGAGAGCACTCCGCGGTGAAGAAGTAGGTCGGGAGGCGGTGCCAAGACGCTCGTAGAGCTGAAGTCTTCACCCTGGAAGCCTGAGGACCCCCCGAGAGGAGCTTGTGAGGTCCCAGACCACTGGGACTTAGGAGATCAAGGGAGCGGATGGTCAAGGCAGGCAGCAAGAATGGAATCCAGGAACAAGCCAGGGTCAAGAGCCAGAGAAACCAACCAAAGGTTGTCAGGAACAGCGGAAGCTGGAAGCAGGAAAGCCAGAACAGGATCAGGATACCGGGAGCAGGAGCAGGAATACCAGGAGCAGGAACACCAGGAGCAGGAGCAGGATCAGCAAGGACTGGAACCAGCACAGGATCCACAGGAACACAACTAGCCACTCGAGCAGAGGAAACTCGTTGCAAGGCAATTAGAGGAAGCAGATGCCGGCCTTAAATACTTGCTGGCGTCTGACTTCATTTTGTGGGCAGCCCGTGGTCTGGCGGGAAAAGCCCTTTAAATCAGGCCTCCTTGCGCACATGCGCGTGCCCAGAGGGGGAGGAGCCTGGTTCCGGGGCTCGGCGGCGTCTCCCTCGTGGAGGCACCACTGTGAGAAGGCCTGACCAGGCCCAACAAGCCGTGCATCCTGCAGCTGACCACCCGATCTTTCCTAGTAATTTGTGAGGTTTGCTTTATTAAGAAAGCTTTTTCCATATTCTGTAGCTGAGCACAGTTTGTTGATTTTCAGGTGCTGAATTGGTTCTGTCTTCCTACTGAAGCCTTTCTCACATTCAGAACATATAAAAGGTCTCTCTTTTGTATTTTTTCTGTTGGGATTTTATTCTTCCTTCTAATTGAGGGTTTTTGGGGACAAAACTCTCATAGAAACATATTCAACATAGCAATCATCACTGATTCAACATAGCAATCATTACTGTACATTCAGCACAATGAAAATAATTGCTCTTCTTGCCGTTGAGTTACTTATGCTTTGTTCTTCCTCTTTCCCCAGTTCCAGCACCCCTGTTTTATTGTAACTTCTGCTTCTCTTCGCTTTGTTAATATCTAAGGTTATTGTACCCCTGTTCCATGTAAACCGACATGACATGATTGTATCATGAATGCCGGTATAGAAAAGCACCAAACAAATAAAATAAATAAATAAATAAATAAATAAACATAGAAACATGTTGGCAGAAATGAAACATATGGCCTATCCAGTTTTCTCATCCATCCAAATAATTTAGCATAATTCTCATCACTTCCTTAGAGATCACCTGTATTTATCCAATGCTTTCTTGAATTCAAATAATATTTTTGTCTCCAACACTTCTACTTTTAGGATGTTTCCTAAGATTACTCCTGAGTCTACCCCCTTTCAACCTCATCTCATGAGCCTTCATTCTAGAGTCTCCTTTCTAAAGGCTCAGCTCCTGTGCATGGAAACTTTTAAGGTATTTGAATATCTCTATTATATATCTCCTATCTCTCCTTTCCTCTAGGGTATACATGTTTAGATCTTTAAGTCTATTCCTATATGCTTTAGAATGAAGAACACTGACCATTTTGTAGCCACCTTCTGGCCTGACTCCATCCTGTTTATATTTTTTTAAGGTGCAGTCTCCAGAATTGTACCCAGTATTCCAAGTGAGGTCTCACCAGGGACCTATACAGGGGCAATATAACTTCCCTTTATCTCTCCAGTATAAACAAGGAAAGAAGGCTGAGAGAACTAGGCTTGGATCCTACAGATAATAAAAAAATGATAAGGTAGAGAACCAGAAAAAAAATTGTATTTTATATTTTTTTCAATTTTTTTTCTGGGGACAAAACACTGCAGTATAACCAGAGCAAGAGTCCCAAAGGGGAAGGAGATGGTTAAGGACCTCATAGACAGCTAGAGTAATAGAGAAGGCGCCCTAAGGTACCAATATTGGCTGCAATGGTGGCAGCAGCAGTAGTGGTAGCAATTATTAAAAACCTAAACAGTTGTTGCCATTGTCTATATCATTTCAAATGAGAGCACATCCATAGTGTGCTGTGAAGTGTGCAGTTTGACTACACACAAAAAAAATCTGTCAAATACTCACAGACAAATAAGGCTATCAGCCTGGTAAGAATTTTCTCTTCAGCCTCTGAGTGTACTGTGTTCACTTCATTGTCAAGAGACAAAAATATCATTAGCAATGCTGCAACTGTAATCTCCACACTGACTCTCACCCTGATCCTCTTCCAATCAAGAGAAAAACAAAATCAGCAGCAGTGCATTGCCTCACTTCCTGGCACAGTGAGTGAGACAACTGCAACACAGAGGGGTAGATTTTTTTAAAAGCGCATTCGCGTAGTTTTGTTTGCGCAGCAGGCGCAAACAAAGGTACGCTGGATTTTATAAGATACGCGCGTAGCCGCGCGTATCTTCTAAAATTCTGGATCGGCGCGCGCAAGGCTGCCGATTTTGGGCAGCCTTGCGCGCGCCGTGCCGCGCAGCCTGTCTCTGTTCCCTCCGAGACCGCTCCGAAATCGGAGCGGCCTTTGAGGGAACTTTCTTTCGCCCTCCCCTCACCTTCCCCTCCCTTCCCCTACCTAACCCACCCCCCGGCCCTATCTAAACCCCCCCCTTACCTTTATCCACGGATTTACGCCTCCCAGAGGGAGACGTAAATCCACGCGAGCCAGTGGGCTGCTGGCGCGCCGAGACCCGACCCAAGGGCGGTTCCGGAGGGCGCGGCCACGCTCCCAGAATGCCCCGGGCTGGTACCACACCCCTGGTCCCGCCCCCGAAATGCTGCGACTCGCCCCCAAAACACCGCGTCGTTCGGCCCAACCCCTGACACGCCCCCGGGACCTACGCACGTCCCGGGGTTCTGCGTGCACTGGCGGCCTATGGGAAATAGGCGCGCCGGCGCGCAAGGCCCTGCTCGCGTAAATCCGCCCGGATTTACGCGAGCAGGGCTTTTAAAATCCACCCCAGAGAAGATTAGAAGTAGCCCTTTAACAGTGCCAAATCCAAAAGTTAAGCTTTTTCACAACTCTCAAAGAACTTTTCCTAGCATATTCTTTTCTGTGATGAGCTAGAAAGGAAATACAGACTGCTTCTTGCAAATATTTAGATTTTACAGTGGAAGGACAGCAGTGTTACTTGATCCAGGTAGCAGCTATAGGCTAGATAAAAAGATTCTGCACAGTAATTTGCCTTCTGTCTAGTCTCCTTCCCAACTTGTCCAGTCTTAGCTCTTACAAAGTTGTGAGGTCACATAGGCGACAGTTGGTTGCTATACTTTCCAGGTGTTTTTTTCTGAGCAGTACACAGCCATATACTTTAATGGACTATTGAAATGAATTGGAAACATAAACATATGGGCTGAAGAATATGTATTTCATTTGTGGGATCCCTCCATTTGTTTTGGAGGGCCACAAATGAAACATATATGGCTACATTCATTATGTTTGCCTATTCATTTCAAACAAATGTACATCCCTATTATCTGCCTAACTTTGTAATTTCCATCCTCAAACAGTGGCTCCAGTACCTTGTATCCTTGTTTGTATGGAGCAAGAGGGTTAAAGTCATTGTTGGCTCTGATTGAAAAGAGCAAAAAGGTCATCATCAACCAAAGAGAACCCAGGACCTTGGCACTTATGAGTGGATGAGTGAGCTACAGCACTGCAAATGAAAATCTCAGCAGAAGAAAGAAAACTCAGTGATGGCAATTTGCAAAGGAATTTCCATGGGTAAAAACATTTTACCTGCATGAATCAACTGTCTGAAAATTGTGCATCCATCATGTGGGTAAAAGTATATGCCTAGTTCCACAACCCATGTAGTTTTACCTACATCAGGGGTGGGCAAGTCCAGTCCTCAAGGGCTGCAAACCAGTCGGGTTTTCAGGATACCCCTAATGAATATGCATGAAATAGATTTGCATACAACTGAGGCAGTGTGTATGCAGGTCTCTCTCATGCATATTCATTAAGGATATCCTGAAAACCCGACTGATTTGCAGCCCTCGAGGACCGGAATTGCCCACCCCTGACCTACATGGTGGTGGAGGCATTCCTGAGGTGGAGTTAGTTTGGGGGAGAAAACAATGCACACGTTTTGGATTTTCAAAACCATGAATGTAGTTTCAGCAGAGAAAGCAAGTGCAAATCTCCGTGGGCACTTTTTCCTTGGGCTTTTTTCAAAGTAAAAATATATTCATACATTTATTTTTAAAACTGGCAGAAAGACCGCTGTTAAAAAGAACCCATGGCTTGCAGATTTGTGGGTAGTATGAAATTTACCCCTTTATTCAGAAGCAACACCAATCAGTATCTCTTTTTCAGAGTCTAACTCGACCTCTCCATTCTCGTCAAATCTGCTTCCTCTTTTCTCTTTGACACCACACTATTTTCTATAACTCTCACTCTATGCTCTTTCTCTAGATCCCCTGACTAATCCCTCCCTTTTCTCTCAATATGCTTACTGTTACTACAGTTCTTACCAACCCCACCACTTGCTGTATCCATGTCTGCTTTTTCTCTTACAAGTTTGGGTGTTATCAGTACCAACATCACTTTTGCTACCAATTCTCTGCCAATAGCTGGTATCATATCTATAATAATGATCTCCTCTAACATACCTTTCAAGGCAGAACTAAAAAGAAACCCTTCATATATTGATAGACCATGGTTTTATCCAGAAATCACCTTCTTCATTCTCTGAACGGGATGTGCTCTGAACAATCAAGTGAGATGGGGAATGAATAAAAGGAATGAGAGAGAGAGAAAGATAAGGTCACTACTCTGATCTTCTGTCCCATCACCTCAGGGTTAAAGGAGGCAGACTTTGGAGTACTCTAAGGAAATATTTCTTTACAGAAAGGTAATGGATGCATGGAATAGCCTTTTAGTGGAGGTGGTAAAGACAAGGATAGATCTGATTTCAAGAGAGCATGGGACAAGCACGAGAGATCTCTTAGGAATGACCCAGGTTTTGGGGGAAGGTAAATTTGTGGTTTTAATCTTTTCTGGAATCCTTTTCTGGAATCTAGGCAGCAACAAGTACATTTTAATTTTAAAACATTTTATTGGTTTGAATCTGTTAGGAGTGCCCCAGGGACTATACTATCTCCCACTCTTTTTAATATTTATTTGTTTTCACTGTGTTCTCTATTGAGCTCTTTTGATATTTTCTTCAGATGCTATGTGGATGTACTTTTCTAGTTCAGGTGATTATGTTTCTCTCTTTTCTTGGATTATTCAATATTGATGACAGTCGGGGATTGGATGAGTTCCAGTGGACTTTTGTTGAATTTTTCAAAATATAAAGATTTATGGATTTCTAGAAAGCCAAGACTGAAAGATTTAACAGCTATTATAGTTCATAGGGAAATAATTCCCTTTGTGGATCAATTAAAGAACTTGGGGGTTATTTTTGATCCTAGTTTGGATTTCAAGGCTCAGTTGCTACTATACTTTCTACTGTTTATTATAAACTTAGACTTTTATGTCATTTAAGATCTATTTTTGATGTGGCTGATTTTAGAACAGTAGTTCAAGCAGTATTTAGTCCTCAGTGGACTATTATAACTCTGTATATGTAGGTTTATCTCAAAATATCTTGTGTATTCTGCAGTTGCAGAATTCAGCAGCATGTTTGGTTACAAAAAGTCCATTACAGGAGCATGTCACCCCACAGCTGCGTCAATTACATTGGTTACCTGTTTTATTTCTGATAAAATTTAAAGTTCTGGTTATGGTTTTTAAAACTTTAAAGGGAATTATTCTCCTTATTTTACAAAAATTATAAAGTTTTATCAGGCAATTCAATGTTTAAAATCTGCTTCTCAACAATTTTTAGTGGTTCCATCTATTAGAGAGACTCAGCTACAGGCTACAAGGAATCGAGCTCTGTCATTAATAGGTCCTCAACTGTGGAATGAGTTGCCTAATGAGTTGTACATGATGTCTGATTTGAAATTTTGTAGGAAAAAGTTGAAGACTTTATTGTTTAAGGAAGCTTTTAGCTGATAACATATTTTATTTTAAAAGTATTATATGTTTCTATGTGAATTTACTGCTGCAAGTTAAGATGTAATCCACTTAGATTGATTATTTTTATTATAAATGGAGAAAAAAACATTTTAAATAAATATATAAATAAGTGTTGGGGATTGTAGAGCTGAGCAATTGGTATGAATGGGCAGAAAAGATAGGCCATATTGTCTTTTCTGCAATTATATTTCTCTGTTTCATCTCCAACCACCCATTTTAAAATGCTGCAAAATCTCCTAAACTATCTTTGTAAAAGCACTAAAATTCCTTTCTCATCCTACTATTCCAATTCCCAAGAAAATAAATGTTCAAACTGGTTGAGATCTTCCAACCCTATCCCACAAACCTGCGAGTGGTAAGCCTAATCAATGTATGCTGACACAATTGAAAGCACATAGAAAATCTGAAATCCTAAAGTCCTAAAGTTTGTACATATGACTGGTATAACCATTACTAGTTAAGATACTCATTTTGAGAAAGTATGTTGAAAGGATTTTAAAAATTGAAGGATCTATAATGTTTGATACAGAAACATGATTTTGATAAGTAAAGGAAATATATGAACAGTTACATTACATAGTACAGATAAATCAAATTTAAGAGCAAAGGGGGAAAAATTGGAAAATAAATTTGATTGTTAGGTGCACAGAAATTGTGACTTCTGCTGGAGTTGGATTCTATTGCAGTCTTGAAAGTATAAATATGGAAAATCAATGCCAAATCCATGTGTCTTTGTGCTGCGATATTCAAACTGTTAGCTCTAATGTAAATCATAAAGAGCAGTCATAAACCAATGCTGATCAGTTCACACAGGTGTTAGAAAGAGATACAGTTAACAATTTAAATACATCATATATCTCTTTGCAAAAAGCTCTTTCCTTACAATAATAAGTTTAACCAACAAAGCAGTCTCTTTCAAAACCAAGACCACAGATGTGAAAGCAGATAATGTCTGAGAAATTATTTCCTCTTGTTGGGTAATTATCATTAATGAAAGAAAAAATGTCTTAAATCCTAATAAATCAGGCACTGAATTGTCTGACCATGCATCCAAATTGCTGCATTATTCACACTGGAATTACTCCAAAGATTAGCTGTAAATTGTCCTCTAAATTGAATTTATGGTTTCATTTTTCATAACTACAGTGTTGTGACAGATGAGAAGAATCTCAGAGCAAAATGACAGTGATAGACCTAATTTCTTAATACTCTGTCTTCAAGACAGAACCAATCTGCCTCTGTTTATAGATAGACTTTGTACTTTTTTTCTTTGATAAGCCTAACAAAACCTGTTATGAAATATACAACATCCTACTTTCTACACCACTCTAGTGAAATATATTGAAATGCTAAACAAATTCTGTGACCCCCATAAGCTAACAAAATTGAAAACACAATGGGGTAGATATTTAAAAGCCATTTAGATGAATAACTTACAAGTTATACCAGAAAATAAATGTGTGATGCGTTAACATTCAGGTGGTTGCGTGCAAACAAAAAAATATTAGATAATTGAAACATAGAGAAAACATCTCATTAAAGCATAAAAAGTCCTTTTAATCAGGGATGGTCCAAAGCATAGTCCTTGTGATATAAGAGCTTAATAGAGTATCTTTGAAAAACAATGGCCTAATAAAGCTATCTGAGACTCAGTCCCCATTGCTGTAGCCTAGCAATGGCAGAGGCGTCGTTGGAAGCTCCAGACCGGGATTGCGGTAGCCTCCTACCGTGATCAGGGAGAGCAACTTTAATTAAAGGTATGGAGTGGAGGGGGGGCAGGGGGAGAAGGGAAAGAGTTAGGGAGGGTATTAGGGGCAGAAATTGTGCCTGCAATATGGCAGTTTTAGAAGTTTGAGCAAGGGGTGGGGGAGAGGGCTCTTCCAGCACACAAAAATGTATTTTTTAACAATAAATGGCCCATTTTGGAGGGTGGCACATTTGGCTCCATAAGGCCTTTCCAACTCTAGTAAGAGGGAGGTGGGGGACAGACCGCGATGTGTTTTTTTGTTTTTTTTTAAAGGAACCTAAGAAGAACCTCAGAAGAACGAGAAGGTAGTCAATGCTCAATTATCTGACTTCCTCGAGGATCACCACATCTTACATCCATCCCAATTTGGATTCCGTAAGGAGCGTAACACTGAAAATCTCCTGCTAGCCATCACCAACACCATCCTCATAGGTATGGGCCAAGGGACATCTTTTCTCCTCGCCATCCTTGATATCTCAGCTGCCTTCGACACGGTCAATCATCAAATCCTACTTTCCCTCCTAGCAGAAATAGGCATCGCAGGCACTGCATTATCTTGGTTCTCCTCATACCTCTCCCACAGAGAATACATAGTGAAAATTGACAAAGCTGAATCTTCTCACATTTCTCTCACACAAGGAGTTCCCCAGGGGTCCTCACTCTCCTCTACCCTCTTCAATATTTATATACTGCCCCTGTGCCACCTCCTCGCCGACCTAGGATTGAACTTCTTCTTATACGCCGACGACGTTCAAATCCTCATCCCCATCAAAAACACACTAAAAGAAACCCTCCAACTCTGGGACTCCTATCTTACAGCCATCAACTCACTTCTATCCAACCTCCACCTTGCTCTTAATGCCTCAAAAACTGAGATACTCATTATATCTAATCAACCTGAACTTACATCCCCAATAACATACTCTCTCCCCCCGCTACACCCCACTGACTGTTAGAGACCTTGGTATTGAACTAGACCAGCGCCTCGATTTCAAAGCTCATATTAAATCCCTTTTAAAGGGGGGCTTTTACAAACTCCACATCATGAAAAAGCTTAAACCACTGCTCCACACACAAGATTTCCGACTAGTCCTGCAGACCACTATCCTCTCCAAAGTGGACTACTGCAATTCCATCCTCCTTGGCCTCCCAGAGTCCACCATCAAACCCCTACAAATCCTACAGAACGCCATGGCGAGAATTTTAACTAACACCCGAAAAAGAGACCACATCACCCCCATACTTAAGGACCTCCACTGGTTACCCATCACCTTCCGTATACAGTATAAAACCCTCACCATCCTTCACAATCTGCTCTACAGAACCAACCTCTGGCTCAAGGACTCGCCTCACTTCCGCATAACCAACCGTCCAACCAGATCCTCCCTCGCAGGTACCCTACAGACCCCCTCCCTCAAAATTGCTCACCTCACCTCCACGAGAGAAAGGGCCTTTACCATAGCGGGCCCTACACTCTGGAACTCCCTTCCCACCTTTCTCCGCCTTGAACCCTGCCTGGCCACCTTCAAAAAAGGTATAAAAACTTGGCTTTTCAGAAAGGCCTATCCTGAAACCAACCAAACCTAGATGCACCCCTAGTACCCCTCTCCTTGTCTACTCCCCCCCTCCCCCCTTATCCTAAGGCAATATCTCATTGCCATCCCCCCTCCGCCCCTCCCTTTATCGTACTGCAATTTACAAAATTATACAGTTAAACTGAGGTAAACAATCTTACTTTAGTTGCAACCACTGTAAATAGATCCTTCTGTAAATAAGTTCCTGCTATTTTAACAGTTGTTCTTTTATTCTCCATTCCATGCTACCTATCTTTTCCCTCCTCTCCTGTCTCCCTCACCCCTCTCCTCTTTCTCGCCTGCTCCCACCCCCCTTCCCCTGTTCATTGTAATTTCCTCCTTTTGAGTTAATTGTAAACCGGCGTGATGTGCCATACGAACGTCGGTATATTAAAAAGTTGTTAAATAAATAAATAAATAAATAAATAAATAAACATAACCGGATAGATTCTTTATTGAATATATCTGGTTAAGTAGCGAATAATTTTTTGGAAATGCAAATAATTTTAAATGATTTATTGCTAACTACTGTAAACTGATTTGATATGCTTGCATGAAAAGTTGGTATATAAAATTATTAAATAAAATAAATAAATAAATGTCCCGAAATTCAAAAGAATATCTGGTTATGTTTAAAGTTATCTGGCTTTGGTTAGTCGGATTACTTTAATCGGGGATATTCAGTGAGACCTTAACCTCACTGAATATCTGGGACAAGTTATCTGGCTAATTTTAACCAGATAACTTGTCCACTAAACATCCTACTGAAAATGAACCCCAATATATTTACCAAGTTCACAGAATTTAGATACAATTACAATTCAAAACCCACTGAACACTGACATACTACACAGTGTATGTCAGCAACTGTGTTTCATTCCTATTTTAACTCCTAAGAATTTCCTTAATTCCTTAATACTAATGTTGAATACAATGATCATAACATTTGGCATTGCAGGTACAAAGGGACTTATCGACTCTTCATTATGGACTATGCTATTTCCACTGAAGGGCAGAATAGTGATTGAACTGAGCCATTTGCTGTGGCACTCTCCTCTAGGAGTGGCTGCAATTGTGCAGTCTTAGGTGATGGCAGGAGAACCCCAAGAATATTCTGAGGAGAGAATAATTGGTGTTAGAGGGAGGAAGCAACCCTCTTCCCTCTGAGTTCTCATAGTCAGTAAATAGAATCATACAGAATAGTCTTGCCGTGATGCCTCTGATACTTCATGGATGTAGCTCTTTGTAATGGATCCAGCAGATGAGTAGAAAGTCTTCCTTGCTTGGTGTTTCTATGGGGTAATGTGATGTTCCAAAATTGAACAAAGATTTATACAAAAGTAGTAAGATGTGAGTGTCGGGATTCTTTCTTGGGAGCCAGCAGTATGCAAATGAAATAAAGGACTAAAGGAAAGAGCTGTTCAGTGCTCTCATCAAAATCAAAGAGTCCAAAGCAGTCCAAAGGATGAAGGAGAAATTGTGGATGAGTCAAATGCAAATGTCATTGCAATCCACCAACTGCTGTGACCAGTTTCTCAGCAGCCATTAATCCCACGTAGATGTACTAAAGTGCAAGAATTTTGGAAGGTTATCATGCATAACCTATCCCAATCATTATGTGAAAAAATGACCAATATTGCACTATGTACAAAAGCAATAGCATACTTATTGCATATTATTTTTTTATTGGAAGGAAAACAACATGGCATTTTAACCAAGGAAAATAAACAGTATACCTTGTATAACAACCCCACTCACTTACAGGTGCTGTGAGGGGAGTAAGAAGAACTACTAAAGGGAAGATAGGGGGAGAGAGGGGATGGTGGAAGAAGAGAAAGAGGAGATGGAAGAGCAGGTGAAAAATAGGAGATGACCATTAAATTCATGCATTATACCTGCAGTCTGGAGGGTGGCCAATATAACCCCAATATTTAAAAAGGGCTCCAGAGGTAATCCGGGAAACTATAGACCAGTGAGCCTGACTTCAGTGCTGGAAAAATTGTGGAAACGTTTCTAAAGGTCAAAATCAAAGAGCATATAGAAATATATGGTTTAATGGAATATAATCTGCAGAGATTTACCCAAGAGAAGTCTTGCCTCACAAATTTGCTTTTGAAGGGGGGGTTAATAAACATATAGATAAAGGTGAACTGGTAGATGTAGTGCATTTGGTTTTTCAGAAGGTGTTTGACAAAGTCCCTCATGAGAGACGTCAAAGAAAATTAAAAAGTCATGGGATAGGAGGCAATGTCCTTTCATAGATTACAAAATGGTTAAAAGACAAGAAACAGAGTAGGATTAAATGGTTTATTTTTTCAGTGGAAAAGGGTAAACAGTGGTTTACATTTTTGAAGATGCAATCTCCAAAATTTTACACATGAGGTCTCACCACGGACCTATACAGGGGCAATCTCACCTCCCTTTTTCTGCTGGCCAGTGGCCACTCCTCTCCCTATGCAGCCAAACATCTTTGTGGCTTTTGCCATCACCCTATCCACCTGTTTGACCTTAAGATGGCCAAACAGGTGACTAAGATGATGGGAAAAGCCAGAAAGTTATTTGACTGCTTAGGGAAATGAATGGTCAGCAGAATAAAGAAGAAAATATTATCCTTGTATAGATCCTCGGTAAAACTTCATTTGAGTTACTGTGTACAATTCTGGAGACTGAACCTTTAACTGGTTGGAACCAGTCCAGAGGGTGCCTACTAAAATGATCAGTAGTCTTCATTCTAAAACATATAGGGACAGACTTCCTAGAAGAAAGGGGGATGATAGAGACAGTTAAATACTTCCATGGCTTTCTATACACAGGATACAGGCTTCTTTCAAAGTAATTGAGGCTCTAGAATGAGTATTGCCTTACATTACTCAGTATTATATTACAACAGGAGTAATGTAAGGAAATACTTCTTTATAGAGGATAGTGAATGCATGGAACAGGCTCCTTGTAGTGGTAGTGGAGACAAGAACCATATCTGAATTTAATAAAAAACATGGGATAAATGCAGGGATCACTGAGGGAGCAAGGGGATTGTAAAGCTGAATTAGTTGATGTGGATGGGCAGACTACATTGCCCATATGGTCTTTTTTTGCCTACCAGGCCATGAAATTATATCCTTTCATGGACTGGTAGGCAAGTTCATCCTGTATTTTTTCCACAAAGATCAACCATTAACTCAGTTGCTGAAAAAGGGGATTAATCAAAGAGGACTAATGAAATGGAAGAAGGGACCTTCCAGAAAATAAAAGGGACTTATGCCCTAAGTCAGTCCTGGACAGTACCAACTTCAGTAGTCCGTATGGATGGATCCAAAAGCAGGTTGAGGACAGTCTTCTCCCAAAACTCCCATAGCATATATCAGCAGAAAATGTTTTCCCTATGAAATGGCATACTCAATGGCTGGAAAGGAAGCCTTTACTATAAAATGGGCCATAGATTCCCTACTATATTATTTATTAGGGGACATTTTATTCCTACATGGACCACAAACCATTAAAGTGAACTTATGGAAATAAGGAATTGAATCCCAGAGTCATGAGATTGTTCCTAATACTGAAACTCTTCTATTTTATAGTATAGCAGAGGCCAAGCAAAGGTAGCTCAAAAGGAATTTTGTCCAGAAAAGTAGGAATTATTAGGGCAAGTGTTCCAGCCAAAGATCTTGAGTAGAAGAGGATGGTGTGTGAAGCATTGAATGTTCCTTACAATTGTTTTGTTATCTTAATAAGACAGCAGTTAGAGAAGATTAGACTAGATTAGACTAGATATTTGTTCAAATACATCCTCTTTAAATATTAAACATGAAGTCAGGAGTCTTAGCACTATACTAGATAGCGAACTTAATGTAAAGGCTTTTATAAAAACTATAATTAAAGACAGCTTCTACAAATTGCAAATGTTAAGGAAATTAAAACCTCTGTTACATTATAACGAATTTCGAACAGTGCTTTAAGATCTTTTATTGTCAAAGCTGGATTACTGCAATGCCCTCTTTTTGGGCCTACCGTTATCATCCATTTGCCCCTTACAACTTTTGCAAAATGCCGCCACACGTCTGCTGACTAATTCCAAAATATTCGACCATATCACCCCAATTCTGATGAGCCTTCACTGGTTACCCATCTATTTTCGAATTCAGTACAAATGCCTGACTCTTATCCACAGAACCATCTATGGCAATAACACAGAATGGCTAAATGCTTCTCTTCGCATTCACACACCCTCTTGCAATTTAAGGTCTTTAGGCAAAGCACTCCTTCCAGTCCCATCTCCCAAATCAGCACATCTGGATGCAGTCAGGGAAAGGGCCCTCTCCCTAGCCGGTCCGAAACTCTGGAACTCTCTTCCACTTAATATAAGTTTAGAGGCTAGCATACAACCTTTTAGGAAACAACTAAAAACATGGTTGTTTGCGCAGGGTTTCAACAATGCAGAATGACATCTTTTTAGCAACTCTGCCTGGAAATTTAGATATTATAAAGAATGTTTATTAGCACTAGCAGTATAACCCTATTTTACCAATAGCGTGATATTTTATGAATTTTATGTATTTTATTATTTTGTAGGTTTAAGTATTGAGTATTTTATGAGTTTTTAGCATTTCATTTTAATGTTTCTTTTTGGGACAAAGTATTAAAGACTGTCCCCAAATATAATGTAAACCGACTTGAAGTGTATACAATATGTTCAGTATATAAAATTCCTAAATAAAATAAGTAAACTAAACTAAATCTACAAGGAAATATAGGAAGGAAAGGATAACCCAACATCAAAAATGAACCAGCAGAGGGAGAAAAGTTCTACAGGGAGAAAATAACAGCCAAACAATAAACATTTAGAGATCGATTTTAAAATGAGTGAATACGCTAGAATTTTAAATCGCCACACACTTTTACGCATTTATGTTTTAAAATGCACCAACCGCATGTAAGAATGCTCCTAATTTTAAGAGGTTAATCAAGCACAGCTAGTGTACGTGTCTTCCATAGGACGTTGTCGGCTTTTATGCGCATGTGGCAGCAAATCTTAAAATATGCTCGCGTTTTCCACTTAGGCCACCAGTTTGTCCAGTTAATAGCGAAGTCCTTCAGGCCCCTTTGGTTTTCCATCCTGGGCACTTCCCAGTTGACCCGGACCTTTCACCCTGTTCTATAAGCCCTAAAATTCGAGATCCATAGACTTGCTCCTCATCAGGAGCAGCAGTAAAGTTACGCAGATATCTAGCGCACGCACGCTGTGGGTTTCATTTTTAAAATCCGGAGTTGGCCCCACCTTGGAACGCCCATGCCCCACCCACGCCTGCCCCTTTTCCACCCTCTTATGTTTGACACGTGCACTGGTATATACGCGCATACTTTGCAGCTTTTTAAAATCTGTGTTGCTCGCGCGCGGCCCACAAACAAGCAGCGCTTATAAAAAATAAGGGCTGAAGCACCTGACCTCACCCTTATGTTTCCTTGAAAAGGTCGACTGCTCAGAGAGGAAGCAGACCAGGAGGAGACTCTTTTCTTGAGAAGCTGCTCAGCTGAACCCCCAAAAGAAGCTAAAACTCATCTACTCTGGAATGGTCAGGGGGGGACATAATGGCAGAACTTACCAGATTCTGTGGTACCGTGCTTTATTTGTTCAGGGGACCAGCTCAGTGACATGATGGCAGTGCAATGCAGAATATACCCATTTCAATCCCTGAGTCGGCTTTTCTGTGCCCTGGGTTGGCTCCGGATATCTCAGAGACAGTTTTCACAGTCTCTTGGGAGGGGGGAAGGAGTCATGGTCATCATTAGGGCAATATCTAGTGGGTAGATTTTGAACCCCCATGAGGCAGGGTTCTGGAAAGAGTGTGAGATTGGGTTATTCAAATTTAGGAAACATTTTATGGGTAGTTGTGAATGAAGGCTTATGGTGCCAGAATCTCAACACTAGTTCTCATTGAGCTGGAAGAAAATGGAGAAAGGATGATATACCAATTAAAAAAACAGAATATTTCTTCATGAACCAACATTGGCTTTTAGTTAATTGCCTTTGCCTGCTTGTGTGTGGCTAGAACTGCACACGTCTCTTTTGTTTTTTAGTGCATCTGTGGCTAGAAACCATGCCTTAGTAAGAGAGGTTTTATGTTGGTGCTTGGGACTGAAAAAATAAAAGCCATCTCTGTATCTCAGTCACTGCATCCATTTCAGGATGTGCAGTGTTCAAGGATGAAAAGAGATGGCTTTCAGAATAGAGGAACAACATGAGGGACTGAGATCTGCAGATTCATGCTTAGAGGCCGATTCACTAAACAGTGCTAGTGTTAATGTGAGCAATAGCACATGATTTCAGACATGCCAATGAATATAGCATTCATTATCAATTTAGGGGGTAATTGTAAGACTCTCCAGATTGGTAAAATAAATAATTTTTACTTGCAGACTTTACACCACTTTCCAGAATGAATGCACATGAGTACTTCCTTTTAAAAATAAAACTAGTCACACATTTGCTAACTCAAACTACAGTAAGAGGGAAAAGCTTTCTTTTGCTGCTGTAGCAGCTCCCTGTTAATAATTGCAGTCTCCACCATCTTCACTTGAAAGGCATGGCATTCTCTATTCCCTAGTACATCCAGTTTTACTGTACCAAGCAGAAAAACTATAAATTACAAAAGAATAGCACACGTTTCTGTAGAGATTGAAGTTATTGATTGAATAGTACCTCATCTGGGCAAAATAGATCTCATCCGGGCATCAAATTTTATTGCCTGCATATGCAAATGTGTTTTGACTCTTGGATGCAGATTGTGGATATACTAGCCAAATATATTATATCCTTTCATGTCATTAAATAAAGTGGCTTAAATGAGTACATGTCTATTGAAGGAGGATTCCTATATAAGGTTCCCTAGTAGATTAAGCATGGGAAAGAAAAACAGGAGCTATATCATGCCTCAATCATAGGTATGACAAGCTCCAACATAAATTGCATTGAAAGCACACATTTTAACCCCTTCCCCCCCCCCAAAAAAAAAATAAGAAGAACTAAATGTCAGGATATTAACTGTCAGTGCAAATATAAAAGGAAAGAATTCCCAGTCCCTTTTTACTGTTTAATTACTTATTTTAAATGTGATTACCTACTCTTTCAATGAAGCCCAGAGCACATTACAATTAAAACATTAAAGTTAGCTCCACTACTATCTGCCTCAGTAAGACTCATTTTCATCTATTCAGTCTCCCAAGAAGTCTGAACAATCTTCAAGCATTGTTTTGTATTCACACTTTCCCTGGTTGACTTTCTATGTTAGTACCCGATTATTGTTTTGTTTTTTTTTACTTCATTTGATCTTGCAGTTTTTATTGTTTATGTATAAGTATTATTATTTTGTTCTTACTTTTACATATTGTTCTTTCCTTATGCTTTTTATGTTTTGATTGATGTATGTAAGGCTTTGCGTACTCTGCCAAGATCTTATTATGGATTGTTAGAATATAAATGATATTAAATAAATAAATAACAATTTAGCATAAATGTGACAGTGATAGCACTGGGATAGTCTTGTCACAGTCTGCTGAAACTAAAAAATAGCATTCTTAACAGGATGGTTATTTTATTCTCACTACAATGTATAGAGTTGTATGTTAATGTTATTCATCCACAGAGAAGCATTTTGACTGACTGAATTTTGAGTTGGTTAGATTGAAGTGCCACTTCAACTTTGTTCTGACCTTTGTGCACTTTACAGTGCTGAACATGAAATGTTTCAAGCAAAAGACATAAAGAAAGTGGGATGGGCATTTGGGAAAAATGAAATAGGAAATGAGAAGAAATTTCCTATTTTGTTTGAATCATTTTCAAAATGGAAAGAGTTAAATTCTGATTAAATTTCATCGGAATCTAATTTTGTTTTGAAAACCTATTTTAAAAAGTCACTACTTGGGCCTAAGCTAGCCATTGCAATGGAATTAATTAGCTTTCATACATCAAAATTTCGCCCTCTGCTAGGGAGGATGTGCTGAAGTTCATTAATTCCCCAACAGACTCCAGTGGATGGCGTCAGTTGGTGAAGAAGAGCCAAAGAAAGAAGACACCTGGCCTCTGGGCCGAACCCTGGTGTCAGACCTGGTTCTGCCATTCTCTATCTCCCCCACTCTGCCAGCACTACCCCTAGGCGCATAAACGCAGAACACACCAACCTATGAAAGCCCATTGGTAAGAAAGGCCAGCAGAGGTGGTTTCTGATGATGTCATGCGGCGGGGTATTTAAACCCCTGTCTTGCTCCTCTCCATGCCTCAGCAACAGGTCCTTTTGCTTAGTCTGCAGTGTGTTTTGCTATCCTTCATGCCTCATTCTTCTGCCTCACCTTGGTGTCTTCTGTGTCTCCTTGCATTCCCTTGACTTGCCTTGTTGCCTCTGTGCCTCCTTGTCTTTCTCCTGCCCTTTTCTACCTCACTGTTGCCTTGCCCTGTCCATCCTGTCTTGTCTTGATCCTCAGTGTCTGTCCTGCCTTGTTCTGTTTGTCTTTACTTGACAAACAGCTGAACTTTGCTACAGACCTGGCTCACTCTCTTGTCTGCTGCCTAGTACTGAACTCTGCTATGGACAGTGGCTACTCCTCATACTTCTGCCCCCCTGATCTCAGCATGAACTCTGATGCGGATCGTTGTAACCTGCCTTGACCTCAGCGTGGTCCCAGATCCAATCTCATGTTGCCAGTCATGACTACTGCTCATACCTGGACTCTGTCAGATTGCCTCTTAGGGATACTTGCCCAAGTTCTGCTAGCCCCCAGAACCTAGGGCTCAACATGTAGGGAATGAGGCTGGTATAGTTAAGCCCAAGCTTCAAGCCCTTAGGCTGCATCAACAGTGCCACAGCCCAAGGGTTCACATCCGAGACACTCTTATATTGATCCAATAAGAGACATCACAGCCTACAAAAGATTGAACATTATCCTGTAAAATGCTTATGTGTTAGATAAGTGAACGGTGTTTATTACCTCTACCTTGTATATACCTTGTATATAAATTTAATCTTTACCTTATATATAAGTACCTTACTGCCCTCTCGTGTTGCGGTCTGCACCGCTTCCCCTCTCTTCCCCGTGACCAGCGCCTACCTCCGCGTCTGGGGACGCCGCACTCCGCGGTCTCCAGGACCCAAGGACGCGCTCAGTTCCATGTGGCATCGGCCATTTGCCTGTCTCTCTCACCGCGGCCTCGCGCGCGCGCGCGAGTACGGCCACTTTGAGCGCCCAGAACCCGGAAGTCAAGCCCCGCCTGCGCTGATGACGTCACGCTCTGAGACAGATATAACCGGCGTCCGGACGTTCCATCATCGCCTTGCAACGAGGTTCACTACAGTCTTGTAGTTCTGAGTTGCGCTTCGTCTTGCTGAGTTCCTGCCGCTGACCTTGGAGTTCCTGACTACGCTCTACCTGCTGCCTGCCTTGATCCGGTTCATCCCTGACTACACTCTGCCTGCTGCCTGCCTTGACCCCGGTTCGTCCCTGACTACGCTCTGCCTGCTGCCTGCCTCGATCCGGTTCGTCCCTGACTACGCTCTGCCTGCTGCCTGCCTCGACCCCGGTTCGTCCCTGACTACGCTCTGCCTGCTGCCTGCCTTGATCCGGTTCATCCCTGACTACACTCTGCCTGCTGCCTGCCTTGACCCCGGTTCGTCCCTGACTACGCTCTGCCTGCTGCCTGCCTCGATCCGGTTCGTCCCTGACTACGCTCTGCCTGCTGCCTGCCTCGACCCCGGTTCGTCCCTGACCACGCTCTGTTGCCGCCTGCCTTTGATCCCGGCTCGTCTCTGTTCCTGCTTCAGCCTTCAGCCTTGCCTTCACCTGCTGGCTGCGGACCCCGCTCCAGGTTTCTACTTGCTCCTACTCACGTCTGCTCACTTAGAGACTCTATTATCTTTGGACTTCCTGGTTCTCTATTGCTGGACTCTCTCTCTAGTACCCAAGTCCCAAGGTGCCAGAACCCTACGGGCCCCTCCTGGGGGGTTCTGGGTACCCGGGTGAAGATCTTGTGCTAGACTCAATTACCATTGGACTTCCTGGTTCTCTGTTACTGGACTCTCTCTCTGGTACCTAAGTCCCAAGGAGCCAGGACCCTACGGGCTCCTCCTGGGGGGTTCCTGGTTTCCGGGCAATCACCTGGTGAACACTTTGAGCCTTGGCTCCGCCTCCCGTCCTACCCTGCCTCTCGTGGTAGGTCGGCCCAAGGGTCCACTATTCCACAGCAGTACCCAACTGCAACATCTCGTTCAACCTCTTCATATAAATTATTTCATTTGTGAGTTATACTATATTTCCTCCTGCTCTACATTCTGTTTAAACTGCACATTTTGTTCCCTTCCCCCCGCCCTGTTCAGTGTACTTTATTTCCAAGCTGTCCGTTATAATGTAAACAGGTATGATGTTTGCATACTAATGTCGGTATATAAAAGCCATAAATAAATACAAAAATAAATAAATAAATAAATAAGTGCATACATCCCAAAGCTCATTTCAAACTGAAATAACTGTTCTGCAATTTTGCTTCAGCTTCAGATACGCAGGTATACTGGAAAATGCACAATTTCAGTTGGCATGGCTTATTCTCAGCTACATGCACGCAAAATGCAAGCAGAATTATTTATATTTATAGTTGGCAAGGCTTATTCTCAGGAATATTCACTCAAATATGCAAGCAGAATTGTTTACAGTTGGCATAGCTTATTCCTGAAATATTTTGTGTATCTCAGATGGGTGCTTTCAATTTTACTCCTGCCCTGACCCAGGCGCTAAGAAACCCACATAAAAAAACAGGCCCTAACAGTTCTCCTGGCTAATGTGGCTCTCTGCATTACTCGTTAATGCTAATTGCTCCATTTACATGGCATTTGCATGGCCTGCGCTAACCAACCGAGTGTTTTTACTCTGATTTTTGTGCAGGTTTTTTCAGTGCTAAAACTTATATTACATACATAAATAAGGTTAGTGCTGAAAAACCCACACAGAAACAGATGTAAAAATACACGAGTGGCTTACTGCAACTTATTATATCAGTCCCTGTATCTACTTACAGCTATTTTTAAAAATACCAGAATTTCTTCATTTTACAGACTCCTGTATTACTTAATAAAGCCATGCATACATTAAATTAAGAAGCAAGAACTGCTTCCTAAATGTTATTGTCTAGAGCTGTGAATCTTGTCTTCCATATATACTGTTTTCCTTGGTTTATCTGAGCAGTCACTGGCCTTACTGGGAAAAAAAGATTTCTAAAGTAGACATTTGGTTGAAATTGGTGCTTATTTAAAGAGGTTTGGTTTTGTTTTTTTTGGGAGAGGGCTTTCACTAATGTCATAATTGATCAATTAAAATTACATAAATGCAAATTGTCAAAATTTTTGTATAGACCTTCATATGGATATTTTAGGTAATGGATGCAAAAAAATAAATGTTTATTATTCTGTAAGTAAATATTACTTTCATACTTTAAGAGTTTAACTGGAATTGGAAATGTTCAAATACTGTACATGCAAAGGGCCCTTTGACAAATGGAAGAATAGCAAAGTAAGACATGCTATAATAATTAGCTGATGTATTACTGGCATGTCATGAACAATTACAAGATTAATAACCATCTAACCAAAATGTATTATGTTAAACTAAGTTGACCTACACGGTTTTAGGTAGGAAATAAAGCATAGCTTAATCATTAATAAAATCTACTGTGGAAAGCAAGTTTTGGGAAGTCTACACTGTTTTACATTTATGAAATATGGATGTGTCACCTTTTAATGATTGGAAGAAACTGTTTAAAAACAATACATTTCTTCTTATTTACTGCTTCTAAAAGGGTACTATATTCTCAATGTACTGTAGGGATTCCCTGGGCTTCCTGCTAGTATTACTGTCTTTTGTACTTTCTGGGGGTAATTTGTAACATTATTTCGAACAGCAATTGCAAAAAAAAGCCTTAGTATGTAATATTAATTAATGTTTTAATGTTTTAGCAGTTTCACCAAAATTTGTAATTTCTCTACAGTGTCTTGCATTCCAGGAAGCTTATAATATATGTTAGCCCATAAGATCCTCCTCCATTTTGTACTCTGTATGCTAAGTGCTAAACTAACCAGTAATGAATTGTTATTTCATGTATTTGTTTCATTCCAGGTACTGTAGAGCTCTCATTATCATTTTAATGTTCAATCAGAGTCAATTCTGTTTTGATGTGTTGAACTCTGACCTGAAAATTATTTTTATTATGTACTATTATGTGGTTCCTCTGAGGTCACTGACCTCAACTAAATTGAAGCCATTTTTAAAATAGCAGTGTTTCATTTGAAGTCAGTGACCTCAGCTCAACTGCCATCATTCAAAAACTGGTTGGTGGGGAAGATAGCAAGAGCTATGCTATAGGAAAGGTAAATATAAGGAGTCAATAGCTAGGTCTGTAAGGTGGGTGAAGGTTGGGTTAAAGCAGTGGCCCCCAGCCCTGTCCTGGGGGCCCACCAGCCAGTCAGGTTTTCAGGATATCCACAATGAATATGCTTGAGAGAAAATTTGCATGTTCTGGAGGCAATGCATGCAAATTTTCTCTCATGCATATTCATTGTGGATATCCTGAAAACCCGACTGGCTGGTGGGCCCCCAGGACAGGGTTGGGACCATTGGGTTAGAGAATGGGTAGGAGTAGGAGGCTAGATGGACTTGAGGTCCCAGACTCAGGTCTCTTGGGTGCAGAGTTTCTTAGGTGTACAGATCGTGAATTCAGGTCTCAAAAATATGAGGTCCTGGACTTGGGACTCCTAGGTAAGGAGCTCCTGGATCTGGGGTTCCTGGGAGAAGGAATCCCAGTCTTGGGTCTCTGAGATGTGGAATTCCAAACTCAGTTCTCTTGAAAACAGGAGTCCTGGACATAGGTCTCCTAGATGTGTGTAGAGACCCTAAATTGGAGATCCCTTATCCAGGGGGCACAAAGCTGGGAATCTAGCAATTAGGTAGCTGACTTTTTTAACTTCTGTAGACCACTTGGTATTGGAACTATTTTGTATTGGAATCACATGAATAGTAGCCAAATAGTTTAAGGTAGCTTTCCAATTAAAGATGTTTATCAAAATAGTTCAGTTATTGCTATTTTAGGTCAATACTAGTTGTTCACACAGAATAAATAAAAAAACAAAAGAAAACTTTAAATAAATTATGGGTTTATCTATAATAACACTGGGGAACAATTTTTAACATAATTCCTGTTGAGTTTGATTTTTCAGCTGTTTTACACTTAAATAGGCATCCTGATTTCAAAACTGCAGTTAGTTTTCTTCTATCACGTCAAGTTTTTTCTCTACAGCCTATCTTAGGCCTGAATTTATCAAAATGCACTAAATATCGCATGCGACAGGAAAAGGGGTGTGTTTTATGGTAATAGGCTGTTTATCGCAAAGTGCGCTATCTGGATAACTTTTTCACATTTTGCGGTAAGTGCCAGAATTGTTGTAATTCCTACCTACGACCACTGGGGGGAGGGGGGGAGAGATTTTTTCGCAAATAGCATTTTCAGTATTTTAAGCTGCTAGGGGAGACAGATCATAGCCTACCACCACTGGGTGGGGGGAGAGAGAGAGAGAGAGAGAGAGAGAGAGAGATGTATGTTTGGTAGCAGAACTTTACTACTTGTAAACAATTTGACTTACAGTAAGAACATAAGAACATAAGAAATTGCCATGCTGGGTCAGACCAAGGGTCCATCAAGCCCAGCATCCTGTTTCAAACAGAGGCTAAAACCAGGCCACAAGAACCTGGCAATTACCCAAACACTAAGCAGAACCCATGCTACTGATGCAATTAATAGCAGTGGCTATTCCCTAAGTATAATTGATTAATAGCCATTAATGGACTTCTCCTCCAAGAACTTATCCAAACCTTTTTTGAACCCAACTACACTAATTGCACTAACCACATCCTCTGGCAACAAATTCCAGAACTTTATTGTGCATTGAGTGAAAAAGAACTTTCTCTGATTAGTCTTAAATGTGCTACTTGCTAACTTCATGGAATGCCCCCTAGTCCTTCTATGATTCGAAAGTGTAAATAACCGAGTCACATCTACTCGTTCAAGACCTCTCATGATCTTAAAGACCTCTATCATATCTCCCCTCAGCCGTCTCTTCTCCAAGCTGAACAGCCCTAACCTCTTCAGTCTTTCCTCATAGGGGAGCTGTTCCATCCCCTTTATCATTTTGGTTGCCCTTCTCTGTACCTTCTCCATCACAACTATATCTTTTTTGAGATGCGGCGACCAGAATTGTACACAGTATTCAAGGTGCGGCCTCACCATGGAGTGATACAGAGGCATTATGACATTTTCCGTTCTATTAACCATTCCCTTCCTAATAATTCATAACATTCTATTTACTTTTTTGACTGCTGCAGCACACTGAGCCGACGATTTTAAAGTATTATCCACTATGATGCCTAGATCTTTTTCCCGGGTGGTAGCTCCTAATATGGAACCTAACATTGTGTAATTACAGCAAGGGTTATTTTTCCCTATATGCAATACCTTGCACTTGTCCACATTAAATAGCCTTTGTATGAATAAAATAACTCTAAATAAACAGTATATTCAGGTAATTTTTTCTTTTATTTCCTTTGTATGTACATTTTGTATGATTTTTGGGACAAAAGGAGGGTATCCTGTACCTTAAAAAGTTGATGTGATAGAGAAAAACTGGGGTCATTTTTGGATTCAGATGTCAAAAGTTAGTCAAAAACAAGTGTCAGATCTAACTCAACGAAAATTGTGTTCCCCAGTGTAATTAGTTAAGCTGGCAAGGTAATAGTAATCCACCAAGTAAATGAAGGTCAAAAACACACCAACGGATAAATCCACTGAGAGAAAGGTGTACAAAAGCCGTACTGGATTATCAGTCAAATTTTTATTCAATCAAGTAATTTGTCAGGCAGACAAGGTATCGCGCTTCATGGAAAAAGCCTACATGATACGGAAGATAGGAAGTCCCCTTCACTGTTGTGATAATGAACTATTTACACTGCTCCAATCTATAAGATATGTCTGGCTGACAAATGATTTGATTGAATAAAAACTCAATTGATACTCCAAGATGGCTTTTGTGCTTGTAGATGTCCTACCTTCCTAACACACCTTTCTCTCACTGATGGTAATAGTAATAACAACAATAAATATCATTAACAAAATTCAATCTTTTTCCAACATTTGTGATTACATTTATGCCACAATCATACACTAGAAACAGTTTAAATTTTCCTCAAATTTTTCCACACAATATTTAATATTTTCTCTTTCAGATAAAATCAGCGGGTATTGCAATTTTGGTTCATAAAAATTTGCCTCTTACGGTACAGAAAGAAATGAAAGACCCCCATGGGTCGCTATATAGTGTTGATTGCAGAACTCAACAAGGTTTCTATAGTTTTACGTAATCTGTAGACCCCCAATACCTATGATGCAATCTTTTTCAGGGACCTCTATGGTATATTACTGCCCTATGTCACAAATACCTTGGTGGTCGGGGGAGATTTCAATGGCGTTAGGGATCCTAAATTAGATGTCTCCTAGTCCATCTCCATGGAGCAGCGGCCAGGTAAGGGGATTTTATTTTTAGAGCAATCCCTTCATTTGGTCGATGCCTGGAGAACATTTCATCCCACTGATAAGGATTTCACTCACATCTCTAGAGCTCACTCCTCCCACTCACGGCTTGATTATTTATTGGTCAGACCATTGGTCAGACCATGCGCCGGTATGGCTCGAATTTATGGACTCTACCCCTTCTCGATCACGCTCCCTCTGGCAGTATCCCTAGTTTTTGGCTAAAGATGTCCAATTCCAGGATTATCTGCGTACTAAGTGGTCCGATTATGTGTTATCCAACTGCGCATACGCGGATACTCCTGTCCTGTTTTGGTATGCTGTTAAAGCAGTTATAAGTGGAGACATTATTTCTTACCTGGCCCATAGACGAAAGACTATGGATAAACGCTTGTTGGCTCTTAGTACGCAGTTAAAACTGGTGAAAAAAGTGCTCCAAGGTGCCCACAGTAAGGCATACAGAGAGCATTAATTGTCCATTCAAATTGCCCATAACACTTTAATACATCAAAGGGAACAAAAAGTTTGACCTATTATCAATTTAAGCTTTTCCAGTATAGCGATAAATCTGGGAAAATGCTGGTGAATTTGGTTAGATATGTCTGGGGACTTAGACATGTTGCTGCCCTTCGAGACTCTTCGGGGTGAGTGGTTAATGATGCCCCAGCTATCGCTGCCTCCTTTAGGCAATATCATGCCGAGTTGTATACTTCTGAAGGAGAGCAGAATGAGAGATATGCTAACTTTCGAATGCACCTTTCTCTACCCAGATTAACCTCTGTGCAACAGGACTACTTGAATGAACCCATTACCATTGAGGAGATTATGGAAGCCATTCGCTGCATGCCACGTTTTAAAGCTCCAGGACCAGATGGTTACACAGCTGAATTTTATAAGACCTTGGTAGATTCCTTAGGCCCCCTTTTAGCGCTGGCATTTAATGAATTGATCACATGGTCCTTTCTCTCTCTACTCTACAGATTGGTTTTTGGTGTATTTCCAAAGTCACAACTAATATGTATTACCGGGAAATGCAGTTTAAATTTCTCTATAGAGCATATATCTCTCCCCAAGTTCTGTTTCAAGCCAAGTTATCATTGTCGGCATTACGTGCTAAATGTAATGTGGCTCCTGGGTCATTATTTATTCATTTATTTTGGGAATGACCCCGATTAAAGCCTTCTGGGGCCGTATCTCCCAATACCTTATGGACCTTTTGGACATGAACATTCTGGTTTCTCCAGAGGTGCTTCTATTTGATTTCATTCCCCCTTTAACTATTCAGGGCCAGGGACCTTGTATGTTTGTCCAGAAGGCCGGCTTGGTAGGGAAACGTCTAATTCTCGTGCTCTGGAAGGGATCAGAGGTACCTACTTTCTGGATGTGGTGGAACTGCCTGCACCATATGATGCAAATGGACCATATGGCTTCTGGAACCTCCCCATCTCATCGGTGACGATTCCTGCTGATATGGGACTGCTACCTTCAATTGCTGTCGCATCGTTCCCGAAGACTTATTTTAAATGGCTGACCAGAACTTCTGTTTTTAGGCTGTGCCCTACAGTTTTTTCTGATAGGTTTTTTCTGGATTGTGTGAGCAGGGGGCAGGGTATTGGGTGGGTTAAGGGGACAGTTTGAATTGTTGTTTCTTATATTGCAAAATGCTTTTGGTACTGCTTCTACCTGTGGGGTTGCAAAATACATACCCCGTAGGAGGTGTTATTTGTACAATAAAAAATTGTTGAAACTAAATGTAACATACCATTGTAGCAATTTTCAAAAGCCATTTATTCATGTAAAGTGCACTTATGCAGGTAAATTCTATGGACAATTCAATGGAACATAGTGTAGCAATTTTCAAAAGCCCATTTAAATGAGTAAAATGCATTTATATATGTAAAACCCATTTTTAAGCATGTAAATGCTTTTGAAAATCAGGTTCTACGCTTTTATGTAAATTCTCTTTATCAATTTCTCATTTGTCCTTCTTTCAACCAAACTACTATCAATGCTGACAAAGGTATTGTGAGTCAGTTCATTTAAATATTTATATTATCAGGCACTCTTCCTACCTTTTATCTGGTCCTTATATTCATTACTAAGGTTACAGACACTCTTACATTCATCCCCAAGCTAATTTTTTTAAGGTTTTGTGTTTTTACTAGGCCTCAGCGCAAGCAAAGGTGGAGTAGTTCATCTCACTCTGAAGTTCGACGCAGGTTTCCTTCAGTATTCTAAACTGTCACTGATATCTACATATATAGAGAATTCCCTCTTTTGATGATGTCATATTATAAAATAGAACTTTCCCTATCATGTTTTACTAAATGAGAACATACATTTAAATTTGAACCAATCAGGTTATGAGTGTATGAGCTAGAAATATTTTTGATAAGCTTTGACATTTGTATAATTTAACAAAATAAACTAATATCAATGGTGCTTTGGCTACAGGAAAACATAATTATGTTGACTTCTCAGCATCATAACTTCTGAACAAAGATTCTGTTGTCTTGGTATCTCCTTGGAAATGGCTTCCCTAGCTACTGTTTCCCCGGTGCTTTAGCTGTCAGACCTCATTTTCTTTGATAGGCTCAGAATTTAAAATAATACTAAATAAATTTACCCAAATAAAATATATTTTTCCTCAAAAATATACAATAATCACCTTAAACTCATTCACTCCTAATTCACACATTCCCAGGGCATTATGATGTCACAGAAATAGAAGAAAGTCTCACAAAGATGAAATTTTGAACAATGATATCTCGCCCTAGCTTGATGGTACCATCAAGCTAGGATGGAATTTGGTGCAAGGTGATGTGGTTAATGCAGTTAGTGTAGCTGGGTTTAAAAAGGTTTTGCATAAGTTCTTGGAGGAGAAGTCCATTACCTGCTATTAATCAAGTTGACTTTGAAAATAACCACTGCTATTACTAGCATCAGTAGTGTGAGATATACTTAGTTTTTGGGTACTTGCCAGGTACTTGTAGCCTGGATTGGCCACTTTTGGAAACAGGATGCTGGGCTTGATGGACCCTTGCTCTGACCCAGTATTGCAATTTCTTATGTTCTTAACATAGTAGAAATGTCATCTTTGTGAGACTTTCCTCATTCCAAATGACATCAAATCTTCACCAAGGTATACTGTGCTGTGTTTGTACTTCTCTCTGTACATAAGAAACTGGCCCCTAAACCCTAAACCACCAGCAACACCTCAACTCAGTCTCTTAGATGGCCCTCCTATAGAGATCTAAATACTTCACTACTATGAAGGCCTTGTAGATAATCTCAGTTTCTCTCTCTTTCTTTCTAAGATGTGAAAATAGGAATTATTGTGGGGTGTGATAAGTTTAACAAAGTGGTGCAGTAATTCTAAAATTTCCCTAAACATGCCCCTTTTTCTTATCACAGGCATTATCCATGTGTTAATAACACATTTTGATAAATCTAGGGGATGGGTTGCAACTTCTCCACTAGCTGCTCACCTGAATTTTCATGTATTTTTTAATTAAAAAATTGGCTAAATCTGCTGTTTTTTATGTTAAAATCTGCCTCAGGCACTGTACTAAGCAGCTGTTGTTGTTTTCGATGACATCAGAGGGCTTGCACTCCACCATCACTCCAGGGGCTTTCCCAAGACTCCCAGTGCCGTGCTTACTCCCTCCAATGCAGCGGCAGATTCTCCGGAGCTGCTTGTACTATCTGGGGCCAATCGCATGATGGCTTTGTCTATTTATTTATTTCTAATTGGCATCGGGACCCAGTGCCAAAACAGGTGACCAAAAGCAGTGATGTCACTTGCATCAGCCACCCACTCCGGCCCCTCCGTTGCTCAAAGAGCCTCAACTTTTGTGCTGGAGGGAACTCCCACTCTCCTGCAGCTCTGCCCAGCAGCTCTCAGCAACATCAGAGAAGCCTCAGAGTGGTCACAGCATTCACCAGTTGCCCGTTCCAGCTTTCCAACGCTCACTCAGCCTCCTCCCATGCAGCACACCGTCTTTTAAAATTGCAGTAGATGTTGCTTTTGATTCTAACTGTGGCATGAAGCTGCCTAGGCAGTATTTGCCTGTCCTGTCCCCTGACCTCCAAATTTTTAGTAAACAAATGTGGCCATGCTCTCCTGGCCCCCACAGCAACAGGGCCTCCTCCATAAATTAAATATGAGGTCAGCGCTTCACGGTTAAACATTGGGCCCACTATGGCAACAGGGAGGATATCAGTCACCATAGCCCACAACTTAGTGCTCCAGGTAAGTACTTTTTTATTTTTTCACTTTATCTACAATTCCATTTACTTCCCAAAGAAGTAAATGGAAGTTAATGTGATGTGTAACAGGCAGAAGTGAATGGGCATTGCTCCAGCCATTTTGGAATATTCAGGAAGGGGTCCAGTGAGAGCTAAGGTGGGAACTTCTTGGTCATGACATCTTTAAAGGGATAGAGAGATAGAGAGCGTGAACTCTGGCCACAGCCCTGAGCCTGGTTCCAAGCCAGCATGGGGCAGGTCCTGGCACCAGGTAGGCCTGAGTGCCAGGCTGGCTTAGGGCAGGCCCCTGCACGAGACTGGCCTTAACACTGGGCCAGCTTGGGTCAGGCCTCAGTGCCAGGTAGATCTTTTTGTCATGTCAGATTGGCACAGGGCCCAGCACCAGGACAGATTTTTTGCCCAGGTAGGCTCTGCCAGAGCCACTGGAGGCCTGTTTTTTCTTAAAAATGACACAAATACAAAAATACCACAACATTTTTAGGTATTTTCATAGGAGGCTATTTTCGATTCATTCCATTTGGAACAAACCAAAAATGACCTCATTTGTTTATTATTGGCATTTGTTTGAAACAAAGCCACATCCCTATAAAATGAAGACCATTCCTAATCTAGACTTTTATAAAATTGAATAAAGATTTTGCTCCCCCAAAATTTGATTTTAATAGAAGAAAAAATGTAGTACACTCCAGCAACTTAAAATAAAATTCTTTGCCAAATGCACATGCACAATCCATAAATGTTCCATTAAGAAAAAAAATTATGCATGCCAAAGGATGATGATGATGATGATAATAATGATGATGATTGTCTGTCTAGGCAGGGCAAAACCACAAGTCTTACTTCCCTTGTTACATGAGCAAAGTATTCATAATGATCTTTGATCACTAGCTGCTGGTTTCTATATTCTGTTCACAGCTTCCTGTAGAAAACATATTGCAGAAATTAAAAATCAGCACATAAGTTGTGAAAGAATCAGACCTAACATGGCAACATATACATAATTCATATTTCCTGATATAGAAGAGAGAAATTGTATGCATATTTCTTACAGACATCCCAATTTCCATCACCTTGGTCAGAGATCTACAATAGAAAACTATAATTACTTTTCCATAGATATAGTTTTAGGCAGTCAGATAGATAAAAACCAAAAATATTAAAGAGCCTTACAAATCAGACAAGCTATTTCTACTATTGTTGGACACTGCTAATTTGCTTCTCTTCCTTTCTCTTTACCTCTTTACATACTCAATCTCTCTCTATCTCCCTCTCTCCCTCTCTCCTCTGTGTGTGTATGTGATAACACATACACACACAGATCCAAAGTTATATTGATTATAAACAGTCATGAAGATAGTAGACGCTAATGTGTGAAACTAAAAATAATTGAACTCTATCAAAGAAAAATGTAGTTAAAATCATTGTTTGATGGAGGAAGTGACAAGCTGGCAAGATATCCTACTATTAAATCATTGTTTTGAGGTTTGGGTGAATTGAACTATAAATGCATTTTGCTTTCCAATACACTTATGGATCGATTGACCCAGATTCAGGACATAAAAACCTTTCTATCAGAAGGTTATTCATTAACTTTGATGAATAAAATAATCACATGCTGTATGAAAAAAAAAAAAGCCTGAAGCTCAGCAATTCTGAATATCTTGAGAAAAGAAAATATCCTTTATATGGATTTCCTAGAGTGGTCCATGCTCTGAATCTTGTAATGCATGATCAGCTTTGTTACAATATGCAAAGCTGTCAATATATTTTTGGATATACTGAGTTGCTCTTCTGATGTCAAAAATACTTATAAATGGAAGAAAGAAGACATCATCAACTTTATTTTTATACCCACCTTTAACATTAGTTCATAGCAGGGAACAATAAAATCACAATAAAATAATTTCTTAAGACACAAAAATAACTGATACCAAGCCTCATCTAATACAGCAACATAAAATACTTAAATAACCTAAAGAACAACTACAAAATCTTTATAACAAAAACACTAGGATCCCTTGAAATTTAGTAAGAGACTGCACGCCTAAGGGGGACATGCCTGAGCGTGAAGAGTAAGAGGTATCTCAGTCGCATTGAGTGGTTGCATGCAACCACACTAAATTGCAGCCTCATCTAATGGACCGGGGTAGACGTGAGAGCAGCAATCCAAGGGGCTAGCCCACAGACCGCTGGTCATAGCATGTGAACTGTCTTAAGAACATAAGAAATTGCCATGCTGGGTCAGACCAAGGGTCCATCAAGCCCAGCATCCTTTTTTCAACAGAGACCAAACCAGGTCGCAAGAACCTGGCAAGTACCCAAACACTAAGAAGATCCCATGCTACTGATGCCAGTAATAGCAGAGGACATTCCCTAAGTCAACTTGATTAATAGCAGTTAATGGACTTCTCCAATAACTTATCCAAACCATTTTTAAACCCAACTACACTAACTTCACTAACCACATCCTCTGGCAACAAATTCTAGAGCTTAATTGTGCATTGCGAGAAAAAGAATTTACTTTGGTTAGTCTTGTTAACTTCATGGAGTGCCCCCTAGTCCTTCTATTATCTGAAAATGTAAACAACTGAGTCACATCTACTCATTCAAGAATTCTCATGATTTTAAAGACTTCCATCATATCCCCCTCAGCCGTCTCGTCTCCAAGCTGAACAGCCCTAACCTCTTCAGCCTTTCCTCATAGGGGAGCAGTTCCATCTCCTTTAACATTTTGGCCTCCCTTCTCAGTAACTTCTCCATTGCAACTATATCTTTTTTGAGATGCGATGACCAGAATTGCACACAGACTTCAAGGTGTGGTCTCACAATGGAGTGATACAGAGGCATTATGACATTTCCGTTTTGTTAACCATTCCCTTTTTAATAATTCCTAACTTTGATTGATTTTTTGACTGCTGCAACACACTGAGCTGACGATTTCAAAGTTGTATCCACTATGAAACCTAGATCTTTTTCCTGGGTGGTAGCTTCTAATAAGGAACCCAACATCGTGTAACAACAACAAGGGTTATTTTTCCCTATATGCAACACCTGGCACTTGTCCACATTAAATTTCATCTGCCATTTGGATGCCCAATCTTCCAGGCTTGCAAGGTCCTCCTGGAAAGTATCACAAACCGCTTGTGATTTAACTACTCTGAATAATTTTGTATGATCTGCAATTTTGATAACCTCACTTATCGTATTCCTTTCCAGATCATTTATAAATATATTGAAAAGCACCGGTCCAAGTACAAATCCCTGAGGTACTCCACTGTTTACCCTTTTCCACTGAGAAAATTGATCATTTAATCCTACTCTCTGTTTCCTGTGTTTTAACCAGTACGTAATCCACGAAGGACATTGCCTCCTATCCCATGACTTTTTAGTTTTCTTAGAAGCCTCTCATGAGGGACTTTGTCAAACGCCTTCTGAAAATCTAAATACACTACATCTATTGGTTCACCTTTATCCACATGTTTATTAACCCCTTCAAAAAAAATAAAGCAGATATATGAGGCCAGACTTCCCTTGGGTAAATCCATGTTGACTGTGTTCCTTTAAACCATGTCTTTCTATATGCTCTGTGATTTTGATCTTTTATTTTTATTTATTTATTTAAAGGTTTTTTTTATACCGAGGTATGGCTAGGTGCCTTCACCTCGGTTTACATGTACAACAACCAATTACATTTGACAGTAAACATTAACAGTAACTGAGTCAGATAAAAAAAAACTTGTTCCAATAAATCGTAACATTTTAAACAGGGTCTGTCAGTTGGGTCAACAAGGTAAAAGGGACAGTAATAATGGAAAAGTCAAGAATTATCACTTGTTTATAATGACTGGAGTCATAGTTTTAGGGGTGATATTGTCAAGCAGGAGAGGTAAAGGTAAGTCTTAGAGTTAACTGTGAACTTGATCTGTGAACTTAACCGATACCGTCTGTGAATGTTTGATTGAATATCCAAGTTTTGAGCTCTTTTTTTAAAAGATTTAGTTTTACTTTGTGAGCTCAGTTTTTGTGGTAGTGAGTTCCATAAATTTGGACCAGCTATAGATATGGCTTGATTTCTTGTTGTGGATAGCTTAGCTAATGGGAGTGATGGTATTGCAAGATTTAATTTACTTGCTGTTCTGGTTGTATGTTGTGTTCTGTGAATCTGTATGATATTGTCAAGGGCTGTGTTATCTGCCTTGTATTTTGCATTATGAAGAATTGTTAAGATCTTGAATTCAATTCTTTTTTCAACTGGAAGCCAGTGTAGGCTCTTGAGTACGGGGGTGATGTGGTATGATTTCTTCTTGTCTGTAAGTACTCTAGCTGCAGCATTTTGTAGTAGTTATAGAGGTTTTAAGGCTGCTTTAGGTAGACCTATCAGGAGTGAGTTGCAAAGGTCGAGGCTGGTGAAGATCAGAGATTGTAGGAATGTCCTGAATTCTTGGTGGTGTAGCATTGGTTTTAGGTGTTTAAGTATTTTTAGTTTGTGGAATCCTTCTTTAGTTTTTGTGGAGATGTGTTTTTTGTAGTTTAGTTCACTGTCAATCCAAATCCCCAGGTCTTTTACATTTTCTTTAAGTTGTATGGAGATGTCGACTATTTGAAGGGATGGTATGGTCTTAGGTCCTGCGTTTTTTCTTTCTATTAGTATGCATTCCGTCTTGCTCATATTTAGACAAAGCTTTAGGTGGTTTAACAAATTTCTGATTAATCAAGGTAAGATGCTGCTCGTATCAGTGTGTCTTTGATTGTGGTAGCGATTGGAATGAGGAGTTGTATGTCATCGGCATACATATAGAAGGTTAGTCCTAGGCTTGATAGGAGTTGACATAGGGGGAGTAGATAAATATTGAAGAGTGTGGCTGAGAGAGCAGATCCTTGTGGTACTCCTGTTTCAAGGGGGATTGCTTCAGATGAGTTGTTGTTGATAGAGACCTTGAAGAATCTGTCTTTTAGGATCGAAGTGAACCACTTCAGCGTTTTACCAGCTAACCCGATGTTTGCTAGGCTTGATATTAATCTTTTGTGATCGACTGTATCGAATGCTGCGGATAGGTCGAGGAGTATTAGTAGATGTCCTATTTTGTTATCAAGTCCTCTGAGTATGTTGTTTGATAGGTTGAGCAGTAGAGTTTCGGTACTGTGGTTTTTCCTGAAGCCGTGTTGAGTGGGGTGAAGAATTTTGTAGTTGTCAAGGTATTCATTTAGTTGTTTCAGGACCGCTTTCTCTGTCATTTTTGCAAGAAAGGGTAGATTTGATATAGGACGGTAGTTGTTCAGGTCGTTTGGATTCAGATTCTTTCTTTTTAGTATTGGTTTGATTGTTGCAGTTTTCAGTTTGATTGGTAGCTCACCTTCTTCAAGAGATTTATTGATGATAGTTGCTATTGTAGGGGCTATGGAATGAGAAATTTCTTTAAGTTCTTTAGTCGGGATGGTGTCGAGGTCATGGCAGGCTGGGTTTATTTTTCTTAGCATTCTTTCAGCGTCTGTTGTGGAGATAGGTTCAAAATACAACCAAGGTGCAATATTCGTTGTGTTGATTTTTTCTTCTTTGGTTGAGGGGTTTTTGAAGGCATCACTTATTTTGGTTATTTTTGTCTTGAAAAATGAAGCTAGGTCTTGGCTCAAATTTTTGGTTTCGGTTGTGTCTGCGCTGATGTTTTCAGAGATGAGGTTATTTACTATGTTGAATAGGGATTTGGAGTTATTGGTGGAGCTTTTGATTTTTTGGCTGAAATAGTCCCGCTTGGTGTTCAGTATCATTTTTTTGTAGGTGGCCAGTTGGGTGTGGTATCTTTGTGATTTTTCTGGACATCTGTCTTTTAGCCTTTCTTTTTCAATTTTCCTGAGGTTAGATTTCATGCTTCTTAATTGAGTGTTGTACCATTGGGTTTCGTTGTTCTTTGTGGTTTTTTAGCTGTTTAATTTTCTCCGGGTTTATATTGTTAGCTGTGCTTTCTGTGATTTGGAACCATGATTGGATCGCGCTATTTATGTTTGAGAGGTCTAGGTTGGTTAGTTGTTTTCCCAGTTCTTGTGGCAGTAGATTGATTTGAAAAAGCGGACGGTATTTGAAGGATCGTTGAGGTTTGTTTGTTCTAGTTAAGTCATTGATTATTGCTTGTGTATTGCATTGTAGGATGTAGTGATCAGATCAGGGGACTGGATTGACTGAAACGGAAGAATCTGAGAAGTATTGGTTAGTGAAGATCAGGTCCAGTGTATGACCCGCTTTATGTGTGGGGCTGTTAACTTGGAGATTGAAATTTAGACTAGTTAGCATGTCGAGTAGGGTTTGGCAATTTTGTGATCTGGGACTGGTGTCGGTGTAAAGATTGAAGTCACCAAGAATGATAGTAGGTTTTTTCATATTAATGTTTGTTATCAGAAATTCTAGGAGTGGAGAGATGTCGTTGTCTAGGAGTTTGGGCGGGCAGTATACTAAACATATTTGTAGGCTTTGTGAGTCAAAGAGGGCTATTTCATATTGCTTTTGTAAATCGTGGGGAATCACCTTCATTGCGAATTGTTTTTTTATAATAAGGAGTAGTCCTCCTCCTCTACAATTCTTGTGAGGGATTGAAAACGTGTCGTAAGCATAGTTGTTTAGTTGGTTCGTTAAGACTTGATCAGTATTTTTGAACCAAGTTTCTGTTGTGGCGATAAAATCGGGGTTTTTTTCTTGCAGTATGTCGGATATTAGCATATATTTTTTGGTTAAGGATTGAGCGTTTTTTCCTGGCACTGAAGACAGGCTCACTGGTCTATAGTTCCCTGGATTGCCTCTGGAGCCCTTTTTAAATATTGGTATTACATTGGCCACCAGTCTTCAGCTACAATGGATGAATTTAATGATAGGTTACAAATTTTAACTAATAGATCTGAAATTTCATTTTTTAGTTCCTTCAGATTCCTAGGATGCATACCATCTGGTCCAGGTGATTTGCTACTTTTTAGTTTGTCAATCTGGCCTACTACATCTTCCAGGTTCACAGTGATTTGGTTCAGTTCATCTTACTCGTCACCCTTGAAAGCCATCTCTGGAACTGGTATCTCCCCAACATCCTCATTAATAAACCCAGAAGCAAAGAATTCATTTAGTTTTTCTGCAATGGCCTTATCTTCCCTAAGAGCCCCTTTAACCCCTCAGTCATCTAACTGTCCAACCAACTCCCTCACAAGTTTCTTGCTTCAGAAATATTTTTAAAAGTTTTTATTATGAGTTTTTGCCTCTATGGCCAACTTCATTTCAATTCTTTCTTCACCTGTCTTATATATGTTTTATACTTAACTTGACAATGCTTATGATTTTTCCTATTTTCTTCAGATGGATCCTTCTTCCAGTTTTTGAAGGATGTTTTCTTGGTTAAAATAACCTCTTAATCATGCCAGTAATCATTTTGCCTTCCTTCCACCTTTTTTAATGCGTGGAATATATCTGTACTGTGCATTAATGATTATGGGCCAGATTTTTAAACCTATGTGAAGGCGTAGATTTGTGCACGCAACCTGCTGTATATTACATGCATAACCCTTTTAAAATCCGCCCCTATATTTTTAAACAATGTCCATGCCTGTTGAACATTTTTAACCTTTGCACCTGTACCTTTCAGTTCTTTTTCCCCAACTATTTTCCTCAATTTATCAGTTTTCCTTTTGAAAATTTAGTGTTAGAACTGTAGATTTATTTACTGACCCCCTTCCAGTTATTATTTTAAATTTGATCATGTTATGATCACTATTTCCAAGTGGCCCCACCACTCTCACCAAATTCTATATTCCACTAAGAATTAAATCTAAAATAGCTCCCTCTCTCATTGGTTCCTAAACCAATTGCTCCATGAAGCAGTCATTTATTACATCCAGGAACTTTATATGTCTAGCATGTCCTGATGTTACATTTACCCAGTCAATATTGGGGTAATTGAAATCTACCAAACAGAAACATGAAGCAGGGGTAGCTTGCACAACAATCAAATCAATAAGTCCAGCGTGCAAGAAGCAATAGCAAAGTCCATCAATAACTTTATAACAGATTTTTATTAGAACCAAGATATCAACTGTTATTCATGGCAACTCCATATACCTTCAAAGATGCAAGTGCAAGAGTCCCCCGACACGGTCCGTGTTTCGCGGTCGCTGCATCGGGAGGGACCCACAGAAATAATTTCATCTACAACATATAAAGAGTAATAAACGATGAACCGAGGAAATGTGGCCATTACAAGTTAATACAGGGTATAAAAAAGCATACCTTATGTGTTCATCCTGGAGCGCATCGGCTCGTACAATAGGTGACTAATTTAAAGAAGCAGTTTGGCGCCAAAGACAGGAGATATCGCGATAGTATCAGGAACAATCGCGATAGAATCAGAAATCAACATGAAAATCAACATGAAAACCACGCCCCCACTGTGAACAATTCAGCTAAATAAAATTGAAATCTCCCATTATTACTGCACTGCCAAATTGGTTAGCTTCCCTGATTGCTCTTAGCATTTCATCATCTGTCTGACCATTTTGTCCAGGTGGACGGTAATACACTCCTATCACTATACTCTTACCCAACACACATAGGATTTCTACCTATACAGATTCTACTAAGCATTTAGTCTCTTGTTTGATCTTTATTCTGTTGGACTCTATACCCTCCTGGACATAAAGTGCCACACCCCCACCAAGTTGATCCTCCCCATCATTGCAATATAATTTGTACCCTGATATAGCAGGGTACCATTGGTTATTCTCCTTCCACCATATCTCTGGGATGCCAATTATGTCAGTCTCATCATTTACTGCTATACACTCTAACTCTCCCATATTACTTCTTAGACTTCTGGCATTGGCATACAGACATTTCAAAGTGTGTTTTTTGTTTGTATTATCAACCTGCTTTTCAGTTGTTAGGGATAATTTTTAAATCTTTAGCTTAGGTGATTTTTTACATATAGGCACATGGTCTATGTTTTCTTTTGTTGGAACCTCTCTGTTGGGATGCTCTAAATCTCCTGTTTCATTAGTATCCTTCAAGAATACATGCCTCCGAACCATGCACTGTTGAGTGACTGACAGCTTTCCCCCTTGTTCTAGTTTAAAAGCTGTTCTATCTCCTTTTTAAAAATTAGTGCCAGCAGCTTGGTTTCACTCTGGTTAAGGTGGAGCCCATCCTTAGTTGATTATTGCTATTTTATTTTAGTTATGGTAATCTCTGCCTTTCTGGAAAGAGGATTCATGAAAGAATATATTGATATTTGTTTTATGACATGATTGACTAGATCTGATGTTTAAGTGTTCTTTGCTTTTTACCTGATATTTATAAATTGCAATAAACATAAAATAAATTAATACAGATTTATAATAACATTTTAACGTGGTAAGTGTTTGAAATAATAGATTTAAAATATTCTAAAAAATGTCACACATGGTGCATAAGAGCTGTTGCAGACTACTTAGAGACTCATTGTAAGCTGCATGCTAAGGCTTTATTTATCAATAAGCATACAACTAGTAGGGTTTAGACCTGTATGTCTACAGCCCACCCATGTTAACCTTGGATGCACCAAACAATCAATTCTGGTCATGCCAGTGCACCGTACACTATTGGTTTGTCAGGAAATCATATTGACTGTAGATACCCTATTTCACCTTGTGCTGGCAGTGCATCTTGTTTGATAAACCCCATGGCAGTACCCAGTAAGAGGGGTCTTTTTCTTCTCTACCTCCACATATGAGAACAACTTACATTAAACACACCAAACACATTGTAGAGGTTGCAGAATATAAGAAAAGCTAAATAAATAAATACTAAATAAATAAATAAATAAATAAATAAGAGAAGGTGATAGTTATCATTGGATGTGGCTTTGATAAGTTTGTTATACAGTAAACATTATGGAGAGTCTAATGTGGGCTTTGTTAGGTGTATAGGAATATGCAGTATGTTTATTACTCTATACTGCTTTACTGAGTTTGGAATATGGACTCAGATGTTCGCTGCTATATGCAGTATTAATGTGTTAGTGATACAGCCACAACTAGGTTGGTAGGGAGCCCTCAGCAAATGAGGTTTTGCTGCTGTGAGCTGTGGTGGGGTTGACCACGTCCAAGGGCACTCAGTAAGAATTATGTTTAAAACTGACTGGGCAGGGAATACCTGTAACTCATCTTCCTGTCACTATGTTGCATGGGTGGGAAAATCTGGGACGAGTTGCCAGTCAAATTTTCAGTTTTGACAACTGGGACTATGTGCTTGCCACCCAAAAGTATGTTGCTTATTCATAAGTGATTCCTGCTCTTTTATTAACCAGGACATCGTCATACTGCAGAGAACGTTTTCCCACTAATTAATAATCAAATTGCAGGATAAACTGAGAGAAGAGGTTTTGGAAGTCCGCTATACGAGACAGCAGAATATTAAAAAGTGGGGGTTGATGTTTGCTGATTGTTTTGCAAATTGCAATTTAGGAGGTGAGGACATAGTTACCCTATGGGTATTTGGGAAGCTAGATGGTGTGTTTATATTCAGTGAATGATTTGTTGTATGTAACAAATCAACAATTTCTTCAGTACCTGAAAGTAATCCACTTTGAAGCACCAAAAATCAGAATATAAAGCAAATAAATAAATTGACCTATGCTGCGGCCATATATATCCAATAAAATACCTTCTTTCTTGAATGGTGGTATGATACTGAGTTTCTTTTTTTACGTCCAGTCAGGAATTGGGAGAAGGGGAAAGGAAGGAGTTGGATAATATATGGGCTGGCAGAGGAGGTTAGTTGCAACTATCATGGTTAAGAACCAACCCATCCCCATATAGGCCACAACCAATACAGTGCGCTTCATCTGGATCCCAAGGGAGTGGGTCAGGAAGAGGGATGGAGGCTGGGGGACAGAACTTTGACCAAGATATAAGGGTGAACTGGACCGTCCACCAGCTTCTTCTTTGATTGTTTTTCCTCGCTTGTACGAGGACAGATTGTAGTCAGTCCGAGTGCGGCATAGTAGGGTGTAAAGTGTTGAACAATCATGGCATGGTTCAGTTGGTTTGACCACATACGAGGGCACACAGTAAGTATTGTGTTTAAAACTGATTGGGTAGGGAATACCAATTAACCAATCTTTCTGTCACCTCATTGCAGAGGTGGGTGAGAACTGAGAAGAGTTGCCTGTCAAGTCTTTGGCTTTGATGGACAGAACTGGCCTGCTCGCCACCCGAAATTATGTTCCATATTCATAGTGACTCCTGCTCATTTATGGATCAACTACAGAGAAATTTTTCACGATAATTAAGGTTCAAATTGCAGGATAACTTGAGGTTTGAGTCTTTGAAAGCTCAATATCCTTAACAGGAGAGTGTATAAAAAGTGGGGATGGGTTCTACAGCCAGTCCTGCAGCAACTTGATGCTTGTTGAATGTTTTGCAAATTGGAATTCAGCAGGTGAGGGTATGGTCACCCTATCTGTATTTGGAAAGTAAGATGGTGTGTTTATATTCACTTTCAGTGATTGATTTGTTCTATGCTGCAGCCATAATACATTCAATAAAGGATCTTCTTTCTCAAATGGTGGTGTGATATAGAGTTTCTTTTATAGGTCTAGTCAGGAATTGTAGAAAAGAGAAGTGAATGGGTAATATATGGTCGGGGGGGGGGGGAGGGGCGAGTTGTACCAGTCATAGTTGTGGTATGTACACTATATATATCAGTGCTATTTCCACTGAAACTTAACAGAATTCCTTTGGCCATGATGATTTTTCAAAATTTTCTTAGGAGTGCTGTTTAAAAAGCAATTGTATAGTAGCTCATCAGAAATTCCTTTCTAAATACACTTAAAATCAATTATAACCATGAAAATTACAGGGAGCCTTTCTAAATGAAGTAACACTTAGCAATTTAACACTCGCCTTTAGAAAATGAAGAAAATCACACAAGAGGCAGCATGAACAATCTGGTTAAATCACATTTAAAAAAGTATAACAATTCCTTTTCTCATTCTCTTTTGTGTTGGAGCATTCTAATTAAAAAAAACAAAAAACCACTCAGACATATTTTGTATGTATTCCATTTATTTTATTCTCCAATACACTTGAAACCAAATTCAAATCAGTTTAAAATGATTCAAAATGATTGATAGATCATTTTATCATTACAAACTGTTTTGCAACTATTAATCATGAAGACAAGTTTTGCTAAAATTCATTTTTCAGTTATTAACTGCATTCATTTCAAACTGTTTCAAAATTGGTTTCTAATGTATTGTGGGAAAGGCTTTATGAAGACCATAGTGTGAAATATGAAACAGCTCACAAGTGGAGCCAAACTTATTGAGCTAAGGGCTTTGTCATAGGATACAACTTAGAGCAAGTTGATTCACAGGGACGGTAACTTTTAAACAGCCACACAGGCATACATGTGCGCATGTATGCCAGCTCGCGCGAATGGACACGGGAATTTTATAACATACATGCGTATATGTGCACATGGTAAACAAATCAGCTGTACGCACATACATATGCGCAGAATTTTATATGGACATGCGCATTTGTGCACAAATGCCAGCTGTACCGCGTAAGTGGGGGAGATTTTAAAAACAATGCACGACAATGGAATAGCCCTTTTTCCCAGTTCATTCCCAGTTTGCCCAGTTAATGAATTGGACTTCATAATCCCCCCTCTTAATTAGCCTCCCTTTTACCCTTTTCACTCTGACCTTTAAAACTCTGTTCACTCACCTAGTTTTTTTTATTTTTATATTTACACACCATAGCAGAAGTAAAATTAGCGGTAGGGGACCCCGACATGCGTTTGTGCTCGTAAATACTTATATGCACATTTCAAGTTTACTTCCTGGAATGCCTATGCCATGCCCATGCAACTTCCAGACCATGCCCTCGCCCCGCCCTTTTTTAGCTGTCTAATTTGTGTGCGTACCAGGATGCACGCATGCACTCATGTGCTTTTTAAAATCTGTGCGGTGCACGCCAGCCCAAGAGACGCATGTATCTCCCGACATTGGCGCGTCCCGAGCTTTTAAAATTCACCTATAAAATCCATGTGGCCTTATTCGGAAACTACTTTCTTCCCATTCTGTGCCTTTGGAAACAATCTTTATAGATTAAGTCCCTTAGTGAGAATTATGCTCATTTTAAAATGACTGCATGAAAAGGATATTCCATTATCATCAAAATCATATTTTAATAGTCTTTAGATTAGTAAGCAAAAGTTAAATCTGGAGATCGGTGAACCACCTGTGTTCCTGTTTATTCAATTTGTTAAGACAGTGCCCCCCCCCCCCCCCCCCCCACTAGTCAGGTTTGCAGGATATCACTAATGAAATGCATGACAAATATCTGCATACATAGGAGGTGGTGCATGCAAATAAATCTCATGCAAATTCTGAAAACTTGACTGGGGTGGTGTGGAAGGGCCAGTTTGAGCACCCCTGTCTTAAGACAGCTCTAATCCAACTTGCATAAAAATTACTCGAATGTACTTGCTTTTATCAATTCATATTTTCGGTGCAGACAGGCTTGCTATTTTCAGTGCATGCTAGTTCGGTTTCATCTGACTTATCGATTAGTGGTAAAAGGAGAATTTGTGCAGCCCTTTTACTTCACCTATAACTTTGTACAGTGTTACCCACCAATATTTCAGAAGACCTAAAAGGTGAGTTTTTAACTTATAAACAAATTTTGTCCAGGTTTGTGAGTCAGATGTGCCCAGATCAAATGCTGCCAATTCAAACCATGACATAGTTGAACTGAATTTTTACCAAGCTGGTACAAGAAGTCAGTTTGAATTTCATGAGAGTCACATCAGAAGTGAGGCGGAGGCACCTCAGATGATTCAAGCTTCATAAAGACCATTAGCTCAAGTAAAGTTCATTGTAAACATGAACTATATCACCCAATAAATTAGCAAGGATTTTGCTTTAAATAATTCAGAGCAAAATTCTGGAAAAGGCACAAAATATGGGTGAGCATTTCAGTAACATGTTGAAAAGAAAAATGTTAATACAGAAAAAGAATTGAATTAGCACAAGTTTGCAACTTGTGAGCAATCGTACCAATTATCAGGATTTCAGTCACAAAGTTAGAGTTTTAAAGCAACGCATGCGCAAAAATGGCTACATACACGCGTATGTGGGCCACGCACGAGCGACATGAATTTTAAGAATACGCAAATAATCCGCGCGTACATACCCATGCATGCATCAAGAATAAGGAGGTGGAAAAAGGTCAGGGCGTGGGCATTCTGGGGTGGGGCTAAGATTTACACGTGGAACTCCAAATTTTAAAAAAGCTAACCATAGCGCGCATCGTGTGTTATCCTTATAACTTTACTGCTGGTCCTGATGAGGAGCAAGTCTGGAGATCTCCAGTCTTAGGGCTTTCAGCACAGTGTGAAGGTTCTGGTCAAGTGGGGGGCTTACAGGATGAAGAACCAGAGGAGGTCTTGAAGACCTCAATATCAACTGGACAAACTGGTGAAATAATTGAAAAAAATGGTTTTTCCCTCGGGTGAGGATGATTTTAAAACATACGCGCATAAAAGCCACTAAAGCCTTAGAGGAAATTTGCACGGAACACTTACTCAAGTCATCTCTTAAGATTACGCGCACCCATACGCTCGGCAGGAGGATTTTAAATGATACGCACGCATTTGCACCCATGATATAAATTCGTAGCATATCTCTGCTTGCACGCCGTTTACGAGTCCACTCGCATTCCTTTCAAAATTAGCCATTTAATTTCTTAGCCTTGACAAATGGTGCCACTACTCACCTATTTCAAACTGCTCACCTATTTCAACCCTTTTTCATGTGTAACCATGCTTCACAGATAACTGCAACCCTTTTTTCACAAATTTTATACTGTTTCCAAAGACACAAAAAAAGTGTTTGTTTCTGGGGCTGTCTTCACAAGCAAATCTCTCCCCTCTTCACTTGCCCCTAAAGGTTGGCTTGTTTTCTCTGGTAGACCTTCTTGGCCCAGGTGGTAATAATAATAATTTATGGATACTATTACAAGAAAATATGTAAATTGCTAAATTGATACTATTCTATTGAAGAGTGGGAGAGTCACAAGTGCCAACAAGGGCCCTGAAGCTTTGCTTCGCCCCCAATCAGAGCAGCCCAATGAGCTGGATGGGGGTACATCAGGTCCCAGCACTCTCTTCTGCCTAGTAAGTGCAAGGGAGGGAGGCTACAAATGCATTCTGTATCTCAGAGCAGAAGGGGCATGAAAAGCTTTGTACTATGCTAATTCACATCCATTTCTTTTCTGTTCAGTCTCCCACATTGCCCCTACTCCAGTTTTGAATAGCAGTTATTGCCATTTGCCTGCCTTTCCATATAACTTTCCATCGTGGCCTCCTTTCCAGCTTCAAAGTAGGTGAATTTAACCTATATACAAAAGAGCACATGACCTTGAAGCTCTTTACAATTATTCTCTGTAGCTGGGTTGTACAGCCTCAGTTGGCAAACTATTTCTATACCTTTCTGCCTTACCCATTTTAATTTGGTAATCAATATGATGTAAAGATACCTTTAAATCTGAGTGATTTACCTGCTCTTATTTGTTATTAAAGTTTTCTATCAGGAAGATATTTTACTAGTCATTCTGGCAATATCATTATTTTTAATTTCTTTTTCTATTGCTGTTCTCTTTCCTCTGTAAATTCAGTTATTCCTATTTCCTTTTGTTTATTGATATTCACTGCTTTGAAATACTAGAATCAGACAGCTTGTTTGTTTTGCTGTCAGTCTTGCTAATATGCAGAATTACTTCTTCATCTCTATATAATATAAAGGAAAATATCAACTTTTCACAGAAAATTATATTCAATCCTTTCTTTTCTTTTGATGTGAAACATCTTGATAGAATAACAAATATCAACCCAAAACTCCATAATGAAATACTTGTATGCATCGTGTTCAGCACTACTGTCAGATTTCTTTAAAGAATGCTGAAATGAATCAAGCTGTTAAAATCTAGGTGATTTGAAAATCTTTTCTCCTGTCATTACTAATTCAACCCATAGAGGATAATAAAAAGATTTTCAATGTCCTATTGAAACCTTTTTTTGTTGCATAGTCTGTATGCATAAGGAGAACTTCATAGTTACCTGATAATTTCCTGCCAGACTGGAGTTAGATCTTGGCTACTATGTCCCTGAATGTCTCCTCTACATACCTCTCTGTCTGCCTCAGCAACAACAGGCCTGCCATTCTAGCGCCTAGAGAGCAGACTTGTTCCCTGAAAGCCAGGAGCTCTTTGCACTGGCCAGTGGCCACACATACAACCTCTCACCAACTGATAGATAATCATACATGTAGCTCTCGGTGCAAAAGAATGGAAGGCTCCCATGTTACTGCTGGACTGCTGTCTACATCTTAATATTGTTGTGTTCTTAGTAAAAGGAGTAGGGATGTATAAACTAAAGTTCTTTAAGTTTATGAAGAATTTAATGTTAATTTGGCAAAGGCCTGCGAGGACAATTAATCTATTGATAAGGGCTGAGTCACTCCCTTGTTTTAGATAAATCCCTGATTGAATTTTTTTGTGTCCTCTTAAATGGGATGTCTATAAATCAAAGAATCTGCTTAGGAATGGGTGGGAGGGAAAGAAGGACACACTTAAAACTAGGGATGTGCATTCGTTTCATAAGTTTCATATGTTTCCTATACAAGCATGTAATATGAAACGTATGAAACATATGAAACAAATGCACATCTAATTGACATGCAATGGGAAACGTATGAAACAAATGCACATCCCTACTTAAAACTACCTACCAGTTTTTTTCTTTTTATCAGGCACACAGACTTAGAATTACCTACCTTTCTTTTCTTTTTAACAGGCATACTTTTATTTGTAAAAAAGCACACAAACTAAAGATTAGTTTACTCCACAATCTGCAGAGTCGTTTCTTATTCACTTCAACCTAAAAGTTGAAAAATTATGTCTTAATTTCTCCAACATTAATGTTTGCTATACTAACCCATGTTTCAATCAGTGAAGTTATTCAAATTATTGCCAACCTGAATAATGTTATGTATCCCTCCAGCAACTGTTCCACTGTCTTATTCAAGGTTTCTAGAGATTTATTACCTCCTACTGTTACCATTATCATTAACCTATCTCTGAAAGAAGATTTGGTTCCTGACTGTCTCAAAAGAGCTATGGTTCACCCCCTTCTAAAAAATAGCTATGTAGACAGTTCTAATTAAATAATTATAGGTCCATTTCCTCTGTTAGGAATTGTGGACCCTTGGCCTGAGGTGGGGAAGTTGCTACCTGAGGAGTTGGGCTCCACAGGTCCCCACCATCGGGAGGCGAGGCTGGCTGAGAACAGAAGCAAGCTGGAACTTCACCTGTGCCGACCCTCGTTCCCCGCAGGTTGAGCCCTTGGGTGCTGAGGCTGGCAGGACTTAAGAGTGCCCCTATATGGCTGGTCCTGGAGAGGGTAGGTGAGTGTGTGCAGAGAGTGTCAGATTAGGCACAGTTCGAGACAGGAGCACTCCAGGAGGTGGAAGGAGAAGGAGTGTCAGGGAGTGCAAGACCACTGCAGCTCTGAAGGGAGTAGAGCAGGACCACGTGGGAGTGGCCGCGAGATGAGGAGATGCAGATGAAGAGACATGAACTGTAGTCCGCTGGATAAAGCTAGAGCGGGGAACTCACTGAAACAGGTGCCTGGACGGTAGCAGTGCAGGGGTACTGCCAGGGACATGGCAAGACGATGACAGGGCCCTCTATAGTGGCAACGCAGAGGGATGCCCCAGGAAGTGGGGCACCGAGACCCAGTTTGGAGGGGTACCGCACTGAGCCAAAAGTCCTCAAGAAGAAGTACCATGGGGATTCCCAGGAGCAGCAGGCACTGCGGTTGGAGCTCACAAGTAGAATGGCGCTGAGCCTGGCCCCAAGGAGCAGGAAGCGCTGAGAGAGAGTCCAGGTTAGGTTGCGCTGAGCCAGGGCCTGCAGAGTGGGAAGCGCTGAGAGAGAGAGTCCAGTTATGTTGTGCTGAGCCAGGGCCTGAAGAGTGGGAGGTGCTGAGAGAGAATCCAGGTAAGGTTGCGCTGGGCCTGGCCCTGAGGAATGGGAAGCGCTGAGAGAGAGTCCAGTTAGGTTGTGCTGAGTCAGGGCCCAAGGAGCGGGAGGCACTGAGAGAGGAACCCGGAAGGAGAAGCGCCGAGGTTCGACCACAGGAACAACCGGTCCGTGGAGAGAATATGGCACCAATAGGAACCATGGAACTCATTGCCAAGTTGGTTAGTGGTGGCTAGAGGTGAGGCTTAAATATCCCGGGTCAATGATGTCATCAGCCGGAGACGGACCCGGAGTTCGCACCATAGGCCCTTTAAAGGAAGGGCAGATAGACCGTGTGACTAGGGAGGCCCAGGATTGGAGTGTTGGTCGGTGGTGTCCTGGCTGCCACATGGAGTGCAGAGAGACAGGAGGAACATGGCGGTGGTGACTGGCCACCACCGCAAGAGCACCAGAGGTGGAGAGCCAGGCATGACATGACATGAGTTGAGCCTGCCACGGATGGCCGTGGCTGGTAGTCATAACATCCTCATTACCTTATTTTTAGCAAAAGTCCTTGAGACTGTGGTTCTAACAACTAACTGACCATTTAGAGAAGCATGAGTTACTTGTCCCATATCAGTATGGCTTTAGGCATGCCATGAACACTGAGCACTCTTTGATATCTCTAACTGAGACATTGAGGTGAGGAACTGATAGCAACCACTGATATTTACTCATCCTCCTCAACATCTTATATGCATTCAATATAGTGGATCATAATATACTCCTATTTTGCCTTCAGGAAATTGGCATGGCTGGAGGTGTCCTTAAATGTTTCTGTTCTTATCTCTAAAATCAATCGCAGTTCATTAAAATTAAGAATGAAATTTCCTTTTCTTCAATCATCAAAACATGTGTACTGCAGGGATCTTCCCTTTCATCTGTTATGTTTAATATTTTTTACTTGTCTCCAGTTTGTAAAATTCTTGGTAGTCTAAGTGATTGTTACAAAATTTATGACGATGATATCCAATTTGTATTGCGTCTACATTCAACCTGAGAGAACACCATTGAACACCTAAATATTTGTTTTTCCACTATTAAAACATGGCTGCAATACAGCAAACCCTCCTTGAACAGCATAGTTCAAGCATCTATTTTTCTGATTATTAAATACTGTAAAGCAAAATTGCTTACCTTGTAATAGGTGTTATCCCAGGACAGCAGGATGTAGTCCTCACATATGGGGTGACGTCATCCACGGAGCCCTTAAGCGGGAAAAACTTCTGGCAAGTTTCTAGAAGTTTTAACTGGCTGCCTGAGGCTACTGAGCATGCCCGGCATGCCATGATATTCCCTGCCACAGGGGTCTCACTCCAGTCTTGTATGTAGCAATAAGCGTAAGCAAAAATATAATAATAAAGTCTGAGGCCCAACTCCGCGGGGTGGCGGGTGGGTTCCGTGAGGACTACATCCTGCTGTCCTGGGATAACACCTATTACAAGGTAAGCAATTTTGCTTTATCCCAGGACAAGCAGGATGCTAGTCCTCACATATGGGTGATTAGCAAGCTAGAGGCTGAGTCATTGTCCGTGCATGTAGCAGTGATGCGTTGTTGTGGAAATGATGCAGCCGAAGTACACAGCAGGTTGGATGTAGAAGGAGTTGGGATTAAACTGGAAACAAGTTCTTTAAGACAGATTGTCCATAGGCTGAATCCTGTCGTCCTTCCTTGTCTAAACAGTAGTGAGCTGCAAAAGTGTGGAGAGAAGTCCATGTTGCTGCTTTACAAATGTCAACGATTGGCACTGAACGAAAATGCGCTATTGAAGTTGACATTGCTCTTACTGAATGTGCCTTTACTCGCCCTTGGAGAGGAAGGCCTGCTTTTGTATAGCAAAATTGTATGCAGTCTGCTAACCAATTGGATAGAGTATGCTTTCCCACTGCTTTACCTGGCTTATTTGGGTCATATGAGACGAAAAGCTGATTGGATTTTCTGAGGGACGTCGTGCGATTCAAGTAAAAGGACAAAGCACGTTTACAGTCCAAAGTGTGTAAGCTCTTTCGCCTTGATGAGAGTGAGGCTTTGGAAAGAATGTGGGTAGAACTATAGTTTGATTTAAGTGGAATTCCGTAACTACCTTGGGAAGGAATTTTGGATGTGTTCGGAGAACCACTCTGTCATGGAGGAACTTTGTGTAAGGTTCGTATGTGACAAGTGCTTGTAATTCACTAACCCTCCTAGCTGATGTAATGGCTATGAGGAAAATAGTTTTCCATGTGAGAAATTTAAGGTCACAGGTATCTATGGGTTCAAAGGGAGAACGCATTAGACCTGTTAAGACCAGATTCAGGTCCCATTGCGTAGCTGGGGGCCGAATTGGTGGTTTAAGTTGAGTTAGACCTCTCATGAATCTACTGACGAGAGGTTGTGTGGAGATAGGTGCATCTCCTATCTTGTCATGATAAGCTGAGATTGCACTCAAATGTACTCTGATTGACGATGTCTGAAGTCCAGAGTCTGAAAGATAGCACAGATAATCTAGCAGAGTAGTTGTGGGGCAAGTGAAAGGATCTGTATTGTTTTGCTTGCACCAGGAAGTGAATCGTTTCCACTTGAAAGAATAATTCTTTCTTGTGGAAGGTTTGCGGGAAGCTATAAGCACTTGAGATACATTAGTTGAGAGGTTAAGTGATTGTAAGATCAAGCTTTCAACATCCATGCTGTCAAGGATAGGGATTGAAGGTTGGGATGGCGCAACCGGCCCTGATCCTGAGTGATGAGATTGGGAGCTACTCCCAGGCGAATTGGATCCTTGACTGACAGGTCTAGCAGTGTGGGAAACCATACTTGTCGAGGCCAATATGGGGCTATGAGAATCATGGACCCCTTGTCCTGTTGTAGCTTCACCAGTGTCTTGGTGATAAGCGGTATTGGAGGATATGCATATAGGAGGCCTGAGTTCCAAGGGCGAGCAAAGGCGTCCTTGGCTGGTTGGTGGTTCTGTTGGTGCAGGGAACAGAAGTTGGTCACCTTGTGGTTGAGGTGCGACGCAAAGAGGTCTGTTGTTGGCTGTCCCCAACATTGGAATATTTTGGTCGCTATCGAGGGATTCAGAGACCACTCGTGTGGTTGGAATTGCCGACTGAGTCGGTCTGCTAGTACATTTTGAATTCCTGCTAGATAAGTGGCCTGTAGTAACATTGAGTGATTCAAGGCCCAGTCCCAAATTTGCGCAGCTTCTTGACAAAGGAGATACGAGCCCGTACCTCCCTGTTTGTTGATGTACCACATGGCCACCGTATTGTCCGTTTGGATTAACACAGTCTTGTGTGAAAGGCAGTCCTTGAACGCATGCAGCGCATAGCGTATAGCTCGAAGTTCCAGAAAATTGATTTGATATGTGGCTTCGAGTTTTGTCCAAGTTCCTTGAGTTTGAAGAGAGTTTACATGAGCTCCCCATCCCAAGGTGGATGCATCTGTAGTTAACGTTATTTGAGGGATCGGCTTTTGGAAAGGCAGGCCCTTGCGTAAATTGTCTTTGATTGTCCACCAGTTTAGCGATGAGCGAAGTTGGTGGGTTACTTGGATGGGAGAATGAAGCGGTTGAATGGCTTGGATCCATTGCGACCGGAGAGTCCATTGCGTAAGTCGCATGGCAAGTCGTGCCATCGGAGTGACATGAACCGTTGATGCCATGTGGCCCAGTAAGATTAGGAACTGATGAGCTGTCACTTGCAGTTGTGTGGACATGGCGTACGCTAACTGGGACAGTGTATGTGCACGGTCTTCTGGAAGAAAAGCTTGTGCGAGGTTTGTGTCTAATTCTGCTCCTATGTATTGGAGTAGATGAGATGGTTGTAGGTGGGATTTTTGATAATTGATGAGAAATCCCAGTGTGTGCAGTACCTTTATTGTGTAATGTAGAGAAGTAAGCGCCCCTTGTTGAGATTGACTTTTTATAAGCCAATCGTCTAGATAAGGGAAGACATGAACACCTTGTTTGTGCAAATGTCCTGCTATTACTGCTAGGCATTTTGTGAATACTCTGGGAGCTGAGGCTAGGCCGAATGGTAGGACTCTGTATTGGAAATGCTGGCGTCCCACCTTGAATCTTAGGTACTTGCGATGAGGTGGGAAAATAGGTATGTGAGTATAAGCGTCTTGGAGATCCAGAGAACAAAGCCAATCCCCCTTTTGTATGAGAGGAAGAATGGTGCCCAAGGATACCATTCTGAATTTTTCTTTTCTTAGAAATTTGTTGAGATTTCTGAGATCTAGAATTGGACGCAGTCCTCCGGTTTTCTTTGGAATGAGGAAATACCGGGAATAGAATCCTCTTCCCTTCTGTGAGCGTGGTACGTGTTCCACCGCTCTTGCTTTCAGAAGAGTAGATAATTCCATTTGTAATTGAGGTATGTGATCGAGATAGGAGTTTTGTGGTGGACACTCCGGCGGGGGAGCTGTGAAGTCTAGGTGGTAACCCTGATGAACTATGGATAAGACCCATTGATCTGTGGTGATATTTTCCCAATCGTTGTAAAAGTGGGAAATCCTTCCCCCCACTGGCAAATTCGGAAAGGGGTTGGGTTGGCTCTGTTCTCCGGGACTGCTTTCAAAAGCCAGAGGTGGAAGCAGTTTGGGGCGGAGGCTGTGGCCTTGCAGCTCTCTGCTGTCTCTGCTGAGGGCGCTGTGGAGGCCTTGTAGAGCGTGGCCTTGAGGTCTGGGGGTAATACCTTCTTGGTCTAAAGAAAGGCCGTCTGGTGTCTCGCCGTGGCGGCCTGCGGGCAGGGTGAGTAGGAGCATCGTGGGACAACGTAGAGAGCTGTTTTAATGTTTCAGAGTGCTCTCTAAGCTGCGTTACGGCATCTTGTACTTTTGTTCCGAACAAGTTGTCGCCCAGGCAAGGCAAGTCCACTAGTTTATCCTGGACCTCTGGACGTAGGTCAGACGCCTTCAACCAGGCCCATCTTCGAGCACTGATGCCTGAAGCTGCCGTTCTGGAAGAAGTCTCAAATGCGTCGTACGCCGCTCGCACCTCATGCTTGCCCGCATCCAGACCTTTCTGCACAATGTGTTGTGCTGCCTCCTGCTGCTGTTGAGGGAGAGAGGGAAGAAATTCCTCAATCTGCTTCCACAGGTTTCTTTGATGCTGTGTTATATACAGTTGGTACGCAGCAATTTTCGCATTTAGCATCGCTCCCTGGTAAATCTTACGCCCCATAAGGTCTAGGAATCTGTTATCTTTCCCAGGAGGGATAGAAGCGTGAGTTCTTGACCTTCTTGATTTCTTTTGCGCAGATTCCACAACTAATGAACTGTGTGGTAGTTGTGGCTTCTCAAAGCCTGGGGCCGCTTGGACTAAATATGTAGAATCAATTCTACGATTAACTCCCGGTGTTGTACATGGGTGCTCCCAAATCCGTTGCTGAAGTTGGAGTAGTACTTCATGAACTGGAATTGCTAGGTTATGTTTTGGAGGATCTACAAATTGTAGAATCTCCAGTGTTTGCTGTCTGTCATCTTTCTCTGCCTGAAGTTGAAAAGGGATGGATTCCGACATCTCTTGAACGAAAGAAGCAAAGGATAAATCCTCAGGAGGGGATTGCTTCTTGGTTTGTGGCGGAGTACCTTCTGATAAAAATTCTTCTGAAGAATACTCCGATTGTGTGTCAGACCATGTATCCTCTGGTTGAGGATATGAAGGATGGCTTGGAATTGTAGATGGAGGAACCCCCGAGGGTCCTGGTAAAGGATCCTGGATGTCCGGTGCCCCATCACTGGTATCACTGTTTTCCGCCGGGTATGAAGGCAAGGAAGATAAAAGATCATGATATCTTTTGGTGAGGATAGCATGTAATCTTTTCTCAGAGGGAATCTCTGGATGTTTGGACTTTCCTGTTGCCTTTTTTCCCCGGCTTGAAGCTGCAGAAGGAGCTACAGTGTAATGTGGAGGTGGTTGTGCCGCCGTAGAAAGTGATGTAGTGAGAAAGGAAAACATGGAGATGGGAATCAATGAGGAGATTGGTCTGGAAGCACTTGTGGACATTGTAGAATGTACACTCGTCGATTCCATCGAAGGATGTGCAATTTGCATCGAAGATGAGGCTGTTGACATCGATGGAGCAGCAGGCATCGTTGGAGCGCAGATAGGCACGTCCATCGGAATAGATAGAGCTGCAGCAGTCATCGGCACCGAGATTGGCATCGGTATGGACGATGACGTTGGCATCGGCACTGGCATCGATGTGGACGATGGTACCGGCATCGACTCGGTAGTCGGCATCGATGGAGACATCGGCATCGGCCCGATGGCCGGCATCGATGGAGTCATCGGCATCGGCCCGATGGCCGGCCTCGACTGGGGAGTCGGCATCGACCCGTAGGTCGGCATCGGTCCTACCAGGGCCGGTATTGGAGATGCAGCCGGGATGGCTTCTTTCATGGCATCGGCGACAAGCTTCTTAATCAAGGTTGTTAAGTCCGCCACGGACGTCGACGGTGTCGATTCCTCTGAAGGGATTACCGAGGTCGATGACAACTTCCGCTGTTTAGCCCTTGGTTCTTCCGGCGATGGCAACGGAGGAATCGCATGATGTCTCCGGTGTTTATGTTTGGGACGGATCTCAGAAACGGATCTGGACGATGACGGGGTTGGCGAGGAAGCATCTCCCGAACCTTGTTGGACTTTCTTTAGAAGTATCTTCTTCGATACGCCTATCGGGGAAGATCTAGTCGAGGTCGACGGCGATGTCGGTGCTCTGATTTGAAAAATCTGAGCCATTCTTTCATGGCGAAGCTTCCTACCTTTCGCCGTCATTTCTTGACATTGGGCACAAGAAGCGATGTCGTGGTCTCCTCCCAAACAACGGACGCACTCCACGTGCGGGTCGGTGATGGACATAGTCCGGTTGCAGGCCGGACATTTTTTGAATCCGGAGGTTTTCTCCGTCGACATCCGTCGATGAATTCGGATTCCTTTTTGTCAAAAAAGAGTATGAAGTTTGTCACCAGCCGGTGACAAACCGAGCGAGACCCGTAAAGGGTAAAAAGTTGAGAATTAAAGTTAGTCGTTGTGAGGTAACTCACGGGGCTCCTGGAAACCGCGATGCAGCTAGCAGCGCGGAAAAAAGAAGACTGGAGTGAGACCCCTGTGGCAGGGAATATCATGGCATGCCGGGCATGCTCAGTAGCCTCAGGCAGCCAGTTAAAACTTCTAGAAACTTGCCAGAAGTTTTTCCCGCTTAAGGGCTCCGTGGATGACGTCACCCCATATGTGAGGACTAGCATCCTGCTTGTCCTGGGATAATAGCCTTTACTTAGACCTTCTTAATGTTAAGCAATAAACAAATTTTAATAAATGTAAAAATTATAAATGTAAATATTACACCAATATAAATAGATGTTCCATTGCCTCTTTCTAGATTAACCCATGGTGCCTCCTTCTTACTTCATAAGCCTGACAATACTGTTGTTTTAATATTGTATTTTATATATAATGCCATGCCTTCCCTTCCTTCCCACCAAATCCTTCTTGAATATATTGTAGCCCGATATAACTATATCCCAGTCATGGTTTTCCATGTATCACATCTCTGCGACATCCACTATATCTTAATTAGCTTCTTCCATGAGAACCTCTAGATCTGTGACTTTATTTCCCATACTCTGAGCATTAGTGTACATGGCTTTCCAAATATTGCTCTTTTTTTTTTTACCATTTCTTCCATTTCATTAAAAGTATTTAATGGTTTACTTACCTTAGGGTTTTGTTCACCCAGACCCATTGATTCCCGTTTTAAAGCAATTCTCAATAGGTTTGCCATTTGTGTTGAAAAAACATTGCACCCTTTCTTCAACAGGTGGATTCCAGCTACCTATGCTCAGCAAGTCATCCAATGATTCAAGAAGCCAAAACAATCTCATCTACACCATCTTCACAGCCATTGATTTTTCTCCAGAATGTGAACTTCCTTGTCTGGGCCATATCCTTGACTGTGAGAATGGAGAAGAATACCACCTATTCACCTATCTGCTTTACCCTCTCTCCCAGGGCCATGAAGTCACTTTTGTATGGTACCTTACAGTATTATTCATGCTAACATGGATGAGCAGTACTGAATAATCAGTAGGCTTGAAGATTTTTGGCAATCTCTCCACAATGTATTGGATTTTGGTACCCAGCAGGCAGCACACTTCCTGGAACAATATCTCTAGTCAGCAGATGGATGCCTCCCTGCCCCTTAGAAGAAAGTCAACAATCACCACTACCCTCTGCCTCCTAGGTGCAATGGTTGGTTGTTGTCCCTGTAGCTTTAAAGATTGCATGTTTTGGTTCTCCTCATCATGGGATGGTATCTCCTCCTCCACTTTCAGGGCAGCGCACTGGTTCTTCAGTTCAAAGGAAATCGAGTTGTAGGGTGGGATCTAGTATCTGTAGGAATTTGGGTCAAGCTGTCATCTCATGGTCCAGTTTCACATTCTTCTCTGCTTCCAATCCCTTCCCAGGGAATAAAATGCAGGGATATTCATCAATCAATTAGCAATGAGATAAAATCTAAAGGATCATCTGGGAAAGGGAAGTAGGCTTTCGACAAGAAAGCCTGAAGAGAGGATTTTACTCTTTTCTTTCTCATTCTGAACATAGAAAAACAAAAAAGCTTTGTAAATCAGGCCCTTTGTCTAAAAACATGTCTTCAGAAGATTAGATTGAAGATTAATTGCCATATTTAGGTTCATATTTTAGAATTAGGCAAAATTATATTGGGAAAGTTGTGGCAGTGTGTTTCTACTGTTTTGAAATAGCACATCATTTGCCTAAGGCTTTCATTTCCTGCAACTTCAAAAAGAGAAATACATTCCACTGCAAAACGTATGCCAGCAAAGGCATGGGCTAAAAGAATGATAGGACTTTTGCCTGAGCCTTAAATATAATCATTAATAACAAAAGCCTCAAAATGCTCTATGTACAAGATTTTGCTAGCACAACTTTTTTTTTCCATGGAATTATTTCACTTTCAGAAGCTATAAAAAATTAAAATCTTGGAAAAAGAAGTCATATATCAAAACTGTACAAGGAAATTGTCACTCTATTTTAGCCCTCGTTTTGTCTGGCTGAATACGGCTCAAAGAAAAGTTGCATATTGTATGTCATTGAATGTCCATAAAAAGAAAACTTTGTGTGAAAGGCATGATACTTCAAAATTGCAGATAGAAGCAGATTTATTTTGCACTTTAACCTAATTTTGCTGACTCTAATTTGGCCCTTAATGTTTCCTTTTCTTTCTGGGAGTGAATATCACTGGATAAGAGGTTTAGTTAACACTTCAGTGGGGAAGTTACACAGAAAATTCCAGCTCTGCTGATAGCAGTGAGTGTATGAATGTGCTTCTTGCTGACAGTAGGGGCAGTAGGACTGTGGAAATGTCCGTAGGTCATCTTCTATGTATGCTGCAGTCTGAAAGTGGGTAGGTTGGTTGTTGGTTGGAGTTGACCATGTCTGAACTGCTCATAATTCATGAGAACATGCATGCTATCTGGTTCTCAAAGGAGGTGGCTGACAAAATAAAAAGAAAAAGAACAGTGTTTGAGAAATATAAAGGATCCCAAAAAGAGGATCAAAGGGAAGAATATCTGGTCAAACTGAGAGAGACGAAGAAAGTAATCAGGAATGAAAAATGTCTGGCAGAAGATAGGATTGTCAAAGAGGTAAAGAGAGGTGACAAAACCTCTCTCAGATACATCAAACCCAGTTTTGCACTTGTAAATCCTTTTGAAAGTTACCTCTTTAGTATTTAAAGCTTTAGTTAGGGGTTATCCCTTTTATCTAACTGATTAATTAATCACTTATATGCCTATTCAATCACTGCATTTGTCCCAATAATATTTACTTATGATTCTGTTGCCCATTATGATGAAATTAAAAATGACCTGAAGAACAACTTTGAGTTTTATTGCCCCCTCTTTATGGAATGGTTTACCACTATATATTAGGAAAGAAAATAATTACCTAAAATACCAGAAGAATCTTACATGACTGGCCCATATTATAAGGGTGTTTATTTATTTATTTATTTTTAACTTTTCTATACCGACATTCCTATAACAGATACAAATCACGTCGGTTTACAATGTAACGCAAAATTTGCTCATGGGCGATACAATGAACAGGGGAGACAGTTAACAATGGATCGGGTCATAACAAAGCATAACAGAAACCTAACATGTCATCTCAAAACCGGTGAGATGATAACTGAGAAAAACAAGTAGAGACAAAGTACTGGACTGAGGAGTCTTACTAAAGTGACAGCCAGAATGAATCGGGCAGAGGGAGAGGGAAGGTTAGGTGTCAGGGAAGGCTTGGCTGAATAGCCAAGTCTTGAGGTTTTTTTTGAAAGTCATTGGGCACGGCTCTTGCCTGAGGTCCGGAGGCAATGCGTTCCATTGATAGGGTCCTGCTGTCGATATGGCACGCTTCCTTAAGGATGTTTTCGCTTGCGGGGCGTAAAGAGTGTCTTTATAGGCACTTCTGATTGGTCTAGATGAGGTATGTGGTCTTAGTTGTATAGAAGTGTTGAGGGATGATAGGTTGTGTTTCACTTTATGTATGATCATGAGGACTTTGAAGAGAATTCTGGATTTGATGGGTAGCCAGTAGAGATACTGAAGGGTGGGGGTTAGTGTTAGTCCCAGCCTCGTACTGCCTTGCTTTTGGTGGCATGGTATTTATTTAGATTTTTATATTCTGCTTTTTTGCACTTTTTTCAGCACTTCAAAGCAGATTACATTCAGGTACTATAGATATTTCCATATCCCCAGAGGGCTTATAATCTAATGGGGTTATTTTCTAAAGGCTTATCGCATGCAAATTCGAGTCGGGGCAGAATCAGGGCAGTGAGGGGAGGAGTCCATTCTGTGAGGGGGCAGACTTGGTGCTGTCTTCGCTGGCGACGATAAGGTTAGTAACGTTATCGTCACCAGTAGCGCGTCGAATAGCACCATCTTTCACAGTGGTGCTGTTTGGTGCGAAAACCGGCAGCGAAGACCCCGCGGTGGTGCGAAGGCTGCAGGCTTTCGCAGGCCCACCCCCCTTCACCCCCCGTTTTCACTGGATTCATCATTCAGCGATGAATGATGAATCCAGGCCTAAGTTTGTACCTGAGGCAATGGAGAATAAAGTAACTTGCGCAAGGTCACAAGGAGCAACAGTGGGACTTAAACCTTGGGCTCCTGTCTCATAGCCCGCTGCTCTGACCACTAGGCTACTCCTCCAGATGTAAGCACTGAGGTGGAGGAAGGGGTTGGAAATGGGGAGATGTTAAATTTCCATTGCTCCACTGCATTTTCAAACCAAGCAGTGTTTGGTGATTTCATAGCCACAAGAGAGCAAGGGAACTAGGAAGGGACTGGTGTATTCTAAGTGTAGGCATTATATCTCTCCCCACTTTTTGCTCTGTTGATGAGGCAGCACCTGCATCACTGCAGTTTGGGATAGTAGGCCTTACCAAGGCTAGGTGGCATAAAAGGTCCACAGTATGATAAGCTGTGGCTGAGCTGCCTCAGATTGTCAGTCAGCAGGGCATCACATCAGAAAGGCCTGCAGTGGGCAGAGCAGTGATAGCTGAATTGGTCATGTCAGAGTGGACTGCTCGGCAATGGAAGTGTAGCGAACATCAGCAGTTCTTGGTGCTGTGGCTGAGGTAGACAGGTTGGTCCCTGGGATTGCAGCTGGAGCAGAAAGATTAGAAATGGTGGCACAGCCTGCACCTGCATTGGCGAGTCCCGGGGCATATGAGGGAGGCAAGGCAACCAGTTTTGGAGTGTTGGCATCAGCAGGAAAAAAAGGGGATCAGCACACATGCACTAATTTTCCACAGCAGAAAGGCATTTCACGGGACAGGTCCGTGGTTGCGAGCAGCTCTCTTCTTTGTGCTGAGTCCAGTGAACAACAGTGCAGGGCCTATCAGTGCAGTGGCAGCTAGGAGCAAATAGAGTAGCAGGCCATTTGCTGGAGGTGCTTTAAAATTGGGATCAGGGATCCAATAGGTTGGAGTTGTCTGGAAAGGCTAGAATAGCTAGGCATGTGGATTTATTTTTCCTCTTTTACTTGTAGACCAGCTAATGATGGAGGATGGCAGATTGGGAGGGGGTGCTGTTGCAGGGGGGTGAATATGACTTCTAAATATTTGGCTGGGGCTCACAGAGTGGATCTTGCTCCTGATCACATAACTGGACCAGGGGCAGGTTTGATGACGCCTAATCACATGGCTGGTACACACAGGGTGGGCCAAGCTCCTGATCTCATGGCAGGTGTGCAGGTGGTGGGTCAAGCTGTTGATCAGCTGGCGGGTGCTCCATAGCCCACATTTTTAATGGGCATTGGAGTCTATGTAGCTTCATTGGTGGAGTGAAGGGAAGACAAGGTGGATTGGGAGTTTATACATGGGGTCTTGAGTTCTCAACGTGGGTTGGATCCCATGATCCAGGTATACGGCCAAGTTCTTGGTTGGAGGTATGTAGGTTATGATTCCTGGACTTAGCAGTCACCTTATGGTGATCTGGGGGATTGGTTTCCTGCCTATAGTCAATTGTCTGGGATTTATTATGTGGGATCAGGGAAATGTATAGTCCATCCTGTGGAGGGAGGGTCGTTGGTCTGGTGCAATGAGTTTTGGGGTTCCTCCCATTGGTATTGTCTTTCCTTTTCAGATTGAATCTGGATGTCAGGAGGTCCAAAGTCATGCTGATGGTACTGGGATGTCTCAGCAGCAGGAATGCAGAAGTAATGCATTGGAAGCTCAGCTTAAATCCAGGTTGTGGGAAAGGGATGTGGCACAGGATTTCCAAGAAAGTGATTTTCAAACTCTGCAGACAAGTCAGTAACAGGGTGAATCTGCCATAGGAAGGGCTAAAATGAGGGCTAGGGAGACAGTTGTGGCTGATTCCCAGCTGAGGCTGCTTCAGTAATTGCTGTTGATGTTGGGGGTGAACAGGTAGGCCAATAACTAAGAAGAGGAGAGGCAGGTCTAGGAGGTGTGGGCAAGGGGGTTCTTCAAGTTCTTCCACCTCTGGTTCCTCATCTAACTTTTCTCTCTCTTCTGTTTCTACATCCAAGGGTAGTCCTTCTTCAGTGTCAGAAAAATCTGAAAAAAGGGGTTGATGGGGATGCTGCCTCTGGTTGCATTATCGAAACTCTGGGAAGGTGTGTCATGCTCTTTCAGGAACACAATTTAGAAGTGTAGATTTATAGATATTTTTGGAGGGCAGGAGGAGGTGTAGGAAGGAGGGTAAAAGCAAGAAGGAAAAGGAGTGTTTTAGGGGTACTTAGAACAAGGTCCTTCAGACAATATTAAACTGGATTAGATGCTTTCTGCACTCGGGTAATATGGTGGGACATCACAATCCATCAAAGTACAGAGCCTTGCTTGCAAATTCTTGAACCCATAAGGATTGTGAGAATTGGTCCTGGCATAATCATGATGAGCATTTCTGTGACAAAATAAAGGAAAACAAGTATGCAGGATGTGAGCTTTTTGTTCACACAGATGAGTAACAAAGCAGCAGGGTTTGTTGTCAGTCTTTCTGCATCTGGTGTTGCTTATAAGGCATTAATGATTCAGTCCTTTAAAGATGTGGACACGTAGCTGACATGGCCATGCAGGGTTCAGGACTACTGGATGTTTGCTAGAGATACAAAAGATCCATTTGTAATTTCTCTGACTGTAAATTTAAACACCTCTGTTCAGGGGGTAGAACCAATAAGTCAGTCGGCAAGCAACTCAAGAAATTGGCAGGTGGTGTGGCCAAGCAATAGCCCTTTTGGTCAGGCTTCTACACCAATTAGTATTATGGCAATGAAAGCATGGTTGCAGCACTATCCTAGGATGTTGCTTCAGTTCTCTGTAGCAGTTTGCGTTTAGTTTTTTTTATCCACTATATCGGGTCCTCTAGAAGAGAATCACATTAGTAATGCAACTTCAATGTTGCTTTTAGGAAGAGTTGGCCAGGAGAAATTACAGGTGTAATTGGTTTTAGGCAAGATTGCTGGATTCATTGCTGAACCACCTTTTATGTGAATGCTCATGGGCCCTTAAACCATAATGCCAAAAAAAGAACCAGGTAAATACCAGCTGATCCGCAATTTGTCATTCCCTGAAAGAGGTTCTATAAATGAATTCATCCCTAATGACTGCCTCTTTCAATTCTGTTGTACAGCTGTCATTGTGGGTGTAGGGGACTTATGGCTAATGTGGAAATAAATAAGGGTAAAATTAAAATATATAATTGCCTAGCTGTGGCCAGGGAAGGCCATGAAATGATGGCCCATTGATGTTCTTGGACTTGGGAGGGCCCATAGGAAAGTTCCCCAGCTTTTCTTAAAAGTGTGGGACCTGGTAGAGAGAGCAGCATGCTCTTGCCAACAGCAGCATTAGGCCTCACTAAAAATGCAAGCAGCTGTAAGCCGAAATGCGCATGAGGAGCTCCTCGGTACATCGGGCTGTTCTTCATCTGCAGACGCCTGGGACCTGTCACTTATAGATTACGGCTCCCTTCTACTCTCCGGATCCACAATTCTTTTCATGTATCACCACTCAAACCTCTGATCTCATCATCTTTCCATGAAACTCCACGTCCACTTTCCCCTGTTGCATCTGAGGATGACGCCATCTATCAGGTTCGGGAGATTCTGGACATCCGTCGTCATCATAGACGTTGGGAGTATTTGATCGCTTGGGAAGGGTTCGGTCCGGAGGAGAACTCGTGGGAACCAGCGGTCAACATATTGGATAAGTCCCTACTCCACCATTTCCATCTTACACATCCAGAGAAACCGGGTCCGTCCAGGAGGGGGCGTAAGAAGGGGGGTACTGTTGTGAGGCCCGATCGCGATCGCATGCGATCGGGTCTCCCTACCTCTTCCCCGCAGGCGGGACAGAACTTCTTCTCCAGAGGCCCGCAGAGCGCGGGTCGTGGCGTGATGGCGTCCTGCCGTCGAAAGACTGCATCGGGAGAGACGCGACTGGCCCTGCCCCTTAAAGGGGCCGGGCCGCGAAGACGAGGCCGGCCCCGGAAATGGACGTCAGCTGTGAGGGAGATTTAAACTCCCTCAGTGAAGACACTGACGCCTTCACAACAGGTCCCGTGCTTTGCTGTGTTTGTGCTGTGCTGACTCCTGCCTTGCTTTGACCTCGCTTGCCTGCTGCCCGCCTGGACCCGGATTTGGACTTCGACCCCGTTTTGCCTGCTGCCTGCCTAGACCCGGACTGGACTTTTGACCTCGCTTGCCTGCTGCCCGCCTGGACCCGGATTTGGACTTCGACCCCGTTTTGCCTGCTGCCTGCCTAGACCCGGACTGGACTTTTGACCTCGCTTGCCTGCTGCCTGCCTGGACCCGGATTTGGACTTCGACCCCGTTTTGCCTGCTGCCTGCCTAGACCCGGACTGGACTTTTGACCCCGCTTTGCCTGCTGCCCGCCTGGACCCGGATCTGGACTTTTGACCTCGCTTTGCCTGCTGCCCGCCTGGACCCGGATTGGACTCTGACCCCTGCCTGGAACCTAGACCGCATTGGCGGGTTCCTTGGCCTGTACCCTACCACTGTGGACCTTCGCCAAGGGTACTGAGGGGTTTGTTACTCCAGGATTTCCACCTTCCGGAGGCGAAGGACATCCAGTTTCCTCAGGTGGGTGACCTCTCGCTCCGGGTCAAGGGTCCACTGTATAACATACACCATATAATATGAAAATAGCAGATCAGCTGAGTTGTGGTAAGAGTCTCTACATTATTTAATTATCCATCTGTTTCCCTCATGCAGACATAAGGGTTTTACTGTGGTTTATATGCCACATTCATATGTAAGTGCATTCTCAAGAATAAATAATTACAGAGTTACCAAAGTTTTGCACCACAACAAAAATTGAACCAATTTTACATTACGATATTTTCCACTGACAGAGGTGCAGAATTGCAACAGTAGTGGCATCAACCTGCCAAGGCACTGAGCGAGGGCCAAAGGCTAAAATAGCTGTTGCATTAACATTCCGAAGCATTTAGTGAGGGGCAGAGATAGAAATTCATACCCCAAAACACTGCAAAAGGGGGAAACCACCAAACACTGTGGCATGAAGACTGACACAAACCCATGGCACCATGACGGGGCAGGGCATCAGGATCACTGGCATGTATCGCAACATTGTTTGATCTTTATAAAAGATCCTCCACAACCTTCTTTTCTCCAAGAATAATAAAGCTCCTAAAATTGTTCTTAATGCACTAAATAAATATTACCTTTCAGCAAACATATTTTTTTGGCATTTGCTTTTATTCAAGGTTGTAAATGTGAGATGGAAAAATGACATAATAGCTTGGTTTTATTCCATGCTGGTCATTGGAAAGTTGTTTGGGAATGCATCTTATTTTTAGAATGCAGCTTACAATGTGTGGTGTACTCCATGGATGTGTGCAGAAGTCAGCAAGTAACAAGGGAACGTGAAAAGAAATGTGAAACAGCAGTAAGAGAGGCAAAAAAATACCTGAAGGTACCAAGAGAGACACAAAGCAACAGGAGCATCTGGCATCAATACCCTGAGACATTGAGTGCAGATTGATTCAGCAAGCAGAGTGGCATGATGATCCCCAAGGGCCATGAGAGGTGCAGCAACTGTGTAAAGAATCAGATCAACTTGATAATGGTTTTGCATGATTTCATTACCATTACTATGTTTTTAACTCAGTGTCTTAGAGGACAGTCATCCCTCTGGAGGATTTTCCTCCTTGCAAGTGTTATAAGATTGTGAGCAGTCAGGAGAGAGCATGGCTTTCCAGATAAGCTACCATTTGAAATATCCCCCTGACACAGTGTATAATGAAATATCAGCTGATGTTGGGGTTTTGTTTTATTTGCAATTAAAAATGAAAAATAAAAGAAGATATTCTTGATACAGCATCCCTGATATAAGGTGGATGATTGAGAAGGCCAGGTTTTTAAGTTTGTAACATACACCGAATAGCTTGCTGACACCTCACCATCTAATAATTTGGAGACTTATATGTAACTTTAGGTTTACATGCATTTATAGATAACCTCTCTAATTGTATTTTTTTTATTTATACTGAGATAGTGTTTCACTCTTTTTGGAATTTTTGGTGTATCCATGTACTGGATGTGTTATGCCCACCGGCTGCGGGAACCCGTGGTCGGCACAAACCCCATGTCTTACTTTGTTCCTTGCTTCTGGTGTTCTCGCAGCCGCAGCCAGCCTCTGCAGCCACTTTCCACTGAGCCTCCGGGACTCCATGTGGCAGCTAGGATGCCGCCAACCAGTGTTCCAGCCCGGGCCCTCCCTAGGCGCATGCCATCAGCCCTCCTTTTAAAGGGCCAATGGCGGGAACTTCAGGGTCGTCCCCGGCTGATGACATCAGAAGCCCAGGATATTTAATGACAGCCTCTCTCCTCCACTAGCTGACTTGGCAACGAGTTCCTTGGTTCCTGCTCTGGTGCTTCAGCCCCAGTACTCCGGACCTGTTGTTCCTGCCTTGCTTCCACTATTTGGAATCCTGCTACTGCGCTCTCACTCCTCAGAGCCTGTCTCAGCACTTCTACATCACAAGACCCTGTCTCTGCGCTCCTGCTCCTTGGGGCCTGCCTCAGCGCTTCAACATCACAGGACCCTGCCTCTGCGCTTCCTCTCCTTGGGGCCTGCCTCAGCGCTTTTACATCACGGGACCCTGTCTCTGCACTCCTGCTCCCCAGGGCCTGCCTCAGCACTTCTACATCACGGGACCCTGTCTCTACAGGATCTGCCTCAGCGCTTCTACATCACAGGACCCTGACTCTGTGCTCCCGCTCCTCGGGGCCTGCCTCAGCGCTTCTGAATCACGGGATCCTGCTACTGCGCTGCCGCTCCTCGGGGTTTGCATTAGCGCTTCTACTGCACAAGATCCTGCTACAGCGTCTCCGCTCCACAGAGCCTGCTTCAGCACTCTATTCCACAGGCCCCTGTTTCCGCACTCTTTCTCCACGGGGTCTGCCCCATATGATCCAGCTGTAGTGCCTCAGGAACTGCTGTAGCACCTCGTCCCTCAGGGCCTACCTCCCTTCCTTCTCGAGGGCACCACGACCTCGGACTGGAGCTGACCTCTCTGATTCTCCCTGTCTTCATCTGGCTGTCTCTCCGGGACCAGTCACACAGAGGCCCACCTAAGACCAGCCGGCCCTGGCACCCAAGGGCTCAACCTGCAGGGAACGCGGGCTGGTACTGGCTAAGTTCCTGTTTGCCTCTGTTCCCAGCCAGCCTCGCCTCCCAATGGTGGGGACCTGCAGGGCTCAACTCCGCAGGTAGCGTCAATCCCACCTCGGGTCAAGGGTCCACATTTCCTAACAGGATGAGGCCAATGATCTATAAGTATCATAAGGGTTTTGAAAAGAATTTTGAAGAAATAGTCAAAAAGGGCATAAAACCATTAGAGCTAACTGGGCATTATGCTGAGAGGATTCAAACAGACTGTATGGTTGGTTGGATCAGAATGGTGGATTGCCTGTGTTATATACAATTCATTATGACCCCCAAGTCATTGAGTAAAAGCCACAGCAGTAGGAGTGGAGGCAAGAACATTGCAAGGCACCAAAAGAGAGACAAAACAACAGAAGCACTGGAAAAAGGTAAATAGTAGAGTGCCCTAGGGATCTGTACTGAGACCAGTGCTTTTTAACATATTTATAAATGACCTAGTGATATGAACAATAAGTGAAATGATCAAATTTGCTGATGATACAACATTATTCAAAGTTGTTAAATCAGAAGAAGATTGTGAGAAATTACAAGAAGACCACGCAAGAGTGCAAAACTAGGCATCTAACTAGCAAAAGTCATTTAATGTGGACAAGTGCAAAGTGATGCACGTAGGGAAGAACAACCCAAATTATAGCTACACAATGCAAGTTTCCACATTAAGAGTCACTGCCCAGGAAAATTATCTAGGCATCATGGTGGATACTAAGTTGAAATCCTCTGCTCAGTCTACAGCAGCAGCCAAGATTACAAACAGAATGCTAGGAATTATTAGGAAACGAATGGAGAATAAAACAAAGAATGTCATAATGCCTCTGACTCACTCCATGGTACAACTAACTATACCTTGAGTATTGTGTGCAATTTTGGTTGCCATATCTCAAAAAAGTTATAGCAGACTTAGAGAAGGTACAGAGAAAGGCAACCAAAATGATAAAGGGAATGAAATGATTCCCCTATGAAGAAAGACTAAAGAGGTTATGGCTCTTCATATTGGAGAAGAGATAGCTGAGGGGAGATATGACAGAGGTCTAGAAAATAATGAGTGGAGTGGAATAGATAAACATGAATTGGTTGTTTATTCTTTCAAAAAGTGCAAAGACTAAAGGGACATGCAATAAAGTTTCTAAGTAATACCTTTAAGGCAAACAGGATCAGGGGCGGCTCAAGGCAATCTTCCACCTGAGGCAAGGGATGAGAGGCCACCCCCTTGCCCCCCTCCATTTTCCACACACACCCATACATGCATACACACATATACACTCATTCACTTCTCTCCCTCTTCCATACACACATGCACTCATTGTCTCTTCTCACCTCGATTCTCAGTAGCCACAGGAGCCTCCTCTTTCCCAAGCCCACAGGACAAACGCTCCATTTCCTCCTCCTCCTTCTCCAGTAGTATCTGCTCGCTCTTCCCTTATTTTATTTTCGGCGTGCGGCCCGACACCATTGCTCCTCCTCCTGCATCTTCAGATTCTTGTTTCCCGCGGAGGAGGGCGACACTCCTGTTCGTCTTTCTTGCTGCGCAGCACCGGGCTTCATCTTTTCTTCCGAGGGCATGGGTGCTGATGCTCCTCCTTCTTCGAGCACACGCTGCTGCTCCAGGCCCTTTCTCTTACGGCCTTCTGCCTCAGGGCACCTGGAGTTCTCAGGTGTTTCAGAGTCTCCGTGCCAATACAGAGAGTTCTCAGGTATGAGCGTGAGGCAGCTGCAGCAGTGGCAGGCAGTGTGAGGCAGATACCACAGCGGTGTTCTGAGACGGGAATCTTTTTGCCGCCTCAGAATTCTGCCGCCTGAAGCAGCTGCCTCATCCTGCCTCATTGTAGAACCGCCCCTGCCTGTGCTACCCCTTCCCAGCCTGTGAATGTGAAGAGATGTAGGAAGGGCGTGCTTACAGGGATCATTCTTGTCCAGAGTAGGTAAAAAAAAGGTTAATCCATGGTAGCCTGTAGCACACATCACTTGCATTTGCACCTTGCCTACAAACTACATGCCAGTCAAGGTGACCAAGTGACTCGCATTTGGAGAAACACTGCCATATTTTTTTTGGGGGGAGGGTTAAAAAGGGGGGGGGGCCTCTTCCTGACCTGCAATGAAAAAGAGCCAAATCATCCAGTTCAGTCCCTCCCATGCAGCCTTTCACCCTGCCCCACCATTAACACCTCCTAACTTTCCTCTCTCCTCTGCTAAGCATAGAGCAGGGTAGAGGGAGAAGAGGGTGGTAGGCAGCACCTGCCCTGTGCAGGGTGCAGTCCTCAGCCTGAACTGTTACCTGGGAAACCTGTGCAGGAAAGAAATATACACTCCCCCCCCCCCCCCCCCAATCTCCCCAAACTGCAGAGCCTGCCCACACTCCCCCGGGATCTGCCTTAGATTGGGGTACATTGGCGGCGCCTGGGTCATTTCCGCTCTGTTCTGATACGAGCAGAGCTGGGGGGGGGGGGGGGGTGAAGTGGTTCTCTCTCCGTCTGCAGTGGTTTATTAATACGATCACCTGCGGCAAGGAGAGAGAGGGAGACAAGAAGCCAGCAACAACAAAATAAATAAAAACACCGATGCAACAAAGAGCAAAACTGCAAAAACAAAAGCGGCAAGACAGAGATATTAATAAACGGTTGCAGAGAGAGAGAGGGAACCATCTCTCCCCACCCTCCTACCCCCACCCCTGCTTTGCTCGTCTCACTACGAAGCAGAAATGACCCAGGCACTGCTAATTTACCCCTATCTAAGGCAGATCCCAGGGAAGTGGGGGTGGGCTTTGCAGTTTGGGAGATAAGAGGGGAGTGCAGCAGCAGGATGAAGGGTAGGGGAGGGGGAGAGGGCAGTGGGTTTCCGTGTCCTCGATCTCCCGCCCCTGCCAGTGACAGTTCTGGTTGGGATCAGCCATGGGGCTCAGATGCAGCTCCTCTGTGCACTGAGTCCCTGCCCCCGTCCCTCTGCAAAGGAGCAACCACAAAGTGCAGAAAACGTCCCGCCTCACTGCTCCACGCTAAGGGATCCTCCTCATATGCCCCTCGTCCCTGAATAGAAGAAGAGAGAGTTTATAGGAAACGATGATGATCCACACCGCTACCCAAGTTGTAGTCAGGGCGTCCAGCTCCCCTTGGAGTGGTGATATGCTGTTTGAAAGAACTCTTTGGAAAAAAAAAAAAAAAGCGAAAATAGGTTGTAGCAAATCTGCCCTGTGGTATTTTGATTCTAGGGAGGGCACAAAAGTATCTCAGCCCCAACCACGCCTGTAATTTTTTTTAGTGAGAGCAGGCAGAGCAGATGCTCGGGGCCTCAAGCACCACAAGGCAGGGCACCAGGAAAGCAGCGCGAGGCAGACGCCACAGCAACGTTCTGAGAGGGTCATTTTTGCCACCTCAAAATTCTGCCGCCTGAAACGGCCGCCTCACTCTGCCTCATTATAGAACCACCCCTGAAGAGGAGAAAATTATTTTTTTTTACTCAGCATTGCCAAAAGATATGATTAAAAGCTATTAGTGTAGTTGGGTTTTAAAAAAGATTTGGTCAAAGAGACCAGAAGAAAAGTCCATAAACCATTATTAAGGTGGACTTGAGGATATCATAGAATTCTATTAACCTTTTTGGATCTTACCAGGTAACTGTGACCTGGATAAGCCACTTACTAGAAACAGGATCTTGGGCTTGCTGGACCTTTGGTTTTGACCCATTATGCAAATCTTATGGTCTTACATGTGATGTTATAAAAGTGGTGAATAATGGTTTTCTAGACCATTTTTATTTAAAGAAAGAATTCAACAGCCAACTTGCCCTAGTTTTACAAGAGAGACCTTTACAGCCTCTGACACTGGGGTTTCCATACTTTAAGATGGATGGGCCTTGTTGGTCTTTCTCTGCTGTCATCTGCTAGCATGCTGTTCTTGATCTATGCTATCAGCATTGTGTTGTAAGGAACCCTAGGGAAGGATGACCCATAAACAAGAAAATAAACAAAAAAAAACAATCATAAAATGATAAATAGGGATCCAATGGTCACCAGATGATATGGTTCAGTATTAGATCACAGGGATGAAGGTTCATTCAAAGGCAATGGTCTTTTACTTCATGAAAACTAAATTTGGGGGAGTATCTGAAGGACTCATTAGCTGGATGGGAAAATCTAGAGGAAGTAGAAGAACAGTCGTCAAAACTAAAAGAAGATGTAAGGGCAACTAAACTTTGTTAGGAATGGAAATTAAGGAAAACGATGTGTTATTGATTTTCTAAAGAGGTAGCTAAAAGGTAAGGGGAAAAAGCATTCATAAACCTACAAGAGATCGCTGAAGAGGAAAACAGGTGGAAATATCTGGAAAAGTTAAGAGAAGCTGGAAAAGTAGTCAGAAATGCAAAAGGAAGAAAAAATAAAAACTGCACAAAATGAGGGGCAAGATTCTAACGCAGAGATCCTGACTAATGGCGCCCTCGCACCCTCTCCTCCCTGAGACTTGTACCCTTAACAAAAGATTACACAAGACTTCTTATGGATGGAGAGGCCGCAGCGTAATTTTTTTTAACATCAATAACATAACTACAATACTCAGCATGAGCTGCTATCCCCATCTGACACCAGCCTTGTCACCGGTGCCGCCCGTGTCTCCTAGCAAGGCAGTCCACGTAACCCGGCTCCCCTCCCCCGCCACGACCTCCGAACAAGAGGGGACCCACCCAAAGCCTGTTGATTCGTCCCGGCAGTTTGTGCCCCCCCCCACCTAATGCAGCGACGCTTTCTCAACATGGGTAACAATTGCATATATGATACAATAACCGATAAACTAATTAACATATTCAACTGACTGTGATTAACAACAATAATGCAATTGCTGTTTTTTTTTTTATTTTGAATAGGGTGGGTGATTGTGGTAGAAGCCAAGGTAAAAGAGGGCACCGAGGGGCAGGAGTGGGTCTTTTATTGGGGCAGTGATGTCTTCAGGCCGGGATCCGTCATGGCGTCACGGCCCGCTGATGTCACCGCCAGCATTGTGGGATGCGTGCTCCGTGTACGCCGCCAGCTGCAGTCAGCAGCGCGGCATGGGGGGGGGTCGAGCCAGCGGGCTTCGCTGGGTCTCCACATTATTGAACGGGCTTTAGAGCATTCAGCACGAGCTCGGTACTTTTGATATGATAGTGATAAGAGGAAGTGCAAAAGTAACATTGTGAGATTCAGAGGCAAAGGAAATGAATATGTAAAGGCTGATGAGGAAAAAGCAAAATTGCTTAATAAGTATGTCTGTTCCATATTCACTGTGGAAGGGCTAGGAGCCTACATAAAATGAAAAAAAAAAAAAAATAGGCCTGAAAGAGAGGTAAATATCAATCATTTTTCAGAAAGAGTGTTCGAGGAGCTAAGAAAATGTATTTTTTATTATAAAGGTTTTTACACTATTTTCAAGATAAACACTTGAATTGATTACAGAAAAGTCAGATACATTTATCTTCAAATACATGCAAATACTGTGGAAGATGACAAAAGGAATACACTTTTAACTATTCAATTTAAGCTAATACATTTGAAAATCCTCTCTTCAACTTAAGTCCTCAAATAAAGAGATCCAATTAAACAACCCGAGGAAAATCTTTGTAAGCAATTCTAGGCTATCAGGGATCAATATTTTTTGCAACAGACTTCAAAACAGGCTATAAATTCCCTTCTATGGCAATTGGAGAGGAGGAAGCCCTATTATGGTCAGATGAATTCTTATCAGCAAGAAAGGCCGCTAATTGTGTAGGCAGGAAAAAAATATAAGATACATTATGGTATTTAAGAATACACTTACAGGGGTATTTTAAAAGAAAGAAAGCCCCTATTTCAAGGCTCTAGGCTTAATAACAGGAATTGCTTCCTTTTCTTTTCAGTAATTTTTGCTAAATCAGGAAATATGTTAACTTTAAGATCTAAGAAAAGCTCTCCATGATGTTGAAAGAAAGCTCTCAGAACCCAGTCACGGTCAGATTCTAACAGAAAAGATACAATTAAAGTTGATGGTGATATTAAGTCCTTTTGAGTAGACTCTAGCAACTTCGAAATATCCAATTGTGGAGTATCCAAAGGTGTTATGACTTGAAATCCTTCTTGGTCCGAAGAAGTCTTCTTAAAAGGTGGTATATAGTATATCCTTGAGGTCAAAGGTAGTGTCTGCTCTGGAAGTTTTAAAACTTGCAAAAGATATCTTTTCCACGTGTCTTTGGTGACACTATTGGGTTCTTAGGAAAGTTTATGATGCACAAATTTTCCCCCAATCTTGTTTTCCATTTATTCGATTCTATTATGTAACAACTGGTTTTCTTTAAAACATTTAGGGGTGGATTTTCAAAGGCCCGCACGCGTAAATCCTTCCGGATTTACGTGCGCAGGGCCCTCGCGCACCGGCGCGCCTATTTTGCATAGGCCGCTGCCGCGCGTAAAGCCCCGGGACGCGCATAAGTCCTGGGGCTTTTGTAAGGGGGCGTGTCGGGGACGTGTAGGGGGCGTGGCCTACTGACGCGGCGTTTCGGGGGCGGGCTGTGGCATTTCGGGGGCGGGCCCGGGGGCGTGGTGCCGGCCTGGGGGCGGGGTCGAGGCCTCTGGACCGGAGGACAGAGTGGGGCTGCCAGCCGACGCGCGCAAAGTTACGCCTGCTGGAAGCAGGCGTAACTTTGCCGACAAAGGTAAGGGGGGGGTTAGATATGGCCGGGGGGGGTGGGTTAGGTAGGGGAAGGGAGGGGAAGGTGCGGGGAGGGCGAAGGAAAGTTCCCTCCGAGGCCGCTTCGAAATCGGAGCGGCCTTGGAGGGAACGGAGGCAGGCTGCGCGGCTCAGCGCGCTCAGGCTGCCGATTTTGCGCAGCCTTGCACGCACCGACCCCAGATTTTATAAGATACACACGGCTACGCGCGTATCTTATAAAATCAGGCGTACTTTTGTTCGCGCCTGCTGCGTGAACAAAAGAATGCGCTCGCGCAACTTTTTAAAATCTGCCCCTAATTGTTGTGCTACAGCCTTGCTTGTAACTTCTTTATTAACTTTTCCAAGGAATTTTTATTTAAAGACAGCTCCTTCTCAATTGTATCCAGATGTTTTTCAAAGCCATGCACTGCCAAACAGAAAGGGCTCAATTGCTCAGATATATTTTTGTTCAAAGACTGTATCGCCTCCCAAATAGACTTGAGGGTAATAACGTTAGGCCTTACCAACTCAGGCAATGTAAATTCGGGCTCTTCCTCCAGCTGCCGCTGAACAGGTGTGCTGCTCTGTCCTCAGCATCCCGTGGAGCTCCTCCCGGCAGCAGTGTCCAAGTAAAATCAGCCACCGCTGACCGAATGGAGCTGCCTATCTCCTCTTCCACCAAGGGAGCAGCTTCCTCTACCTCCCACGTAGCTGTTCACCATGGGGCTGACAATTGCTCCGGGGAAAATGATGTCATCAATTCAGGGAGGAGGTCGGGTTCCTCTGCCTCCCAGCTTTCCTCCAGCGAACTTACTTCTGGATTTAATGGTCCCTTTAAGACATGGGAGTCCATTGGGTCCAGTATATTAGGTAAGGCTGAAGCAGGTAAAATAGCAAGCTTTCTGGCTTGGCATTTTCTGCCAGAGTGCAGTATGTTTAACTCAGCACCCAGACGAGACTCACAACCACGTTAGTAGCCGTCAGCCATCTTGGATCTCTAGTGTCGGGCTAACTAAATTTAAGGTAGATAAAGCAATGGGGATGGAAGGAATACATCCAAGGTTTTAAGGGAACAAAGAAGCTCTGGCAGCTCCACTGACTGACCTTTTCAATGTTTCTTTAGGGTCAGGAGTAGTTTTGGAGGAGTGGAGACAGGTAGATGTAGTCCTATTCACCAAAGTGGAAGTGAGGAGGGGGAAGCTGGGAACTACAGTCCAGTCAACCACAAGGGCCCCAACCTTTATGGTTTGGAGAACAAATAAACATGGGGTAACTTGCTGATGCGGCTTTTACTGCCCTTAATCACTAAGCCTGACACTTTTGATGCAACTCCAACATTGTTATCTGCCTCCACGGCAAGGGTTAAATGAAACTGAATTCGAACAGCATATGAGGGCCCTGACTTTTATGGTCTGGTAAACTGATAAGCATGGGGGTAACTTGCGTAGTGCAGCAGATACTGGCATAAGCTTGCAGGGCAGACTGGGTGGATCATTTGGTCCTTTTCTGCCATCATTTTTATGTTTCTATGTTTAGTTTATTTATTTATTTATTTTTAACTTTTATATACCGACATTCTTGCATTAAATGCAAATCATGCCGGTTTACAGTGAAACAGAAAAAGCAGGAAAAAATTCCTTAGTCGAATACAATGAAACAGCTTAGTTAACAAAGGAAACATAAATATAAATTTTTACATATTCACAAAGGTTTGCACGAAGGGGTGCACAAAGGGGAGAGCCCCTTTGTCACGCTCCTTCGGCGCGCGACGCCTGGTGTTGAGGCTGTCTTAACTGTCCGATGTTAGTGACGTCATGGGGGGGTGGGTCTAATGATCGCAGCACTTACAAGCCTGCTTCTTTCCAGTTCCAGGTGAAGATCAAGCTGTTTCCTTCACTTACCCTCCCATGACTGTGAGGTGAGAAGCGCTGCAGGGTGCCCCTTGATGTTATCTGGCTTCCCACAAGCGACGCCTGGTGTTGAGGCTGTCTTAACTGTCCGATGATAGTGACGTCATGGGGGGATGGGTCTAATGATCGCAGCACTTACAAACCTGCTTCTTTCCAGTTCCAGGTGAAGATCAAGCTGTTTCCTTCACTTCCCCTCCCATGACTGTAGGGTGAGAAGCGCTGCAGGGTGCCCCTTGATGTTATCTGGCTTCCCACACGCGACCTGACATCTGAGATGAGTAAATTAATGGAGTTGTTGCTAAAACAGAGGGTAATGCAGTTTCTGGAATCCAGGGGGTTAAAAGATTCGAAGCAGTATGGCTTTCCCAGAGGTAGCACAAAAAGCCCAATATTCTAGAAACCGGGAGTAGCAATACAAACAAAAACAAGGTTTCCAGATCAATTATATGATTAATAGACGCCACATCTATGGTATTATATTATATTAAAAATTAAGATATGTAGCAATACTACCAACTGGATCTGCTTAACAGTCAGACCCAACATAGGAGGAGTCACATTACTTTATTTAGTAATTATTTTAAGCCTTTTTTTCTTTTTTCAAAAAATATTGCCATGGGAAATGAGAAAGCCACAGCGGGCTTTTATTTGGTGAAAAACTCACACACAAATAACAGCAGTACTTAGCTTCAAAAATACAGTCCCGACGCGATCACGTTTCGGACCATTCAGGTCCTGCTTCAGGGGTTGATTCTTTTAAATCCTCAAAAGTGGAGTCACAATATTATTCCCAAGCGGCAAGCAAAACGGCGTCTTCTATCCAGTCATTCGTAGGCGGTCCGCTTTCGGACCTGCTAATGCAAATGGCGGAAGTGCAGGGTATATAACCATATCCACCGGATATGACGTTCAACAGATGTCAATCAAATCTTCGGACGGGCAGCGAGTCTTCTACCAGGTCGTCTATACATGGAAAATCATTTCCTCCAGATATTAGAAATGTGAATCGTGTCATCGATCGTCTTAATGATCGATTTCGGCTGGGAGGGGGAGGGAATCGTATCGTCGCCGTTTGGGTTTTTAAAATATCGTTAAAATCATGAAAATCGTGAACCGGCACACTAAAACACCCTAAAACCCACCCCGACCCTTTAAAATAAATCCCCCACCCTCCCGAACCCCCCCCCCCCAATGCCTTAAATTACCTGGGGTCCAGCGGAGGTCTGGAACGACCTCCTGCAGTCGAATCGTGTTGTCTTCAGCCGGCGCCATTTTCAAAATGACGGCGCAAAATGGCGCCGGCCGTAGACAACACGATTCGACTGCAGGAGGTCGTTCCGGACCCCCGCTGGACTTTTGGCAAGTCTTGTGGGGGTCAGGAGGCCCCCCCAAGCTGGCCAAAAGTCCAGCGGGGGTCCGGACCTCCTGCAGTCGACCTCCTGCAGTCGATCTCCTGCCGGCGCCATTTTCCGTAAGGAAAAATGATTTGCGGCAGGAGATCGCTCCCGGACCCCCGCTGGACCCTCAGGGACTTTTGGCCAGCTTGGGGGGGCCTCCTGACCCTCACAAGACTTGCCAAAAGTCCAGCAGGGGTCCGGAACGACCTCCTAGAGGAAAAGAGGCTCTAGACTGAGGGGGTCATGGGATGAGGGTGAAAGGGGGTAGTCTGAGGAGTAATCTATGGAAATATTTCTTTACACAGAGGGTAATGGATGCATGGAACAGCCTCCCTGTTCAGGTGGTGGAGACAAGGACAGTATCTGAATTCAAGAATGTATGGGATAAACACAGAAAATCTCTAAGGGAGCAGTAGGGATTGCAAAACTGAATAGTTGGTGTGGATGGGCAGAATAGACAGGCCGTAATGATGTTTTTCTGCCATCACTTTTCTATGGGAGTGGAATTTTAAAATGTGGGAATGGGATAAAATCTACATGTCTTTTTACATGTAGACTTTACCCTGAACTGTCAAAACAAATTTATGTGCATAAGTTTGCTTCAAAAATTTCTGTGTAAGTGGGCTGGTATGTACACAAATCTACCTGCCCAAAATTACACTAGTGACCAAAGAAAACAAGATCGGTGTATAAAAGAGACCTTTATTCTCAGAATATTCATGCCCGACTCCGGCCGAGTTTTGCTCTTATGCAGAGCTGCCTCAGGGGCTACTAAAATCAAGATTAAAACACACATATAAGAAATAATAAAAAAAAATATGAAACAATAAAAACATACATGGATATTTGTACATAAATAACAAGATGTGTTAATCAACACGCAATTAAAAATGGAATCATTGTGCAATAACATAAAAATATGTATATTTATTTATTTATTTATTTATTCAATCTTATATACCGGCTTTCAAGTTCATTTCAAGGTGGTTTACATTGATTGAAGTTGCAGTAGTAGTGAAGGGATTTGACGGCGCATGAGATGGTATTAAATACCTGTATAGAAGAACCTTTAGAAAGTGATCACTTCAGTCAGCGAACAGCAATGGTATATACATACATATTGTTAGGTATTCTAGAAAAGACAACTTGGTGTCAGACCAAAGCATATCAATGTACTCACAGAGCTGGTCTTAACTTGATCAGTGCATCAGAAAAAAAATCAAAACCAATTGAAAACAAAAAAATGAGCAAAAACAGAAATCACTTGCTGTGCATCTAAAAACCAGAAATTGCAAGGTATATATCACGCTCTGTCTATCAAAATGTAGGGGGAGCATATGCAGTGTGTTGGACATATAATCAAAATGTTATGCATTAATAATATACTGGCTATGTAGTGGCTGCAATCCTAACCAGGGTTTAAAAATATGGGGAATAAAATGTGAATGATAAGTACGCCTATTCGCGGGGTCTGAAAATGTACCCCACACAATGGCACGTATGAAAAAATGCTTTCTTTGTAAAACCCATATTATCTGATTGTGTAGATAAATATGTGTCCCTAAAACTCTATACACACAGGCACCACGGAGGGGCAGAGAGATACATCATGCCTGATTGAATAGATAAATTGAAAAATGTAAACTAAACAATTAATGCACAGGCATTGAGAGGGTAGAAAATTGCTGATAAAATATTGGAAATGAAAAGGTAGTGAAAATGTAAAATGATGCATTCAAAACTGAAATATAATAAGTTCTTTCTTACTCAACGCACAATTAAACTCTGGAATTTGTTGCCAGAGAATGTGGTTCGTGCAGTTAGTATAGCTGTGTTTCAAAAAGGATTGGATAAGTTCTTGGAGGAGAAGTCCATTACCTGCTATTAAGTTCACTTAGGGGTAGATTTTCAAAAAACGCGAATAGGCGTACTTTTGCTGGCGCATCAGGCGCCAGCAAAAGTACGCTGGATTTTAGTAGATACGCGCGGAGCCGCGCGTATCCACTAAATCCTGGATCGGCACGCGCAAGGCTATGAATTCTGTATAGCCAGCGCGCGCCGAGCCGCGCAGCCTACCCCCGTTCCCTCCAAGGCCGCTCCGAAATCGGAGCGGCCTTGGAGGGAATCCTCTAACGCCCTCCCCTCACCTTCCCCTCCCTTCCTCTACCTAACCCACCCGCCCGGCCCTGTCTACACCCCCCTTTACCTTTCTCCGGGGATTTACGCCTCCCGGAGGGAGAAGTAAATCCCCGCGCGCCAGCGGGCCTCCTGCACGCCGGGCCGCGACCTGGGGGCGGGTACGGAGGGCACGGCCACGCCCCCGGACCGCCCCAGGCCGTAGCCACGCCCCGTACCCGCCCCCAAAACGCTGCCGACACGCCCCCGAAACGCCGCGACGACCAGGCCCGCCCCCCCCGACACGCCCCCGACACGCCCCCCTCGGAGAACCCCGGGACTTACGCGAGTCCCGGGGCTCTGCGCGCGCCGGTAGGCCTATGTAAAATAGGCTCACCATCGCGCAGGGCCCTGCTCGCCTAAATCCGCCCGGTTTTGGGCGGATTTAGGCGAGCAGGGCTCTGAAAATCCGCCCCTTAGAGAATAGCCACTGTCATTAGCAATGGTTACATGGAATAGACTTAGTTTTTGGGTACTTGCCAGGTTCTTTTGGCCTGGATTGGCCACTGTTGGAAACAGGATGCTGGGCTTGATGGACCCTTGGTCTGACCCAGTATGGCATTTTCTTAACTATGATAAACCTAGGAAAAATTGCATATGGATTAAAAAATGACAAATAAATAATAAAAAATAAAGGTGATGTTGAGTAAAATAAAGATATACATAGGATTAAATAAGTAATGACACTATTGTGAATAATAGTGAAAATGTATGATACGATAAATAAGGAATAAAATCAAACATTAAAAATTAAAAATTTAAAAATTTAAAATTAAAAAAGACGCTATGGATAATGAATAAAAGATATGCTGCTAACACCAAATTGTTCACAAATAGATACCTAGAACAATATCACAGTTTAGTCCAAAGGGAGTAATGGTTTTGAAATCAAATATGAATTTCTGTTCCCATCTGAATAATATGTTGTCAAAATTCCCTCCTCTCCAATTCTTGAATGGTTTTTGAGAACGCAAAATCTGTAATCTTAAAACATGTGGCCAATTTAACAGAATGTTCAACTAGAGGTTTCCCCTCAATACATCTATTAATTGTGCTTTTGTGCTCTATTGTTCTCTTAGGGGTAGATTTTAAAAGGTTGCGCACGGGGGTCGGTGCGCGCGACGAGCCTCACTGCCTTCCTCTGTTCCCTCCCAGGCCGCTCCGAAATTGGAGTGGCCTGGAAGGGAACTTCCCTTCCCCTTAACCTAACCTTCCCACCCCTTCCCCTAACCTTTCTTGCCCCTAGCTCTACTCAACCCCCCCCCCCCAAAAAATGTTTATGTTGGCGTAAGTTGTGCACCCTGGCAGCCTGCCAGCACGCGATCCTCCAACACTGCGGCAATGGCCGCTGTGTCGGAGGCCTCTGGCCCTGCTCCCACCCCGCCCCTTTAGTAAAGCCCCGGGACTTACACATGTCCCAGGGCTTTACACACGTCGCCGGGCCTTTTTAAAATAGGCCTGACGCTCGTAACCCTTTGAAAATCTGGCCCTTACTGAATTGCCTGACAGTTTTTCCTATATACATTTTATCACAGGGACAAATAGCAACGTAAATAATGCCTACACTCTTACAATTAGTGAAACCCTGTAATTTAAAGATCCTACCAGTAGATCCAATTGTCAGGGGTTTGTGTTTTCAAATTAACAGAGCAGACACTGCAACTGCCACAGGGCTTGTGTCCTATGGTTCTTTTATCTAATGGTTGATTTATAGGTAGTGCTGACGGTGACAGAAATTCCTTAAGGTTCTTGTCGTGTTTATTGGCTATCATTATTTCTTTTCCTTGAAAAACCGGGAGTACTTATAATTAGGGATGTATATTCGTTTGCGATGAAATAGGAAATATAGACGATATTTCCTATTTTGTTGCGTTTCGTGGGGTCCCAGAAATGATAGAGAAACCCACAAAATTTCATGTGGTTTTCTTATTGTTTGGGGAGGGGGGGGGGGAGAAAAGGCACATAAAAAAAAACCCAAACTCACCCAACCCTTCAGATTTAATTAATTACAATCCCCCTCCCTCATGACCCCCCAAAAACTTGCCTAAAGTCCCTGGTGGTCCAGCAGGGGTCCCAGGAGCGATCTCCCCCTCTCAGGCCGCCGGCTGCCACTAATCAAAATGTCACTGATAGCCCTTTTCCCTTACCATGTGACAGGGGCTATCGGTGCCCTTGGCTGGCCCCTGTCACATGGTAGGAGCAATGGATGGCCCACACCATTTTTTAAGATAGCACCGGCCATCCATTGCTCCTACCATGTGACAGAGGTCAGCCAAGGGCACCGATAGCCCCCGTCACATGGTAAGGGCAAAGGGCCACTGGCACTATTTGTTTACTGGCAGCCGACGGCCCGAGAGCAGGAGATCATTCCCGGGACCCCTGCTAGACCACCAGGTACTTTAGGCAAGTTTTTTTTTTGGGGGGGGGGTCAGGATGGTGGGGGATTGTAAGTAATTAAATCTGAAGGGTTCGGGTGTTTGTTTGTTTTTTTTGGTTCGGGACAGCCGAAAAAGAATCGGCCCGAACTGCAGGAAATGAAATTTCACGTGGCATGCCAATAACAAAGGCCAAACCGAAAGGTTCGGCCAAATCACATCTCACTTGTAATATATGCCAATACTTTCTGATTGTTTTGGTAATATCATAGGAAAGGACCATGTATGTTAGCGGGCAAATGATCCTATCTTTGTTAGCCAACTTTTTGTGAGGTTTCAACAAAGTGGAGCGTTCTTGTTTTTCTGCCCTAATGAAGCCATTATATACACATTCTTTGGGGTACCCTCTTTCTATGAAGCAAATTTTCATTTTTGAAAACCTTTGTGTAAATGTGTGTCTGTGCAGTGTGCATAGCCTTTTTAAGCGGAGGAACTGACTTATTGAGACTTATAGAGACTTATTGTGGCAAATATCATACGATAAAAACTTGTTTGTGTCGGTGGGTTTTCTATATATGCCTGTCTTAAAACCATTGGGGTAGATTTTTAAAAACGGCGTGTTCGCATACTTTTGTTCACGCTCCAGGCGCGAACAAATGTATGCGAACGCGCCGGTCGCATACATTTGTTGAAATGGAGGCAGGCTGCGCGCCGAGCCGCGCAGCCTGCCTCCATTTCCTCCGAGGCCGCTCCGAAATTGGAGCGGCCTCGGAGGGAACTCTCTTTCGCCCTCCCCTCACCTTCCCCTCCCTTCCTCTACCTAACCCACCCCCCCGGCCCTATCTAAACCCCCCCCCCTACCTTTGTCCAAGGATTTACGCCTCCCGAAGTAAATCCCCGCGGGCCTCCAGACTGCCCCGGGCCGAAACCACGCCCCCCGGGCCCGCCCCCAAAATGCCACGTCGATCGGCCCCGCCCCCCGACATGCCCCCGACACGCCCCCGACAAAAAACCCCGGGACTTACGCGAATCCCGGGGCTCTGCGCGCGCCGGCAGGCCTATGGAAAATAGGCGCGCCGGCGCACAAGGCCCTGCTCGCGTAAATCCGGGCGGATTTACGCGAGCAGGGCTTTTAAAATCCGCCCCATTGTGTGTTCTTTTAATCAAAATGTCTAGGAATGCTATTTCATTCGCATCATGGTTCATTTTGAAGTTCAGATTCTCATCCAAACCATTCAGCCAATCTTTGAAATTCAGAAGGTCTGCAGCACTACCTTTCCATAATAAAAATACATCATTGATGTACCTTTTCCAAAGTATTCTTCAAATAAATATAACAACTGAAACATTGAAATCCTCAAAATAAGAGTGAAAAAATTCAACTATTAACAACACCAAAAAATTTGTTTGGAAGGAGAGGAATGTTTCATATACATAATCATAAATCCCCAACCGGGGTAATATGACTGTAAATTGTAATCATAAACATCCCTCCTCCGACCAATGTGTGCACTGTGTGTACAAAACAATATTGCTATTCAAAATGCTTTTTTTTGAAAAATTTTTCTTCTATTAATCTGAAAAAACTTTTACTGTATTAATAACGGTGCAAAAATACACTCAAGTGTTGAAATTATTCAAAATGTTATCAAGTGAACGCTCCATGCAGCCTTGTAAACTGATCCCAAAGAAGGATATAGATATTGAAAAACCGCTGATGGCACGACCTAAGTAGGCTTAACCAGCAGTCTCTTATGGGTTGAAAAAGCTCCTACAACACGCCGACTTATCTGGAGCGTTCACTTGATAACATTTTGAATAATTTCAACACTTGAGTGTATTTTTGCACCGTTATTAATACAGTAAAAGTTTTTTCAGATTAATAGAAGAAAAATTTTTCAAAAAAAAGCATTTTGAATAGCAATATTGTTTTGTACACACAGTGCACACATTGGTCGGAGGAGGGATGTTTATGATTACAATTTACAGTCATATTACCCCGGTTGGGGATTTATGATTATGTATATGAAACATTCCTCTCCTTCCAAACAAATTTTTTGGTTTTGTTAATAGTTGAATTTTTTCACTCTTATTTTGAGGATTTCAATGTTTCAGTTGTTATATTTATTTGAAGGTTCCGTTTTTGAGGTTTGAATTAGTATAGTAAGGATCCTTCTTAAATTGATTGGGTGCCCATTGATAATAGGTTGGCCTTTTCCAAAGTATGACATTGAATACCTTTGATCTGTTAGGTAGGTCTTTGGTCGCTCTACAGCCATCTTGGATCGGCTTCTGATTTGTTTTTTGGGTCCATCCCAAAATTACGCTAGCTCCATCAGAGGGTAACTTGTTTGTTTGAAATTATGTGCATACTTTTAAAAATAGAAAAGTATGCACACAAGCCCCTACTGTGCCCCATGGGACACCTCTTCCCAGTGAGTATAAATGTGTATGCAAAATGAGTTTATGTGCATTTCTTTTGGGATGCCAAGACCAGGCAATTTTGTAACAGCCATTTACCATGTTTTCTGCACATAAAAGACTGAAAGTTCAGCCCAAAACAGCTTAAAATTCATGCTATATAGAGATTACAGTTGTTGCTCTTACCATTTACAGTAAGTCTGTGTTGCTGAAATTGCTTTAAAAGCATTAAATATGCCTTAAAAATAGCCCCCAAGCTGCCAAAAAGCAGCACAAAACAATAAATAGTAAAATAAAACATGACTATGTATTCTGGATTCAAGGAGTCAAATAAAAGTATAGAGAAGAAAAAAAATCACGCTGACAGTACAAGCTATTTCAAAAGCAGGTAATAATAGTTGCATTCAACAATTTGCTCTTCATCGCAGTGTTACAGACTTTGGAGTAGCTCTCTGCTTGACAAAATAATGGAGGAGCTGTGGTACAGTGAACATATTACAGCATTTGATGTTTTATATACAAGGACCGCAGAAGGAGTAGTGCTTTGACTATGCCTTTGTTAGTATATAATAAGGTTTGGAAAGAAACTCTCAGGTATTCTACAATATGTTAGTTTCACTTTATGAAGAACTTCTTGTGTTTATCGTATTCTTTTGTAAATGTATTTGCACTGGAATAAAAAAAAAACAAAACACCTGCAGGGTAGAATACTTCAAATGAAAAAAAAAAGTTGTTTTACTAACTTCACCGGCCTGGAAGGATAATGAGGAAGAACATGATATGAGCTGTCTTTTGTCCTATGCCAAGCCCACTAGATATTTATCACGGATGAAGTTTGCTGCTGGATCAATTAGGCCCTTTCTGCTACTGGAACTAAATCCCTAAAATTTTAACCTAGCACCATTTTTATTTTTTGTTTTATTTTTTTTTTACTTTTTGACCATTTAGTAATATTTTCAGGTTTGGGAATACAGGCTAGGAGTTATTTTGAAACTGACGAAGAATCAGAAATGACTCCTTTTTGCAATTGCTTTTATCAATTCATTGAATGATATTTGTCATTTGGTATATTACTTATGTAAACTGCCCCTTACTAGAATACCATCAGCGGCTTAACAGATACTGTATGAAGCATTTGATTTCAAAGTAGAGTGGGACTAGTAGAAGAGGCCTGCACTCCTTAGTGGGAGGTATCAGGAGTATATTTTTAATAAGCCTGGGCCCTTGTACTTCAGGGCTCTTTGGCAGAGGTGGGGAGTAGGAGGCAGTTTACCTCTCTCAACAGAGAGGTACCGGAGGATGCCTCCTATCCTGGGAAGGGAGCTGGGGCTCAAGGCTGGGGTACACAAGCCTTCAGGATTAAGGAGGTCTGGTCATGGGGACCAAGAGAAGACTCTTAGGGTATTCTAAAAATGAGAGCCTGAAGTCTCTGAGAAGAGGGGAATTAAGCTCCATAATCCTTAGCCTACGACAGATTTCTGCAAAGTTTGGAGAAAGAGGATTGGATTGCCCTATGTAGGTGTCAGAGGGAAAACTGCCTAACAGGAGACAGTCCCAAATGAAAAAGGAATCGGCCAAAGGCTCAAAAGCTTTGTAGCCAGGAAGAGAAATAGAAATAATCAGGCAGATGCAATACAGTGTGCTCAGCCGAGCGCACTGGTTAACCCGTGGGTGAACGTATGTTTTGGACGCGCGTCCACCACCACTTATGCTATAATGGAATTAGGACGTCCAAAAGTCACGTCAAACCCATGTTGATAAGGCCATTAGCTATTCTCCCCAATGCAAAAAAATAAATGTGCGCCCAATGCACACATTTTTACCCTCAGAAATTAATGCCTAACCGGAACAGGCGATAATATTTGAACAGCCAAAAAAGTGTACAGAAAAGCAGAAAATAGTGCTTTTTTTTTAAAAAGTGTTTCGGCGGTCAGGTTAAGAAAAGGGGTTCTCAATTAACGAGCATCCATTTTCCTAAACTTTAGCTGTGCACAGGTTAGGAAAATGGACATTCATAAAATTTGCCTCCATTTTCCTAATTTGCTGACAGCCACCTCTCCTGGGCGCCCACTGCCGAGGAGGCACTAGGAGTGCATAATTTCTCCTAGTGCCTCCTTTTTACCACAGCAGCCAATTTAAATGTTAAATTGGATGCTCCGCTGAGGTCACTCAGCAAGCATTAGGAGAGCGGGTGCTCAATTATGAGCGCCTGTTTTTCCTGTGCCGATATTGCATCGGCCTGAGAGACAGCAGTACCCAGAGAAGCAGGCACCAGGGGAATTGCCCAGTAGGATGTGCCCCACCCAGAGTACCTCCCTGCCAGGGTGTTTGCTATTTACTATTGCTTGAGACTTTGATTTCTTGATGGGACTTTATTTTTCTGTACAAATCGGTGCACTAAGCCATAGTGTACTGGCTGTGGAATTTTATTTCCTGCAATCAAGTTCACCAGTAAAAGTATTTTATTTTTGGATAACAAGTCCTGTGTCTTAGCAAATCCACAGTCCAGCTAAGAACAATTTTTATAACTGAAGGTACGTTCCCTCTTCTCTGATACTGTGGTCCCCCTTATTTTCCTTCTGGAATTTAGGCCGCTACCAGCTTTCTCTTTCTAACATACATTCTCTTTATAGAAGAGTTCATTGTTAATGATACCTAAGTCTTACTGATGAGCTGGGTGAATCTTCATATCATTTGCAATTTTGTTACACCAGATGGATACCTTCTTTATGTCTCTTCTGAATACCAAATGGGTATTTATTTTCTAAGGTTAAACACAGGGTGCATGCTACTTCTTCTCTTTCCTTCTGCCTATCAGACTGGATACTGGGTGTGTATCACCTTCTTCGCCAGTCTTCTTGCTGGATTGGCAATGGAATACGTTGGACAGAGAGAGATATCATGATCTCTTAGGAACTCCAGATCCTCATGCCTCGCTTGGTGGTGGGCAGGGTTGGTGGATGAAATTGATGAAAACTTCTTCTCAACAAAAATCCTACAGGATAGCTAACTGCAAATATCACTAGAGATACTTCAACAGCCATTGGGTGTGAGTTGTAAGTTTCTTTCTTACTTTCTAAGGCCTTACTGCCAAGGCTGTTCACTTGCACTCTGAAAAATTGAAAGAATATGAAAAAAACACTCCTTTCTCAAAGGGCCTACTAAAAATCCATACAGACACTAGGGGTCATTTGCTTTTATGCAAGCAGAAGCAAACCAGCACAGCAGCACAGGGGGGTGCTGTGACACAGTTGTATATGTTACGTGTGCCGTCCGCAGCAGACCCGCAGCACGGCCCCCTCACCTCTCTATAGTAACTCCAGTGCCTGGTTCCTCGTCCCTAGTGGCAGTAGGCCACCAGCTCTGTCCTCGGGCCACCCCTGGTGCCTCCCGTTCAGCTACAGACCCTGGTGCTCCCAGTCTAGCCTCCACGTCCACTGCTCCATGTCGGGCCTCTCCGCGTGGTCCGCAGAGAGACGCTGCTACTCAACGCCACACTCCTCCCTAGGTGTGCGCGCGCGCATCACTGAAGCTTAAGTAGGGCCCGCAGCGGGTGCCAAGATGCGGCCCAGGATGATGACATCAGCGGAGCACCAGTACTTAAGCCCAGGCTCCGCTCCCTAGCTTTGCCTTTGCAACAGGTCTCCTTGCTGGTTGAGCACTTGTTGCTTCCTGAGAGATTTATCTCATTCCCGTGTTCCTGTTCCTCGCTGATCGTGGTTCCTGATTCCTTTGCTCCTATGTTCCTGTTCTTCTCCTTTCCTTGGATTGACTACATGGACTTTGACTCTGCTTTGCCTGACCACGCCATTGACTCTCTCCAGACCCAGACCTCTGCATTGCCTGATTATGTTGTTACCTCTCTCCAGACCCAGATCTCTGCCTCGCCTGACTACGTTTGACTATCAATTTGATCAGACGTCAGCCTTGCTTGCCACTACTCCAGATTGCTGCCAGCCCTGACTCAAGCTTGTTCCACGACGCCTCTTCCATCTACATCCTGGACTTGGCCTATTCAGGCTTCAGCCTGCTTTTACTCAGGCGTCCCCCTGCCTGCCTTTGTTCCTTTGGCACCCGGGTCTCCGGGACACTACTTCGTCCAGTACGAGATTGTACCATCTCTCTTCTGCTGTCTCTGGGCTGACCTCGATCTCTTCATTGACAACAACATATGGAGGCCCACCTAAGTCCAGCTAGCCCTGGCAGCCAAAGGCTCAACCTGTGGGGAACAAGGGCTGATATTGTTGAAGCACCAGCTGGCCTCCATACATCAGCCCACTCCACCTGCCGACTGTGGGGACCCACCTATGGGTTGCATCAACCCCACCTTGGCCCAAGGGTCCACCTCCCACACAACAGTATAATCCTCTCCTATACACTGCTCTGACTTAACTACTATGCAAATTTCATTAGTAGGGATCCCAATGGGGCTCTACAAAGTGAACAGAGTTAAAGCTCAGCAGACAAGTCAGTTGATAAGTTGCAATTGTTAGGTAATTTAGGGCCTCATTTTCCAAAGAGTTACCGCGTTTGATAATTCCGCAAACCGCGCTAACAGCAGTTTGCAAATTTTTAATTTCGTATTCAGGGGTGGGGTAAATGTAAAGTAGGGAGGATTTATTGTGTGCCACGAAACAGCCGCACTGTTAGCACAGCCAATAACTACACCTCTTTCATTTGCATTACAGGCCGGTAAAGGTTCATCACAGTGTCTCCTGACAGGTGAGAGAGAGAGAGAGAGAGAGAGAGAGAGGAGAGAGAGAGAGAGAGGAGAGAGAGAGAGAGAGAGAGAGAGAGAGAGAGAGAGAGAGAGAGAGAGAACGCCTTGCTATAGTGCCACCTCCCTAGACAGGTATTTGTATCCCTATGGGAGGCCCACCTAGTAACTCGAGGTGAGGGTTAAGTATTAGTGTAGGGGGGTAGGGGCCACTTTGACATTCAACGTGAGATGTACAAACAGAACAGTGGTCTCTTGTGAAGATTTGCTGGCCTTCGGAGTGAGGAAACTCACGCCAAGATGAGATTTGGGCAAGGTTCTCTCCACCTAGCTTGATGGACTCTCTACCTGGGTAACATCAAGCTAGATTGAGAGAACATTGCCCAAATCTCATCTTTGGGTGAGTTTCCTCACTCCGTAGGTCATCAAATCTTCACAAGAGACCACTGTTCTGTTCGTATGTCTCACGTTGAATGTCAAAGTGGCCCCTAACCCCCTACACTAATACTTAAACCTCACCTCGAGTTACTAGGTGGGCCTCCCATAGGGATACAAATACCTGTCTAGGGAGGAGGCACTATAGCAGGGCTCTCTCTTTCTCTCTCTCAGCATCATACTGAAACAGGCCTTTTAGGAGACGTTGTGAACCGCAATATACTGGCAATGTAGCCCAAATTGGGCTAATAGTGCAACTTGCGATAACAGCCTTTCACATAGCTGATAGTGCAATTTGTGATACACATGCTTATTAGCATAAGGTACACCCCTTTTTGGTATCGCATGCGATGCCAATGCAATATTGGAAAATGAGGCTCTTAAATGGCTACCTCACTGTCATATTTTTAAATTAGCAGTCAGCTGCCAATGACAGATAAAGAATTTGGTCAAATTTATCAGCTAGCTTTGAGTTTAATTAGCTAAGTGCATCAGTTCGATTAGGGATTAAAACCATTGATTCTTTTGTCTGTATGAAAATGCCAGAAGTCTAAAAATAAGATTGGAGACTTGGAACTTATGGCAATGAATGAAGATATAGACAAACTAGGCATCTCAAATACATGGTGGAAAGAGGATAACCAATGGGACACTGTGATATTAAGGTACAAAATATATTGAAATGACAGGGCAGAATGAATTAGGGGTGACATGACATATTAAGGATGTCATAGAGTCAACACAGTCTTCAATCTCTATGGATAGAAATTCCATGTGAGATGGGGAAGTACATATCAGTAGGTAGATACTATTGTTTGTCCAATATGTTGAAACAGGCTATGAAATATTAACAGAGATTAGACAGGCTAATAATTTTTATAACACAATGAAAATGGGGAATTTACATTATTCCAAAACTGATTAAGTGAGAATCTCAAGAGGATATGCAAAGCAGGTAACAATTTTTAGATTCCATAAATTACTGCTTCATGAAGCTGCTAGCCCTAGAAACAACAAGAGGGGGAGAACTACTTTAGATTTAGTTCTCAATGGATTGCAGGGCCTGGTGTAAGGGGCAGCAATGGTGATTATAATGCAATCAAATCTGATATAATCATTGGAAGAAGAATATTAGGCAAAATGACTAGAGTGGCATTTAACTACAAATAAGGTGACCTTGATATAATAAGAACATTAGTCAGTAAGAAACTAAAAGGTGCAGTTAAAAGGAATAAAAATCTGCCTGAAGCCTGAAGATTGTTTAAAAATACCATCTTGGAAGCCCAGACAAAATATATTCCACATATTAAAAAAGGTCAAAGAAAGACCAATCAACTTCCAGCATAATTAAATTGTGCTGTGAAAGAGGTTATTACAACCCAAGAAGCCTAATTTATAAAATGGAAAATAAATCCAAATGAGATGAACAGGAAAGAGTATAGGCACTGACAAGGTAGATGCAAAACCTTAATAAGGCAGACTAAAAAAAATTAGAAAGAAGCTTGACACAGAGGCAAAATCTAATATTAAAACTGTTTTCAAATACATCGAAAGCAAGAAGTGTATGATGAAGTCAGTTGGACCACTAGATGACCAGAGGTAAAAGAGACTCTCGGAAAAGACAATGCCATTACAGAAAAACTAAAAGAATTCCTTCCTTCAGTCTTTACTGAAGAGATGGAAAGATACCCACACTGGAACTGTTCTTTTCAGGTGATGAGTCAGAGGAACTGAAGCAAACTACTGTTAAACCAATGGTTGTATCATAGCAAATTGACAATATAAATAGTAACAAATCACCAGTACTTGATGACATTCATCCCAGAGTTCTGGAAAAAAAAAACCCCTAAAATATTAAATTGCTGATCTATTCCTGTTAATCTCTACCATATTGTTAAAATCTGTCAATGTACCTGAAAACTGGAGGGTAGCCAATGTAATATACATTTTTGATGTTGCGCCAGGACTGATTTGGGAAAATACAGACCTTTAAGCCTGATGCAGTGCCTGGTAAAATGGTAGTTAAGAGCAACATTTCTGGGCATATGAATAAACATGGATTATAGGGAAAAGCCAGCATGATTTTAGCAAATGAAAGTCATGCCTAATTGATTTTTTAGAATTCTTTGATGGTGTAAATAAATGTTTGCATATGGGTGAACTGATCAATATAAGGTATCTGGATTTTCAGAAGGTATTTGATAAAGTCCCACCTAGGAGAGTCCTTAGTAGTAACTTGCAAAGGTATACAATACAGGCAATGGCATATTGTGGACTAGTAATTGGCTTAAAGAAAGGAAACATAACAAGTCTAAATGGTCAGCTCTTCCAATGTAGAGCAGTGCATAGTGGAGTACCCCAGGGGTCTCTACTGGGACCAGTGTTTAAGATATTTATAAATGATCTAGAAAAGGGAACAACGAACAAGGTGATCAGAGTAGCAGATGATACACAGTAGTTAAAACATAAGCTGACCGTGAGAAATTGCAGAACATTGTGAAACTGGGGAATTGGGTATCTAAAAAGAGGATGAAATTTAATGTGGACAAGTTAAAAGTGAGGCACACTGAGAAAAATTTCTCTAAATACAGGTACACAATGCTGGGTTCTAGATCAGGAGTTACCTCCGGGGCTGGTGTGACCCACTATTCAAGCTGTGCAGTTGCACAGGGCAGTGATCTGGAGGGCGTGGCTGCCTGACACTGTACAGTGGAGTAGAGGCCAACATATTCTCTCTAACTCCACCACTGCAGTAGGAAGAGCAGGCAGTATTGTGGTGATTATCTTAGCATCACGTCCAGTAGGGATGTGAATCGTTTTTCAACGATTAAAATTATCGTCCGATAATGTTAATATCGTCTTAAATCGTTATAGAACACGATACAATAGAAATTCTAACGATTTATCGTTAAAAATCGTTAAATCGTGTTAGTGCGCACTAAATCGAGTTAGTGCGCACTAACTCCCCGTTAGTGCGCACTAACTCGATTTAGTGCGCACTAACTGAAAATGATACAAATAAACACTTTCCAGGTCACTGAAGGTCAGTTAGGAATGAATATGTGTTCCTATTGGCTGGCTGCCCTCTTATCTATTGATGTTACCAAGGTTACCACTGAGGTGATGGTTGGGGGGATGGGAAATGGAACTGGAAACTAACGAACACCAACAGAAAATGAAACAAAGTGTTCACACTTCCCAGGTCAGTAAAGGTCACTTAGGAATGAATATGTATGTATGTAATTGTATTCCTATTGGCTGGCTGTGCTCTTATCTATTGATGTTACCAAGGCTAACACTGAGGTAATGGTTGGGGGGATGTGAAATGGAAACAGTTGGAAGCTTGACAAAAAAAGTAATGTAATGATCAGCACTCACGTGACTAGAACTTGTTTGTTTATTATTTTTGTTAGCAGGCACCTGAAATGCTAGTGCATGTTGAATTTGCCAATCACTGTGCATTTTAGAAAGGTGGTCCTGGCTGGAACTGTACACAGTTCAAATATATGTAATTGATTGTTGGTAAGTGTATTTTTTAAGTAGCCACACTGGCACAAGTATGTTTACTTTTCCTCCTACTTACCTCACTAGCTCAGCTTTGTAAGAAGGGCTTCTCTGCTTGTGTGTTGTTTTTGTTTGGTGTGAGGAGAGCAGAAACATCAGATCTTTATTCAATCTACTACAGTCATCTCTTACAGTGCCCTATCCCTATTAATACCAGGAGTGTTGTGATCTTCCTGTACACAGTGCCCTAACCCTGATACCAGTCTGAGACAGCTCCCTCCCTGCATTACTAGTGAGAGGCTGGCTTCACAGACAGGGGGGAGCTGCCTGACCCTCACTCCTGACTTCCCCCATGTCCCAGCTAGTGAATGGTGTGTGGGTGAGGGGGGGGGGAGGATGGTGAAGTCTGAGACAGCTCCCTCCCTGCATTACTAGTGAGAGGCTGGCTTCACAGACAGGGGGGAGCTGCCTGACCCTCACTCCTGACTTCCCCCATGTCCCAGCTAGTGAATGGTGTGTGGGTGAGGGGGGGGGGGGGGAGGAGGATGGTGAAGTCTGAGACAGCTCCCTCCCTGCATTACTAGTGAGAGGCTGGCTTCACAGACAGGGGGGAGCTGCCTGACCCTCACTCCTGACTTCCCCCATGTCCCAGCTAGTGAATGGTGTGTGGGTGAGGGGGGGGGGGAGGATGGTGAAGTCTGAGACAGCTCCCTCCCTGCATTACTAGTGAGAGGCTGGCTTCACAGACAGGGGGGAGCTGCCTGACCCTCACTCCTGACTTCCCCCATGTCCCAGCTAGTGAATGGTGTGTGGGTGAGGGGGGGGGGGGAGGAGGATGGTGAAGTCTGAGACAGCTCCCTCCCTGCATTACTAGTGAGAGGCTGGCTTCACAGACAGGGGGGAGCTGCCTGACCCTCACTCCTGACTTCCCCCATGTCCCAGCTAGTGAATGGTGTGTGGGTGAGGGGGGGGGGAGGATGGTGAAGTCTGAGACAGCTCCCTCCCTGCATTACTAGTGAGAGGCTGGCTTCACAGACAGGGGGGAGCTGCCTGACCCTCACTCCTGACTTCCCCCATGTCCCAGCTAGTGAATGGTGTGTGGGTGAGGGGGGGGGGAGGATGGTGAAGTCTGAGACAGCTCCCTCCCTGCATTACTAGTGAGAGGCTGGCTTCACAGACAGGGGGGAGCTGCCTGACCCTCACTCCTGACTTCCCCATGTCCCAGCTAGTGAATGGTGTGTGGGTGAGGGGGGGGGAGGATGGTGAAGTCTGAGACAGCTCCCTCCCTGCATTACTAGTGAGAGGCTGGCTTCACAGACAGGGGGGAGCTGCCTGACCCTCACTCCTGACTTCCCCCATGTCCCAGCTAGTGAATGGTGTGTGGGTGAGGGGGGGGGGAGGATGGTGAAGTCTGAGACAGCTCCCTCCCTGCATTACTAGTGAGAGGCTGGCTTCACAGACAGGGGGGAGCTGCCTGACCCTCACTCCTGACTTCCCCCATGTCCCAGCTAGTGAATGGTGTGTGGGTGAGGGGGGGGGGGAGGAGGATGGTGAAGTCTGAGACAGCTCCCTCCCTGCATTACTAGTGAGAGGCTGGCTTCACAGACAGGGGGGAGCTGCCTGACCCTCACTCCTGACTTCCCCCATGTCCCAGCTAGTGAATGGTGTGTGGGTGAGGGGGGGGGGAGGATGGTGAAGTCTGAGACAGCTCCCTCCCTGCATTACTAGTGAGAGGCTGGCTTCACAGACAGGGGGGAGCTGCCTGACCCTCACTCCTGACTTCCCCCATGTCCCAGCTAGTGAATGGTGTGTGGGTGAGGGGGGGGAGGGGAGGATGGTGAAGTCTGAGACAGCTCCCTCCCTGCATTACTAGTGAGAGGCTGGCTTCACAGACAGGGGGGAGCTGCCTGACCCTCACTCAAGCAGAGAAGCCCTTCTTACAAAGCTGAGCTAGTGAGTTAAGTAGGAGGAAAAGTAAACATACTTGTGCCAGTGTGGCTACTTAAAAAATACACTTACCAACAATCAATTACATATATTTGAACTGTGTACAGTTCCAGCCAGGACCACCTTTCTAAAATGCACAGTGATTGGCAAATTCAACATGCACGTGTCTGCTATCAAAAATAATAAACAAAGAAGTTCTAGTCACGTGAGTGCTGATCATCACATGTCAAGCTTCCAACTGTTTCCATTTCACATCCCCCCAACCATTACCTCAGTGGTAACCTTGGTAACATCAATAGATAAGAGCACAGCCAGCCAATAGGAATACATATTCATTCCTAAGTGACCTTTACTGACCTGGGAAGTGTGAACACTTTGTTTCATTTTCTGTTGGTGTTCATGAGTTTCCAGTTCCATTTCCCATCCCCCCAACCATCACCTCAGTGGTAACCTTGGTAACATCAATAGATAAGAGGGCTGCCAGCCAATAGGAACACATATTCATTCCTAACTGACCTTCAGTGACCTGGAAAGTGTCTATTTGTATCATTTTGAGTTAGTGCGCACTAACTCGAGTTAGTGCGCACTAACGGGGAGTTAGTGCGCACTAATCGGAAAAAAACGATTTTTAACGATTTTTTCAACGAAAATAATCGTGCCAAACACGATTTTCTTCTCCTGCCACACGATTTCTATCGTTAAGACGATATGGAAAACGATTCACATCTCTAACGTCCAGTGCTCGGGGCCAGTCTACACCGACCTACATTGCCCTCTGGACTTCATCTGTCCTTCCTTCCTGAGGTGAGGCTTTGTTCCCGAAACCCCCTCCCTTCACCTCACCTCCATGTCCTCTAAACCAAGTGAGAGCGAGGCAAAGGCAAAGCACTTCTGAGGCTAGAAGGTAGGGGGTCAGCAATCTGAAACTCTTTTCATAGCCCAAAGCAGCGGCTCCTCTCTTCCAGAGCTGGAAAAACAAAAAAAAAAAAAGGCAGCGCATGTCAGAAACTGCCTCTATAGCTTTGCCCTTTACAAGCAGCACTGAGGCAAAAAATAAAAAGGCAATATCAATGTCATTGGCCTCTGTGAAATCCTGCACATGTCATTTGCCCGCCAGCTCCTTCTTTTGCTGCAGGTGCAGACCAATTACATCCTTCTCTTCTGCAGGGCCCAATGATGCTGACACTGCTTTCCTTTTCGGTGCCGCCCACATGAGACAAAGGCATAGAGGCGATATCTTGGCTCCGTGCTGGCTTTTTTTTTTTTCTTTTTCAGCACTGCCCACATGAGACAAAGACATAGAGGCAATGTTTTTAGCCTGTGCTGCCTTTTTTTTCCTTTTCACTGCTGGTTTGCCTACTATTCAGTTGATGTTTCTGGAAGAATGAAAGACGTTTTTGACCTGTTGGTAAACTGCTTGGCCCTAGGAAGAAGGCTGCCTTTTCTGCAGGCAACACAGGTTAAGTGAATGGAGGTGGCTTGAGTTGGATCCTGTGTGAGGATGAGGTATTCCTACTAATTCAGAGAGATAATAATTCCTGGAAATGGGTGGGGGAGAGATTGCTGGGTGTAGGTGGGGATGGAAAGAAAAAGAGACCTGGGGATGAGAGGGGGAGAGAGATTGCTGGAGAAAAAGGAGAGGCAGAGTGACTGCTAAGAACAAGTAGGGGAGAGGGAGAGAGAGTGATGCAATGAATGGGAGAGAGATGGCTAAGGACAAGTTAGGGGAGAGGGAGAGATGGCTAGGAACAGGTTGGGGGGGGGGGAGAACGTGAGACTGTTGGGGACAGGGGGAGAGAGTGACTGCTGAGTGCAGGTGGGGGCGGGAAAGAATGATAAGGGGAACAGGAAGAAACTGTTGGGGACAGAGGAAGGAGAGAGATGACTAAGGATAGATTGGAGGAAACACATTGCTGAGGACAGGTGGGGGAAGAAGAAAGAGACTGCTGGGGATAGGTGAAGGGAGAGAGTGACTACCAGGGACAAAGAGGGAGAGAAAGAGACCGATGGGGACAGGGTGGGGAAAGAGGGCTGGATTGGGGGAACTGAAAGAGTGTGATGGGTGGGGTGATGATCCTTTGACTGTGGGGGAAGAGACACTTCTGGAAACAGGAGGGAGAGACTGCTGGGGATGGGGAGGATTAAGAGAGAGAGAGACTGCTGGGGAGGAGTTGAGTGAGGTGGAGTCTATTTACAAAGGGAGATTGTTATTAGGAGAAACGTTATTACTTGAATTTGATATCTTACAAAATATTCTTCTTCTGTGAAAGTATACAGTGTAAAATACCCTTGGACCCCGTTTAAAGTCTCTACCCAGGATGTATCTCCCATAAAGACACTTCTTTTATTTTGTCACTTAGCCAACAAAATCCAGCTGTTATCAACATATACATTCATTTAAATAAGATCAATAAAGAGTGATTTGAATGTTTCTGATGCATAATTAATTTGCTTATATGTAGGACATTCCTGTCAATTCTGAGGCTTTTGTATTGGATTTTAAATATTTAGTGTTAATTTAAAAAAGAAAAATGTGTTTTAGGAAAATGTTGATAATAGATTACTAAAATTTTCCATGGATGCAGTCATTCACTCCACTCCCCCTCTAAAATGAAATGTTTGCCCAATACTAGCACTTCAGAGAACAAATGTCCCAAATTTGATCCCAGAAACCTGGTAGCCTATTCTCTAACCTCATTGCACCTCATGTTCAAATATTCTGCGTTTGTATCGCACTCCGGCAACATCATTTGAGGAGTGGCACAAGATACAAGATGGGTCAGAGGGTGGTCTTCTCCCTAGCTAACCCTCTTTCCCGCAGGTTGGACATTTAGGTTCTAGGAGCAAGTAGGAGTCCAGTGCAGCAGCAGTACATAGGAAGTCTGAGAACAAACTGGATCAGGCAAGGCAATGAACAGTCTGGATTAGGAGAAGTGGTGGATAGGCTGAGGTTTTCAGCTGCATCAGGCAAAGCTGTGGACTGGCTGGATCCGATGAAGCTGTAGAAAGGCTGGACTAGCCAAGATTGTGAACAGGCTGGATACAGCGAAGATGTAGACAGGCTGGATTAGGCAAGGCTTTGGACAGTAGGGATGTGCATTTGTTTAAAATAAAACTGCAAAATGCAACGAATAATGCTAATTCATTTCATTCAGGGGCCCCAAAACAAATTGGGGGCCTTCCCGAATGAAACAAACCTTATCCATTTCTTTTGTTTTAAACTAATGATTCAGGCCTAAACTTAGGCCAGAAGCTGAGGCATCACCTAGGGCATAGGCCGAGGCCCAAAGCAAGGGCCAAGGCCTAGGCTGAAGCATGATGCCAGGGTCTCGGGGAGGAACAAGCCTACACTGGGGCCCCAGCCAAGACCCCCAAAAATTAAAATAATAAAACTAAAACTTACCTGATCCATCAGGTATCCAACGAAGGCCGGGTTTCGATGATGGGACCTTGGCCCAGAACCAGGCCCAACACTGCAACCCAGCCCAAAGGTTGGATCCCAACACCAGGCCCAATACCCTGGCCCGGCCCGGAGGTTGGGTGCCAATGCCAGGGCCTCAACCTGGACCCAGGCTCAATGCCGTGAACTGACCCAGAGGCCTGGCCCTGATGCAGACATCGTGATTTGGCTTGCAGCCCAAAGAAAGAAGAGGATGCCTGAAAAGGAGCTCCGAGGCCTGGGCTCCAAGACCTAGGCATATCTTTGGGCCAAGGCCCAGAAATCCGGACCCAACCTCCTGGCTGAGGCCCAGACCTAGGCCACAGCGTTGGTACCCGGCCTCTAAGTCAGGTTGCAGCATCGGGCCTGGGTCCCAGCTTCTGAGCTATGCCAGGGCATCGGACCTGGCATTGAGACCTGGCTTTTGGGTCGGGTCATGGCATTGGGCCTGTCATCAGGACCCGGCCTTCATCGGATACCTGACAGTTCAGGTAAGTTTTTGTTTTATTATTTTAATTTTCAGGGGTCTCTGCTGAGGCCCCAGCATCTGCCCATGCCTCTGGTGAGATCCTGGTGTCTCACTTGGGCCTAGGCTGTGGCCCCTGCTTTGGGCCTCAGCCTATGCCCTAGGCAGGGCTTAGCTTTGGGCCTAGACCTGGTCCAAATCATTAGTTTAAAATGAAAAAAAATGTTTCAAGGTTTCAGCCTTGTCCAAGACAGACCTGGTAAGTGGGGGTTGGGAGGATCTTGTCCCCGGTGTTTTTCCAGGTGGGTAGGAGGGAGTGCTCATTTCTGTTTTTTGGCCATTTGGGGTTATTTTTTTTTAATTACTTGATTCATTTTTTTCACACAAATGAAACAAATCAAGCAATCCATGAACTGAAATTTGTGAGAAAAAAGCTCCCAAAAATGAACAGAGAAGTGAAAACAAATATTTTTTCCCTGCATATCCCTAGAAGACAAGTTGGATGCTGCAAAGCTGTACAGACTGAACCAGACAAGGCTGTGGACAGGATGGACAAGGTTGGGTCTAGAAGCAAGCACAGGACAAGGACATAGGCAAGATATAACACCAGACTAGGACAGGGTAGGACTGAGACAAGACAGGACTGGAACAAGACAGAGCAGAAGCAGCAAGGAACAGAGCACACAGAACAAAAGTACCCTAAGGCAGCTAGGTAGATGGTCTATAGGCCACTGGGCAACAGAAAAAGGCCAGTTAGGCCACAAGCTAGGCAAGGCAAGGAGCAGAAGGCCCGAAGGCTACAAGGCAAAGAGCAAGAGTGTTGTATGGCCACAAGGCAAGGCAAGGCTAGAAGCAGAAGGCCTGATGGCTACAAGGCAAGGCTAGCAGCAGAAGGCTGGATGGCCACAAGGCAAGGCTAGGAGCAGAAGGCTGGATGGCCACAAAGCAAAGCAAGGCAAGGAGTGAGAAAGCTGGATGGCCACAAGGCAAGGCTAGAAGCTGAAGGCCCGAAGAACGCAAGGCATGGCTAGAAGATAGGTAGCAAGAAAAACTTAGGTCAAGTCAAGGAGCCAAAGATAACTCCATGAACCAACAAGGTGACTATGGAAGGACTGGATTACATAGGGCAAAGACTAGGGCATGGTGAGAACAGAGAGGAGAAACTTGGCCAGCCTGGAGACTATGCTTGTTGAGATCCCCTGGTAGAGGGGAAGCTGCAAGACAGCCTGAGTTATGAGACCAGGAATGAGATAGTGAGGACAATTCTGAGCGGGGTTCACTGGAGGTCTTTACTGGTAGGGAGGTGTCATAGTCAGGGTATGGAGAGGCTATATAGCAGCTGAAATTGTAACAGTGTTATTGTTAGGGAAAAAAAGAAGCCCATGAATCCCATAGGGGGAGGAGGTCAGCACTAGGGATGTGCATTCGTCCAGGACGAATTAGGCAATTTCAACAAAATTTCCTAATTCGTCCTGGTTCGGGGATCCCAAAACCCGAAGGAATTTTTCACGATTTTCGGGAAAAATTTGTTTTCGTGTTTAATGCGCACTAATGGGGTTAGAGCGTCCTAACGAAAAAATGTTAGCACACACTAATGAGGAGTTAGCGCGCACTAACCCCATTAGTGCGCACTAAAACAAAATTCGGGTCTCCCCGAATTTTAAAGGCCCGAACCGCAGGAAATCCGAACTTTCCTGCGGTGGGCCGAAAACAAAGCCTGAACCAATAGGTTCAGGCTTCGCACATCCCTAGTCAGCACAATAATCATTTCCATAGGGCATCAGAATAGGTAGCACTAGCCCTAGTTACCACCCAGGAAAAGAACTTTGGGAGTCATTGTGAATAACACAATGACTCCCAAAGTCATTGTGCAGTGGTGGCCAAACAAACAATTAAAATGGAAATTATTTAGAAAGGAATAGAAGACAAAACTGGGAATATAATAATGGTCTGTATTGATCTGTAGTATAGCAACATTTCGAGTATTGTGTGCAATTCTGATCGCTGCACCTCCAAAAAAAAAATAGCAGGATGAGAAAAAATACAGATAGGGGCAACAAAAATGACTGTGTGGATGGAGCGACTCCCTTATGAAGAAAGGCTAAACAGAATAGAGCTCTTCAGCTTGGAAAAGAGTCACCTTAGAGGTGATATGATAGAAGTTTATAAATTATGTATGGTATGAAACAAGTTATTAGGCTACAGTTATTTACACTATAAAAGAGTGCTCGGACTGGGGAACACTCCCTGAAAAAGTAGTCGATTGAATAGTCATTTAGCTGACTGCTTACTTCAGCCTCGTACTGCTCACAGTCCATCACAACAATTTTTCCCCTTTATCTGCTGGTCTGATAGTCAATTGTGAAGCGTTCCACAGTTCATGTAATGTCTCAAACTCAAAGCGATTAAAATTACAAAAAACATTTTGTCATGGGTCATTTAAAAGTGATTGAATGTCTTGAATGACAAGTTGATGGAAAATTTTGATAATAGCATCCATTGCCCCTGGTAGTAACCATCTTGACAGGTTACTTAGAATTTATAAATCTAAAGAAGGTGATCATGATGCAAAAAATTGCCAGATTCTCAGAGTGTGGACAAAATAAAAAAATTACAGCAAATTAAAACAGACAATTTAAAACCAAAACATAAAACCACTATAAAACATGCAACATTAAACATATCAACCAGCTTACAATTCCTTTTGAATCCTGCCCAAACCCCTTAAACCTAAACCATCACACGACTCATACCACCCACTTAACTAACCACTCAAAAGTATGGTGATTTAATCTTAGTTGTGTTAGGCATTTACTACACAGCAAAAAGCATTTATCACAGGGACAATGATAGGATCTTGGCTGCAGGCACCATTTTTCTAAATTGTGGCACTGTGCCTGTAGTTATAGGGAGTGGGCCCTGACTGGGCCACAAGGAATGTTTCAGTAATGAGTGGGGAGGGATTGGGGGAGTGAACTCTGGGGATTTATACAAAAGGGTAGTGTTTGGGGAGAGGGAGAGGGAGGTGGAGGGGCCTGCACCTAGGGCCTTACTTTTGTTTAAAACATTTTTGATTTCCTCTGTCACCTCATGGGTTGGCAAGAGGGGTGGAAGTGGGGTCTCAAGAGACCCCTGGGATATAGGCAATTCAGGGGGGAGGGCTTATTTGAGATGCTAGGGCCCTTAGATGGTAGCCCCAGGATGTGGGACTGACATCCAGAGCTGGTGTTTGGGTAGGGCGAGTTTGGTGATCATCCAAAGTTCCATGAGCAGAGTGAGGCACCCTGGGCACCTCCAGGATCACCCATGCTGCCTCAGCTGAAGAGAGTCCTGCATGGCTTCAGTGGGATAAGAGAGTTCTGGCATGGCAGTGCCGGATCCCATCCCACCATGGCCAAAGAGTTCCAGCATAGCCATGTCAGATACCATTTGACTGTGGCTGAAGAGACTTCCAGCATAGCTGCAGGTGGATCCCATCCCACCATGGCCAAAGAAAGTCCTGGCATGGCCTTAACAGATCCTCTCTAAGTCACCCAGGGTCCCTCTTATCTAAAATAAAATTCCCTGATGGGGCAAAGGCCAGTGATTGGGGCAAAGGCCAGTTGATGCTTTTTTCCAAAATGGTGTAAACTGGCCCTGAGCTAGGGAGCACTCTGGGCTACCAAAAGACTCTTTTAGGTAAAGAGGGTCTGGAGGGGAGGATGGAAGCCACTAGTCTATCAAGGAATTTTTTGTGTGGGGGGCTGATACTGTGGGCTTGGGAGTATTTGATTCAGGGCTATATGGTAGGGTGGCAAAGACAGTCCTGGCATGAGGGGCACCATCTGGTGGGGGAAGTGATATCGGGAAGGAAGGGAACGCTTTTTGCTCAGGACACCATTTGCCCTAGAGCTGGCCCTGCTGCCATTGCATGGCATTTTTTGGACTACAAATCTGTAGTATTTTTTCCCATGGCGGAAAATAACACATGGTTTACTAAGCTGCAATACTCAGTAATACAACTTAGTAAAAACCTGTGATATTTACCCTTCTGGGAAAAATACAGCTTAATAATTGACTCCTTTAAATAGAAATATCTTCACTGTTGTCTAAGACATCATGAGGTCAGTCAACCTCCTAATGTCCTTGTGAAAGTCATTCCTGCATTTTGCGCTGATTCTTGGTACTTTGTATCTTGACTGCTCTTAAAACAAATTTAAGAAGGTATTTTTTTATCAATGTACAATTAAGCTGTGGAACTGTTTGCTGGAACATGCTGTGAGTTTTTGAAAAGTTCTGGAGAAGATTTTAGAGGACAGATCCATAAATAATTATGATCCATTTAGACTTTGGTTTCTCTTCCTCTTTATTCTTGGACAGATCAACATGAAACAGACTTTAATACTGGAATTTTCAGGGTACTTCCAGGTGACCTGGATTGGCCACTATAGGAGACAGATTTTCTGGACCCGATGGATCCCTGGTCTGGCCTAGTATAATATGTCTCAAGTTCTTATGTACCAGTCTAGCCCCACCTTACATAAGAACATAAGAAATTGCCATACTTGGTCAGACCAAGGGTCCATCAAGCCCAGCATCCTGTTTCCAACAGTGGCCAATCCAGGCTATAAGTACCCAAAAACTAAGTTTATCCCCTGTTACAGATTGTCTCAACTGCAATTTAAATATTACTGATTACATCATCTAATTTGTATGTTTGCCATTGTGTTTCCGTGATTATCATGTGAAAAGTTCCAGTATGAGGGGGGCAAACTCATACAATCTGTTGCCTCACCTTTCTTCAGGCCAGCCGGCCCGACCCCCGACATCATCACCGGCATGGCAGGAGCCGCGCTGGGGATCTCCCTCCCAGCTGGAGGCCACAGACGCCGCTGCCAGGGACCTTGGATGGCAGGGTGGCCATCCCTGCCGATGCCTGAATTCTTTGCGGCTTGGAGCCACCCCCGGTGTTCACCGTGGCTGGGTGCTGCAGACTTCAGTCTCTTCTTTGTGGCCTGGAGGCCGCCATTGCTGCCAGCCATCCTGCGGCCTACAGGCCGCAGTCCCCATGTCTTCCTGTAGCATGGAGCCACCATCACCCTCGTCTTCAGCGGCAGAGAGCCGCCTCCCATGTCGGGGCCTGCACAGAGGCCCAGCTCCTGTTCCTGCATTCACAGCGGCAGGACGCTGCTATCCAGGGTCCTGTTTCCTTCCTGCTTTCTAGGGGTAGGCCCATGTCTTCCAGCCTGAGTTAAAGGGCTAGGAGGGAGTGGTCCCTCTGGCCCCACCTGCAAGCTCCTTCCTGGGTGTTCCTGCTTCAGCCTACAAAAGGCTTCTTCCGTCAGTCTTTCCTCGCCTTCGCAAGGAGCAAGTTCTTCTTGGAGCTGGTCTCCTGAGGATCTCCGTTTCCCGCTTCTGCCTGGCGTTCCAGCTCTTTTTTGGGATCCCTCTATGTTCCATGTTCTGGTCTCTGCACTATGTCTTGATGTTCCTGATGTCCAGTTGTCTGCCTGTTCCTGATGTCCAATTGTCCACCTGTTCCTGATGTCCATTTGTTCTGATGCCCGCCTGTTCCTGATGTTTTCGTCCAGATGTCCTCAGCCCCATTCGGACCCGACCCTCATGGTCAGCGACCAGCCCAGCTGGATTGAGTAGGGCGAGTAGTGGCCCAATGGTTCACGACCAGTCCGGCTGGTCTGTGTAGGGCGCTGGTGGGTCTTTCCATCTGACGGTGCCATGGAGTCATCTCATCTCTTGTCTGACCTGCCTTGTTCCTGACATCCTGATGTTTTTCGTGTTCGATGTCTGCCTTGCCTTGCCTTGCCTGACCTGTTTCCTGTTTGGCAGCTCAAGTCTCTGGGCCCTTCTGTTTGCTCCTGGTTCCAGCCTCACTTCTGGCCTGTCTCCGAGCCTCCGCTCTGAGTTCTGTACGCCGAGCCTGGGAGCCTGGGGTTCTGATCGGGTCTTCGGAGGGCTTGTTCCTGCTTCTGCCCTTGCCTTGTCCTCGAATGAACTCTGTCTTGCCTATCAAGTGTGGTCCGCGACCAGCCCAGCTGGGCTGAGTAGGGCATCCTTCAGCATTGGCCTAGAGTCTTCGTTTACCTTGTCATGCCTTGAGTCTTCTGTCCTGCAACGCCTTGAGCCTTTGTCTGTCTTGCCACGCCTGTCTTCAACTGCCTTGCCACATCTTGTGCCACATCTCCAACCGCCCATGACCTCTGTCCGGTCTGTCGCTTCAAGCCGCTGCCCAGTGGCTAGTCCAGAAAGGCATGGAATAGTCGGAGGACCATTCAGAGACCATCATTGCGTTGATGGTCTCACCTGGGCGTGCAGGTTCGGTAGAGGTCCCCAGTTCTTCAGTACCCAGACATGGACCGTCTCACTGCAGGGGCACACACATCTTGTCCCGTGCTGGGGAGCGCTCCCTTTCATCCGCAGCACAACAGTCAGAACCAAATAACCTCTTCACTTCTTGTCTTTCATATGCTCAGGGAATGTGAGAAAATTAGGTATCATGCTCAGCTTTATAAAAATATTAACAAAATGCTGACATTTTCAGAAATGGATGACACATCTCGTCTATATATATAATTTTGTGGCTCATAATTCCTGTTCCTAAGGAGCAACATCATGGAATGTCTTAAATTACAGTCCATGTACACTTCAAGAGGAGTTATAATTAACAAAAAGTTGCATAAGAAAATTATACTTTCACTAAAACAATAATTTGTCTACTTTGAAACAATATATAACTCGTGTGAGTTGCCCTGTTGGTCTTATGCTGTTTTCATATGAAAAACAGGCAGCTGGCCTCAGACAATCATGAGCAGACTGAGGCCCATCGTCTCTTTTGTGTGCCAAAATAGTCACTGAACAATAAGGTATCCTGCCAAGGGTTATATTTTCTGAAAGTAGATAATATGACAATTTCATGACATGAGAAAACATTTTTGTGCGATGCCTATCTGTGTTTCTTGAACTTCTGTCTTGCTTGATCAATATCTAATCTGATAACACTTCAGTTCAAGAGATATTAAGACTAAGAAAAAATTGCCAGGGAAAGACAGAACACCATCTGTCTCTGGAAAAAAAAATAATTTATTTTAGTTTTAAAAAATGTTGCTATAAAGCCCCTTGCACACAGCAGGTGGAATAGCTGTAATAAAAAGAAAGCAAGTCATAGTCTACCCTCGACAAATCTTTACATCCTTCAACAAGTTTTGCTTTCTATTCTCCTTTTCATTATTTCTCCCTTCATTTGTCCTTCCTTTCCTCCCACAATCTCCTTTTCATTTTCCCACTGTTTGCTTTTATTCTTCCTGCAGGCTTTCCTCTTCTCCTCTCTCTTACAGCTTCTTTCTCCTCACTTCTGCAGTTTATCCTTCCTCTTTCTCCATTCTTTTCCTTTCCTCCCTCTTTCAGTCTGTCCTCTCCTTTTCTTTTCATAGTCCCCCCTTTTCCTTTTTTTATCTTTCGCATTGTCTCCTCTTCTGCAGCCACTCATATGCCCTTCCCTTCTTCGTTTTCTCCTGCCTTCCCATTTCCCTCTTGTATTCCCATCTTCTATTCAATTGCTGGCCACATTTACACCGTGTCAGATTGTGTGTTTTTGATAGTTATGGATAAAGTTTTCACACTATTTATCAGCCGGGATGGATTTATGATTTCACAACCCCTAGGCACTTTTGGTGCTTTTATCTCCCAACATCCAGTAAGGGACTGTTACAGAATGGGGGAAAACATTTTGTAAATAGGCCTCTAAATATTTCCAAAAATATGGATAGCATGACTCTGCTCCTTCTCTGATCAGCTGATGATAGCACAATCACAGGATGCTACCACAAAACCCTGTTCCTTACCCCACTATTTTATGTTTCAGCCTTCTTTATAGAGCTTAAGAGCTATAAATAGAATGGCAACAGAGGAAGAAGATGACAAGTGCACATAGCATGGGGATTGGAATCACAAGCTTGAGATAGGGGAGAGAAGGGAGAAGACATAGATGAAAGCATAGGAAGAGGGGGAGGGGGGTGTCAGAAATCCACATGTGGGGAGACAATTCAAAGAAGGGAAACATGGACCAGGAGGAAGGCATCACTGAATGCATAGAGAACAAGAGAACAACTGAACAACAGAAACATAGAAACGTGACTGCGGAAAAAGACCATATGTCCCATCTAATCTGCCCATCCATCCAATTCATTTAGCTTTATCATTACCATCACTCACTTAGAGATCCCCTGCATTTATCACATGTTTTCTTGAATTAAGATACTATTTGTGTCTCCACCACCTCCATTGGGAGGTCATTCCATGCATCAACTACCCTATCCATAAATAAATATTTCCTAAGATTACTCCTGAGTCTACCCCCTTTCACCTTTATTCCATGACCCCTTGTTCTAGAGCCTCCTTTCAGTTAAAAGAGGATCGCCTCCTATGCATGGAAACCTTTGAGATATTTAAATGTCTCTATCAGAGGTAATGGGTACTATATGACAAAAAGGAGAGAGAAAGGCTAGAGGGTAACAGGAAAGGAGCACAGACAGAATCAAATATTGAAGAACTTGTACTGGAGGATGAAATTGAGAAGACAGTTAGCTAGTGGTGATAATAAAGAGGAGGAAGAAATTTGGGATGTGCATTCGTTAGGTCATTCATTTCATTAATTTTGGTGGTATGGATGTCCCTCACGGACATATAGCACACACATAAAACAAATAGTATACTTATAACGTATTATAAAAAATATATGCAAACTACCTGTATTATATGTGTACTATAAGACAGTAAGATACGCACATATCACAGAAATGAATGAAATGAATGACCTAATGAATGCACATCCCTAAATTGATATGGATGAACTGTTAGTATTAGTCCTGCTTAAGGCACTTTTGCTGCCAAGGAAATGAGATCCTGATAACTAGCAGGTCACCTCTCCTGTACTAGTGTAATCTGACTTAATGTTAATGTTGATTCTGAAGTCCTCCTCTTCTTCACTCCACTGTAGCAGAAATAGCATTGCTAATTTCTTCAAGCAAGCCATCATATTTGGTTTCTTTGAAGTCATATTAAGAATGATGCTTTGTTTTGTTTCTTACTTATTCCTGATATAGTTATCTTCAGCCCAACTGGCTTTGTTAAGCTGTTTATTGTCTTTATATATGGTCATAAAAGTCTTCTTTCCCAACACAAAATGTGATCCATGACCCTCAATGTCAATCATGAATAGAGAGAGTTGGATGGAAAAAGTAGAAAATTCCGAATCATGAGGATAAGGAATTCTGGATCATGGATAATGAAAGTTGGATTTATCCATCTCTAGAGGTCACTATTTCCTTTAAATATAAAAAATAATGATATAGTTATATCTTAAGGATTCATTGGCAACTACATATTTTATAGTGAGACATAACAGCAATTGCCAATGTATTGTTACATGGAAAATCTTAACACATATCACACACAATTTAATAGCAGAGTATGAGGCTAACACCTTTTTGGTTAAAAGCATTACTAAGACCAGTAACACATGTTCCCATTGTATCTAGTGAGCGTATATAATTGTGTTACTACTGCTAAACTGTAACACCTGCAAATTGAAGTAAAGATTGGAAACTTGAAGATATATTTAAAAAGAATAAAGTGTTTTTTTGTTGAAATTCAGAGAAAAATAGCACTTCTGATATTGAAAATAAGCAAGTAGGGATATGCTATGTAAGTATATGAGTAAAAATGGGTGAGGGGATGAACAGATTGAACTGTCCTATTTAAAAAAAAAAAAAAAAGCTGTTTATTTTTTTTTACATGCTATATTGTATGCAACTTTTTACTAAGTATGAAACCAGTTCAAACTATTTGCACAATTGCTGAACTGTAATTCAGCAATAGGTACCAGAAAGAGATGAACTGGCCAATCCAATTGCTCAGGAAGGTGTGGAAAATATGAGGAGTGATCTAGCTAACCTCGAGGAAAGTTTTCGGGTCTAGCAGCTAAGATTTAATGCTAAAAATGCATAGTGATACATTTAGATTGCAAAAATACAAGGGAAAGGTGCAGTATATTGGAGTGAAATTCTTCTAAGCATGAAAGAAGTGCGGGATGTGTGGATGATCTTAACATGACTAAAGAGGTGGATAAAACAATAGCAAAAGCCAGATGCTTGGCTGCCTAAGGAGAGGAATGGTCAGTGGAAAAACGGAGGGGATATTGCCCCTGTGGAGGTCCCTGGTGAGACCTTCTTTAGAATACTGCATACAGTTCTGGAGACCGCATGTTCAAAAAGATAAAAATCGGATAGAGTCAGTCCAAGAGGTGGCTACTAAAATGGTAAATGGTCTTCATTCCAAAGCATAAAGGGAAAAGACTCAATGATCTAAACATATATACCTTAGAGGAAAGACAAGATAGGGGAGATTATGATAGAGACATTTAAATGGCATCTTTGAATGGAAAAGAGGCTCTAGAACAGTGATGGATAACTTATGACACGTGTGTCAGAGGTGACACACCGAGATGTTTTTGCTGACACACGCGGCACAGTGCCCTTCACTAACGGAGGTAGATGCCAAGAGGTGTCTTTTTCAAAATCTTTAATGGCTGGAGACATATCAAAATAGAAAACCGCCCGACTCAGGCCGAGTTTCTCCACTTCCCAGTGGCTTCCTCAGGGGCTTATGGAAGAATAATCAAGATTCAAATGAATTTAGCAATTATTCTTGTATAATTTTAGTAATCACATGCGATCCACGGCACAAACATATCTTATAATGAAAACAGTGGCTCATAAATGCTTGATGGCTCCATACACTTAATGGTGCCTTATAGGTATGCACTGCAGGTCGGCTTGCCCTGTCTCCGCTCATGACTTATCACTACGAGCGGCACGAACATATCTTATAATGAAAACAGTGGCTCATAAATGCTTGATGGCTCCATATGCTTAATGGTGCCTAATACGTGTGCGCTGCAGGTCGGCATGCCCCATCTCCGCTCGTGCTTATGCTTAATGGTGCCTAATACGTGTGCGCTGCAGGTCGGCTTGCCCTGTCTCCCCTCGTGACTTATCACTACGAGCGGCACGAACATATCTTATAATGAAAACAGTGGCTCATAAATGCTTGATGGCTCCATACGCTTAATGATGCCTAATACGTGTGCGTTGCAGTTTGGCATGCCCCGCCTCCACTCGTAGTGATAAGTCACGAGCGGAGACGGGGCATGCCGACCTGCAGCGCACACGTATTAGGCATCATTAAGCGTATGGAGCCATCAAGCATTTATGAGCCACTGTTTTCATTATAAGATATGTTCGTGCCACGGATCGCATGTGATTACTAAAATTATACAAGAATAATCCCTAAATTCATTTGAATCTTGATTATTCTTCCATAACCCCCTGAGGCAGCCACTGGGAAGTGGCGAAATTCGGCCTGAGTCGGGTGATTTTACTATTTTGATACATCTCCAGCCATTAAAGATTTTGAAAAAGAGACCTCTTGGCATCTCCCTTCTTATGTTTGCTCACGGCTTTTTTAGATCGCCTACCTTGTTGTTTTTTTGGGCCCTTCACTAACGGAGGTAAGATGACGCCGTTCGTGCCATGCTCTCAGTAGGAGAGTTGTCCCGCCTCCGGATGCTGTCAGGTAGTGAAGCCAGAGCAGCAAGCAGACAGTGTCAGCATCCGGAGGTGGGGCAACCCTCCTACTGAGAGCGCGGCATGAACGGCGTCATCTTACCTCCGTTAGTGAAGGCAGTGAAGCCAGAGCTCCCATCCACAGACTTGCACTCAGGCAGCTGGAAACACTGGAACATTTGCCCTGTAAACGTCAGATGGCTCCTGGGGGATAGGAGAGTCATCTCAGGTGTGTGTGCCCCTTACATACATGCCATTATCTTAAAGCAGGTACCAAAATCTACCGTGCTGCCAGTGTACCCACCACAGTTACCGCTCAGCAATACTGGGGGAAGAGAACACCCCATCAGAGACAGTTAACCCTGCCAAGACCTCACTGTGCTACCACTGTACCCCAACACAGTTACTGCTCAGCAATTCTTGGGGAAGAGAACACCTCATCTGAGACTCTAGTCTAGTTAACCCCTAATTGCCTGCAGGGCTAACAGGCTATCTATCTCCTTTCACCGCCCCCCCTGATGGAGAACCCAAAAAATAAAAAAAACAAGATTAAATAAAGGAAGTGGTAGTAACAGTAGCCAAACCTTTCAGGAGATATGGACCGAAATGTATGGCATTATTGACAGAAACAGCAGATCATTTTGCGTATTGTGTAACGAAACGGTAGTAAGCAGAATGTGGAATATAAATAGACATTTTGAAACTAATCATTCCCAGCTATTGAAAAAAAGTGAGGATAAAAGGAAGGAATACATTTCCAGGCAGCTACACCTCTATAAGAGTCAATAAAATTCCATCCTTAAATTTGTAAGAGGCTCTATAAATTTAACATCTGCAAGTTTCAGCATTGCTCACTTCATAGCTCTGCATGGAAAAGCCCTCGGTGAAGGAGAATTTATTAAATAAACTCTTCTAAGATGTGCACCTGTTCTATTTCACGATATGCAGAATAAAGATGCAATTATTAAGCGAATATCTGAGTTACCACTCAGTAGAAATGTCATGAAAGACAGAATAATGAGACTGAACACAAACATACAGCATCAATTAAAAAGAGACTTAAATAATTGTAAATATTTTTCAATCTCTCTTGATGAAACTACTGATGTCACATCAAATGCTCAGTTGGCCATTATTGGTCGATATTCTGATGATCTCACAATGAGAGAAGAGTTGATAGAGTCAGTGCCAATAAGTACATCAGGAAGCAAAATATGTAAGGTTGTTATGCATTGATAATAATGATTGACCTAAGCATTGATATCTCTAAAGTTGTGTCAATGACGACAGATGGGGCACCCAACATGATGGGGAAAAAAGTGGGATTTGTAAAATTGTTTATGGAAGCTATTTGACATCCACTTGTGCCTTTTCATTGTATTAACCATCAGGAGGCCTTATGTGCCAAGGCAGGATTCACCGAATTAAATGACTTAATGTCAATTGTAACAAAAATAGTGAATTTAATAGCTGCTCGACCCCTTCACAAGCGAGAATTTTCTGCACTTTTACTGGAAGTTGATTCAACATACAGTGGACTGCTGATGTTCAATAATGTGAGATGGCTGAGCCGAGGAAACGTTCTGGAGTGGTTTGTGGAGTGCTTAGCAGAAATTAAGGTATTTCTTGAGGATAAGGATCTAGGAGACTTTCCTCAGCTCAATGATCATAAGTGTGTCAACACACATGTTTTTGACAGATCTCTCAGTTCATATTAATGAACTGAACTTAAAGTTACAAGGTTTTGGCAAAAGTATTGACGTTTTGTTTGGATACATAAAAGCTTTTGAAAGTAAACTTAAAATTTTCAAGCGAGATGCAGAAACTAAAACTTATAAGTATTTTCCTCGAGTAACAAAGTATTTGAGAAGGCCAGTACAACTGTACAAAATGAAATGGTGCTCTTGCATATAAAGTACCAGCATATTTTAAACTCGTTATTTGTCCAGTTCGGTGAAAGATTTAATCAATTTAGAAGCCTGGAACAGACAATGAAAATAATTAAGTATCCGGATGTAGTAGTCTACAGTAGTTTGGAATTAAATGGTTTCCAATGGATGCAAATTGATGATTTGGAGATGCAACTTGCAGAATTTCAAGACAGCATCTAGGCTCAGGTGTTTGTCGACTTGAGGTCAAAGCTTGAGAATCTGGAAAGGTATCGCTTGGAGAATGAAGAGGAATACCACTACGAACAGGAAATTTGGAGTGCTTGGAACCGATTACAGGACACTTTTAGCACTCTGAAAAATCTAGCGATGGCTTTACTCACAATTTTTCCCTCTACATACTTTTGTGAGACCTTATTCTCAGCATTAAATAATATTAAAACCATTAAAAGAAACCGACTGACAGATGAAGTTAGTAGCGCTTGCTTGGGCTTGAAGTGTATGAAATACCAACCTTCAATTGAAGATTTAGCCAATGAAATTCAGCAACAAAAAAGTCACTAAGCAGGTAAGGTAAAGAATTATTTGTTTTTGCTTTATTAATAAATACAGTACATATTTTAAAATTATAACTTTTTGTTATTAGAGCTACAAATATCACAAAATTATGGATTTTTCTAGAAGTGACACACCACCCGAGTTATGCTCGGTTTTTTTTACGAATTTTGACACACTGAGCTCAAAAGGTTGGCCATCACTGCTCTAGAACAATGGTGTCATGGAATGAGGGAAAAAGGGAGTAGACTCAGGAGTATTCATAGCAAATATTTTTTTACATAAAGGATGCATGGAGGTAGTGGAGACAAAAAATATATCTGAATTCAAGAAAGCATGGGATAAATACAAGGGATCACTGAGGGAGTTATGAGAATTGTAAAACTAAATTAGTTGGGTGGATGGGCAGATTAGATAGGCCATATGCTCTTTTTCTACCTTTCTATGTTTCTATATTTTGTTTTTATGTAGCTCCTGGGGGTTTTCAAGATGGCAATTGAGCAGTATGTACTGCAATTGAGCTCCTGAAGTCTGATGCTTTTTCTTTCATTTCCTTCAAATTTTCTTTAACTTTTTCTAGCTGGTCAGGAAGAGGACAGGAAGATTGGTGACTCACCCTACAACCCTGATCTCTCTGTTGACAATGGACCCAATAGACTCTTCCATGTTTTGACTATCATTGCCATGGCAGCTGCATCCAGATAAACCCTAAGGATAGGGCAGAAAAAATTGCAAGCAGCTAAAGATGAAAGTTTTAAAATTCTTGCAGAATATTTTAATGTCAGAAATTCTGTTTAATAACATTTCTTTAAGGGAATAAATTAAAGGTGTGCTCAGACACAATAGTTAAAGGAAGGAAAAGAGAAAATGCCTTTTGAGAGACATCTATTTCCACCAATGAAAATAATTTTAGATAAATAGAATTAATTATTCTTTTAACTGTTATAGTTGGTAATTCAATTATTAGGAATATAGATAGCTGATTGGCTGGTGGGCATGAGGATCGTCTGGTAACATGATTGGTGCGAAGGTGGTAGATCTCATGCGCCACCTACATAAGATTTTAGACAGTGCTGGGGAGGAATCAGCTGTTGTGGTTCATGTGGTCACCAATGACATAGGAAAATGTAGGAGGGAGGTGCTGGAATGTAGGAGGGAGGTGCTGGAAGCCAAATTCAGGCCTGGATTCCGGCGGTAACAGCGGTAACGGGGGGTGGTCCTGCGATAGCCGGCAGCGATCGCACCTCCGTGGTGCAATCGCTGCCGGCTTTCGAGCCGAATAGCTACACCAGAAAAGATGTAGTTTTTCGGTGCGAAACTGGTGGTGATAAGGAATCTTACCTTTTGCTGCCAGCGATGTGTCTGCCTCCAGTGCCGTCCCAACTCCTCCTTTTCTGGGGCCGATTCTGCCCCGACTCCGCCCCCAGCTAGCTATCGCATGCGATAGCATTAGAAGAAATAAGAAGCAGGAAGGAGGATACATAAAATAAAGGAATACAATATAAATGAAAATGTTATAGCATTTGAATGTATAAAAATTATTTAGAGTCACAATGTTTACATGTACTGATATGTGCTATATGTTGTTTTAAATTGGAATGAATAATGGATGTGTGAGTAATATATTGGTTAGTCAGATGTTAATTTTCTAGATAGATGTTTATATACATTTGGTTTGAATAAACATATATATTGTATTTGTAAAAGTGGTATGTTCTCTGAGTGTGTTGTGGTCCCCAGAGGCAGGCAGAGCTCCAGTCTCAAGGAATGGATGAGACGATGGTGCAAGGAAGAGGGATTCAGTTTTGTAAGGAACTGGGGAACCTTTCAGGGAAGGGAGAGTTTTTCCCGAAGAGACTGAAGAGATGGGCTCCACCTTAATCAGAGTGGAACCATGCTGCTGGTACTAACCTTTAAAAAGGAGATAGATCAGCTTTTAAACTAGAATAAAGGGGAAAGCCAACAGTCGCTCAGCAGCGCATGGTTTGGAAGGAGGTATCTTTGAAGAATACCAATGAAGCAGGAGAGTTAGGGCATCCCAACAGAGAGTTTCCAATTAAAACACAAGTATTCCAAGTACCTATAAGTAAAAATCACCTGAGCTAAAAGATTCCAAATTATCCCTGTCAACTGTAAAAATGGCTGTTAATACAAACAAAAAACACACTTTGAAATGTCAAATTCCAGTGCCAGAAGTCTAAAAAGTTGGGAGAGTTAGAATTTAAAGGAGTGAATGATGAGATAGACTTAATTGGCATCTCAAAGACATGGTGGAAGGAGGCTAACCAATGGGATAGTGCCATACCAAGGTACAAATTATATTGCAATGATAGGGAGGAGCAACTTGATAGTGGTGGTGGTTAGGGATGTGAATCGTTTTCCATATCGTCTTAACGATAGAAATCGTGTGGCAGGGCAAGAAAATCGTCTTAGGCACGATTTTTTAGTTAAAAAATTGTTAAAAATCGTTTTTTCCGATTAGTGCGCACTAACTCGAGTTAGTGCGCACTAACGGGAGTTAGTGCGCACTAACTGGGAGTTAGTGCGCACTAACTGAAAATGATACAATTTGACACTTTTCAGGTCAGTTAAGGTCAGTTTAGGAATGAATATGTATTCCTATTGGCTGCCCTCTTATTTATTCATGTTACCAAGTTTCCTACTGACAGTATATGGGGGATGGGAAATGGAAACAGTTGGTAGCTTGACAAAACAAGTAATGTGATCAGTCAATGTGACTAGAACTTGTGCCCTAACCCTGATACCAGGGGTATTGTGATCTTCCTGCACACAGTGCCCTATCCCTATTAATACCAGGAGTGTTGTGATCTTCCTGCACACAGTGCCCTATCCCTAATACCAGGGGTGTTGTGATCTTCCTGCACACAGTGCCCTATTCCTGATACCGGGGGTGTTGTGATCTTCTTGCACACATCCCGATATCAGGGATAGGGCACTGCATGCAGGAAGATCACAACACTCCTGGTATTAATAGGGATAGGGCACTGCATGCAGGAAGATCACAACACTCCTGGTATTAATAGGGATAGGGCACTGCATGCAGGAAGATCACAACACCCCTGGTATCAGGGATAGGGCACTGTGTGCAGGAAGATCACAATACCCCGGAGGAGTGAGGGTCAGGCAGCTCCCCCCTGTCTGTGAAGCCAGCCTCTCACTAGTAATGCAGGGAGGGAGCTGTCTCAGACTTCACCATCCACCCCCCCCCCTCACCCACACACCATTCACTAGCTGGGACATGGGGGAAGTCAGGAGTGAGGGACAGGCAGCTCCCCCCTGTCTGTGAAGCCAGCCTCTCACTAGTAATGCAGGGAGGGAGCTGTCTCAGACTTCACCATCCTCCCCCCCCCCCCCTCACCCACACACCATTCACTAGCTGGGACATGGGGGAAGTCAGGAGTGAGGGTCAGGCAGCTCCCCCCTGTCTGTGAAGCCACCCTCTCACTAGTAATGCAGGGAGGGAGCTGTCTCAGACTTCACCATCCTCCCCCCCCCCCCTCACCCACACACCATTCACTAGCTGGGACATGGGGGAAGTCAGGAGTGAGGGTCAGGCAGCTCCCCCCTGTCTGCGAAGCCAGCCTCTCACTAGTAATGCAGGGAGGGAGCTGTCTCAGACTTCACCATCCTCCCCCCCCCCTCACCCACACACCATTCACTAGCTGGGACATGGGGGAAGTCAGGAGTGAGGGGCAGGCAGCTCCCCCCTGTCTGCGAAGCCAGCCTCTCACTAGTAATGCAGGGAGGGAGCTGTCTCAGACTTCACCATCCTCCCCCCCCCCCTCACCCACACACCATTCACTAGCTGGGACATGGGGGAAGTCAGGAGTGAGGGTCAGGCAGCTCCCCCCTGTCTGTGAAGCCAGCCTCTCACTAGTAATGCAGGGAGGGAGCTGTCTCAGACTTCACCATCCACCCCCCCCCCCCCTTACCCACACACCATTCACTAGCTGGGACATGGGGGAAGTCAGGAGTGAGGGACAGGCAGCTCCCCCCTGTCTGTGAAGCCAGCCTCTCACTAGTAATGCAGGGAGGGAGCTGTCTCAGACTTCACCATCCTCCCCCCCCTCACCCACACACCATTCACTAGCTGGGACATGGGGGAAGTCAGGAGTGAGGGTCAGGCAGCTCCCCCCTGTCTGTGAAGCCAGCCTCTCACTAGTAATGCAGGGAGGGAGCTGTCTCAGACTTCACCATCCTCCCCCCCCCCCCCCCTCACCCACACACCATTCACTAGCTGGGACATGGGGGAAGTCAGGAGTGAGGGTCAGGCAGCTCCCCCCTGTCTGCGAAGCCAGCCTCTCACTAGTAATGCAGGGAGGGAGCTGTCTCAGACTTCACCATCCTCCCCCCCCCCCCGCACCCACACACCATTCACTAGCTGGGACATGGGGGAAGTCAGGAGTGAGGGTCAGGCAGCTCCCCCCTGTCTGTGAAGCCAGCCTCTCACTAGTAATGCAGGGAGGGAGCTGTCTCAGACTTCACCATCCTCCCCCCCCCCCCCCCCACCCACACACCATTCACTAGCTGGGACATGGGGGAAGTCAGGAGTGAGGGTCAGGCAGCTCCCCCCTGTCTGTGAAGCCAGCCTCTCACTAGTAATGCAGGGAGGGAGCTGTCTCAGACTTCACCATCCTCCCCCCCCCCCCCTCACCCACACACCATTCACTAGCTGGGACATGGGGGACGTCAGGAGTGAGGGTCAGGCAGCTCCCCCCTGTCTGTGAAGCCAGCCTCTCACTAGTAATGCAGGGAGGGAGCTGTCTCAGACTGGTATCACGGTTAGGGCACTGTGTGCAGGAAGATCACAACACTCCTGGTATTAATAGGGATAGGGCACTGTAAGAGATGACTGTAGTAGATTGAATAAAGATCTGATGTTTCTGCTCTCCTCACACCAAACAAAAACAACACACAAGCAGAGAAGCCCTTCTTACAAAGCTGAGCTAGTGAGTTAAGTAGGAGGAAAAGTAAACATACTGGTGCCAGTGTGGCTACTTAAAAAATACACTTACCAACAATCAATTACATATATTTGAACTGTGTACAGTTCCAGCCAGGACCACCTTTCTAAAATGCACAGTGATTGGCAAATTCAACATGCACTAGCATTTCAGGTGCCTGCTAACAAAAATAATAAACAAACAAGTTCTAGTCACGTGAGTGCTGATCATTACATTACTTTTTTTGTCAAGCTTCCAACTGTTTCCATTTCACATCCCCCCAACCATATTGGTAACATCAATAGATAAGAGCACAGCCAGCCAATAGGAATACATACATACATATTTATTCCTAAGTGACCTTTACTGACCTGGGAAGTGTGAACACTTTGTTTCATTTTCTGTTGGTGTTCGTTAGTTTCCAGTTCCATTTCCCATCCCCCCAACCATCACCTCAGTGGTAACCTTGGTAATATCAATAGATAAGAGGGCAGCCAGCCAATAGGAACACATATTCATTCCTAACTGACCTTCAGTGACCTGGAAAGTGTTTATTTGTATCATTTTCAGTTAGTGAGCACTAAATCGAGTTAGTGCGCACTAACGGGGAGTTAGTGCGCACTAACTCGAGTTAGTGCGCACTAACACGATTTAACGATTTTTAACGATAAATCATTAGAATTTCTATTGTATCGTGTTCTATAACGATTTAAGACGATATAAACATTATCGGACGATAATTTTAATCGTTGAAAAACGATTCACATCCCTAGTGGTGGTGGTGGAGGGGGGGGGCTTTATGTCCAGGATGGCAGCCATAGAATCCAACAGGATAAGGATCCTGCAAGACATTAAATGCACATTAGAATCTTTATGGGTAGAAATCACATGTACATTGGGAAAGGGTATAGCGATAGGAGTATATTACTTTCCACTTGGCCAAAATGATGAGACAGATGATGAAATGCTGAGAGAAATTAGAGAAGCTAACCAAATTAGTAGTGTAATAATAATAGGAGATTTCAATTACCCCAATATTGACTGGGTAAATGTAACATTAGGAGATGCCAGAGAGATAAAGTTCCTGGATAGAATAAATGACAGCTTTATGGAGCAATTGGTTCAGGAACTAATAAAAGAGGAGTTATTTTAGATCAAATTTTTAGTGGAGCGCAGGATTTGATGAGAGTGGGAATGGTAGTGGGGCCACTTGGCAACAGTGATCATAACATGATCAAATTTGAATTAATAATGGGAAGGAGGGCAGTAAGTAAATCCAAAGCTCTAGCACTAAACTTTCAAAAGTGAAACTTTGCTAAAATGAGAAAAATAGAAAAAAACTGGAGTGCAGCGACAAAGGTTAAGAGTGTACAATAGGTGTGTGCATTGTTAAAAAATAACATCTTAGAAGTGCAGTCCAGATGTATTCCATGCATTTGAAAGCTGGAAGGAAGGTCAAACAATTGACGCTATGGTTAAAAGGTGCGGTGAAAGAGCTATTTTAGCCAAAAGATATTCCTTCAAAAATTGAAAGAAGGATCCATCTCAAGAAAATAGGAAAAAGCATAATTATTGGAAAGTTAAAATTAAAACATTAATAAGCCAGGCTAAAAAAGAATTTGAAAAGAAGTTGGCCATAGAGGGAAAAACTCATAATAAAAAAGGTCCTCGTACAGATCCCTGAGGCATTCTATTGTTTAATGTTTACCCTTCTCCACTGAGAAAATTGACCATTTAGGGCCTTATTTTCCAATAACGCAGTGGGGAAAAATTGGTTGCGGCGATGTTTTCGCCATTCACAAAAACATTAGCACCACACGCGATGTTTCCCCAGTGCACAATGATTCTTTCAGAACTTTATCACAGTGCACGATATTGAGAGCGCCTTACTATAGTGCCTATGCCCTACATAGGTATTTTAACCCCTATGGGAGGGCCACCTACTAACTCGGGGTGGGGATTAGGTATGAGCGTCGGGGGTTGGGGGCCACTTTCGCATTCCACATGAGACCTACGGACAGAACAGTGGTCTCTAGTGCAGATTTGCTGGCTGTCGGAGTGAGGACGCTCACTCCAAGAAGTGGTTTGGGCAACGTTCTCTCTACCTAGCTTGATGGACACTCTACCTGGGCAACAACATGCTAGGTGGAGAGAATGTTGGCCAAATCTCCGCTTGGAGTGAGCGTCCTCACTCCGATGGCCAGCAAATCTGCACTAGAGACCACTGTTCAGTCCGTAGGTCTCATGTGGAATGCGAAAGTGGCCCCCAACCCCCGACGCTCATACCTAATCCCCACCCCGAGTTAGTAGGTGGCCCTCCCATAGGGGTTAAAATACCTATGTAGGGCATAGGCACTATAGTAAGGCGCTCTCTCTCTCTCTCTCTCTCTCTCTCTCTCTCTCTCTCTCTCTCTCTCTCTCTCTCTCTCTCTCTCTCTCTCCTCTCTCTCTCTCTCTCTCTCTCTCTCTCTCTCTCTCTCTCTCTCTCATCTCTCCTTTTCAGGCCCATAATGTGAGGTTGGAGTTGTAGTTCTCAGCCGCGCTAACACTGTGGCCGTTTCGCCGCACGCGATGTGGTGGTCTGCAGTCCTGCCACACAGACTGCAGCATTCCCAAGCCCTCCTCTTCTTGCTGTGGCTGGCCACTGCACTCAGCTGTGCCTCCAATGGATACCCTAAAAGTCCCCATCTTTTACTGCTTTTGTCATATTTGCACCACTGTCACAAAGAAATCTGTGTGAAGACTTCTGCCTCTCCAGTCTAACTGCCAACCTTCCAGCATCTTTCTTATGGCTGATAGGATATTGCACAAGGTATGGGGCTATCCATCACCTGAGTGTGCAGCACAGCCTACCTGCACAGTGTGCCATCAGGGAGAGATAAGCATGTGTAGAGTTTGCACTGGTCCAGATATCACTGGTAAAATGCATGCTACATCCCTTTGTCTTAACCAGCTGTACCTGGATATGACTACAGCACTGTTGTACAGGGTGGGGATAATCTGCCTAATATACATAGTCCTGAAGGGGATTTTGTAATTGATGGTTAACACATAGTAACATAGTATTGTCAGCAGAAAAAGACCAAATGGTCCATCCAGCCTGCCCAGCAAGCTTCCCATTGCAGCAACTGCCTCTCCATGCAGGTTACTCCCAAGTGTCCGCCAAGGGCAGTAAGTGCTGGTCCGTATAGGTTACCCCCATGTGTCTGTTAAGGATGTAGCAGATGCTTAAAGCCCACATTCTCTACCACCTGCAGGGGTTGGTCATCCACACAATCAGGGGCAGATTCCCGATGACGACTGGCCCGGTGATTCGCCGCCCAGGCCGGCCCAGGAGATACCATGTGGTCTGCCGAGTGCTGCTCTGTCACAGCCACGCTCGGCAGACCACGTGACTAGAGCGACCGGCCCAACGGAGGATGCCCGATCCCCCAATAAGCCAATCCATCCCTGCACACAATCATTTTTCCAATGCTCCTTATTACTATTTTACTGTTGCCTGCCTCTTGTCCTAGGGCAGTGCTACACAACACTACCCCATTTTCTCTATGGTGCCTTAACACTTTGAATGCACGGCAGGGGGATGCTGGCCTGCCACCTGACTACTGGAAGGGGGCCATTGGATCATCTTAGGGAAAGGTCTTCCCCTTTTCAAATCCTTTCATCTTTTGTTCACTTGGAGTGGCAGAAGGAGTCCTCAGGCTATTACTGCCACCATCCCCGATACCAACGTTAGCGAGTCCTGCTTCTGTAAATGCTGCTGCATACTAGCATTTGTCAGATGTCCACTTTCTTCCCTTACTGATGTACTTACTGCAGTGAATATATTTAGCGAAATGTGGGTCCTTCTCACTTTAAAGTGCCTCCAGATCAGGGACATCTTCCACAATATTTTGTCTGCATCCTTGGGGGCTGACACTGGCACTGGAGTTGAGATTGAATGTGGACCCAAAGGAAACATGCCAGGGACATCATTCACATTCTCTACCGAATAGCATAAGAAAATAAGAATTTGCTTAACTGGGTCAGACAGAGGGTCTATCAAGCCCAGTATTCTGTTTCCAAAAGTGGCCAATCCAAGTCATAAGTACCTGGCAAGATCCCAAACAGTAAATAGATCCAATGCTGCTATCACACCAGTGATAAATAGTGGCTATTTCTTACATCTACTTGGTTAATAGTAGTTTATTGACTTCTCCTCCAGGAATTTGTCCAAACCTTTTTTAAACCCAGCTATGCTAACTGCTTTAACCACATCAACCATAATGAATTCCAGAGCTTATTTGCATGTTGATTGCAAAATGTTATTCTTCAATTTGTTTTCAATATGCTACCTACTGACTTCATGGAGTGCCCTATAATCTTTGTATTTTTTGAAAGAGTAATTAACCTGTGCTGCCTGTTCTTGCAGGAGGTTGCTGATATCACCATCAGAATTATCATCTATCTCCCCCATCATCAAACTGGGAACTAAGATGCTATTGAATAATTCTCCCAAATGTTCTTCAGTTAGTAGTTCTTCAATTTCTGATTCAGAGAAACCCAAACAAGATTCTTTTTCAGAATCAGTTGTTGAAAATACTGCCTCCATTGCCTCAGAAGTAATAACTAATGTAGAGGAAAATGTTCTGATTTTGGCTGTTGCACTTCTGCTGACCCTCTGGTCCCTTTCTGCAGTGAGGTGATAGGGAAGCAGCCACAACCACACAATAGCAGAAAGCAATCATAGAGCAGATGGGGTATTCTACTATAACACCATCCTGTAGTAAGAGGCAATCAGCATCAAAAGTGTTGACATGATGCATTGTAGAAATGATTGCCCTGTATGACCAGGCTCTGCAGATTATGGAGAATGTGGGATTTAAGTGATTGTTGTACCTCTAATTCCCCAATTGCATAATGCATAATACCCTCCTGGACCTTATAAGACAGGTATTCAATGCCCTGTATACTCAATGCCATGAACACATACAGGTAGAACTGGCCAAGGTGGAGAGTGGTAGCATACATTTCACTAGTGACATCTGGGAGCTATGTGTGGATCTATTGTTTTGTACACATGTTGCACCTGAAAGTGAAGGATTTAGTGGGCAGCAAGGAAGAATATGTCAGTATAGTCCTGAAGGAACTGATAGAGATGTACAGGAAAATAAAATTGTATTTTCACTAGAACATAAAGGGTGGGCAGCATCTGCATGAGAAGCAGGATGCAGTAGGAGTACCTCTTTTCTGGCTCATTTAGGACATAAGCATCAGTGGAATTCTACTTATCTAATGGATCTACCTTGCATTTGAACATTGCCTTGTTTTATGCAGACTAAAAAGAATGTGTGTGCTTTTTGCTATTTGAAATTGTATTGAAAATGTACCCTTAAGTATATAATTATAACTAGGAAAACAATGATGTAAGGGAAATGTATTTTTAAGAAATATTACAGTTTTTTTAAATGTATTATAGACACAACTGAATGCATCAAAATAAGTAGTTTGTTTTAGTTTCATACAGAGCTTCCTTCTGGATCCAACCATTATAAAAAGAATTTCTAGATCCACATTGCTGGGAGGACTTTACTATTGTATATTTCTTGTATCCTCTTCTCAGAGATATTTGTGGGAACTGTTAGAAATCTCTGTCTTCCTACTTTTTTAAAAGTAATGAGCAACAGACTTTTAACATTCTTCATGTGGCTAGAAATACAAGTTGCACATGTTATTTTACTTTGTGACTTAAGGAATTTCATTGCACAGTTGATTGCTGCTTGCACTATTAATATTTTGAAATGGTGTTAGAATTCATTATCAGTTGGCATCTGCTTGATTATACAGACTTGTATATGTATGTCTTATCAGTTTGAACAGTTTGCTTTATTTTTTTGTTCTGTATTGAATTTTATTATATATGTATTATTGTATGCCACTTAGAGACTGGCAGAGGCAGCCTATAAATTAGCAACCAAATAAATACATAAATAAATGAATATTGAGTTTTCCCAGAGGAAAGTATGGGCATGAAGTTTTCTTATCTTTTTTAATATTAGAAATAAGAACAGATATTGTATTTGTTAAGAGTTGTTATTCTGCAGTACACATAGGCTTATAATTCCTCCAAGAAGTTTTGTTAATAGCATGTTTAGCCCTGGAAGACACAATTCATATAGAAATCTTTAATTCTCATATATATTACAATTCACTCATAATTTCTTAACTTGGAATATCAAAAAGAAGCAAATAAAAGCCTAGATTCATCAAATGCCTATAAATATACCAGAAATAGTGCCCACAAAAAAAGGGGCATGGTTAGACAAATTTTCTGTGTACCGCATCACATGGGCAATTTATGCATGGTGCAATGCATCAGCACATCATGCATTATGTCAGCGCAGCATGCATCATTCTATGTGGCTCGCATTGATTTGAGTATGGTGCATTATTTTTCTAGTTTATATATACCAGCTTCTTGCAGCTGTCTCTTTGAGGGTGTGTCAGGTGTTTGGAGAGAGGAATAAGTGAGTTGATGGTAGTTGGTAGTTGGTTGGAGGTATATAGCGAGTTTTGAGTGAGGTGTTCTGTGGCTTTTTCTCATCTGTTTCCCCTTCTTTTTGTCTTTTGTCCTCATCTATTTGTGTGAAAGTTTTGTTAGTTTGTCCATTAGTTTGTCTGTCTTTTTGTTTGGGTGAGGCATGGTGGTGAGGCGGAGGAGGAATGGTGAAGAGGGTGGTGAAGTGTGATAGTGGGAGGAGGAGTGGTGAGAAGGAATGGTGAGGCATGGTGGTGATGTGGAGGAGGAGTGCTGATGAGGAGTGGTGAGGTGTGGTGGTGAGGCAGAAGAGGAGTGGTGAGGAGGTGTGGTAAGACATGATGGTGAGGTGGAAGAGGAGTGGTGAAGCATTGTGCTGAGGAAGAGGAGGAGTGGTGAGGCGTGGTGGTGTTGAGTGAAGAAGATGGAGAAGATGGAGTGTGAGAAGCAGGGGAGAGAGGAGAGGGGGACTTTTTAAAATCCAAAATGGAAGGAAAGGCAGGCAGCTCCAGCCAAAACAAACTGACATTTGGAGAGAAAGTGCTGCCATTAACTGTTGTTTTGGAGGCGAAAAAAAAGGGTGGCAGAGGCAGAGCCATGCAAGGTACAGAATAGCTGAGCAGCAGTAGCAGAAAAGCAAGACCCAAACCCAACAGCGCACTTTCCCTTTGTTACTGCTGCTGATGCAGTGCAGGCATTCTTTGCATCTGATTCTGATGAAAAATCTTTTTGTACAGGATTCTGTGAAGAAGACGTTTCTGGGCTATTAGCCGAAGAAAGTTTTGGAGGGTTAGTTACTAGTATCATAGCGTCCACTTCAGTGATGGAGGAGATAGAGGGAGCTGGTGATAATGATTCTGAGGACGAGCAGGCAGCAACAGATTCCCTTGGCATTGTTTCTCAGAGTTCACCCTTTTTTTTTTATTTAATCTTTATTCAATTTTCAAAATTTTAACAAAGTATATTCTTTGTTACAGATAATTTGGTGTCATATACATCAGAAAACACTTTTTATAAGAAAAAAATAGTAGAAACATAAACAGGTAAAGACAACCCTTTAGACCTCAAGCAATAGAGGATTTTTCATGACAATTTAGGAGAACTTATAGGAAATAATAAAAAATGGAAAAAGCACAACTAAAATACTAATTCTTATTACAATTATGATGATCTTATAAATTAGACCTTGTTAACTTGTAACAAAACGCTTTGGGATTCTAAGAAACTTTTCAATTGTTCAAACTGAAAAAATACATAACTATCCTTATCTTTTTTAATCACACACTTACATGGGAATCGTAAATGGAATGTCATCCCTAAGGATAATGATTCCTGATGAAGTGCAAGAAAGCTTTTCCTTCTCTGGTTTTTGTCATATCCGGAAAAATTCTTTTTTTTTTTTGGCCCATAAAGAGGATGTCTATTTTCTTAAAGTATGTTCGCATAACATCACTTAACTCCTTTTCAGTAAGGATAAGCAAGGTAGCTCTTTCCACAATTTCATAGGACGAAGTTGAGGTTTCTAGAAAATCGGTTAGATTTTCTAAATCCACCGGCACTTCTTGTCTTTGTGGACTAGCCCTAGTAGGGAGGAAATATACTTTGTCTAAGGGGGGAGCTGTTTCTACTGAATAACCCAAAACCTCTAAGAAATATCTTTTTAAAGTAACTCATGGAATTTCTCCCATTACCCTAGGAAAGTTCAATAAACGAAGATTTAAATGTCTTAGGGCATTTTCAATAACCTCTACTTTCCTATTTAATGAATTACAATCCTGTATTATAGTTGCTTGTACAACCTTTACCTGTTGAAGTTCACTCTCTAATTTATGAAATTTCCCCATCATTTCTTGACAAGTTTTTACACAGTTATTATTCATTTGTTTTAGTTGTTTGGATAGTAAATCAATTTTTAGGGAGCAATCTGAAAAGGATCTCACCATTATTGAGTTCTGTTCCCAAAGAGAGTCTAAGGTAACCACCTCCGGTTTCTTTGATGGTACCTTGGAGCAGGGGAAATTCAGGGATTGATCTCCAGGTTTTACCTCACCTTCTACCTCCTGGTGTTCCTTTTAAATTTAAAACTCCTGCTCCGGCCCCAGATGGCATTAGGGAAATCTGCACAAGATCATCTGCCGACCTCGCTCCCTCCTCCTCTAAAGCCAAAATCCCCACATCGGGGGTTACTTCTGAGCGCGGTGTTGACATGTCTCGTGTAACCGGAGGTGGATGGTCATCCAAGGGGCTGAGGGTCACTTCTCCCGAGGTTAATGAAGATTCTTCTTGCACCTCCTTAACAGCCGGTACTCCTGCCCCACTTTTAATAGTAGATCCGGAAAACTAAAAATGGGTTCTCTGTCCAACAGGCAAGATAGGACTGGAGGGGTATGCCCTTACCTTGCCTTTCCTTTTTGGTGGCATTGTCTGTACAAAGGCTATTGGTGCCATTTTGAATACTGGCAGCCGACGGCGACCCCCCCAAGACTTGCCAAAAGTCCCTGGTAGTCCAGCGGGGGTCCTGGAGTGATATCTTGCACTCGGGCTGTCGGCTGCCAATATTCAAAATGGCGCCGATAGCCTTTGCCCTCACAGGGGCTCCCGGTGTCATTGGTCGGTCCCTGTCACATGGTAGGAGCACAAGATGGCGCCAGCCGTCCATTGCTCCTACCATGTGACAGGGACCGACCAATGGCACTGGTAGCCCCTGTGACATAGTGAGGGCAAAGGCTATCGGCGCCATTTTGAATACCGGCAGCATCCCGGCAGCCAAAATACTCTCCCAAAAAATACAAAAACTAGGGGAAACTCCATGAAGTTAGTAAGTAACACATTCAAAAGAAATTGGAGAAAATTATTTTTCATTTAACACAAAATTAAGCTCTGGAATTCATTGCTGTAGGATATGGTTAACATATTTAGTATTACTGGGTTTCAAAAGGGTTTGGACAAGATCCTGGAGAAGTCCATAAACTGTTATTAAACAGGTACAATTAGGAGGTAATTTTCAAAGGAGTTACCCTCATAAATGTAACATACTTTCGTAGCAATTTTCAAAAGCCATTTATTGAGTAAAGTGCATTTAACTGAGTAAATCCTATGGAAAATTCAATGGCATATATTGTAGCAATTTTCAAAAACAACTTACTCAAATAAAGTGCATTTACATATGTAAAATCCAATTTTAAGTGTATAAATGCTTTTCAAAATCAGGCCCACACAGGTCAATTTTAAAAGCATTGTTCATGTAAAAATGGCGACATACACATATATGTAAGCCGCACGAAGTATGCGAGTATTTTAAAAGACAAATTATTCACATGTATATACGTGTGCTCATGTAACACTTTGCACATAGGAAAAGGGTGTTAAGGGTATGTTAGGGACATGGCAATACGTACACACATAAAGGCATATTTTAAATCCCACCTACACACTGACATACATGCACTTACACACACAAAATTGGTACAAGGGGTTTATGCACATAGCTGCCAGAGATACTTTCGCTTAGCATCTTGTCATTTGCCATGCCACCTTCTGTTGCCCATTGGAGGCAGGAAATGCCATTGGGGGTGGGGTCTACATTCATGAAGGTATGTTTGAGAGGGAGTAGCTGTCACATAGAAGGCTCTGAGAGCCGTGAGCACACATTCTTAGTGAAATGACTATAATCACTATATGGGTACTCATGGCTTTAAGGCGCAGGAGAGAGAGAAAGAAGGGAGGAGGAGGAGAAGGTATCCCACATACAGAGTTTATAGGACCAGGACTCAGTTTTTAGATCTGTCAGCGGAGGAAATCATTAGAGATGTGAATCGTGTGATCCATCGTCTTAACGATCGATTTCGGCTGGGAGGGGGAGGGAATCGGATCGTCGCAGTTTGGGTTTTTTAAATATCGTGTAAATCGTGTAAATCGAAAACCGGCACACTAAAACATCCCTAAAACCCACCCCGACCCTTTAAAATAAATCCCCCACCCTCCCGAACCCCCTCAAAATGCCTTAAATTACCTGGGGTCCAGTGGGGGGGGGGAGGGGAAGGGGGAGGGCGGGAAAACCGGCACATTTAAAATATATCGGACGATATTTTAAATCGTCAAAAAATGATTCACATCCCTAGAAATCATGCATAGGTTTTGGTTTAGTAAGGAAACCATACAGTATCTATGCCAGCAGTTAGAGGTGTACCTACATCCCACCAGCCAGAGGGGCCATGCCTTGCCTGACCATTTTAAGATCACTGCCCTAGCATTTTTTGCTGTAGGCACCTTCCAAACTCCTCTTGGGGTCATGGCCAGTAAAAGCCAATCTGCCACCTCCATGTGCATTGATCAGGTTCTGGGCAAGTTGCTAAGGAGAACACACCAGTATATCTCCTTCCCTCAGAAAAGATGGCAGCAAGATCAAATCAGGCAGGGTTTTTATCAGGTTGCATGCTTTCCCTCTGTCCTAGGGGCTATCAATTGCACACACATCCCAATTCCCTATAAGGGCACTAGGGGGAGATGAGGCCACCTACTGCAACCGTAAGGGTTCTTGTGGTCTGGTTTTGACCCCTGTTGGAAACAGGATGCTGGGCTTGATGGACCCTTGGTCTGACCCAGCATGGCAATTTCTTATGTTCTTATGTTCCTAATATGCAGGTGGTCTGCGATGCAAAGTGTCTCATCATGGATGTTGTTCCCAAGTATCCTGGATCCACTCACTATGCCTGCATTCTCTCGTAGTCAGGAATTCATGACCACTTCCAGGAAGGACATAACATGAGGGGCTGGCTACCAGGTAGGAAACAATCTATTGATAACGCTATTTCCCAACCAGCCTCACCAGGGCTGCCCCAGTGTTGAGCTCCAACCCAGCCTAATCCCATAATGTCCAGTCCAACCTGAAAGCCTATATAACTGCTCTGCTGTGGTTTCTCTCTTAGAGGGGACAGAGACTATCCCCTCAAAACCTGGCTTATGATCCCTGTGGCTACCCCATAGAGTGTAGTGGAGGTGCGATACAACAGGGCCCAATGGAGGACCAGAGCAGATATGAAGAGAACCTTTGGCCTACTCAAATCACGCCTCCGTTATCTGGGGGATGCCTCCTCTACAACCTACCCAAAGTCTGTTAGATCTTCCTAGTCTGCTGTATGCTACATAACGTGGCCAAAACTAGATGCATGCCTCTTCCAGAGAGACAGCCAGAGAATATAGATGAAGAGGAAGAGGAGGAGAAACAAGTGCTCAGTCAGGCAGAGACAGGCTATACAAGAAAGGAATACTCTGATACAAAGATATTTTCATTGGTGATTATAGTGCTTTAATTTACAGTGGATATGTTTTAGTGCATAAACAAAAACATCTAATGCCTTTTTGGCCTCTTTTGGTAATTGCTGGCTTAGCAGGGGCTTGGGACTGGGCTTCTCTGGACATCCTCCTTCTCAGTGCAGGTCCCTCAGAGTTCACTGAACCAAGCTCCTGAGGAAGCTGGCTGCTGGAGAGTCTACCAGGTTTGAATGGTGCAGCTGGTAATGGTTGTGGCTGGAAAGGGGCCAATCTTGCCAGCACCTCCCTCCAGACAGCTGTCATCTGATGCTGCTCCTGTCAGATGTCATGCAATTCATGGTGTAGACATTCGACCTCCTCCTGCATTGTCACCTGAAAGCTGTAGATTGCTAGCCACAGGGTCCGCACCTCCTCCACAATACTGGCATTCAGAAAGAGGAGGAGGCGCTTGACTGAACGGACCTCCTCCCCTGCCTTGTTGCTACCTTCCTCCTCTATAGAGGCTTCCATTTCCACTTGCTGTTCTGCCTCCTCCTCTGGCTCCTCCTTCAGCTCATCCATATGTTCCCCCGTGGTAGTGGCATCTGAAGCCACCTCCTTCTGAGATGAAGAGTCACAGAGCTGGCATTAGCAGCACCAAGGATGCTGCAGCCTGCTTGGTCCTGGATATTCCTCCCGGCAGCCCACTGCAACATGGAAAATTGTACCAGTTTTAGATACCATCATCGGTGTGTATGTATCTTTGGAGTTTCCTTGTGCACAAACAGTACAGAAGTCCATGGGCTCTTTCAGCACCTCAGATACTAGAGTGAAAATATATTAGAAACCTAGCTTACTTCCAACACATGCATTTACTGATTTTGCCTAGCTGCTGAGGGTAACAACTATCTACAGCCATGCTTTTCATGGATGGCTTCTTGCCTCTAGGTGTGCAGGTCTGTAAGCTCATCTCTCACATTCAAGAAATAGGGTGGAATACAAACAGGATTTAGGAACTGTCCAATTACCCAGGCCGGGAGTAGAAAGGAAAGTCGACAGGCCTAGGTCATGTGGCCATATAGATCAGTATGCAACAGAAGGCCAAATATAGTAGCATGCTAGATACAACAAATATATCCACCAATCTTAGAGTGCAGTGGCTCAGACAACAGACCTGGGGTGCTGTAGCCAAAGGGTGAATCATCCTCTTCTTATGGGCACATGTGCCATCTCTTCTGATTCAAGAAGGACCTGCTTTACACATACAACCTATACACCATGTAGAAAGCTATCTCTTGACGTACAGTAAGACAACATATCTTAGAGACAGTGCTTACCCTGCTGCTGCTGCTGCTGCTGGGAGGTGTCCAGATCCACTACCCCACTCTCGGTGGACTCTGCAATGATGGACAACACCAGCTGCTCTGCCGCCGTGAAGCTTACTTGGCTGTCCGCCCTCTCTGCTTGTGCCCAGGCTTGCTTCCTCTTGACAGAACACTGCAGGTCATGTCACTTGTGGCATAGTTCCCCCACACTTCAGCTGTTTTTATAAACAGCATTCATCTTGGCCTGGATTTTCTCCCATAGTTGCTCTTTATGGTAAGAGCCCACTCTTTTGGAGGCAGAGCCATAAGGAACCCCGTAGTTCCTCATGACCTCCTTTATAATCATAACAACCTCCCTTGGGAGAAAGTTTGACTTGCAAATGTGTCCTGGCTGGCCCTAAGACATAGTGGCACGAAGAAAGAAGGGCCAGACTCCCTCTTTGTATGCACAGAAAGGCTTGTAGTATGCGTACAGATACATGTACAAAAGTGTAAATCACGTGCAGAATCACACGTAAGTGGGCAGCCCTTACGCGTGTTCATCTTACACGAGTATCGAATTAAATTACACAGCATTATTACGCACTTTAAATTAATACACACATAAGTAGGCACGAGTTACACATGTTACTAATTTGAGGTATAAAATACTGGAGAGCCACCTAATATTCTGATTGTAAAACATCTGCTGACAATTACACTTCACGTTAACATCCAGGTGTGAGTCTAGCTCTCAGGATTACCTTGCATCAGACCACTCTGCTAGTCCTTTCCATTTCCCATATAGGGAAGGGGGAGCATTGGAGTGTGTGATTGCCTTCTACTGGGAGCTTGGGTGTTGGATGCAGGCATAAGCACATGAGTCTACATGTCCTACTTTTCAAAAAAGATATAGGATAGACACAGGTAGGTGTAACAGAGCTACTTTTTTTAGTGGTCTGGGAAAAGAAGACCTTAGGTCATCCTTTAGATAATTTGCATGGAAAGATTATCATCTAATACTTGTGAGCATAGAGAGGACTAGCTAAGGTGCAGCTCATAAATAAGAAAGGTATTTTAAAACAGGTAGTCCTAGCATAATATGTGTTCATGAACTGATCTCTAGCATTGCTTTGATCCTACATGTTAGATCCATAGAGGATAGAGGGATGTTAATAGTACTTTTTAGAATACTATGACACTATTGATCAGACTCTTTACCTGTTTCATGACCACTGGTAAGAGAAGGGTAACAGGAGGATGGAAATGCTGGTTCTCAGGCCTGGAGAGGAGAACGGGCCTTTCTTTCTTCAGAAGACCTGGTCTTCTCTGCACTGCTTAGTCTGAGCTTCCATCATCATTGTCCTTCCCCCATCCCCTGAATTACTATTTCCATCCTTTTACCCTCATTTTTATAGACAACATTCACTGAGGCAGCAAGGCCAGGGATGGGTTCCTGAGAAGATGGAAGGCAACACAGCCAAGAGTGTGTAAAGCAATGGCCCAGAGTGCAATGCCCTCCCTTTGTGCGTGTGTTATGTGTTCTGCTGTGTAAGCCACACTATGACCCATTCCTATTCTTCTACCAGCAATTTAGGGTGAGAGCAAGGGGAAAGGGGGATGAAGAACTGAGAGCCTAGAGAACAGCCCAGCAGATTGGCTTCTTAAGTCTGCTAAGAGATTATGGAGCAGCAGTACTGGCCATTTGCCCATCAAATAGGCCCTAGTTGCCACTAAAGAAAGGAGAGCAACACTTGCACACCTGGTGTCTTGGCAGATGCCTCTCCCTCTCTCCTGAACTTCACCATTGCCTGTCCCCACCCTCCTACTTCACTCATGTGTTCTCTATACATGAGCAGTTGTAGTTCACATTTTAAATGGTGGCATGCTTTCTGGATCCCCATGGTATGCAGAAGTATGTTAATGAAGATTGAAATGCTAATGTATTTAATGTTTTATTTTTTCAGGTACATATTTATTAGAGATGTGTATCGTGTGATCGATCGTCTTAACGATCGATTTCGGCTGGGGGGGGAGGGAATCGAATCGTCGCGGTTTTGTTTCTGTAAATATCGTGTAAATCGTAAATCGGGGAGGGCGGGAAAACCGGCACACTAAAACATCCCTAAAACCCACCCCGACCCTTTAAAATAAATCCCCCACCCTCCCAAACCCCCCCCCCCAAATGTCTTAAATTACCTGGGGTCCAGTGGGGGGGTCCCGTTGTGATCTTCCACTCTCGGGCCACGGGTGCGTTGATAGAAAAATGGCGCCGGCGCTACCTTTGCCCTGTCATATGACAGGACAAAGGTAGCGCCGGCGCCATTTTTCTATCAACGCATTCCCCCTTCCTCCTCTCAGTACGTGCTCAAGAAACACAGACAGGTGAATTGATTGTATACAATTTTTTTGCAAAATGGTGCAGAACTATTTATAAGTCAAATAAATAATAAAGTAACAGAGGAGGGGGGGATATCTAAGGACAAAACAGTATTCAAAAGTATAAAAATTAAAACTACCAGGGAGTTAGGGAGGAAGGTAGGAGGGTGCTCAGGATGGTGGCATCCTGTGACCTAGGATCCTTACAGCTGCTGCCAGGAGCTGTAAGCCCCATAAGTGTGCATCTAGCATCCTGAGTACCCTCCTTTGGTAAGCGTGCAAAGCTCTCTGCTCTGCCACCATCCCCTTCAGGAAAGCATGAAACTCAAATCTTGTGAGAGGCTCATCATCGGGAGCATGGTGTGCTTGCACCTGCACCTAAAGTATACCTGAACATGTAGCCTCCATGAAATCCCAGGTCACTAGTCATGTAGCAGGGCAGTGCAACTAGTGGGAATATCCTTGTGGCATACCAAGAACCTGCAACTGGTCCTAAGCTATGCCTTCTAAATATATTGTAAATGATTTGCTATCCTATATGTCAGTGCTTCTCAAGTCAGTCATTGGTGTACACCTAGGTAGGCAGGTTTTCAGGATATCCTCCAGGAACATGCATGATATTGATTTGAAGAGATTGGCAGCAGTGCATGTCAGACTGTCTCATGCACAGACAGTGCCTCAGACAGTGAATATCCTGAAAACCCTACTGCCTAGGTGTCTCCTGAGGACTGGCTTGCAAGGTATGACTTGAGATATCAGCATGAAACCATTTTATATTCCTTGAGAAAGTTAATACCATCTCTTCCTTTCAGCATTAGTATACTTGTGCCTCTAAGGCTTCAATCATTCAATGTAAATCTGTCCTACAATATTTCTGTTACCTATTATGACATAGTAAAGCAATGAACATCCGTGCTAGTAATGTCATGTTAAACCATTATAATCTCCATATATACCCATTTAATATTACACTATATGATGGCCACTTGCGCGCACACACACACACACACAAACACACACACACACACACCCCAGGCATAAGCATACCTTGACGCTCCCCTTATGTACTAGCTTAGATAATCACAGTAACCACATTCAACTTACCCCCTGACGGTAAGAGGCCTGCTGGTTAAAAGCTGCAGCTCTCTCCAGGCCCTCCTCATCTGCCACAGATTTCTCCTCTGGCCCGGCACTGGAAACAGATGCCCCTCATTAGCCACAACCAGGGATGCCAGATGGGTGACGTCCCTGGTGGTGAAATTGGGCGGCCTGGCTCTTGCTGGCATTTTGGCAAGTCGCACCCAGGAACAGGAAGTCCACCCCTCATGTTTGCATGTGCGTGCATGCAGAACTACATGCACCTGTATAGAATGTGTATAGATCTAAGCTAATATATGAACATGCATTGCACCATAAATATTTGCATATTTTACATCGTATGTGCAAATATGCATGAACGATACAAAATACTTTTACTTTGGCATGCACTCGCCCACATACATGCGTTTCTTTGTGCACGCGTGCTCCTTTTAAATTTTACCTGTTAGGGAATAGCTAGCTACTACTTATTGTGCCACAGCAGAATGAGATCTATTTACTGTTTGAGAACTTGCTAGTTACTTGTGACCTGGATTAGTCACTGTTGGAAACAGGATACAGGGCTTGATGGACCTTCTGTCAGTCCCAGCATAGCAGTTCTTATGTTCTTATATTATTATCTGTTTTATTTCACTACAGTAAATTTTAAGAAAGGAACCTATAATAACAAAACATTACAGAATTTTCTCTATCATGGAAAGTCAACAGTTCTAAACTAAATATTTTCCATAGGGAATAAAACCAGCTGCTTTTGAGGGGTATTACACTGCTCTTCCAATAATTAGCCATATTTTGTTTGGCAGCAAGTAATAGATGTTTCAGCAAAATTGTCACATTTTTACAGCATGCAACTTCCTCTGGGTTTTGCAAGGCAAGTAATAGTTATAGTGAATCTTCTGTGATTTTGGACTTTGTGATTTTTTCTATCCAAGAAATTATTTCTTTCCAATAGATCTTAATTACTGGGCATGTCTACCACATATGATACATAAATCCTATACTATCACATCCCCTCCAACACTTATCTGATAAGGTCACTTTCATTCCATGCAGACTAACAGCAATCAGATAGCAATGGTAGAATAATTTGTAACCATACTCTATTAGCCACACAAAGAGAGCAGCTATGACTGAGCCCATCTATAACCTGGTCCCAGACTCTGAAATCAATTAGAGATGTGAATCGTTTTCCATATCGTCTTAACAATAGAAATCGTGTGGCAGGGCAAGAAAATCGTGTTAGGCACGATTTTTTAGTTAAAAAATCGTTAAAAATCGTTTTTTCCGATTAGTGCGCACTAACTGGGAGTTAGTGCGCACTAACTGAAAATGATACAATTTGACACTTTTCAGGTCAGTTAAGGTCAGTTTAGGAATGAATATGTATTCCTATTGGCTGCCCTCTTATTTATTCATGTTACCAAGCTTCCCACTGACAGTATATGGGGGATGGGAAATGGAAACAGATGGTAGCTTGACAAAACAAGTAATGTGATCAGTCAATGTGACTAGAACTTGTGCCCTAACCCTGATACCAGGGGTATTGTGATCTTCCTGCACACAGTGCCCTATCCCTATTAATACCAGGAGTGTTGTGATCTTCCTGCACACAGTGCCCTAACCCTGGCACCAGGGGTGTTGTGATCTTCCTGCACACAGTGCCCTATCCCTATTAATACCAGGAGTGTTGTGATCTTCCTGCACACAGTGCCCTATCCCTATTAATACCATGAGTGTTGTGATCTTCCTGCACACAGTGCCCTATCCCTATTAATACCAGGAGTGTTGTGATCTTCCAGCACACAGTGCCCTAACCCTGGCACCAGGGGTGTTGTGATCTTCCTGCGCACAGTGCCCTATCCCTATTAATACCAGGAGTGTTGTGATCTTCCTGCACACAGTGCCCTAACCCTGGCACCAGGGGTGTTGTGATCTTCCTGCGCACAGTGCCCTATCCCTGTTAATACCAGGAGTGTTGTGATCTTCCTGCACACAGTGCCCTAACCCTGGCACCAGGGGTGTTGTGATCTTCCTGCGCACAGTGCCCTATCCCTATTAATACCAGGAGTGTTGTGATCTTCCTGCACACAGTGCCCTAACCCTGGCACCAGGGGTGTTGTGATCTTCCTGCACACAGTGCCCTATCCCTATTAATACCAGGAGTGTTGTGATCTTCCTGCACACAGTGCCCTAACCCTGGCACCAGGGGTGTTGTGATCTTCCTGCACACAGTGCCCTATCCCTATTAATACCAGGAGTGTTGTGATCTTCCTGCACACAGTGCCCTAACCCTGACACCAGGGGTGTTGTGATCTTCCTGCACACAGTGCCCTATCCCTGGCACCAGGGGTGTTGTGATCTTCATGTACACAGTGCCCTATCCCTATTAATACCAGGAGTGTTGTGATCTTCCTACACACAGTGCCCTATCCCTAATACCAGGGGTGTTGTGATCTTCCTGCACACAGTGCCCTATTCCTGATACCGGGGGTGTTGGGATCTTCTTGCACACATCCCGGTATCAGGGATAGGGCACTGCATGCAGGAAGATCACAACACTCCTGGTATCAGGAATAGGGCACTGTGTGCAGGAAGATCACAACACCCCTGGTATTAGGGATAGGGCACTGCGTGCAGGAAGATCACAACACTCCTGGTATTAATAGGGATAGGGCACTGCATGCAGGAAGATCACAACACCCCTGGTATCAGGGATAGGGCACTGTGTGCAGGAATATCACAATACCCCGGAGGAGTGAGGGTCAGGCAGCTCCCCCCTGTCTGTGAAGCCAGCCTCTCACTAGTAATGCAGGGAGGGAGCTGTCTCAGACTTCACCATCCTCCCCCCCCCCTCACCCACACACCATTCACTAGCTGGGACATGGGGGAAGTCAGGAGTGAGGGTCAGGCAGCTCCTCCCTGTCTGTGAAGCCAGCCTCTCACTAGTAATGCAGGGAGGGAGCTGTCTCAGACTTCACCATCCTCCCCCCCCCCCCTCACCCACACACCATTCACTAGCTGGGACATGGGGGAAGTCAGGAGTGAGGGTCAGGCAGCTCCTCCCTGTCTGTGAAGCCAGCCTCTCACTAGTAATGCAGGGAGGGAGCTGTCTCAGACTTCACCATCCTCCCCCCCCCCCCTCACCCACACACCATTCACTAGCTGGGACATGGGGGAAGTCAGGAGTGAGGGTCAGGCAGCTCCCCCCTGTCTGTGAAGCCAGCCTCTCACTAGTAATGCAGGGAGGAAGCTGTCTCAGACTTCACCATCCTCCCCCCCCCCCCCCTCTCCCACACACCATTCACTAGCTGGGACATGGGGGAAGTCAGGAGTGAGGGTCAGGCAGCTCCCCCCTGTCTGTGAAGCCAGCATCTCACTAGTAATGCAGGGAGGGAGCTGTCTCAGACTTCACCATCCTCCCCCCCCCCCCCCCCCACACACCATTCACTAGCTGGGACATGGGGGAAGTCAGGAGTGAGGGTCAGGCAGCTCCCCCCTGTCTGTGAAGCCAGCCTCTCACTAGTAATGCAGGGAGGGAGCTGTCTCAGACTTCACCATCCCCCCCCCCCTCACCCACACACCATTCACTAGCTGGGACATGGGGGAAGTCAGGAGTGAGGGTCAGGCAGCTCCCCCCTGTCTGTGAAGCCAGCCTCTCACTAGTAATGCAGGGAGGGAGCTGTCTCAGACTTCACCATCCTCCCCCCCCTCACCCACACACCATTCACTAGCTGGGACACGGGGGAAGTCAGGAGTGAGGGTCAGGCAGCTCCCCCCTGTCTGTGAAGCCAGCCTCTCACTAGTAATGCAGGGAGGGAGCTGTCTCAGACTTCACCATCCCCCCCCCCCCCCTCACCCACACACCATTCACTAGCTGGGACATGGGGGAAGTCAGGAGTGAGGGTCAGGCAGCTCCCCCCTGTCTGTGAAGCCAGCCTCTCACTAGTAATGCAGGGAGGGAGCTGTCTCAGACTTCACCATCCTCCCCCCCCTCACCCACACACCATTCACTAGCTGGGACATGGGGGAAGTCAGGAGTGAGGGTCAGGCAGCTCCCCCCTGTCTGTGAAGCCAGCCTCTCACTAGTAATGCAGGGAGGGAGCTGTCTCAGACTGGTATCAGGGTTAGGGCAATGTGTGCAGGAAGATCACAACACCCCTGGTGCCAGGGTTAGGGCACTGTGTGTGCAGGAAGATCACAACACTCCTGGTATTAATAGGGATAGGGCACTGTGTGCAGAAAGATCACAACACCCCTGGTGCCAGGGTTAGGGCACTGTGTGCAGGAAAATCACAACACCCCTGGTGCCAGGGTTAGGGCACTGTGTGTGCAGGAAGATCACAACACTCCTGGTATTAATAGGGATAGGGCACTGTGTGCAGGAAGATCACAACACCCCTGGTATTAATAGGGATAGGGCACTGTGTGCAGGAAGATCACAACACCCCTGGTGCCAGGGTTAGGGCACTGTGTGCAGGAAAATCACAACACCCCTGGTGCCAGGGTTAGGGCACTGTGTGCAGGAAGATCACAACAGTCCTGGTATTAATAGGGTTAGGGCACTGTGTGCAGGAAGATCACAACACCCCTGGTGCCAGGGTTAGGGCACTGTGTGCAGGAAAATCACAACACCCCTGGTGCCAGGGTTAGGGCACTGTGTGTGCAGGAAGATCACAACACCCCTGGTGCCAGGGTTAGGGCACTGTGTGTGCAGGAAGATCACAACACCCCTGGTGCCAGGGTTAGGGCACTGTGTGCAGGAAAATCACAACACCCCTGGTGCCAGGGTTAGGGCACTGTGTGCAGGAAGATTTATTTATTTATTTATTTATTTATTTAAAGAATTTTTATATACCGGGGCACGTAGCAAAACATCACCTCGCTTCACAGTGTAACATAACATAGCAAATAGCTTTACAATGAATATAAATAACGGTTCACAATATAAAATGATATAGTAGCAGGCTTTACAAAAGATTATTATCTGCTTGTAAACTATATACAAGAGACTGAAAATTAACTATATACAAGGGAGGATGCAGTCAAATTTGACTGATAACATGGGCAACAGTAAAGGTTTGGGGAGGAGGGGGGTGGCGGAGAGGTAGGGTGAGCTGAAGGGAATATGGAATGGTAACATGGGAAACAGTAACGGTTAGGGGAGGAGGGGGGGTGGCGGAGAGGTAATGTGAGCAGAGGGGAATATGGAAGTCGGAGGAGGAGGGAGATGAGAAGGCGGGTAGATGCGGGAAGTGTATTAGTAAGTTTGGATCAGGTAGGGGGGTAGAGTTGTAGATGTGGATGGTAGTCAATTAGTCGGGGTATGCTCGTTTGAAGAGCCATGTTTTAAGATTCTGTTTGAATTTTTTGTGGCATGGTTCCAGGCGTAGGTGGGGGGGCATATTATTCCAGTGGGAGGTTCCTGCCATGATGAAAGAGCGTTCTCTAATAGAGGCGTGTTTCATGAGTTTGGGGGACGGTGTTGGGAGTTTGGCCTTGTGTTGCTGTCTAGTTGGTCTGGTAGGGTTGCGGAGTTGGAGATGTTCAGTGAACCATTGCATGTTTTGGTTGTGAATGGCTTTATGTATGAGTGTGAGGGCTTTATATATTATCCTTGAGGCTACAGGGAGCCAATGTAGGGATTGAAGGACAGGGGTGATGTGTTCGTGACGGTGCGTGTTGGTGAGAATGCGGGCAGCAGCGTTTTGTAGGAGTTGAAGTGGTTGGAGGGTATTTTTTGGTAAGCCTAGGAGGATAGCGTTACAGTAGTCAATCTTGGATAGGATCATGGCCTGTAGTACTGTTCGGAAATCGGACGCATGTAATAGGGGTTTGATTCTTTTCAGGGTGTGAAGTTTGAAAAATCCGCCCTTAATCGTAGCAGAGATGAATTTTTTTAGGTTAAAATGGTTGTCTATCCATATGCCTAAGCTGCGGACCAGTTGTGTGGAAGGGCAGGGGGAGAGCGAGGGGGGAGAGAGGTTGAGAGGGGGGTTATTAGGAGGATAAAGGATGAGTAGCTCTGTTTTGTTGGTGTTGAGTGCTAGAAAGTTATCTGTGAGTAATTTGTTTATTTCAGATAGGGCGGAATTCCAGATCTTCATTGCGTTTGTGATGGAATCAGTAATTGGTATGAGAATCTGCACATCATCAGCATAGATGAAGTGCTGGAAACCCAGTTTGGAAAGCAGTTGGCAGAGGGGGAGGAGGTAGATGTTAAAAAGGGTTGACGAGAGGGACGAGCCTTGGGGTACTCCTTGTGAAAGCCTAACAGGTTTGGATTCGTTAAGACCAATTTTTACACTATAGCTCCTGTCGTGTAGGTAAGATTGAAACCAGAGTAGGGCAGTTCCAGAGATGCCAATTTCCTTGAGGCGATTGATAAGTGTGTTGTGATTGACTGTGTCAAAGGCGGCTGATATATCTAGCAGTGCTAGTATGTGTGATTGTCCTTTGTCAAGAGCTCTAAGTATGTTTTCTGAAAGGGAAATGAGTAAGGTTTCTGTGCTGTGGTGTTTACGGAAACCAAACTGGGATGGGGAGAGAATATTGTGGTCTTCAATATAGTCTGTGAGTTGCCTGTTAATGATTTTTTCAAGTATTTTGGATAGGAATGGGAGGTTTGACACTGGGCGATAGTTGGCTGGCTCTGAGGGATCTAAGTTTGGCTTTTTGAGTATAGGTTTTATTTATTTATTTATTTTATTTATTTATTTTTAATTTTTATATACCGGAATTCCTGTATGCAATACAAATCAGTCCGGTTTACAAGTAACGAAAAGGTTGCCCTGGTCTGGTAGATTAGACTGGGGTTTTTTACATAGAACATAGAATGACAACAATCAACTATTGAACATTATTACAAGGAACAGTGAAAGTAACAATAGTATTTAACAAACCTATAATATTATTATAACATTATTCGTGTTCACGTTTTACAAGGCACTTTGGTAGCGTAAATAGTCTGCAAGTAATCGGTTAAATAATATAATATGAAAAGGATGACTTAAATAAATAGATATTGTGAATAATCAAGTCCGTGTATGAAATTGAGTGTCAATGTGTTTGTGACACCTTGCAATGGTTGGATCTGAAAGACAGGAGGAGGTGCCTAGTTTCACTCTGGGAATTGGAATGCTTGCCTGAAGAGCCAGGTTTTTAACCTTTTTTTGAACTCTGGTAGATTGGGTTCGAGTCTTATGTCTGGTGGGAGCGCATTCCATTGATGTGGTCCCGCAGTGGATAGTGCTCTTTTTCTTAACGTTGATTTGGCGGGAACTGCGACTAATGTGCCTTTGTAGGCACTTCTGATGGGTCTGGCCGATGATTGTAGGCGAAGTTGGGTTTGTAGAGATATAGGTGCGACGTTATGAATTGTTTTATGGATAATGGTTAAGGTTTTATATATGATTCTCTGTTTGATGGGTAGCCAGTGGAGGTAGCTCAAGATGGGGGTAATATGGTCTCTTCTATTAGTGTTAGTTAGGATTCTGGCTGCGGCGTTTTGTACCATCTGTAGGGGTTTGATGCTGTTGGAGGGGAGGCCCAGTAAGATTGAGTTGCAGTAATCAAGTTTCGAAAAAATAATGGATTGAAGAACGAGGCGAAAGTCATTGAAGTGAAGGAGTGGCTTTAGTTTCTTTAGGACCTGTAGTTTAAAGAAGCAGTCCTTGGTGGTTGTGTTTATGAATTTTTTAAGGTTAAGTTGATTGTCAAGCCAAGTACCTAAATTCCTGACGTCTGCAGAGAGCTCCATGTTTAAAGATGTGGTTTGTGCCAGACTAGGTGGGTGGTTGTTCAGGTTGTGTGAGATTAGTAGCAGCTCTGTTTTGCTGGAGTTTAGAATCAGGTTTAGGCTGGAGAGTAGTTGTTTAATTGGTTTAAGACAATTCTCCCAGTAGACGAAGGTTTTTTGAATTGATTCTGTGATGGGGATTAGGATCTGGATGTCGTCTGCATAGAGGTAATGAGTAAGCTTGAGTTGAGATAGCAAATGGCAGAGGGGGAGGAGGTAAATGTTGAACAGGGTAGGTGAGAGGGATGAACCTTGTGGTACGCCTTGGTCTGATAGGATGGGGTCAGATTCCTTGTTGTTGATTCTGACCTTGTAAAACCTGTTGGATAGGAACGATTTGAACCAACAGAGGGCTGTGCCTTTGATTCCTATGTTTGATAGTTGTTCTAGGAGTTGTGAGTGATTTACCGTGTCGAACGCTGAAGATAGGTCTAGTAGGATCAGTAAGAATGACTGTTTTTTCTCCAGGTTCAAAAGTAAATTATCAGTGAGGGAAAGCAGAAGGGACTCTGTGCTTCGAGATTTGCGAAAACCATATTGTGCCGGGGAAAGAATGTTGTGCTCCTCGAGGTATTCGGAAAGTTGTTTATTTACCGCTTTTTCCATCAGTTTGGAGATCAGGGGCAGGTTTGCAATGGGTCTGTAGTTGGCTGGGTCCATGGGTGATGCAGTTGGTTTTTTCAGTAGGGGTTTGAGGATTGCAAGTTTTAGCTGATTAGGAACTGTGCCCATGGCTAAGGAGGTATTGATGATTTCTGCAATAGGTTTTGCGACGGCATGCTTAAGTTCAGTTGGGACCTGGCATGCTTAAGTTCAGTTGGGACCTGGCCAGATGTGATAGATTTATTCAGAATGTTAGCAATGTGTTTGGCTATTGAAGATGGATTTGCGAGTAGTGTTTTGGTGAGCAGATTATCTGAGGGATGAAAGGCGGGTTTGATTTTTTTTAGGGTGGTTTCAAGTTCCAGTGTAGAGGTGCATTCAAATTTTGAGAGGGGGGCGTATGAGGTTTGTGTAGGTGGTAGTGATTGGGAGATATGGTTAGGGTGATCAATTGAAGTGTTTTTGTGTGTTGCTGCGTTGGGAAGGCCGGGTTGGGATGTGAAGCGTGCCATAATGGTCTCCACTTTGGTGAGGAAGAATGTTGCTAATTTCTCACATTTTGACTTGTCATCGTTGTCAGGGTTATTTCTGTCTGTTGATGTGATTAAGCTGGCTACGTATTGGAAGAGGGCTTGTGGGTTAAACTGGTACTGATGAATTCGTGCGGCATAGAAATCTTTCTTTGCTTTCTCAGTGGCTTTTCGGTAGGTGTTTAGAAGGGTGCGAAACTGTAATAGGGTGGCCGGGAGTTGATTCCTCCGCCAGGTTTTCTCGATTTTACGAAGGTCTGTTTTCATGGTTTTAAGCTCGTTAGTATACCATGGTTTTTTATTATTTTTATCTACATTGATTTCTTTGGTTTGGGGGGGGCATAATCTATTTGCTATGTTGGTGGTGATTTGGAACCATGAAGAGGTAGCTGTGTTAGCGTCTGTGAGGTTTAGGTTGGGGAGTTCTTTTGAAAGGGCCTCTATGATGTCTTCGGTCTTGCCTTGTTTGCGATATGATATAGTTTTTTTGGGGTAGCGAAGGCGGGGGGGTGCCTATGATTGTGCATCGGGTATCGATACGGAAATGGTCTGACCAGGGGATAGGTGTGCAACTGGGATGGTCAGCTTGGATTAAGGTGTTGGTAAAGATAAGGTCGAGTGTGTGCCCAGCCTTGTGTGTAGGGTCGGATACGATTTGCTTGAAACCAAGCGCGTTCATAGCTGTTAGGATAGATTCACAGGAAGGGGAAAGGGGGTCGCTATCTACATGGAGATTCAGGTCTCCTAGAATGATAGCAGGCTCGGTATTGTTGATGTGTTTAGAAATATGTTCTATGAGAGTGGAGGGATTTTTTTCCAGAAGGCCAGGTGGGGCATATATTAGGCAGAGTTGGAGGGACTTGGATTTAAAAATGCTGATCTCCAGTTTGGGAGGGGGTGGTATAGCTTGGATCGTGAGGTTGAATTTCTTTTTGGCAGCCAGGAGTAGTCCACCTCCTTTCTTTTTGAGTCGAGGGATGGTGAATACACTATATATATATACAGAACTACAGAACAGACAGTATAAGGTCAAGATCAACAAGGAAGAATCTCCACCAGTCACCTGCAACTTAGGAGTCCCACAAGGATCATCACTCTCTCCAACCTTATTCAATATTTACCTTCTGCCACTCTGCCAGCTCCTCATCAACCTGAATCTCGTCCACTACTTATTTGCAGACGATGTTCAGATACTGATTCCAATTACTGAATCTCTCCAAAAAACTCTGGACTTCTGGAACTCTTGCCAACAAGCCATCAACAACTTACTCACTAACCTCAACTTGATCCTTAATCAAAACAAAACAGAATATCTCCTCATTTCCCAAAACGGAACCTACACACTTCCAAGTACCATCTTGTCAACTCAATTAACAATAACTCCACAAGTCAGAAATCTAGGAGTTATACTTGATAACCAAATGAATTATAGATCACTCATAAATAACATCGTAAAGGATGGATTCTTCAAATTACAAGTCTTAAAAAGACTGAGACCACTCCTACATTTCAAAGACTTCCGATTAGTTCTACAAGCAATCATTCTCACGAAAATAGATTACTGCAACTCACTTCTACTGGGTCTTCCTGCCAACGCCATAAAACCGCTACAGATGCTGCAGAACGCTGCAGCGAGGATCTTAACCAAGTCCAACAAAAGAGACCACATCTCACCCATCTTAAAAAGCCTACACTGGCTTCCCGTCAAATTCAGAATACTATTCAAAGTGCTCTCAGTAACCCACAAGGCAATACACAACCTGGCACCACTCGAGCTCACATTCCCTCTCCAACTCCACACATCTTCCAGACCAGTGAGACAAGCCTACAAAAACAACCTTCAAATTCCACCGATGAAATCAGCATTAAGTAAAAGAGCTTTCTCCACAGCTGGGCCTAAACTCTGGAACTCTCTCCCATCAGAGCTCAGATCACTGCAATGCTCCACTACATTTAAAAAAAGACTCAAGACTTGGTTATTCAACCAAGCTTTCCCATAACATCAACCTGCGAAATATCCCTGCCAATATCCCCTCAGTGGTAACACGCTAGAGAACTATATAGATCTTCTCTAGAAATCACATGATCTTTGGCAGTCTATTATCTTTGGCAGTCTATCATTAAAACCCAGCCTCTAGCCTATATTAGGCACCGCTCATGTTAATTATGTTATTACCCCCTTATATCTTAATCCAAGTTAATTCGACCTGTTCATTGTAAGACATTTACTTGTCATTGTTGTTATTGTTTAAAATGTAAACCGAATTGATCAATAATTTTGTTATTGGAAAGTCGGTATAGAAAAATGCTAAATAAATAAATAAATATATCTGTAGGGAGTTGGTTAACTAAGGCGGCGTCAGTTTCCTTTAGCCAGGATTCCGTGATAGCACATATGTCAGGGGATTCGTCGGGGAGGATGTCGTGTAGTATTGTGGGTTTTTTTAGAATTGATTGTGCATTAAGTAGTAGAATGGAGAAGGACAACATACCCAGGAGTTGGGTGAGGGGGGAGGCCATAATGGGTATGAGTGAACTGTGTTGTTGAGTTGTGAATGTATCTTTGATCGATTTGTAGGGGGTGTAGAAGTGTTTAATGGTGGGAATGAGGTGTGGACACATTTTGCCGAGAATTGAGGGTTTCTGTATAGTAGCAAAGGGATTCTGTGTAGATTCTGTATAGTTGCAGAAGATTGCTGCGGGGTGGGGGTTTTGTTTGGGCTAAGTGTGGGCTAAGGGTGGGGGTGGGGGTGCGGAGAGGTATAAGGGGGTTTGTGAAAGAAGGTAGTCGCAGTGTATCACCGCATGGTAGGAGGGGAGAGGGAATGTAGTCAACGGTAGTCAAGGTTATGTTTCACAGAGTATTATTGTCCAGGATGGTAGGCGTTGGAGGCTATGGAGCACGAGTTATGAGTTCCAGGTTCGTTCTGGCTGCATTCTGGATGCGTGGACCAGATATTAGGTTGTGTGCTAGAGGTGATGTGAGGAGGGTGGGTGTAGAACAACTCACCCTATGCTTCGGAGTTGAGTATGTAGGTTTGTAGAGTCTCAGACAGCTGTGTTGGACCAGTCCGGTGGACGTTTTTCTTACTCTGTCTTGGAGGGCGAAGGTTCGCATGAGTGGCGAGTGTCAGTGTCCTGTTGCAAGTAGATCAGTTTATTGCTGAGAGGAACATAGGCTTGCAGGAGCGTGTTTCTTGGTTTCTCCCGATCTCCCTCTTCAATTCTCCTACCGGCTGCATGACTCCCTCTCGCCCTGTCTCGTTCACCCCAGGCTGTACGAGACGGTGAGCAGCGAGGTGGAAGGAGGAGAAAGAGGCCGCAGCCGTGTAGCAGAAAAGGGCAGGGCTGCTTCGGGACAATGATATGTGGGGGATGCCGGTGGTTGAGGAGGGGTAGGATTTAGGCGCGGCACTAAGGTGCGACACTAAGGGGCGCACAAAGGGGCGGGCCCCTTTGTCGCGCTCCTTCGGCGCGCGACGCTTGGCGCGCGACGCCGGGTAGTGCAGGGCCTTTTAACTCCTGCAGGTCCCGGCTCGATGACGTCACCCCTGCGCCCGGCGGGGCGGTCCTCGGTGCGGCGGGTCTGGTGGGGGTGTGGGCTCGCGGCCCGGCAGGCGGAGGAGGCAGGATCGAGGATCGACGCAGCAGGCCGGATCGAGGAGTCGGCAGGCCGGATCGTGGCGTGCGTTTACGGTCTCGAGGTAAGTCAGGCCGGGGTCGGAGAAAGCTGGTGGCCGGCGTGGGAGCCCGATTGGGGAAGGCGGAACAAAAGAGGCCTTACCCCGACGGGCTTTCAGCGCCGGCTGCGCAGGCCCAGTTCACCGCCGATCCCGTGAAGAAGATCACAACAGTCCTGGTATTAATAGGGTTAGGGCACTGTGTGCAGGAAGATCACAACACCCCTGGTGCCAGGGTTAGGGCACTGTGTGTGCAGGAAGATCACAACACCCCTGGTGCCAGGGTTAGGGCACTGTGTGTGCAGGAAGATCACAACACCCCTGGTGCCAGGGTTAGGGCACTGTGTACAGGAAAATCACAACACCCCTGGTGCCAGGGTTAGGGCACTGTGTGTGCAGGAAGATCACAACACTCCTGGTATTAATAGGGATAGGGCACTGTAAGAGATGACTGTAGTAGATTGAATAAAGATCTGATGTTTCTGCTCTCCTCACACCAAACAAAAGCAACACACAAGCAGAGAAGCCCTTCTTACAAAGCTGAGCTAGTGAGTTAAGTAGGAGGAAAAGTAAACATACTGGTGCCAGTGTGGCTACTTAAAAAATACACTTACCAACAATCAATTACATATATTTGAACTGTGTACAGTTCCAGCCAGGACCACCTTTCTAAAATGCACAGTGATTGGCAAATTCAACATGCACTAGCATTTCAGGTGCCTGCTAACAAAAATAATAAACAAACAAGTTCTAGTCACGTGAGTGCTGATCATCACATTACTTTTTTTGTCAAGCTTCTAACTGTTTCCATTTCACATCCCCCCAACCATTACCTCAGTGTTAACCTTGGTAACATCAATAGATAAGAGCACAGCCAGCCAATAGGAATACATATTCATTCCTAAGTGACCTTTACTGACCTGGGAAGTGTGAACACTTTGTTTCATTTTCTGTTGGTGTTCGTGAGTTTCCAGTTCCATTTCCCATCCCCCCAACCATCACCTCAGTGGTAACCTTGGTAACATCAATAGATAAGAAGGCAGCCAGCCAATAGGAACACATATTCATTCCTAACTGACCTTCAGTGACCTGGAAAGTGTTTATTTGTATCATTTTCAGTTAGTGCGCACTAACACGATTTAACGATTTTTAACGATAAATCGTTAGAATTTCTATTGTATCGTGGTCTATAACGATTTAAGACAATATTAACATTATCGGACGATAATTTTAATCGTTGAAAAACGATTCACATCCCTAGAAATCATAATACTTAGGTCCAACCATTAGGTCACACTGTTGGTGATGACTGGGAGACTCTTATATCAAAGAACTGTGAATACAGCCACTGCAGCATCCCAAACTCTGACTGGCCCAGGAAGCAGATTCCTCATATAGGAATCAAAGTCAAATACATGACAGCATACAGCACTGCCACAGAGCCACAGTGCCAGCCTTATGATACAGTATGTTCTTAACCCTCAGTGCTTGTCATCTAAAGAAAACCATGAATACTGTTTGGGAGACATTTAGAGTCAATAAATCAAAATTGGTACAATGCTGGATCCTTTTTGATCCTGACCCAAATATTTATTTTGATTTTGATTTATTTTGTTAAACTTTATATTTAGTAAAATCCCATGAAAATACATGTTTATACTTTATAAGCTTAGGGGAAAAATGTTTCTCTCAGGAATAACCATTTTCTTCCAGTCACTCAGATATAAACTATTAAGATATATACATCAACATGAATTTATATCCTGTCTGCACAGAAACCTTTTTCAGTCCTTACAGAAGATAATTTTATAATCGTATGGGTAGGGGTTTCTTTTATGTGCAAGCTTTATCCTGATTTTTCAAAGTAAATTTATGCTGCTAAATTCTCTTTCAAAATTTCCCACTAAAGGCTAGATTCATCAAACTATTGCATGCGATAGGAAGAGGGGCGTGTGTTATGGTAATAGCCTATTTATCACAATGTGCAATATCTTAGCATAGGTATTACCACAAAGAGCGTTCACTTTTGCATTTTGTGGTAATACCACAATTATTGCATTTCCTACCTGCAAGCACTGGGGGAGAGAGCAAGAGAGAACTCTCTAGCTGGGTAACATCAAGCTAGGTTGAGAGAACATTGTACAGATCTCATCATTGTGTGAGTTTCCTCACTCCGAAGAATATCAAATCTTCACAAGAGTGTACTGTTCTGTTCGTACGTCTCACTCTGCATGTCAAAGTGGCCTCTAACCTCTACACTACTACGTAAACCTTACCTCAAGTTACTAGGTGGGCCTACTATAATAGCATACATTGCTGCTTACTATTGTACTACTCCCAGAGGTTTTCTCTCTCTCTCTCTCTCCCCCCCCTCCCCCCCTTCCCCAGTCCAAAATAGCAATTTGTGTTATGGGCATATCGCACAGCTTAATGCTAATGAAAAAGGGGTAGTTATTTTTGGTGTAAAAACTGTGCGATATGGCTTCGTGAAACCAGCCCACCTTTACAAAAATCCCGCCCCGACTCCTCCCCTTTTAAAAATTAGCATCGCATCATGCGTTATGGTGCTTTCTGCATGCGTTAAGGCATTTTTCACATGCAAAAATGCCATAACACGAGTTGGAATTACATATGCTCTATTGAGCATGTAACATGTATGTTATGCACATAAAGATGAATTTTCAAATGTGTTCTACAAGCAAAAATAGTATATATGTGTGTAAGTAGCATGTACATGCGTATATGCTATTTTATAAATGTTGAGAATATGGGGCAGATTTTAAAAGTTACACGCACAGTATACATTTTTGCATGCTACACGGCATGCAAAAATGTACGCCCGATTTTATAACATTCGCGCATGTTATAAAATCGGGGGTCAGCGCGCGCAAGGGGGTGCACACTAGTGCACCTTGCGTGCACCAAGCCCTCGGAGAGACCAGCTGGCTTTCCCCGTTCCCCCCACCTTCCCCTCCCTTCCCCTCTTACGTGCGCCTGCCAACTGCTGGTGCGCGATCCCCCTATGCCAGAGTCATCGGCCATGCCTCCCGGACTGCCCAGCCATGCCCCCGGACTGCCCTATCAAGCCCACCGTCTGCCCGTCCATTCAGAAAAGCCCTGGGACATACGCATGTCCCAGGGCTTTATGCGCCGCTGGGCCTTTTGAAAATAGGCCAGGCGTGCGTAACCCCCCCTGGATTTACGCGTGTAGAGCTTTTAAAATCTGCACCTATATCTGCATTTTTGGATTCACACATACATTTTAAAAAGGAAATAAGAGGTGTCTAGGGGCATTCTAGAGCATGGCTCAGACGTATATGCAGTAGTTACTATTTTGTAAGGGATATCAGTACATGATTACATTATCAAAATCATTCATATACTTTTGCACCTGCTAATTGACTGATGCAAATGAAATCAGACTTGTTTGTTGTCTGGGTGAACTGGTGTGGGTTCAGGGTGAAGTACTAGAGGGTCCAGGTGAACTGGGGAAGGACTGGGTGAACTGGTGGAGGAATGGTGAACTGGTGATTCCAAGTACATACGGAAGAGAGTATTTTCAAAATGAAATATGCACATACATTATAAAATACTGGCCTTTGCATTTAATTCTAGGTGTTTGTGCAGTGTCACTATTATTTTATGTCTAAAATATACATGTGTAAGTTTATAAAATCAGTAAATAAAGTATGTGTTTGCTTGCATTGGAAATATCCACATGTATGGAAACATGCACCCATACTTTCAGAGGAGAAATGCAACATATTTTATAAACTGAGCAGCTCCTGCCACACAGTTTAGGAAATAATAGCATTACTCACTGCACATCCACATATGCTATATTGTGGATAGGTTTGAAAGCTGGGCTCACACTTTATAAGATACAAAATTATGCACATAAGTCTCAATTCTATACCAACTCTGTGCCTTCAAAACATGTCTTCCCAGTGTGTATAAAATTGTGCACAAAATTGGGTTATGCTTGATTTATGTGCACGGAGCCTCAAGCAACTTTATAACAATGTTTTACGTGCATTAATGGCTTTGAAAGTGGAAAATGCCAGTTAAAACAGGCTACAACATTATCCCCTTTAACCCTGGGCAGAGAACCAATCAGAAGTGCTTCCTGTTGAGGCAGAATCCACTGAGTCTAAAGTCTGTCCTTTTTCTGTATAGATTCCTCCATCTTTCTTGCTTCTTCTTCCTTGCATGTTCTAATGGAGCAAAGAACTTCTACGCAAGATGAAAGAATACATGCAATTTGTTTTGATATTTCAAAGAGGTGATGAATTAGCTTTCTGGAATCAGGAAAGGCAATAAACAAGGTTACTGAAGGTAAGGGCATGGGGCAGTAGGATGGGTCAGGTTGTTATGGAGGGTTATGCTATTAATCAAGTTCTCTTAGAGAATAGCCACTGCTATGTTCCGGCCCGGGGGCTGGTCTGGAGGCCGCGGCCACACCCCTGGGCCGGAACCACGCCCCAGCCATGCCCCCGGAAGAAGATAGGCTCGGCGCGCGCAGGGGGGGTTCGGGGTAGGTTTTCGGGGGTTATGTACGTAACCTACGCACATAACCCTTTGAAAATCTACCCCTTTATATATTGTAAATCATTTTGTTCTGGGGAGGCAATACCCAAATGCTAATAAATGAAATGAAACGTTGAGTTCTTCCAAAGTTTTCAAACACTCAAGAAGAGGTGATAAATTTTCTGAGGGCAGGGGTGAGAAAGTTTCAGATGAAATTAGTAGCTGATTAGTAGCAGAAAAGCAATATTTTGTTTCCTACATAAAGGCACTTTGCTTACTAGCACACAATATTAATAACCAAACTGCGGTTATAGTTAACTTTGAACATACCCACAACAATAAAAAATAAAAAAGCCATGATGAGTAATCGCTGGAATACTGGAAGTTATGAAACTTAACCCCTTATGGAAAAAATCCATTCTGGCGAGGGTACAGCTGGACTTCCTCACATTTTTCAAGTACAGAGGTCAAACCATTTGTAGTAATTAAATGAGACTTAGCAGCATTGTGCTCTGGGGGAGTAAGTGAGAAATATATAAAAAGACACAATTTTGGAAACAAAATCAATATATTCATCTTTTAAGCCTCTGTGAGTCTACATACCAACCCCTACCCCCAAGCTGGGATTAGTTCCCTTACACCAGGACTCCTTTCAGCAACTTGCAATCATTTATTTATTTATTTAAAGTTTTTCTATACCGACATTCGTTAGCACATCATATGGGTTTACATGGAACAGGTAATAATGAATAAGATTTACAATGAACTGTTTTCGTGAGATAATCAAATTTGCAGATTACACAAAATTGTTCAGAGTTGTTAAAACAGAAGCAGATTGTGATAAATTGCAGGAAGACCTTGTGAGACTGGAAAATTGGGCATCCAAATGGCAGATGAAATTTAATGTGGATAAGTGCAAGGTGATGCATATAGGAAAAAATAACCCATGCTATAATTACACAATGTTGGGTTCCATATTAGGTGCTACAACCCAAGAAAGAGATCTAGGCGTCATAGTGGATAACACATTGAAATCGTCGGTTCAGTTTGCTGTGGCAGTCAAAAAAGCAAACAGAATGTTGGGAATTATTAGAAAGGGAATGGTGAATAAAATGGAAAATGTCATAATGCCTCTGTATCGCTCCATGGTGAGACTGCACCTTGAATAAAGTGTACAATTCTCGTCGCCGCATCTCAAAAAAGATATAATTGCGATGGAGAAGGTACAGAGAAGGACTACCAAAATGATAAGGGGAATGGAAAAGCTCCCGTATGAGGAAAGACTAAAGAGGTTAGGACTTTTCAGTTTGGAGAAGAGACGACTGAGGGGGGATATGATAGAGATGTTTAAAATTATGAGAGGTCTAGAACAGGTAGATGTGAATCGGTTATTTACTCTTTCGGATAATAGAAAGACTAGAGGGGCACTCCATGAAGTTAGCATGGGGCACATTTAAAACTAATCAGAGAAAGTTCTTTTTTACTCAATGCACAATTAAACTCTGGAATTTGTTGCCAGAGGATGTGGTTAGTGCAGTTAGTATAGCTGTGTTTAAAAAAGGATTGGATAAGTTCTTGGAGGAGAAGTCCATTACCTGCTATTAAGTTCACTTAGAGAATAGCCACTGCCATTAGCAATGGTAACATGGAATAGACTTAGTTTTTGGGTACTTGCCAGGATCTTATGGCCTGGATTGGCCACTGTTGGAAACAGGATGCTGGGCTTGATGGACCCTTGGTCTGACCCATTATGGCATTTTCTTATGTTCTTATGTTCTTACTAGATGTTGTTATTGCACCATGACAGTGACTTTCTTTCCCAGCAGCTATAAATACTGCCTCTATAGCATCCCCAGCCCCACCTGACCTGAGAAGCTGAGTTCTGACCTGGGAATTGAACCCAGATCCCCTATATAGCAGGGCATACCACTGACATTGAGTCATCAGATTGGGCAATGAAAACTTGGCTTTTAGCATTCCTGCAGAACTGAAATTCCTGCAGTAAACTCATCACAGTTCCAAATATTGCAGTTCTCCTGAAAACAAATATAAGCACCATGTTGAAAAAATGAAGGACTAATATTTAAAGCAGACATGTATCCAAAATCATAGCCTTCTACATACAGTAAGGGCCGGATTTTAAAAGGGTTACGTGCATAAGGTATGCGTGTAACCCTTGTAAAATCCCCCTGCGTGCGCCGAGCCTATTTTGCATAGGCTCGGCGGCGCGCGCAAGCCCCGGGATGTACATAAGTCCCGGGCCTTGCAAAAAGGGGCGGTAGGGGGTGTAGCCAGGGGGCATGGTTTAGGATCAGGGGCGTGTTCGGGAGCATGTGGGCGGTCCGGTGGCGTGGCCGAGTGCCCAGACACAGCGGCCTGTGTCGGGGCCTGCCTCTCCGGCTTGCATAAGTTACTACTGCCCGGAGGCAGTAGTAACTTTTCAGATAAAGGTAGGGGGGAGGGTCTAGATAGGGCCGGAAGAGTGGGTTAGGTAGGGGAAGGGAGGGGAAGGTGCAGGGGGTGGAAGGAAAGTTCCCTTCGAGGCCGCTCCGATTTCGGAGTGGCCTCGGAGGGAACGGGCAGCGCGCACAGGGCTCAGTGTGCGCCTGTTGTACAAATGTGCACCCCCTTGCGCGCGCCGACCCCGGTTTTATAAGATACGCGTGGCTACGCACGTATCTTATAAAATCCAGCGTACTTTTGTTCGCACCTGATGTGCAAACAAAAGTATGCACGCGCGCTGTCTTTTAAAATGTACCCCTAAGTGAATACAGGGTTCACTGACAGTATCATCAGTCTTAACAAAACATTCCCAGAAAAGTCCTGAAAATGTAGAATTATATGGAAATAACCAAGCAGGCGTAACTTGCCCAACAAAGGTGGGGGGGGGGGGGTTAGGTAGGACTGGGGGGTGGGGTAGATAGGGGAAGGGAGGGGAAGGGAGGGGAAGGTGGGGGGATGTGGAAGGAAAGTTCCCTCTGAGGCCGCTTCCGATTTCGGAGCGGCCTCGGAGGGAAGGGAGACAGGCTGCCGATTTTGTGCAGCCTTGCGCGCGCCGACCCCGGATTTTATAAGATACGCGCGGCTACGCGCGTATCTTATAAAATCCGGTGTACTTTTGTTCGCGTCAGTGGCATGAACAAAAGTATGCGTGCGTATGTTTTTAAGATCTACCTCTTATTTTTTTGCATTTGGAGTGAATGAGAGCCTCATTCACATGCATTTGTATGTGATGAGCACTATTTCATTCACTCCGCGTCGGATGTTCATTAAATAGGCGTGAATCCCCCTATTGCATTAGGGGGTGGATTAGCTCCTATTTAACCCTCATCCGACAGCGGGTTAAACAGTGCACTCGTGTGAGTGCACTGTATTGCATTGACCCCAGATAGAGATATTTGCTATCTGTCCAGCTACAATAACTTGCATAGGCAGACGTGGTTCTTAATAAGGGATGTGGTTGTTTACAACAAATGGGAATTCCAAAACAAATGAGGCCATTTTAGATTTATTCAATCCAAAATGAATCAAAAATGCCTCAGAAAGAAAAGGAAAATTTCCTTTTTTTTTTGTTTTGGCAAATAGCATGCACTATTTGCAAATAGTAGTATTTGTTGTGACATATGGTTGGAATAGACTTCCTCAGTCCATGCATCATGCTCCCTCTCAGGCCATATTCAAATCCAGTTTAAAACCTCACCTTTTTGAAACTGGTTTTAAATCCTAAGTACTTCTCTGTAATACATTTCGTACACTTTCTTGGTTGTCATATATGTTTATATTGAGTAGACTACAAGTTCCTTTAAGCAGGCACTTTTCTTTATATGGTTCTGTACAGTACTGTGTATGACTAGCAGTCTTTAAACATGATAAATAGTAGTAGTATTTGCAAATAGCATATGCTCTTTATAAACAGTGTGCGTTATATGCTAAAATGAAAATATTTAAAAAAAACAAAACAATAAAACCCTGGAAAAAACCTTGAAATTCAGCCAAAAGACTGGCCTAAAACCAATGAACTGAACCAAAAATATTTTGCCTGCACATCCCTATTGTCAATTAACGTTATCCCTTCCTTGATCTATCAGTTTTTACTGCAATGCTGCATGGTTTCATTCCCTTTGAGCTACTAATAAAAATTTAAGCTGGTCTTGAAAATGTTTGTGTCCTCCATCTGTTGATTTGTATCTTCTACTCAATCCTTGTCCATGTCACTGCCTGTGTGATTGACTTTCAAGAAAGAACCCAATAGTCAGCCTCCCTGCTGTCAGACAAAAGAGCTTGGGGAGGAAAAAAGCTACATGAAGTACCTGTCTTGGATGCAGATATAGATATAAGCTTGTAGCTACTTTTTTAGAATTGCAGTTACTAATGCACTTCAAGCTGTGTATTTTACTACATTAAGTTACCAGATATCCTGATCTTGGCAGGAAGCATTTTCATGGTATAGCATATAACAACAAACAGAATGTAGTAATGTTTCCACACCTGCACAGAATACATCTCCTGTTTAACATAGAGAGAGAGAAAGAAATCTAGATCAGGAGTTGCCAAGCTCTCACACACCAAGAGCCATGAAACCAAATGCATAGTTGCAGAGAAGGGGATTGAGATGAGCATTTTCCTGCCCTGCTCTCTTGTCTCCCCCCCCCCCCCCCCCCCCCACTCACATATACAAAGAAAAGGTCAACTCTTTTGCACGATCATCCCACATCGAGTCCCCCAGTCTTCCTCTCTCTCACCCATAATCCCCCCCATTCAGGCCCCACCAGTCTCCCTTTCTAACATAATTCCTCTGTCTTTGCCCCACCAGTCTCTCTCTCTCTCTCTCTTTCTCAGTTCCTCTAAAAGTCTCTCACTTTCTCTCTCTCTCTCAATTCTCCTACTTTTACCCCAGCGGGTTCTTCCTTCCCCCACCCTGTCTCTACTTGTCTCTTGTTCCTATCCCCTCTCTCTCTAACCTGTCCCCACCATTCTCTCTTCTCCCCTCACCCAATCTCTGAGTCCCTGCTCAACTCAACCCAGTGTCCACAGCTCCCTTCTCCTCGAATCTCTGCTCTCCTCTTGGAGCTTCAAGCTGTTCCCCCTGCCTTCCATAACTCTTTTTTATGCTTCCTCTCCCTCATCTTCTACTGCACATCCTGCTACCCCCCCTCCCCCACACACCCTTATCTCCTCTTCCTTTCAGATTGGCCAGCAGGAGAACAGGGCTGGCAATCTGATATTTCTAATCTGCGCCTGCTACTTCTAGATCATCTCCCTCCCCATGTAGTTCAGATCATCTGATTGACCTGCATGGGAGGGAAAGGAGTCAATGTCTTCAGGAACAGGCTGGAAGCCTGACCATATCCCACTCTCCTGCTGACCTGGACACTGCAGGAGATAGGGGGGGAGGGAATGGAAATGTAGCACCTGACTTTTCGGCTCTACATTGGGAGCAGGGATGTCTGAGGCAATCGTCTTTTGCCTGCAGGGAACTTAAAATGATGGGGCAGCACTTTATTTTTCGGCCTACGTAAATTACTTTGTACTTGTCCACATTAAATTGTATCTGCAGTAGTTTCCCTTAGTGTTCATCTTCCAGTGATTACATTATATTATAATCACAGTTGCCAAACAGATCCACCATTTTTATCACTTGCTCCAGGTCCTGGGTTCCACTGAGAATTAGATCTAATATAATTCTGCCTCTTGTTGGTTCCATGACCAAATGCTGCATGAATCAGTCATTGATGGCACCTAGGAACTTTTCCTCCATTGCATGATCTGATTTCTTCATCATGTACTACTCCTTTGTTTTTCTTCAGATAAAGATGCATAATTCTACATGCTTGTGCATTAAATCTTAGCAGCTAAACTTTCTACCACTTTTCAAGCTTTCTTAGATCACGCTTCATTTTTTCAAGTCTATGTGGAATCCCTACCCTTTTATAGACCCAAACCTTTCCTTTTAAAGCCTCTGTCATAGAACTTATTAAATATAGAACTTGTCGTACCAAGAACAATGGATTGTATGGGCTATAAATTGTGAAATAAATGTTTAAAAAATGATTCCAGAGGGGATAAAATCTGTTCATCACTACCTTCAGCTGTGTTTACTCAACCAGTTTTAATTCAGCTTTCCACAGTAAGATCTATAGGCTGCTAAACTTGTTTAGGTGCTTCCTGTATGGAAGAACATCAAAGGTCTTACTGACTTCCAGGTATATTACATGCAATGGTTTCCTCTGATCTAATTACTCTGTCTCACAGTCAGAGAAATTGATCAGATGTGTTGAACATGACCTTCTTCTGGTAAGTCCATGCATTCTCTGATTCTATATCCTCAGCTATATTAATTTCTATTGATTCAAACGGTGATCACGTTATTTTTGAAAATGAATTTGTATACACAACTCTAGAGAAGTCTGCTTGACAAGCATTTCCACCAGCTTTTAGTGTGTCAAATTTAATTAGTACATTCTACATAAGGATTGTTATCTGTAAAAAACGTCGAGATACAAGTTCCTTTCCGTCGATTGAAGAGTTTACATCGGCAGCCCCTGAGGCAGCGTATATGAAACGTGGTATCATGTCAGGCTATGCCAGATGGGGGAAGTATCTCATTTTATAAAAAAAACTTTAAAAAGTTAAAAATATATTTTGGACTTATGATTAAAGTGCACCCTGAGCAGTGAGAAAACTGAAAGCCTATACAATTTTGGTTTCAGTATCTGCAGGGTGGTATGATGGACCCTCATATAAATTAATTTGAAATAAGTTCTTCACTATTAACTTTGTGAAAGCAAGTGCAGATATGTCCATTAGTTGCATCTCTTACGACTGTTTCAGTGTGATAAATATGTACCTGCCATTATTTAGTCAGCAGCACTAGGTGCCTTCAAATAGTTATTTTCCCTAGTCTTTCACTTTCAATACCAGTAGTCTGATAAGATCAGTAAGTTTCTATGGGCCTAAGAAAAAAGAATGGTAGATGAAAGAATCTGTTCCTTCACAGTGCATTGGTATGTCTTGGGGGAAAACAGTGCTATTGGGTTCCTACAGAGATATAATGCTTTAATTTCCATTGGCTTTTGGGAACGGCATCTGAAGATGGGGGCACTTAAAAGAAAAAAGAAGAGTTAAAAAAGTGTTTTGCCATAGGTAGAGAATAAGTAACGACTTTAAAAATAGAGCTCATCAGGTATTTTTGTGTCCGCCAAGCAGGCAGTGCTACTGTTTGAGGCTGCTACTTTGAGAGAAAAACATACTGCTGACTATGATGGAAATACTTGTTTATGTTTCTGGCTCTCAGAGAAGTGTTTGTGTAGGTGTGTGTGTCCGTGTGGAGAGAGGGGGCTATAAACCTGGCATTTTGGGATTTTCATTGAATTAGTGCTGCTGGTTGAAATTCACAGACCAGCTGTTTATATGCTTGCTGGCATACTGTAATTATAGTGAAACAAAACTCAATTTGCAATCCTCTTGTAACCATGGTAACATAGATTAACAGGACTTCATTATAAAAGTGAAATAACACCTCAGTAGGAGACAATTTAGTATGATCAATGATTTATTTATCAGTTACAGATGGTGAAAATAGTTAAATGTTTCTTTTATTCAATATATTTGTAAAAAGCATGTTTTATTATTAAATTAGGATATTTAAACTGTGAGATTCAGATATCATTAATGCAATATGCATTTTATAATATATTATATACATCATTTCTGACCCAGCAATTTTCTTCTGCTCCTTTAGGCTTCCAGCTCAGTCTGAACTAGGGCACCATGAGCCTTCTACTCAGGGTTTGTGCACCTTTATTATACTCTCTACTAATTCACATAACCCAGCCATTACAGTGACAGTCCTTGATTGAGGGCCATGCATCAGGGTTTCTTCCTGAACCCTGCAAATGTATGACTTAGGTCCAGCCGCTTAGGTCCAGTCACTGCCATGTGATGACTGGGACTCCCGTCCCTGATGAGACTGGGCAATGGAGTCCTCACCCATGAATTGAAGCCAGATCCTCCAACTGACAGCATGTAGCACTGCACACAAATCCAGCCTTATAATATGTCTTACTATAAATATCTTCTTTTCCTATCCATTAAACAGTTTTTCAAAATAATACATAGATGACAAATGTAAGCCAGAAAAAGAAAAGAAAACTGTACCTATTTTTAAATAGGGGTTTGGTCCCGTTATGAGCTAAGATGAAGGCTTGAAATTAAAAAAATAAAAACTACAGTAGCAAAAGGGAGGTGCAGTAGAGAGTGCCACTTTGAGGGAGTATGTTCAGCCTCACTTAGATTTACATCTGCAGGGATCAGCTGTTTTGAGGATTGTATTCTTAGGGGCAGAAACCAATATCCAATCACTGAAAAAAGGAAACAGCTTGGGTTGCACTGATGGCAGATTAGGGCAGCAAGGGATAAACACAGCCAGGAACGGTATCAGGCATCTCCGAGCATTGTGGGGGGTGATGATGTTAGCAGCCTGTTTAGAATCTGTAGTCATATTCATGGAGAGAAGGGTTAGCAGCTACCAGGGCTGTGCATTCATTTGAAATAAATAGGTAAAATGCAACAAATGTGACCATTTTCTTTTCATTTGTGGACCACCAAAATGAATGGGGAGATGACTACAAATTTAAACAAAAATTTTTGTTTTATTCATTTTTGTTTCCCATCCACGTCTATGTAACACTGAAAAGTACTACAGTGAAACTGGTAACTATTGTAACCAACCATTGACTGGGTTAGGTAGCAACCAGGCTGGAGCTGAGGCAGGAGAAGTAGGCAAAATACACAGGACAAAGGACCAAATACAGTGAAGCATTTCTTTCAACTAGCCTATAGCTGCCATCTACCGGTATGTTGCTGATGTCCTCCCATTAAAAGGTCAGAGCATGTGCAAAGAAACTCCATGCTTTCTTTTGGATTTCAAAGAGAAAGATTTGCTTTTCAGAAGCTCTCTTAGAGTTCTTAGAGCCTTAAAAAAGAAGGAACAATTTTGGCATTGGCAAAGGGCTTTTTCTGATATTTGCTGTGCAGTTACAGTGCTCTCATTCACTGTGACAGAGAGACAGAGACACATCTTTCTGTCTGTTCACTGGAACAGAGTAATGGATGGAAGATACAGAAGCAGTGCCAGTGAATACTGAGCTTTTGTGTCTTTCTGTCTGTGCAGTTGCTGAACTAGTTATCTACAAACAGATGAAGAAGCCTTGCCACCTTTTTCAATTTATTCTTTTTCTAAACAGTTTGTGTGTGTTTGTATGTGTGTGTGTGCAAATGGAGTCAGTTAGCAGTGCATACATGTACACTGTATAAGTATGTGTGTGAGACAGACATTTTTGCACACACTGAGGGATAGTTCTAAAAAGATAGAGACTGAATTTGTACCACTAGCAAGCTGCTTAATTTGCTCGGTATGTTGACATTTTGCTCACTAAGCACTGAATTCAGTCTGTAACACTGATTGCGTGTATGCGACACAGATATTCATATTAGGTGGTACTGGTGAGTGCTGATATGGTACACTATAGATCCAATATAACATGACTCTATATAAAGTGAAATTCCTTATAATGCTGTCAATCGTTGGCTCCCAATTTCAGACATTTTTTCCATCTTACACAAAAGGGAAGGTGCTGTTATATCAAGAAGATTGTCTGATGTTGAATGTCAGACATGAAAAGCTTTATTAACCCATTATGTCCAAGTATGCTATTTAGAGGATAGCTTCTTAAAATATTTGGAAAATAATGGGTTAAAGTACACAGTCAGCTTCAAAATGGAAGGCATAAACTATTAGATGAAAGTTTATAAAGAAAAGGTGCCAAAAAGTTGCAGGGGAACCTGGAACCAATCAGCAGTTGAATATACTAGCCAATCAGTGAAAAGCAACCTGAAACATACAAGTTTACATACAAGCAGACCACTGGATTTCAGAGTTCAACCCTGTTGGTTGGCGAGTGGTTGTATCCTTCAGGTCAATTTTTCCTGATTTGCTAGGGTATCCAACTGCTGATTGGTTCAAGGTCCCCCTGCAACATTTTGGTGCCTTTCCTTTGTTTTAAATTTTAGTTTGTTTCCTCAATCTGGTATTGCACTCACTCACAGGACAGGCCCGCAAGCGGCTACACTTACCGGCTCAACACCACACTGCTGAGCCCTGTCACTGCCGGAAGCTGCAGGCAGCCCTGGCACTGCTGTGCCACTGATGCCACAGAAGCCTGCATCATTGTGGCCTGAGTGCCCCTGATGCTCTTCTTCGGCAAGGCTACCAATGCCGCCTCTTCCTGTTCTTCGCAGCAGGTCAGCTGCTGCTGCTGCCATCATCTTATCAGCTGGGGAACTGCCACCTACATTTTCTTCACAGCTGGAATGCTGCTAACTTCCTCCTGCACCTATTGTCCTCCTAGGTGCTCATTTCTCTTCAAAATTTAAAGGACCCATGGTGGGATGGCCCTTGCTGATGGCATCATTGCATCGTCAGTGCTGCAGCCCTATAAAAGGGCTTCTCTGTCACTTCCTCGGGGCCTTTGCAATTGATCTCCATGTTCATCCATGGCTCTTCTTCCTGCAAGGTCTTCTGTGGTCATCTCCTTGTTTTGATGGTCTTCATGTTTTTCATTGGATGTTCTTGATCTTCTTGTTCCTGATCCATGTTCCGGTTCCATGCTCCTGGTTTCCTTGTTCTTTCTTTGGAGCTCCTCCATATTCTACATTCCATGTTCCTGGTCTTCCATCAGTGCCTCGTCCAAGTCTTCTGAATATTTGCCTCATCCAAGTCTTCAGTCAAGTTCCTGATGTCTAAGTCTTTATTCCAGGATCTGCCTTCTAGATCATCTCTTGTCCCTCCTCCAGGCGTGCGAGCATTGTGGTCCATGACCAGCCCATGGGGGGCTGTGTAGGGTACTTCCTGGCACAAGGCCTGTCTCCAAGTCCGTCTTCACTGTATCAAATCCTCAGCGTCCATATGTGTTTTTAGAGTTCCAAGTTCCAAGACAAGTTTCAAGTCAAGTCTCAAGTTCCTAGTCATGTTCCTAGTGTCTGGGCTCATGGAGCTTGTCCAGCCACTGGATCACCATGTTCCTCATTCCAAGCCATGTTCCTTGTTCCAAGTTATGCCTTGGCTCCCATCCTCATTCAAGCCTCAGTCCTGAGCCTGTCTCGCTCCCAGCATGGTCCGCAATCAACCTGTGGTAGGTTATATAGTGCATGCAGAGGGAAAGCGTGGTCCGTAACCAGCCCATGAGGGAATGTGTAAGATGTGCTGAGGTGCATTGCTCTGGAAAGCTAAACTCTTATGTGCCCCAGGAAGCTGAACTCTAACCTGAACCTGAGCCTTTGTCCATGTTCCTTGTCTCCAGAGTCTTCATCCATGTTCTTCAGATTCAAGTCTTTGTCCAAGGTCCTAGTCTTCTTTCAAGTGCCAAGCCTTCAGTATCTTTGTCCACATTCCTTATCATGCCATGTCCTGTCCTCAGCCTTCATCTGTCCTGACACACTCGCCGTTTCAAGTGGCAGGTCTGAAAGGGCTATTGAGTGCCTGGAGGGCTACCCTAGAAACCAGCATTGCGTTGTTGGGCCTTTCTGTGTGTTTACAGGTTCATCTCTGATCTGAGAGCGTTGTTCCAAGTCCAAGCTATGTTCAAAGTCCAGCCCGTGCCTGGATATGCTCACTTCCTATGATGCATAACTTGGAGCTCTGCCCTGAGGTCGTGCTGTGATCCAAGGGCTCATTCTCTCTCGACCAAGCAACTGCACTCCATGCTCATGACATCTGGTTGCTTTAAAGCCTACTATTTATTTGCTCTGCCTGACACATTGCTGCCTTGTAAGTTTTTAAGTACATTTCACTCACTCTTTTTTCCCTGTATATTGAATGTGGTTAGCAAGTTTATAGTCATATATTTTTTTCATTTGTTTTAAATTATTGTACTCATTTATTTATACTCATTTTTCATTTGTGTACATTTGTATGGCTTCTCACTTTCTGTTTGCTGGCTATTTTCATCTCCTCTTAATTATTCAGATTGTTCCCCCCCCCCCCCCCCCCCCCCTTTGAGACAGCATACTAGCAAAGCATGGCTCATGTTGGGGATGGGATGTGTCTTCTTTGACAACTTTCATATAATAGTTTATGCATTCCTTTTTGAAGTTGACAGTGCTTTAATAAAGCTTTTCACTTCTGACATTCAGTGGCAGACAGTCTTCTTGATGAAATAGCACCTTTCCATTTTTTGTTATTTTTATCAGATTGGTGCTTCTTCTGCTCCTTTTCCTGCTGCAAAATTCATTTCTTGTCATTTCATGATTTTTTTTAAATTGCTAATGATAGAGTGCAGGTGTTTTGTTCTTAGCATTTTTGTTCTTAGCAATAAAATCTTTATTTCTATGAAATCTGTATTTCCAACATCCAAAACATGGTACAGTATAAGATTATCCCTTCTTTCTTATCTATTAGTGTAAAATATATAAACTTGATATAAAGCAAACCAAATATATGGACCTCATCACCTGCAATAAAATACATTGTGATATCAAAACCTTCAGTAGTTACTTCCAAATCCATCATACCACTGTGAGGAAAAGAGAGAGGAGGGAATGGCAGAAAGCAGGAAAATGGCAGAGGCAGAGGATTGGTGCTGCTGAAGAGTCTGTAAAAAGTACAAGCAATCTTGTCTGGAATTCCTTGAAACAGAAGCTTTTGAAGAACTAGTAGCTGAAAAAAATTTGGGATGCCTAGTCAATAGCCTCCAGTGATGAGGTGAGGGAGGTAGATTGTACTGATGATGTTGACAGCAACCACCAGGAAGATTAGACAGTGCATATAGAGAGTGTGAGCAATGCCCCTGGTCTTTAATCAGAAAGGCAACCTTCAACCTCAACTCCAGTACCAGCAGCAGTAGCAGTTCCCAAGGATGCAGAAAGGATATCACACAAGATATCCCTGATCTGGAAGCACATTAAAGTGAGGGAGGACCTGTGTTAGCAAAAAATGTATTCACTGCAGTAAGGCCATCAGTCAAGGGAAGATACTGAGGCTTCTGACAAACTCTGATATGCAGCATCACCTATAGCAACACTACCCACTAGCATTGGCATCAGGAGAGGGTGACATTACTAGCTCGAGTTCCCCGCTTGCTATACTAAGCAGAAGCCATAACAAAGGGGTTGAAAAGGGTACAGCCTTTCTCAAAGCTGACACACAGCACCTTCCATTCATCAGATCATACATCAGTAGCCACCTACAATGCATCTGCAATGGCAAACCACCATAGATGAAATGGGATGGTGTTCAATATCATTGTCCCTGGGCAAGAGGCAGTGATAAGATGCACTGGGGACAGGGATGGTACAAGAGTCTGAAATGCCCTAGGCAGTTACATGATATCTCTCTCCCTCGCTCTCTCTCTCTCTCCCCATTTATTTATCTCCTGTCGTTAACATTGCCAAACCATTAATCGCCCGCTATCATTCCCATCTCACCATCAGCCACTGCACTTCGTTTATTGTTCCTTCCTATGCTGGCACTCAAACTTCCAGCACCCTAGGCAATTGCCTAGTCTACTTAATGCTTCTGCCAGCCCTGATTGAGGAAATGATTGCCTTGAATGACCAACCTCTGCAGATAGTGGAGAACCTGTGCTTTAAGCATCTGTTCTACCTGTTAGCTACCAATTACAACATATTCTCTAGGACTACATTTAGTAGGCATGTTATCCCTACCCTATACAATTAGAGCCATAGTCTCAAGAAAGCACAGCTGGCAAGACAGATCGGAGAAGAGTGCATGTCACCAATGACATCTGGACCAGCACAAAGCCCCGCATGCAGCAATGCAATTTGCGCTGTGATCCTACTGATGTTAGCAATGACGTCAGTGGGAATCACAAGTCTGAGCTGAGAACAATCAAACTGAGTAAAAATAAACAAAGTTAAATAAAAATAAAGCAAATGAAGATAGATTGTAGATCAAGAGACCCTGGAGAGGCTGCAGAAGCCTCCACCAAGCACCAAAAGTGTTGTTGTTTTTAATGAAAATTACCCCAATGGAGCCCTGATATTTTTGTGGTCTAAAACCCCTGAAAACACCCAATTCCCTTGAAATTCTGGTTGGGATCATCAGAGCACAGACTGGGGACCCTTGCCTAAGTGTTATTTAAATTATGTGAGTAGTGGTCTTTGAAAGTTCATCGTCAATGCCAATGAGCAGATTAGGGATTATTTGAAAGCTTATGATGATATGGGTGAATGCGAACAGGTTTTTGGGAAAAAATGTGTTGCCTGAAAAAACACCTTATGAGCATATTTAAACTCAAACACTGAAGTTTTTGAGCAATGGTAGCTTTCTTTCACTCGGTTCTAACGGTTTGATGCAGGCAGTCTCTAATGGAAATTATGGCCGTCATAGCAGCACAGGTGATATTCTGAAGCTATAATCTTAGTTACATAGATATTGCTTCCGTAGTAACCAGGAAAAAGGCTGGGTTAGCTCCACATATTCAGGTCAAAGCACGACTGCTCTCAGAAAAACAAAGACATCGAGGAAAATTTTAAAAAATTACCAAAAATTGCTTAATCTAGTTAACAGCAGTGACAAACAGTGAAGAAGCTCATCGAAAGTTATTTATAGAACTATCACCTAATCCAAGGAGTATTTTGAATGGTGACATCAGCGAAAGCATTAATTTCAGGAGGCTTGAGATGGGATGATAGTTTTGAATTGAGGAGGAGAGAACACTGAACTTCAGTCCGAGATGGAGAGCTTCACTGGGGCTCCTCTCAAAGAGAGAAAAAGTGCAGAAAAACATTGTTAATTGACAAGGACAGTGTTAGAGCAAAGTGTGACTGTGTGGGTGTGGATGTGATAGAATAAATTTTAATTAAGATGTTCCATCAAGGTAAGGGTAGAGGTGGCAGAAGTTAATCGTATAGTCAGCTGACCCACGAGATTTAGTGTCAGTGTTTATTAAACATATGAGTGAGTGACTTAGTGGTTACAGTGTGACTGATATACGCACACAGTTGCTCAAGAAAAAGAGTGGTAACATTTACAGAAAAAAAGAAACTAACATCTTTAAGGCTCAAGATGTACAATGCACCTTAGGAAGAAAAATAAGATAAAAAAAAAAAAAAGTAACTGTCCTCTCACAGAGACTTCATTTGACCCAAGTGTAGTGCCACTGTGGTATATATGTTGGGAAAACCAGCCACAGGCAGCCGCAACTAGGGCCCCCCTCTCACTTACCCGTGGAAGTGGGGGCTGCTGACCGGCTCTTCCCTGCTCTGTCTCCCCGTGGCGAGGCTTTCCAACGGCATTCTCTCGCCATGAGGGAGACGCCACCGAACAAGATGGGGGACTCTGCCCCAAGGCGCACGCGTGCGACAGCACTGAAGTTAAAGGGGCCGCGGTGGGAAACCTTGGCCCGGCCCCCAACAAGGTGTCAGCATTTCTGGCCTATATATAGGCCACTGCAGCCCTTCATGCTTTGTCTTGCAATGAGGTTCACTCTCTGCAGTCTCTAGTTGCTGCGTTCCTGTTCCTGATCCTGGTCCTGCTGTTCCTGTTCCTGGTCCTGCTGTTTCTGATCCTGACACTGCTGTTCCTGATTCTGCTCCAGTCCCAGCTTCCTCTTGGCTTGTCTTCCTGGTTCCTGACTTTGGCTTCACTTCTGGTACTCCATGTCTGCTGCCCATCTTGATTCCTGGTTCGTCTCTGGTCTTCGCTGTTCCGCTGCCTGCCTCGACTACTGGTCAGTCTCCTATTCAAGCCTCGCTGCAGCCTGCCACAACCTCTGGACTTCCTCTGACTATGCTTCTCTCCTGCCTGCCTCAACCTGAACTTCTCTTTGTTCCTTGCTTCGCCAGGAGACCACTCCTAAGTCCAAGTGGTCTGGGTCCTCAAGGGCTCCACCCAGGGGGACCTCGGGCTTCCAGTGGTGAAGATCCAGTTGGTCTCCTGGTCTTAATCCGCCTCCCGGCTACGGACTCCACTGTGGGCCACCCCCAGCGGCTTCTCATCATCTCTTACCCAGCCAAGGGTCCACTTCATAACAGTTTGCAAGGCCATGGACCTGGCGGACCTCTCCAGCCTCCAGGCCATCCCTGGTATTGCTCAATGACTACAGCAGCAGCAACACTGCTTGGATGTCTTGGCAGCTACTGTAGAAATATTGGCGAACTGGTTGGTCTTTACACCTCCGGTGGTACCTCCACTCCCGGTTCCGATTACAAGTCCCAGTCCGGTGGCCTCTACGCACCTACCAGCTCCACCCCGAGACTCAGGCGAAGCCAAGCAATGCTGAGGGTTCCTTAATCATTGCTACATGCAATTTGCTCTCCAGCCAACACAGTTCCCATCCGATCAGGTGAAGACCACTCACATTCTATCTGTGCTGGATGGAAGGGCCCTGGCCTGGGCCTCTCTGTTATGGGAACATAATGATCCACTGCTGGAGAATCTTCAACAGTTTGTAACCACTTTTAAACAAGTGTTCAATGAACCAGCTCGCCAATCCACTGCGGCCACTGAACATCTGTGCCTGCACCAGGGCTCCCGAACACTGGCTGATTATGCAGCCGGGTTCCGCATGTTGGCGACCGAACTGGGCTGGAGGGAGGACAGTCTCCACAGTATCTTCTTGGAAGGACTGTCTTCTTGCATTAAAGATGAGCCAGCGGCAAGGGACCTTCCTGAAGACCTTGACAGCCTGATTGATCTAGCAGGAAGGGTTGATCATAGGCTTCAGCAATGGGCTCGAGAAGTTAAGACGGTCTGAAGGCTGGCTACACTGGCTCCAGCCTTCTCTCGACCTATGACTTCTTCATCAACTCCTCCGAGCAACCAGGGTGATGAACTTATGTAACTGGGGTGAAGTCCTCTTACCTCGGAAGAAAGGAGACGACAACGCTCGCTAGGCCTTTGTACTGTGGAAGCAAACGTCATTTTCTAGCTCAATGCGGTGAACGGCCGGAAAACTCCAGGGCCTAGGCATCATCGGGAGCTGTCCCTAGGCTGCATCAATTCTGCTCCTCAATGTACAGTACCAGTGACTCTTGAATATCCTGGAGAAACTTTCTCTACTCTTGCCTTTATTGACTCCGGAGCAGGAGGGAACTTTATACTGGCTGAGCAGACCCAACAATTACAACTCGCTGTGCTTCCCCGCAAACCTTCATTACGAATTGCATCTATTCAGGGCACTCTACTCCCAGGGTGCATCTCAGCCTCCACAACACCTTTGACTCTTCGCAATGGAGTGCTGCACTCGGAAGAAGTAAGTGCTCCACTGGGGCTGAAGTAAGTTGTGTGTGCCAGCAGTTGGCCAGCACTTGATCCCAAACAGAGCAGCAAATGGCCACTGTGCCTGGAGCCTCTGGCCCCACCATGCCCCGGACCGCCCATACCCCGCCCCCTCCCCGCCCCTTTTCGCAAGCCCCAGGACATACACGCGGCACGCATAACCTTTTTAAAAATTGGCCCATTTTGTGGCTCTATCCATGTTATTAACCTTGAACCAAGTAAACCCCAGTTCAAAGTGTTTATTTACCCTAATAATTCACAAAGCAAATTTGGTGACAAAATAAAAACAAAACTAACTACACCTTTGTGAGGTATAGTTATTTTTCTTGCAATATTTACTGCAGAAAACTATGAGAGTTATTTACTAAAGGGTTTCTCCCATTGTGTGTCTATGGGGAAAATGCTTAGTAAATAGGATCCTATGTATGCTATTTTTCTACTGGGCATAATCGCATATATGTCCAGGAAGAAAAATAGTGTGCATTATTTTTTAAATAGTACACAAAATGTTCTAAACCTCAAATAACCACTTTATCAATTTACCACAATATCTGAGATAGTAAAGTAAGGGAGATTTTAGAAATTCATGCAAATTATTCAATCTTTTGAAGAAATAAAAGGGGTACATCCCTAAAAGATAGAGTTGACAATTCTGTGATTGTCAAAGTAACTAGGGAACATAATGAATTTTTGAGAGGAGGATGAAGAATATTATAGCAACAATTTGCCCTGATTAAGATCTCTATGTATCTTATTGAGATCATTATCCTGGAACTCATTTTGTTTCTTCACCTTTTCCAAACAGAGTTAATCTCTCCCTAATTCAATTTCGAGTACTAGTATTATTAGCTATGTTTTAGACAACTTGATAAACATATTTAGATAACTGACAGCTAATATGAACTAAAATTTAGTGTGCATGTCGAACAGTATGCTTTGCATTAAACCCCTAATGCTAAACCAGTTCCAGAAGATACTAGCGAGTATGAGTTAAAATTAATGTGTGCGTGCATGCAAATGTTTGTCAGATGGAAATTAGGCTTTAGTGGGTGCATGGGAAACAGCATGCACCCTCTAAAATCAAAGAAGCTGTATGTGATTTGGGAGACAAAAGTCTGATATGCTCAGACTGGGGGATAGACCTCGGCGTGATAGTGTCTGATGATTTGTAGTGATGAAACAATGTGACAGTGAAGTGGCTAAGGCCAGAGAGAGTCTGGGTTGCAAGGTAGCATAACCAGCAGGAAAAAAGATGTGGTAATGCCTTTGTACACATCATTGGTGAAACCTTTTCTGGAGCACTATGTTTAGTTCTGGAGACCATATCTCAAGAAGATTAGGGACAGGACTGAAGTGGTCCAAACAAGGGCAACCAAAATGGTACAGGTTCTGCCTCAAAAGAATTTTGAGAAGAAATTGAAGAAGCAAATATGTATACACTGTAGGAGAGGAGAAGCAGGGGTGATATGATACAGACTTTTAAATACCTGAAAGGTATTAATAATGCACAGAAATCAAACTTTTTTTGATGGAAGTAAAACTGTAGAACAAGAGATCATACATAATATGAAGCTCCAAGGAAGCTGAGTCAGGACCAATGTCAGGAAGTATTTCTGAAAGGAAAGGGTGGTAGATGCATTGAATGCCCTCCCAGAAGAAGTAATGAGGGTGAGGAATTAAAAAAAGGCATGGGATAAACATAAAGGATTCCTGGTGGCTAAATGATGGAGTCAAAGAAAGAGGTAACTAGTGCTGACTGAGGTAACTTGCACAGAGCAACAATAAAATTAAAAAAAAAAGATTACTGGGCAGACTGAAGGACCACTTGGGTCATTTTCTGCTGACATTTATTATGTTACTATGTTACCAAAACTTAATACCTGCTTCTGACTAGCTGTTAATGTTTTAGCTCAAATGCTATTTCAATTTTCAAGAGCTCAGCTACTAGCTAGCATTGTGACTAAAAAGACAAAGTAATGTACAAAAGATAACACTATAAGGTTTACCTACAAACCCTTGAGATTCATTTTGGAAAAGAAATGCAACTGTATACACTTTAGACCTTCTGCCACAAGCCCACATTTATTAATACAACCTTTTACAAAAAAAAGGCTAACATATTTCTCAAACATTTTTTAATGTTCGACAGTGTATATAGAACAATAATTTTACTGTCGCTAATAAAGGACTATTCCAAAAATTATCCTAGATTGGCATGATTGTGATGAACGTTGCTGTCCTTGGTATGGTTCATCAGCTCAAAGTCATTTTGAGCCTTGACCCAGATTGTTGTGCTGGAGGTGGACCCTTGGGCCGAGGTGGGGTTGACGCAACCCGTAGGAGGGATCCTTCGGGTCCCCACCATTGGCAGGCGGAGAGGGCTGGACGGAGGCCGGCTGGTGCTTTACCAATACCAGCCCTTGTTCCCTGCGGGTTAAGCCTTTGGGTACCGGGGCCGGCCGGACTTAGGTGGGCCTCTGTCAGTCATCATCGATGGAAGGATCGAGGTCAGCCCAGAGGCAGCAACAGGAGAGGATAACAGTCTGTACTGAACAAGGCGGAGTCCCGGAGACCCGGGTGACTATAGAACCAAAGTCAAACAGGGGCGCCTAAACAAGAACAGGCCAAAGCCTGATTAGGTCAGGTCCAGGACGAAGACTGAAGAAGTGTTGTAGGGCAAGCTGGAGTCAGGGCTGCCAGCAGACTGGAAACAGTGGCAAGCAAGGCTGAGGTCTAGACGAGGAGATAGTCAAGAGCGAAGTCAGGCAATGCAGAGGTCTGGGTCTGGAGAGAAACAACAAAGTTGTCAGGCAGTGCAGAGGTCTGGGTCTGGAGAGAGTCAACAACGAGGTCGGGCAAAGCAGAGGTCCGGGTTTAGAGAGAGTCAACGCCGTGGTCAGGCAAAGCAGAGGTCCAGGCTTGGAGAGCGTCAACGGCGTGGTCGGGCAAAGCAGAGGTCCAGGCTTGGAGAGCGTCAACGGCTTGGTCCAGCAAAGCAGAGGTCCGGGCTTGGAGAGAGTCAACGGCGTGGTCCAGCAAAGCAGAGGTCCGGGCTTGGAGAGAGTCAACAGCGTGGTCAGACAAAGCAGAGTCAAAAGTCCGAGAAGGCAATCCGAGGAAGGGTTGAAGATCAGGAACAAGGAAATCAGGAACAGGAGTCAAGGAGGATCAGGAACCAGGAACATGGAGAATCACAAGGAGGCAACAAGTACTCGACCAGTGAGGAGACCTGTTGCAAAGGCAATCTTAGGAAGCGGAGTCCGGGCTTAAATACTGGAGCTCCGCTGATGTCATCATCCGGGGCCGTGGCTCAGTTCCCACCGCGGGCCCTACTTAAGCCTTAGAGATGCGTGTGTGAGTGCCTAGGGAGGGGCGTGGCGCTGAGAGGTGGCGTCTCTCTATGGGCCACGCGGAGAGGCCTGACACAGAGCACCAGGATTCGTAGCCGAGCCAGAGGCACCAGGGGCGGTCCGAGGATGGAGCCAGTGGCCTACCGCCGCCAGGGATGAGGGACCAGGCATTGGATTCACTTGAGAGAGGTACGGGGGCCGAACTGCGGATCTGCTGCAGCCGGCATGCATAACACAGATAAAAACATAGCTGATAAATTGGGGCATTCCGATGTGGAGCTGCCTTGCTTAGATAACTCTGATATTCAGCATTATTCAATTAAGCTATCTGGAAAAATCTGGACATGCTATGGAATAATCCTAAAGTTATTCAGATTAATTTATCTGGATAACTTTGATCAATCTGGGTATATTCAATAATGCATTGAATATCCTCAGTTAGTGTTTATCCAGATAAGTCATCTAGACTGCCTCATCTGAATATTTATCTCTACACCTTTTGAGTTAGCATTCATGTTAATAGGGTATGCACACTACTAAGGCTATTTTTTAGTATGTGTAGTAAAAATTTAGAGGCCATTATTTAAGTTAACTGGATAAGACTTATCCAGCTAACTTACACAGGATAGTCAGTGGAACGGCATTGCCACTGAATATACCCACATATGTATTAAAGTTAGCTATATATGCTTACTCAGATATCTTTAGACCTGCTATGGGACACATCTAACTTATCCTGTTAACTTTCCTGGCTAAGGCTGAATATTGGTATTTATCCAAGTAAGTGACTTATCCAGCTAAGTGGTATAGCCAGATATTCAGCGACAGCCACTTAGCTAGACAAGTCTGATTTATTTGGCTAAGTAGCATTTGAATATGGACCCCTTTAGTGCATCACATGTTAAGTGATGGTTTTGCATGCAGTTTAATATTTTTAGCACATGCATGCTAAAAACAAATTAAGGCACATTTTAGTGCATAGGCCCCCAAATCATTCAAATGTTATATCTTATAAAAAAAGACCAAAAGAAGAACCAAGAAACATAGAAACTGATCACTGCATAATCCATGTAGAGTTTTTAATTTTAGAGGAAAAAGTGCCAGAGGAACAGAGAGGTGATGAACAAGAGTTATGTCAATCAAAGCGCAATCCCTTAAGCTGGGCATTCAAACAGGTTACAGAATGATGCAAATTACTAAATAAAATCTTTTGTATGAGAAGAATATTACTTTGTTTTCATGTGCCATTGAACATTTTTCAAGATAGAAAAGTAATGAATTTATTTTCATAAAGAAAGTGATACTGTCTTCAATATGCATTTAAAGTACCATCATATATGTGTCTATATGTTCTAAAACTACACCAAAAGCATCATGAAACCTTTTACATTCTAAAACTACATGCTGCATCTTTAGTATCAGAAAAATCCATTGTATATTACAGTATACACTTATTTTTACCAGTTAGAGATGAAAGTATTTCATAAAAAGAATCAGGAAAAGAGGAAGGCTATGGAAGCTACTTGTATTAATATTATCACATTTTTATTTGATGTTTTATGGTTTGTATACTTGTATTTTAATTTCTGTAAACCTCCAAGATTGTCTACCAGATTGATGGTATACAAATAAATAAATAATAATTAGAATAATTAGAATACATTCCTCTCATTCTCCCCTCCCTCCTACATGCCCACTCACATACACTTCCACATACACTCCCTCCCTCTCTCCAAGACACACCCACTTACTTAGACACAACACACATAAGCCCCCCTCACATACACTCCCTCAGCTCACACTAACTCCCTCACTACTAGAGATGTGAATCGGAACCGGAATCGGTTCGGATTCCTGTTCCGATTCACATGTGGGTTTTTTTCCATCGGGCCCAATCGCGTTTTGTTTATCAGCAGCGCCCCAGCCGATAAACAAAAAACCCACCCCGACCCTTTAAAAGTAACCCCTTAGCTACCCCCCCCCCCCCCAAAAACGTTTTACAGGTACCTGGTGGTCCAGTGGGGGTCCCGGGAGCGATCTCCTGCGATCTCCCTCGATCTCCCGCTCCGGGCCGTCGGAGCGGCCGTCAGCTGCCACTAATCAAAATGGTGCCGATGGCCCTTTGCCCTTACCATGTGACAGGGTATCCGTGCCATTGGCCGGATCCTGTCACATGATAGGAGCACTGGATGGCCGGCACCACCTTGTGCTCCTACCATGTGACAGGGGCTGACCAATGGCACCGGTAGCCCCTGTGACAAAGTAAGGGCAAAGGCTATCGGCGCCATTTTGAATACTGGCAGCCGACGGTCTGAGTGCAGGAGGTCGCTCCCGGACCACCGCTGGACTTTTGGCAAGTCTTGTGGGGGTCAGGAGGGTCCCCCAAGAATTGCCAAAAGCCCCTGGTGGTCCAGTGGGGGTCCGGGAGCGATCTCCTGCACGCGGGCCATCGGCTGCAAGTAATCAAAATGGCGCCGATAGCCTTTGCCCTTACTATGTCACAGGGGCTACCGGTGCCATTGGTCAGCCCCTGTCACATGGTAGGAGCACAAGATGGTGCTCCCAACCAGTGCTCCTACCATGTGACAGGATCCGGCCAATGGCATGGATACCCTGTCACATGGTAAGGGCAAAGGGCCATCGGCGCCATTTTGATTACTGGCAGCCGACGGCCTGGGAGCCGGAGGTTGGCCTGGAGCGGGAGATCGCTCCCGGGACCCCCACTGGACCACCAGGTACCTGTAAAAAAGTTTTGGGGGGGTCGGGGGGGGGTGGGGGAAGCTAAGGGGTTATTTTTGTGTGCCGTTTTTCCTGCCCTCCCCCAAAACGATAAGGGAACCTCCACGATCAATATCGTGGGGTTTTCCTATCGTTTTGGGGAGCCCCCGATTTCTGACGATTTTGAAAATATCGACGATATTTTCAATCGTCCGAAGCCCGATTCACATCCCTACTAACTACCTCTTCCACCCTGAATCTATCAGTGAGAGCAACCTCCTTCTTAAGGCCCTGTGACTAATGGGACTCCTCCTTCTTACAGTCATGCCATCTCCATCTTCTGCCTCAGGTCGATGGGCCTCCTTCTTCCAGCCATGCCATCTTCATCTTCTGCTTCTGCCTGGACCGACTGGACTCCCAACTTCTTCCTGCCATTGCAGGCCAATCAGCAACCTCCTCCTTTTTTCTGCCAGCAGGAGTCAATCAGATGTCTCCTCCCTTCTTCTTGCCTGTGGACAGGAGAAAGGGAGGAGGTCTCCAATTAGTCTATTGGGACAGGAAAAAATGACGAGGCCTCTGATTGGCCCTAATGTCTTCCAGTCTCTGCAGCCACAGTAGCAGCAGGACACCCTGAAATTTTAGCAGTTGGCCTGGAGACCCAGCAATTACATTAGAATTCCAGAGTCTTTGGGTCAAATACAGAGAGCTCCCAGGTATGACTATCAGTTAGGTGCTTAGATTTTTTAATATAAAAGTTTGCCTTCTGTATGTCTCTAAAATCCCAAGTACCTAAATTTAGGTGCTCAAGAAGAGAGCAGAAGGACAGGTTGGGGAAATTAACGTAAGCATTCAGCACTGGTTTCCATTCGTGGGCACCTAATTTAGGTACCTAAAGTTAGGGACTCCTAAACCTGTTAAAGTTAGATGCCTTTTATCAGAAAAAAAAAATATTTAGATGCCTATACTTGATAAATATAGATTCCTAACTTCAGCATCTAACTTAGGGGCATTTTACTTTCTATATCAGACTCTATGCGTGTATGCTCTATCTGAGCGGCAACAGAAGAAGAAACATGACTATTAATATCAGCCAGTGACTCAGTGCACCACTATCCATAATACCACAAGGGGTAGATTTTCAAAGGGTTACGCGTGTAACCCGAGAAAATCTGCCCCTCAGTTATTAAATCAAACCTTGGCTGCATTTGACTGTTGAGTTTAGGTCTAAAGTATGAGATTGTCATAGGAAAGACTGTTATAAGCCTATTATTTTGAATGATGCCTGCCAGACAAAGGAAGAGTTTGAGAGGGAATTAAGGAGAAAGCGGTTATGAAGACGTGTTTTCAGAGCTATTTTTTTTTTAATGTATTTGTTAGGAGCCATATGTGTTGTGGGAGAGAATTCCAGATTATAAATCCAAGCAGGTGAGAATGCTTCTTCACAAGTAGATGATAATCTGGCTGTCCGCAGAGAAGGCATTTTCTTCCAGTAGAGATTGGGTAGATAAGAACATAAGAATATAAGAAATTGCCATACTGGGTCAGACCAAGGGTCCATCAAGGGTCCATTAAGCCCAGCATCCTGTTTTCATTAGTGGACAATCCAGGCTACAAGTACCTGGCAAGTACCCAAAAACTAAGTATGCTACTGATGCTAGTAATAGCAGTGGCTATTACCTAAGTAAACTTGATTAATAGCAGTTAATGGACTTCTTCTCCAAGAACTTATCAAAACCTTTTTTAAACTCAGCCACACTAACTGCACTAACCACATTCCCTGGCAACATATTCCAGAGTTTAATTGTGCGTTGAGTAAAAAAGAATTTTCTCCGATTATTTTTTTTTTTAATTTTAATTTCTGAATTTTCAATAAAGAACATACATTAATGATACATTAAGTGTATACAGATTATGATATTCTATAAAATTATTATTGTAATTATTACTGAGGTAATAATATTTCTCATTCACTGTTTTTTCTCAAGGCATTTCCAGGGAAGAGGAATTTTACATGAGCGATACTAAGAAATCACAACATTATAGAGAAAAGTTTACACTTTTCACATTACATTCAGAGATTAACAACTTAAACCTTAGTTAATTGCCCTATTGACCATTTCCCATATTTGGGGGATGGGTTTCCAGGAAGGATTGCAATTGAGATATCTCATGAAACACATATTTCTGTTTCAAATATTTTAGCTCACATCTGCAAAGATATTTCAATATAAATGTAGCCCCCCTTAATATAATTTCTGATTTTAACTTTAGAAATTCTTTCGTTTTTAACTGAGTGACCCTTGAAAGATAAGGGTAGATCCAAACTTGTTGTCCGTGAAACCTCTCAAGACGATGGCTGAGAAATAACCGGAGAACAGTATCTCTCTCTGTTGGGAATAAGAAGGATACAAAAAGTGTACATCTGGTAGATATACCAGTATCAATAGAAGTTTCTATCACCTCAGTTAAATTTATTGGCTCCTTTAGTTGTAAATTACCCACTTCGTCTTTTCTATTTCTTAAGGGTATATAATAAACCTTTGCTAAAGCAGGTAATGATTGTTGAGGTATTTTTAATACAAATTGCATATATTCCTTAAAAATTTCAATAGCTGATGTTAAGTTTTGATAAGGAAAATTCAATACCATAAGATTAGAATATCTCAGTGAGTTTTCAAGAAATTCTAATTTTTTTTCTTTAACCAGTTCAGATTTTACTATTGTATTTTGTATCTTTTCCATTTTCCCCACCCTATCTTCAACTATAGCTACTTTATTATTACAGATAGAAACAGAATTCTCAATATTTAATATTCTCTGTTGGAAATTGTTAGTATTCACAGTTAATTTTATTATTGCCTGTTCCAGAGCCTTAATTGCATCCCATAAAGTGTCCATGGTGATCTCTGAAGATTTTGGATGTAAGATAATCTCCAACTCTTTCCTGGTTTCTTCCTTTCCCCCTATGGGAAGGTCTCTACTCCTCAAAAGTTTTTCCATATTTTTACTTGTATCTACAGCACTCTCATCCAACTTGAGAGGGCCAGTAAGATTTTCTATATTGATACCAGGTGAGGAGGGAGTCATAGGTGCACCGGGACTTAAAGAGATGGCTTCTGCCTGTAGGCTTGCTTCTCGCTCTAAAGCTTTGTCTACTGTGGCTCCTTCCACCGGCTTATCAGTTGTTGCCATGAAAAAGGAGGAAATTTGAGGTTGAGATGGAGTGGTTAAGGGAGTTGAAGTTTGGTTCTCCCTTAACCGTGCCTTTCTTTTTGTATGAGGCATCACTTAACAATAGCTAATTAGTCCAGATTCTCCTTTTTCATGTATCTCTGTATTAATTTCCAAATCCCTGAATTAGTGGGGGCTTGAGGAGAGAGTGATATAAATGAGATTTACTTACAAAGCCTTCGCTAATCGGAGAGATCTTCCAGTCCCGAAATCGTCTAAAGTTCAAACAAAGCCGTGCGCCCCTTTGGCGCAGGCGGCTTTGGCCGCACGCCAGCGGCTCCTGCGCGTGCCGCAGGAGAGGCTGTTTTTATAGCTCTTCCGGGGCCTTAAGATGACGTCACCAGCATGACTCCAATTCGCCGCCTTGGGGTCGGGGCAGTGCGGTCTCTCCAAACTCCAAAGGTAAAAAGATTCAGGTAATTATTATTTCAGAAGTTCCACGAACTACCTCTCTCCTCTCCCCGAGGATTAATCGCAGGAGAGGCCACTTTTATAGCTCTTCCAGGGCCTTAAGATGACGTCACCAGCATGACTCCAATTTGCCGCCTCAGGGTCGGGGCAGCGTGGTCTCTCCAAACTCCAAAGGTAAAAAGATTCAGGTAATTATTATTTCAGCAGTTCCACGAACTACCTCTCTCCTCTCCCCGAGGATTAATCGCAGGAGAGGCCGCTTTTACAGCTCTTCCGGGGCCTTAAGATGACGTCACCAGCATGACTCAAATTCGCCGCCTCGGGGTCGGGGCAGGGCAGTCTCTCCAAACTCCAAAGGTAAAAAGATTCAGGTAATTATTATTTCAGCAGTTCCACGAACTACCTCTCTCCTCTCCCCCTTCTCTGATTAGTTTTAAATGAGCTGCATTCTAACTTCATGGAGTGCCTCCTAGACCTTCTATTATCCGAAAGAGTAAATAACTGATTCACATTTCCCGTACTAGACCTCTCAAGATTTTAAATATCTCTATCATATTCCCCCTCAGCCATCTCTTCTCCAAGCTGAACAGCCTTAGTCTTTCCTCATAGGGGAGCTGTTCCATCCCCTTTATCATTTTGGTTGCCCTTCTCTCTACCTTCTCCATTGCAACTATATCTTTTTTGAGATGCGGTGACCAGAATTGTACACAGTATTCAAGGTGCGGTCTCACCATAGAGCGATACAGAGACATTATGACATTTTCCATATTATTAATCATTCCCTTCCCAATAATTCCTAACATTCTGTTTGCTTTTTTGACTGCCGCAGCACACTGAGTGTTCTGTTTGGTTAATAGAGTCTGAGGATACTGCTGACCCAAGGTGAGTTCACTTAGGAGCAGATTTTGAAACCAGCATGCGTGGGGTACATTTGTGTGCACTACCTGGTGCATACAAATGTTCCCGCGATTTTATAACATGCGTATGCTGCCTCATGCACATTATAAAATCCGGGGTCGGCGTGCTCATGGGGATGCACTCTTGTGCAACTTGCATGCGCCGATCCCTAGGGGAGCCCTGATGGCTTTCCCCGTTCCCTCTGAAATCTGAGCGGCCTCGGGCCCCGATGGCCTCGGAGCCTCGATGGCTTTCCCTGTTCCCTCCGAAATCGGAGCGGCCTCGGTGGAAACTTTTCTTTCGCTCCCCCCCACCTTCCCCTCCCTTCCCCTATCTAACCCAGCCCTACCTAAATCCCCCCTAACTTATTTCAAGTATTTATGCCTTCCTTTGGCAGGCGTATCTTGTGCGCACCGGCCAGCTGCCGGCACGCCATCCCCCGGCACAGCCACTGTGTTGGAGGCCTCAGTCCTGCCCCCGGACCACCCCCGGACCTGCGCATGCCCCCTTCCCACCCCCTTTTCAAAGCCTCGGGACATACGCACGTCCCGGGGCTTGCATGTGCAGGACGGTTTTTAAAGGGTTACGCACATAACCCTTTGAAAATCTACCCCTTAATGTAATAGATTGTAGGGATGTGAATTGTTTTTCAACGATTAAAATTATCGTCCGATAATGTTTATATCGTCTTAAATCGTTATAGAACACGATACAATAGAAATTCTAACGATTTATCGTTAAAAATCGTTAAATCGTGTTAGTGCGCACTAACTCGAGTTAGTGCGCACTAACTCCCCGTTAGTGCGCACTAACTCGATTTAGTGCGCACTAACTGAAAATGATACAAATAAACACTTTCCAGGTCACTGAAGGTCAGTTAGGAATGAATATGTGTTCCTATTGGCTGGCTGCCCTCTTATCTATTGATGTTACCAAGGTTACCACTGAGGTGATGGTTGGGGGGATGGGAAATGGAACTGGAAACTAACGAACACCAACAGAAAATGAAACAAAGTGTTCACACTTCCCAGGTCAGTAAAGGTCACTTAGGAATGAATATGTATGTATGTATTCCTATTGGCTGGCTGTGCTCTTATCTATTGATGTTACCAATATGGTTGGGGGGATGTGAAATGGAAACAGTTGGAAGCTTGACAAAAAAAGTAATGTAATGATCAGCACTCACCTGACTAGAACTTGTTTGTTTATTATTTTTGTTAGCAGGCACCTGAAATGCTAGTGCATGTTGAATTTGCCAATCACTGTGCATTTTAGAAAGGTGGTCCTGGCTGGAACTGTACACAGTTCAAATATATGTAATTGATTGTTGGTAAGTGTATTTTTTAAGTAGCCACACTGGCACCAGTATGTTTACTTTTCCTCCTACTTAACTCACTAGCTCAGCTTTGTAAGAAGGGCTTCTCTGCTTGTGTGTTGTTTTTGTTTGGTGTGAGGAGAGCAGAAACATCAGATCTTTATTCAATCTACTACAGTCATCTCTTACAGTGCCCTATCCCTATTAATACCAGGAGTGTTGTGATCTTCCTGCACACAGTGCCCTAACCCTGATACCAGTCTGAGACAGCTCCCTCCCTGCATTACTAGTGAGAGGCTGGCTTCACAGACAGGGGGGAGCTGCCTGACCCTCACTCCTGACTTCCCCCATGTCCCAGCTAGTGAATGGTGTGTGGGTGAGGGGGGGGGGGAGGATGGTGAAGTCTGAGACAGCTCCCTCCCTGCATTACTAGTGAGAGGCTGGCTTCACAGACAGGGGGGGAGCTGCCTGACCCTCACTCCTGACTTCCCCCATGTCCCAGCTAGTGAATGGTGTGTGGGTGAGGGGGGGGGGGGGGAGGATGGTGAAGTCTGAGACAGCTCCCTCCCTGCATTACTAGTGAGAGGCTGGCTTCACAGACAGGGGGGAGCTGCCTGACCCTCACTCCTGACTTCCCCCATGTCCCAGCTAGTGAATGGTGTGTGGGTGAGGGGGGGGGGGGGGAGGATGGTGAAGTCTGAGACAGCTCCCTCCCTGCATTACTAGTGAGAGGCTGGCTTCACAGACAGGGGGGAGCTGCCTGACCCTCACTCCTCCGGGGTATTGTGATCTTCCTGCACACAGTGCCCTATCCCTATTAATACCAGGAGTGTTGTGATCTTCCTGCATGCAGTGCACTATCCCTATTAATACCGGGAGTGTTGTGATCTTCCTGCATGCAGTGCCCTATCCCTGATACCGGGATGTGTGCAAGAAGATCACAACACCCCCGGTATCAGGAATAGGGCACTGCGTGCAGGAAGATCACAACACCCCCAGTATCAGGAATAGGGCACTGTGTGCAGGAAGATCACAACACCCCTGGTATTAGGGATAGGGCACTGTGTGCAGGAAGATCACAACACTCCTGGTATTAATAGGGATAGGGCACTGTGTGCAGGAAGATCACAATACCCCTGGTATCAGGGTTAGGGCACAAGTTCTAGTCACATTGACTGATCACATTACTTGTTTTGTCAAGCTACCAACTGTTTCCATTTCCCATCCCCCATATACTGTCAGTAGGAAACTTGGTAACATGAATAAATAAGAGGGCAGCCAATAGGAATACATATTCATTCCTAAACTGACCTTAACTGACCTGAAAAGTGTCAAATTGTATCATTTTCAGTTAGTGCGCACTAACTCCCAGTTAGTGCGCACTAACTCCCGTTAGTGCGCACTAACTCGAGTTAGTGCGCACTAATCGGAAAAAAACGATTTTTAACGATTTTTTAACTAAAAAATCGTGCCTAAGACGATTTTCTTGCCCTGCCACATGATTTCTATCGTTAAGACGATATGGAATACGATTCACATCCCTAATAGATTGTAGACCAATAATGCAAGTTTATACTGAATATGGTATTCATTTGAAAGCCAGTGCAAGGCTTGCAGGGTGAGAAAGAAGTGCTCATGTTTCTCAGTATTGGTGAGTAACCTTGTGGCACAGTTTTAAATTAACTGGAGGGGGTTAGATGGTGTTATATGGGAGACCATATAAGGCATAGTTAATATTGAAGATTATAGTACAGTTAAAAATTTTGAGGTTTTAGCAATGGCTTTAGGTGACGAAGAAGATGCAATTTGATGAATGAGGATTGTATAACAGTTTTTATGTGAATCTGCATGGATAGCATGGAATCTGCAATGAACACCGAGGTAACAAACAGTATTGGCTATGGGAATAGACTGGGAATCAAATTGAAAAGAGGAAGGGATATGATAAGGGGTAGTGAACTACAAAACTGCTGATCTATAGCAAAAGTCCAAAATAGTGCATTGTTTGTACAATAAATGTTTTTTTAAAGTTTAAAAATAGAGATTTATTTGTATTTTTATGATCCAGGTAAACAGGCAACATACAATGCAGCACAGAAATCATTTTGTCAAATATACCCAGCCCTTAAAAATTTTTATGTTAAAAAAATAATAAAGGTTTATTAACTCACTAGCTGAACCCGGCCACGCGTTGCTGTGGCTCAGTCTGGTTAAATGGAAAAGAAAGAAAAGAGAAAACGCACATTTCGAATATGTTTAATTTCACAATGCTTGTAGGTATACAATATTTTTTGTTGTTCCATTGTCTGTGCAGATATAGAGATTGTCTGGTTTGCCGACTCTAGAACTCACAACATATAATTGTCCATGTGAGAAGCAATCCGTGTCTAGATGTAAACCACATAATTCTAGAAATGAAAAAGAATGAAAAAAGAAAAAACATAAACTATACTTACTAAATGAATGGTATGGTAAACGACACAGCTCAATTCCAATGCAATGTCACATGAAATAATAAACAAAATGAAAATAAATCGAAATCTATGAAAATTCAATTTAACAATGCAATCAGAAACATTGAAATGGAATCGTAAAATATGTAGTCCAAGCCGTTAAGCCTGTTAAAACGGACGAGATTTTGTCCTCTCTCCTCCTACATCTTTGCTCTGCTCCTTTCCTCCCGTCCCCCCGTGCCCCCCAGCACCACGAAGAGCCAGAGGCGGTGGCGGTGGTAAGAGCTGCAGTGGTGGCCGAGGGGGATCTCGCGAGGTGTAATGGTCCTGCCATCCCAACTCCCTCCCCACTTCCCCAGTGGCAGAGGGACAGGCTCAGACCCCTTGCACTCTATCCTTACAGGCCCCAACTCCTTTGCTCTCCCATTCCCCTCTACAGTGAACCCCTTCCACTGTAACCTATAAGTGGAGAGCAGGGGGGGGGTAGAGAATCTCTCTCTCATACAGCCCCCTACATAGGCTTCCTCTCTCTCTCTCTCTTGCACATAACCTCTCCCTCTGTCCCTCACATATGCATGCCCAATCCCACTCCCACACATACACAATCCCTCACGTAGTCTCCCTCTCTCTCTGGCACTCACACTCGCCTTCAGCGCACATTACCACACTTCTCTCTCACATAGTTAAAATGGGTGGGATTTTTGTCCCCTCCCCACCTAAGTCTTTGCTCTGCACTCACAAGAGCTTGCAAAGTTCCTACGCCAGTTGTGTTTGGGAGAGTGAGGAAAACACTCCGTCCCCCCCCCTTCGCAAAGGGCAGGTGGCAGTCACTGCAACAGATTTGGGACATGTTGCCTATCTTACTTTGCTCTTTCTGGGAGACCTGTGCCTTTAAGAAATCTGATTGGGAGCTTGAGAGGGAGGAGGGAGCAGGGCTCTGGCTTTCACTTTCGTCACAGTGCTTTGCTGGGAGTGGGGGTGGAGCGATGCCCATGTAAACTCTTCCCATGGCGGCTGAGACCCACAGGCAGGTTGACAGCACTGTCTTCCCCTCCCCCTCCCCTGCAGTTGCGGGATATTTACTTGGCTTCTCCTTATCTGCGGGACTCAGGGGGCAGGGGAGGAGGGTGAGCTGTTCTCTGTTCAGCTCTTTGCGCTTTGGCTGCTGCAGGCTGCAGCTGCTTGTGATCTCTTCACAGCCACTTTCTACTGCATTTGCTCTACTCCGGCCGTCCCAACTCCTTCCCCCCCTTCCCCGGCGGTGGACAGACTGGCTCGGTGACTCTTCTACCCTGTCCTCCTCCTGTGTGTAACTGTCCGGCAGTCCCTACTCCCTCCCTCCTTCCCCAGCGGGGGAGGAACGGGCTGAGCCGTTTCTCAGAGTGGTGACTCATCTGCCATTTCCTCCTCCCCTCTGTGACACCCAGCATGTAGCACAGAGCTCAATGGTCCGCACATGCGCGGTAGAGCTGTTCTCTACTGCGCATTTGCCGGCTGTCGCTCAGAGCCCATTTATATTGTAGATAGCGTGTGTTGCTTGTACATCCAACAGATGGCGCTGTTTTTCCAAAAAAGCATGTTTTTACCTGTCACAGGTGTGACATCTATATAATATAGGTATATAAAAACACGCGCGTATTGGAATGCAACATTGTGTCAAAATTTCAAAGCAATCGGTGAAGAACTTTCAGAGATTTAAGATTTTGAACTAATGAACATTTACATTTTTATTTATATAGATGTTATGGTCTCTCACTTGAGTCCTTTGTCAAGGTACCTGAGTCCCAAAATAAAGATCCCTCTAATTCTTGTGATAAATAATTTTTGGACTAAGTGGTAGTGCTATTAAGGAGAGCAAACTCAAACAGGAGAAATTAAATGCTTCAATATAAAGTTGTACATTATAATATCAGCAAGATCAAGCAAAAGAATGTAAAGAAACCCTAACTGTTACTCCTAATAATGCATTAGCCAGCTCTTCCTCTCTTTATCACAATAAAAATAACAATATATTCTAGGGATGTGAATCGTTTTAGGACGATTAAAATTATCGTCCGATAATTTTAATATCGTCTTAAACCGTTATGGAAGACAATACAATAGAGATTCTAACGATTTATCGTTATAAATCGTTAGAATCGTGAGCCGGCACACTAAAACCCCCTAAAACCCACCCCCGACCCTTTAAATTAAATCCCCCACTCTCCCGAACCCCCCCCCCCCAAATGACTTAAATAACCTGCGGGTCCAGCGGCGGTCCGGAACGGCAGCGGTCCGGAACGGGCTCCTGCTACTGAATCTTGTTGTCTTCGGCCGGCGCCATTTTCCAAAATGGTGCCGAAAAATGGCGGCGGCCATAGACGAACACGATTGGACGGCAGGAGGTCCTTCCGGACCCCCGCTGGACTTTTGGCAAGTCTTGTGGGGGTCAGGAGGCCCCCCCCAAGCTGGCCAAAAGTTCCTGGAGGTCCAGCGGGGGTCAGGGAGCGATTTCCCGCCGCGAATCGTTTTCGTACGGAAAATGGCGCCGGCAGGAGATCGACTGCAGGAGGTCGTTCAGCGAGGGTTCCGGCGCCTCGCTGAACAACCTCCTGCAGTCGATCTCCTGCCGGCGCCATTTTCCGTACGAAAACGATTCGCGGCGGGAAATCGCTCCCTGACCCCTGCTGGACCTCCAGGAACTTTTGGCCAGCTTGGGGGGGGCCTCCTGACCCCCACAAGACTTGCCAAAAGTCCAGCGGGGGTCCGGAAGGACCTCCTGCCGTCCAATCGTGTTCGTCTATGGCCGCCGCCATTTTTCGGCGCCATTTTGGAAAATGGCGCCGGCCGAAGACAACAAGATTCAGTAGCAGGAGCCCGTTCCGGACCGCTGCCGTTCCGGACCGCCACTGGACCCGCAGGTTATTTAAGTCATTTGGGGGGGGGGGGGTTCGGGAGGGTGGGGGATTTAATTTAAAGGGTCGGGGGTGGGTTTTAGGGGGTTTTAATGTGCCGGTTTTGCGATTTTATGTTTTTTCGATTTTTTACGATTTTTCACGATTTTTCACGATATTTTACCCCCCCAAACGGCAACAATACGATTCCCTCCCCCTCCCAGCCGAAATCGATCGTTAAGACGATCGAGGACACGATTCACATCTCTAATATATTCTCATTCTGCTGTACTGCACCACACCTTTATCCTACTCTTTTAATGTGACAAAAAATGGCTTTTTTTTTGTTTAGAAATCATTTGGATTTAATGTAATTGGAGGGGTAATGCTGGTATAGGCTGTGTAGTTACAGTCAGAGAATTAGTACTAAGTTCCCCAGCAGTGTGCTCCTATTATAGTAGATTTTGTGATTATGTACATTGTTTTGAAAGATTTTATTGTAAAAATTAGAAAATGATTAATAAGTTTTATAAATAAATAAAATAAATAAATATGTAGTAGTTCTTTTTAACTTCTAATAGATTGAAATAGTACTGCTGTATGCATGCACCATTAAGACAAAAGGACAGCTACAATAAAGCAATCCCTGTGGTGTACTAGTAATAGTAAGATAATGGTAGCAGTGGGACCCCAGAGAATTAGTCCCACTCATGCAAAGCAATCTTTCTTGAGTTGTGTTTTTTAATTTTTATTTTGTATGACTGAACCTGAATATACAATCATGCAGACATTAACACACTGACAACAACATTACTTAAAACGTATTACTTAGTTTTTGGGTACTTGCCAGATTCTTATGGCCTGGATTGGCCACTTTTGGCCACTGTTGGAAGCAGGATGCTGGGCTTGATGCTGGGCTTGATGTACCCTTGGTCTGACCCAGTATGGCATGTTCTTATGTTCTTATGTAGCACAACATTAATATCCAGAAAATGTTAGCAAAGTGAGTAGCAGCTGTACTATCAGATGAAAGCAGTACTTTTTGGTAAAAGTAAGTCTCTGAAGAAAGAATAAGCCCACCAAAATGAGCTGAAATATCTACAGTCTACAATGGTACCAAGCGAATTCCCACATGTCTTATTCTAAAGGTCACTACTAGGGATGTGAATCGTTTTTGAACGATTAAAATTATCGTCAGATAATTTTAAAATCGTCCTAAATCATTAGAGTGCACGATACAATACAAATGCCCCCAATTTATCGTCAGGGCATTTGTATTGTATCGTTAAATAGGGCACGGGAATTATTTTGGGGAGGGCAGGAAAACCGGCACACCAAAACAACCCCTAAACCCACCCCGACCCTTTAAAACCAATTCCTTACCCTCCCCCACCCTCCCAAACCCTCCCAAAATGTTAAATTACCTGGTGGTCCAGTGGGGGGGGGGGGGTCCCGGCGCGATCTCCCGCTCTCTGGCCATCGGCGCCATTTTGGCTGCCACTAATTAAAATGGCGCCGATGGCCCAATAAAAAAAAAACCCACCCGACCCTTTAAATCGACCCCCCTTAGCCTCCCCCACCCTCCCGACCCTTTTTTTTTAGGGAGGCCCGCGCCACTTAAAAAAAAAACCCACCCGACCCTTTAAATTGACCCCACCTAGTATAATAGGGGCTGATGAGTAATGGCGCCGGCCATCCAGTGCTCCTACCATGTGACAGGGGCCGGCCAATGGCACGGATACCCTGTCACATGGTAAGGGCAAAGGGGTATCGGCGCCATTTTTTTTTAGAACAGCTGATGCCTGGGAACAGGAAATCTCTCCCTGAGGCCCCCCTGGATCTCTCCTCTCCCCGAGGCCCCCCTGGATCTCTCCCCGAGGCCCCCCTGGACCACCAGGTAATTTAAAAGGTTTTGGGAGGTTGGGAGGGTGGGGTCGATTTAAAGGGTCAGGTGGGTTTTTTTTTTTTTAGCGGCGTGGGCCTCCCTAAAAAAAAAATTAGCGATGTGAATTGGAATCGGAAACAATTCCAATTCACATATCTTAACGATCAGATTTCCCCCCCCCCCAGCCGAATCTGATCGTTAAGACGATCTGGCACACGATTCACATGTCTAGTCACTACCATCATAACAACAAAATGTTTAAACTGCCAGAGCCAACAAACCTGGCCCATTAACCAAAACCAACACCTCCTTGAAAGTTAATTGCACTAGCACTTGATTAAAATAATGGAAAGCAATGTCAGAGATTTGTTGCCTTGCTTCTTTATAGGCAGAAAAAAAAACCCATCTCCTGTAGCCTTCTAGCCAAAGAAGCACCTCTAGTACTATCTATTCAAGAGGCAGCTCCTCCTCTCCCTCATATGTGGAAGAGTAGCCTAGTGGTTAAAGCAGCAGGCTGTGAACCTCATGTGTGTGGAGGAGTACCTAGTTGTTGGAGCAGCAGGTTGTAAACTAGGGAAGTCAAAGTTTGAAGGCTGCTGCTGCTGCTTTTTGTGATCCTAGACAAGTTACTTTGCCTTCTATTGCCTCAAGTAGAAACTCAGAGGTAGATTTACTTAGTTGTGTTAAAAAATAGAAAATAACCTGCATTAAGACTATAAAAAAAGTGGCAATTGTCTTGTGCTATTTTATTGCATTGTGCATTATTTTATCGCATTGCGCACACAAATATACAGCTATGATATATTATTAGCCCCTATCACAAAAATGTCTTCCCATGCGCATCTATGTATTATACCTCTATCCTGCTGTTAAGGATTTCTATGTTCATCTTATGTTGGCTGCTTTGTTAACCTAACTTTCCATGCTGCACTTATGTTATCCCTTTCCCAGTTTCCTATTACCTGTTATGATGTACTTTCTAAGCATTAGTTCAAATGTGAACCGGTGTGATGTCACTACTAACACCGGTATATAAAAGATAATAAATAAATAAATAATAAAAAATAAATATTATGTATGACATTCATGCACATTTCTGCATACATTGTTAGTAGCCACTAATCTTGCATTATTCATGTACTACCTGCTAGCTAGCTGTGAAATGCAATATCAGTTGCATTTCACAGCCATTATTATCTTTTGAGACCTAGCCTGTTACCAATATGTCTTAATCTCCCCCTTACAGTCAGTGAAGCAGTATGTGCCTTCCACACTGTATTTTATCTAATAGCATGACCTTGGGGAAATGTACATACATGCATGTAAAATAAGAAAGAGAAGAGACATGCTCAAAAACATATATGTCAGTCTGTTACATGCATACCAAAACTTTAATGTTAATGTTAGTAAGAGTTGTAGAACTTTACACAACCTTACATGTGATATCATGTCCACCCAAGCACAAGATGTGTGGACTGGGTACTTATATAAACTAGTAATAGCAACATATTATAAAAAACTGAAATGTTTTAGTTATTAATATATCAGCTGCTTCTGTTCAGACTATTGACATATTACTTGTTAGACCCAGCTCCATTGAGATTACTACGTTGAAAAGAAGAGGCATGGGGGTGGCTACTACCTGGTGATTAATACCCTTATTCAATAAACATACACATGGTTAATGCAACTCCAACATTGTTCTATGCTTCAACAAGAGAAAATGTGGGGAAAAGGATTTGTATTCACGAATAAGCGTGGGAGTAGCTTGCTTTTTGCGGCGGTAATTACCCCAAACCAAATAAACCTGATACTTCACTTTCAATGTATATCCAGCGTAGGTCTCTGCTTCAATGTCGGGAAGGAATGAAGATAAGAGGATTTACATTCAGACAGCTATCAACAAGGACTGAATTGCATAGTCTAGGTAAATAATAAACACCAGAGTGCAGGAAGAAATTAAGCATATAGTCCGTTTATAATTTTCAAAACAAACCAAATCTTCTTCATTTAAATCGTGGCAACTCCACTGTAAACTGTACGTATAGTAGTGTTAGCAGGGTCCCCTGACACGGACCCGTGTTTCGCCGAGGCTGCGTCGGGAGGGACACAGTATGAATGAAAATTAATATAAGATTTCACAAACTGTTACTAAGTGTCCCTCCCGACGCAGACTCGGCAAAACACGGGTCCGTGTCGGGGGACCCTGCTAACACTACTATACATACAGTTTACAGTGGAGTTGCCACGATTATAATAAATATTATTTCATCCAAAAACTCATATTATTTTTTAAACTCTTTATTTATAACATTTTATTAACAAGGCATTACAACTTTGTAAAGAAACAATAGGACAGATAAAGAAATAATAAAAGAAAAAACATTATATTGAAGAAAACAAATATCCTAAACTGTACTAAGAAAACAATATACAAGAAAGAGGCAGAGAGAATAAGGAAGAATAAGGGAGAAAAAGGAAAAAAAAAAGCCAAAGTAAAGACATACATGCCCGAATAAACCCAGGAACATCAAGATGCTGAAAGAAGAGGGGACGAAGTCAATACTTTCCTAGCATTCAGAAACGATTTAAACTGATCAGGTGAAAAAAACCCCCAAAGAAATCAGAGCAAAACTTTGCAAAACATTTACAAGGATAATGTAACTGGAAAGTAGCTCCGATATCCAATGTCTCTTTTCTCAAAGCAAGGAACCCCCTCCGTGTTTCTTGAGTGATGCGACTAATATCAAGAAAAATTTGAATTTGAAGGCCATGAAACAATGTATCCAGATTCCAGAAATATGATGACACAACCAGACGAACATCTAAGTCTGCAATAAAGGAAACAACAAAGGTAGCTGACTCAATAAACTCAAGAGTAGATGATTCCAAGAACTTGGTCAAATTAGGTGAGCTCACTGGAGCATTCGTGGCAGTATTAGAAGAGCGAATAGAGGCAGGAAGAAAAATAGCCTTATTAATGCAAGGAAACTTATCTGAAGGTATCTTCAAAACATCTTGAAAAAATCTTTTTAGGGACAATAAAGGGGGCTCACCAACAAATTTAGGAAAATTCAGAAAATGTAGAGGTTGAGAGATAGCACAGTAACCAGGAGGACAAATTTGATTTATAACAAGATGGTCAGACTCAGGAGCCAAGTTTCAGTAAAACAGTAGATATCAAGTTGTTCGCTGGAAATAAAGACGTACAGCAAATGTGACTTACTCTCAACTGACTGAGCATTGATTAAGCAAATGGAGATAGATATAGAATCTAGGTTAACTGGTGGATTTGATAGTGGGATAGTAACCAAACAGGAAGGTCGAATTAAAAAATATCTAGACTTACGTGAGGGAAGGTCACTATATCTGCCTTGGCCAGTGATAGTGGAAATTTGGCAAAAAGATTTAGAATAAGTGGATAAAGTTGTATTCAGCGGCACTCATCGCGCACGAAGGAGCGCACGAAGGAACTCCTTTCTTGTGCTCCTTCGTGTGCACAACAGAGTATGTGCACCACTGGCACACAGCGGCTCTGGCGTCACTTGCCGGTTCTTGACCCCCCTGTGTTGGTGATATCATCAGGGGCGGGGCCAGAGGCCGATGGTGGAGAAAGGGTCAGCAAGACCCGGGTAGGCAGAGAAGAGGCAGCAATCAAACTCCCAGCAGAGCCGATGGTGGAGAAAGGGCTCAATGACCCAGGGAGAGTTGCACAGTCAGCAGGCATCGGTTCTGCACTGGCATAAAATTTTAGAGACCCTATCTTCAAAAGGATATAAACCATTTGGAGTCAGTCTGGAAAGTGGCTACTAAAATTGTCAGTGTTCTCTATTCTAAAACATATGGGGACAAACTTAAAGATCTAAACATATATACTCAAGAGGAAAGGCAACATAAGGGAGATATAATAGAGACATTTAAATACCTACAAGGTTTCCATGCACAGGTGGCTAGCCTCTTTGAATGGAAAGAAGGCTCTAGAACAAAGGGACATGGGATGAGAAAGGGGATAGACTAGGAATAAGGAAATATTTCTTTTCAAAGAGGATAGTGGATGCATGAAACAGCCTCCCAGTGAAAGTAGAGGCAAAAACAGTATCTTAATTCAAAAAAGCATGGAATAAGCACAGAGGATCTTTGAGGGAGTGATAGGAATTGTAAAACTAAATTAGTTGGGTGGATGGGCAGAATAAACAGGCCACGTGGTCGTTTTCTGCCATCAGATTTCTGTGTTACTCTGTTTACCAGTACTTAGGGTGTAATTTTACATAAGAACATAAGAAAATAATTCTATACTAGGACAGAACAAGGTCCATCCAACACAGGCCAGTGGCCAATCTGGATCAAAAGTGCCCAGCAGATCTCATGGATAACCAATGACTTTTCCTAGTCTACCTAGCTAATAATTGTTTATTGACTTTTCCTCCAAGAACTTGTTCAAATCTCTTATAAATCCTACTATGCTTGAAGCTTTGTAACACTATGGGGTAGATTTTAAAAGGTTGCGCATGGGCGTACATGTGCGCGCGCTACCCGGCGTGCACACATGTACACCCGATTTTATAACATGCATGTGCAGGTGCGAGCATGTTATAAAATCCCTGGGTCGGTGCGCGCAAGGGGGTGCACAATTGTGCACATTGCGCGCGCCAAGCTGTGCTGCCTTCCCTCCCCCCCCTAGCCTGACCTTCCCACCCCTTCCCCTAACCTTTCCCCCCCTAGCCCTACTCTAATCCCATCTAGCCTGACCCCACCCTGCCCCAGCCCCGGACCACCCCACCCCATCCCTTTAGTAAAGCCCCGGGACTTACACGCGTCCCGGGGCTTTATGCGCATCACCGGGCCTTTTGAAAAAAGGGTCCACGCGCATAAGGCCAGTTACGTGTGTAATCTTTTGAAAATCCGACCCTATGTGTAAGTTAGCCGGCAAATCTGTGCATCAGTAGCACTAATTTTCAAAGCAGATTTACCCACATAAGTCTGCTTTGAAAATTATCCAGATAAAACTGCAGGCATGCAATTAAACCTGATATTTGGTGCATATAATTTTGCCGAGAACTTAGGTTCATACTCTTTAAAATCAAAATGTATGCGTGGGAATTTCAACCCATCAGACTTCACTTCCTGGAGTGCCACTCACTTATGCATGTAAAAGTATGCAAATACAATGTGTATGTATGTCATTTTAGATGCATATTGCTTTTTAAAGAGCCGTTTCCACAGGTAAAGCATGACTATACTCGTAAAAGTCCCTTTTAATATCACTCTCCCTTAAGGATTATGGTAACAAAATGAAAAAAAGTAATTCATCCATACTGTCCTAGAGAGGGACCACTATCTCTGCTTGATATAGCCATAGACCTGCAGAAATCCTTTTGGGAATGGAGCCCAAATCTCTATTTTTTACAGCAAAAGAGTCTTCCAGACATATTGTCCTTATCTTTTCACATTTTAATTGTATGCAATTTTTTTTTATTATTATTATAGGTGATGAGGGGTGCCTTTTCAGTATACAGGCTGGTGAATCAGGCAAACATTCTCCTTTAGCAATAAAGAGAATTGTGCTCAAATGTTTGATGCAGAGTATGTGAAAATAGTTTCTCTACAATTTAGCATACAATAATTAATGAAGAAAATATTCAGTGTCTTGTAAAATGCTCCATGTGCTTCCTTTATGAACCAATGTCCTATACAGCAACTGATAAGTCTGTAAATCAGTGGAAATATGATTGAATCCCACTGAGGCCATTGAGAGAGACTGGATGATATGATATTTATTATTTACCTAAAATTCCATTTTATTCCAAGCTGCAGTGTATTCATGCGTATTCACAGCAAGTGTATGATGTGTTTACTTCTATTTAATATACTGTCTAGAACTCTTTGATGCTTCGAAAACCACAGCATTTTATACTGCCAAAACCAGTTATTTTTAAACAAGTATGTGTCACGTTCTAGACAACCTTAGTTGCGTTTGTTGCCCCCCCCCCCCCCCCCCTCCAAAATGTTCACACTGTCCAACTAGGGATGCCAACTGCCTCAAGATTTTCAAGGCAAGCTGATCCAGTCCTGGTTTAACCCCCACCACCTGCATGGAGGTATAATCTTGCTTTTCTTAAGAAAATCAATAGGGACACCAGAACTGAAAATTTGGAGCCAGCTGACAATCCCTTTGTCCAACTGCACTTCCTCATGCCCTATATCTAGATTTTGGATTTCATTAGAATTGGCCCACCGGTTCTCAAAATATGATGAGTTGAATTGTCAGCCAATGCACTGTATTTCTTTTGGGGGAAAACTGGAGATTTTGCCCTGCTCCTGTACCTGCTCAAATCACTCCCCAACTTTAAAATATCCAAAAATCAGATATTTTAAAAATGCACCATCCCAGCTTCTGATGTCCCAAAAACATGTTCTTTCAAAAAGGGATATGGTAAGTTAATGGGGAATCTATGTGTTATGCCTGTCAGTCGCAGATGACTATGACCACTCTGGCTCACCTTTTGCTTGACTACACAGACTCCTCTGGGTCAACTCTCGGCCTCCGCCAGCTATTGCCAACCAACACACCTTGGTTCCTGGGCCCCCCTGGACGGCGTGGATGCTGCTGACCGCCGTCTTGCTCTCGGAGTCCCTTAGGCGCACACGCGTGCTACCTGGCCAGTCTTATGCACGTCATGGTGGGAACCTCAGGGGCATCCCCCTTGGATGACGTTCATTGCTGAATCTGCTTCACTCACTACAGACTCTTGTTCCAGCTCCTGCTTCCATGGCATGAGACGTTCCGGGTACCCGCTCCTCGGGGGCCCTTCCTGTCTCTGGCTATCCGCTCCTCGGGGGGCCTTCCACCTAGGACTTCTGCCTGCTCCATTCCTCGGGGCTTTCTCTGGATCTTTCACTCTGCGGACCTTTGCCATACCATTACTACTGAAGAACCCTCATCGGTGTACCACGTTCTGCAGACCATTGCCATACCATTGCTACTGATGAATCCTCATCGGTGTACCCCACTCTGTGGACCATACCATTATTATTGAGAAACCCTCATCGGTGTACCCTGCTCTGCAGACCATTGCCGTACCATTGCTACTGAGGAACCCTCATCGGTTTACCCCACTCCGCGGACCCTTGCCGTACTATCATCTACAGAGGACTACTCCGTAGGTGTACCCCACTTCACTGACCCTGGGGGCACCCCAGCACCTATATGTCTTTCTCCCACACTCCCCGCTCCATAGGCAGTGCTACTCTACTTCTCTAATAAAGATTCAAGGACTCTCTAGCTAGAACTAGCATCAGCTCCCTGTACTGACGTTCTGTATTTCCACCACCAGGGGTCACTCCCTCTAGCTTCCTCTGCCTCTCATCTCTGCTCTCTCTCTCCAGCACGTGTTGCTCTATTCTTCACTCAGCCGAGACATCCCCTCCCGACGGTGAGGCTCATGGGGCTCCTCCCCGTGGGCGGTACCATCTCTCATCTCTGCCCAGGGCCCACATACACACAAATCCTAACACTATGGGGTCTATCTTCTCAAAAAGGTTTATTCAGATTAGTCTAGCCATTTAGAAATTAAAAAGGGTCACACACACATATATATACTCAACCATCTGAGTTTCTGTTCCATAAAGAATCAAATCTAAAGTATGCACATATGCACTAAATTTTGAAAACAAATAAATATGAAAAGAGATACAAACGTGTTGCCTGATTTACTAAACCCTTTTTGCTATAAACATAAAATGGGAGAAAAGCCTTGGTAAATGACCCTCTTAGTGTAAGTCCTCTGAGGACAGAGAATTACCTGTAGTGCCTGAATGTAAACTGATGCCTTTTTGTAAGTTAATTGATGAATCTCTCTGTTAGTAATATTATGTATTCATTCCTTTTTGTTTATTGGTTCCAAGTTTCTCTGTAAAGCTCAGTTAGCTATATGTTGTTTCATGTAAACCAATGAGATGTTCCCAACGTTCATCAGTGAGTTCTATTTTTGATTGGTCAAAAGGGATCTGGACCCACACAGCAGTTGACTGTGATTTTCTTAAAGGGAGAAGGAATTTCATTCTGACTTTTCCAGTTAGTGTAATCCCCTTACTAATCACCATGCAAAAAAGTATATTCAAATTATGGTGTCATTTTATTAACAGTAAATAAAGTAAAAATGTGTATTTTTGTCCAGAGACAAAAGAAAAGAAAGGTTATCTATTTAATGCCATTCAATATAATTAAATCCTTGACAAGTCATGTGCTTACTGTAGCAGTATAATATGAATGCTGTCACCAGACCAGAAACATAAACTGTTGAGGGACAATAAGGAACTCCACCAGAACCTGGAACCTATCCTTTTTATTATCCTTTCTACATCCTGTAATCTTATTTTACTTTTATTATGATTATTATTTTCTTTCTTCTATTATTTTACCATTTTGGGGTAATTTTGTAACTGCTTACATTGGGGTAAAGTCTATATGTATCTTTTATCCGCAGCTTTTACACTGATTTTCAAAGTGAAATTTTGCACATACTTTCACTTTGAAAATTACTTAGGAAAACAACACCTGCTAATTTGTGTGGGTATTTTCCTGAAAATTTTGAAAGTTCAAAAGTATTCACTTAAATGTAAAACCCTTCCCAACCTTGCTCCCAGGAGCTCCTCTTTTCCCTTACTATGAGTAAAGGTGTACAGGTAGCATTACCATGAGCATGAGTTTACCTGATTATAGAGAGGGTGATTTTCTAAATGGAATCCATTATAACCCCAATGTTAAAGAAAGCCATTCTGGACTCATTGGTGTGCAGAAATTATCACCTCAAATATCTCCTATATGGCCACAATTATAGAGAAAACAGTGACATCTCAAGCAATGGGATATTTATAGCATACTCACAATAAAAACTTTTTAAAATATATCCAAAGCAGAAAGCCTGGGAGGGAGTCAGTTAGACAGATGATCGAGGGGTTAAAGGGGCACTTAGAGAAGATAAGGCCATCGCAGAAAGATTAAATGATTTCTTTGCTTAGGTGTTTACTGAAGAGAATATTGGGGAGGTACCCATACCGGAGAAGGTTTTCATGGGTAAAGACTCAGATGGACTGAACCAAATCACAGTGAACCTAGAAGATGTGGTAGGCCTGATTGACAAACTGAAGAGTAGTAAATCACCTGGACCGGATGGTATACACCCCAGAGTTCTAAAGGAACTGAAAAATGAAATTTCAAAGTAGTAAAAATTTGTAACCTATCATTAAAATCATCCATTGTTCCTGAAGATTGGAGGATAGCTAATGTAACCCCAATATTTAAAAAGGGCTCCAGAGGTGATCCAGGAAACTAGAAACCAGTTAGCCTGCCTTCAATGCTAGGAAAAATAGTGGAAAGTGTTCTAAATATCAAAATCCCAGAACATATAGAAAGACATGGTTTAATGGAACAAAGTCAGCATGGCTTTACCCAGGGCAAGTCTTGCCTCACAAATCTGCTTCACGTTTTTGAAGGAGTTAATAAACATGTGGATAAAGGTGAACCGGTAGATGTAGTGTACTTGGATTTTCAGAAGGCGTTTGACAAAGTTCCTCATGAGAGGCTTCTAGGAAAAGTAAAAAGTCATGGGATAGGTGGTGATGTCTTTTCGTGAATTACAAACTGGCTAAAAGACAGGAAACAGAGTAGGATTAAATGGACAATTTTCTCAGTGGAAGGGAGTGGGCAGTGGAGTGCCTTAGGGATCTGTATTGGGACCCTTACTTTTTAATATATTTATAAATGATCTGGAAAGAAATACAAAGAGTGAGGTAATCAAATTTGCAGATGATAGAAAATTGTTCAGAGTAGTTAAATCACAAGCAGATTGTGATAAATTGCAGGAAGGCCTTGTGAGACTGGAAAATTGGGCATCCAAATGGCAGATGAAATTTAATGTGGATAAGTGCAAGGTGATGCATATAGGGAAAAATAACCCATGCTATAATTACTAGGGATGTGAATCGTTTTCCATATCGTCTTAACGATAGAAATCGTGTGGCAGGGCAAGAAAATCGTCTTAGGCACGATTTTTTAGTTAAAAAATCGTTAAAAATCGTTTTTTCCGATTAGTGCGCACTAACTCGAGTTAGTGCGCACTAACGGGAGTTAGTGCGCACTAACTGGGAGTTAGTGCGCACTAACTGAAAATGATACAATTTGACACTTTTCAGGTCAGTTAAGGTCAGTTTAGGAATGAATATGTATTCCTATTGGCTGCCCTCTTATTTATTCATGTTACCAAGTTTCCTACTGACAGTATATGGGGGATGGGAAATGGAAACAGTTGGTAGCTTGACAAAACAAGTAATGTGATCAGTCAATGTGACTAGAACTTGTGCCCTAACCCTGATACCAGGGGTATTGTGATCTTCCTGCACACAGTGCCCTATCCCTATTAATACCAGGAGTGTTGTGATCTTCCTGCACACAGTGCCCTATCCCTAATACCAGGGGTGTTGTGATCTTCCTGCACACAGTGCCCTATTCCTGATACTGGGGGTGTTGTGATCTTCCTGCACACAGTGCCCTATTCCTGATACCGGGGGTGTTGTGATCTTCTTGCACACATCCCGATATCAGGGATAGGGCACTGCGTGCAGGAAGATCACAACACTCCTGGTATTAATAGGGATAGGGCACTGCATGCAGGAAGATCACAACACTCCTGGTATTAATAGGGATAGGGCACTGCATGCAGGAAGATCACAACACCCCTGGTATCAGGGATAGGGCACTGTGTGCAGGAAGATCACAATACCCCGGAGGAGTGAGGGTCAGGCAGCTCCCCCCTGTCTGTGAAGCCAGCCTCTCACTAGTAATGCAGGGAGGGAGCTGTCTCAGACTTCACCATCCTCCCCCCCCCCCCCTTACCCACACACCATTCACTAGCTGGGACATGGGGGAAGTCAGGAGTGAGGGTCAGGCAGCTCCCCCCTGTCTGTGAAGCCAGCCTCTCACTAGTAATGCAGGGAGGGAGCTGTCTCAGACTTCACCATCCACCCCCCCCCCCCTCACCCACACACCATTCACTAGCTGGGACATGGGGGAAGTCAGGAGTGAGGGACAGGCAGCTCCCCCCTGTCTGTGAAGCCAGCCTCTCACTAGTAATGCAGGGAGGGAGCTGTCTCAGACTTCACCATCCACCCCCCCCCCTCACCCACACACCATTCACTAGCTGGGACATGGGGGAAGTCAGGAGTGAGGGACAGGCAGCTCCCCCCTGTCTGTGAAGCCAGCCTCTCACTAGTAATGCAGGGAGGGAGCTGTCTCAGACTTCACCATCCTCCCCCCCCCCCCTCACCCACACACCATTCACTAGCTGGGACATGGGGGAAGTCAGGAGTGAGGGTCAGGCAGCTCCCCCCTGTCTGTGAAGCCAGCCTCTCACTAGTAATGCAGGGAGGGAGCTGTCTCAGACTTCACCATCCTCCCCCCCCCCCCCCTCACCCACACACCATTCACTAGCTGGGACATGGGGGAAGTCAGGAGTGAGGGTCAGGCAGCTCCCCCCTGTCTGCGAAGCCAGCCTCTCACTAGTAATGCAGGGAGGGAGCTGTCTCAGACTTCACCATCCTCCCTCCCCCCTCACCCACACACCATTCACTAGCTGGGACATGGGGGAAGTCAGGAGTGAGGGTCAGGCAGCTCCCCCCTGTTTGTGAAGCCAGCCTCTCACTAGTAATGCAGGGAGGGAGCTGTCTCAGACTTCACCATCCCCCCCCCCCCCCTCACCCACACACCATTCACTAGCTGGGACATGGGGGAAGTCAGGAGTGAGGGTCAGGCAGCTCCCCCCTGTCTGTGAAGCCAGCCTCTCACTAGTAATGCAGGGAGGGAGCTGTCTCAGACTTCACCATCCTCCCCCCCCCCTCACCCACACACCATTCACTAGCTGGGACATGGGGGAAGTCAGGAGTGAGGGTCAGGCAGCTCCCCCCTGTCTGTGAAGCCAGCCTCTCACTAGTAATGCAGGGAGGGAGCTGTCTCAGACTTCACCATCCACCCCCCCCCCTCACCCACACACCATTCACTAGCTGGGACATGGGGGAAGTCAGGAGTGAGGGTCAGGCAGCTCCCCCCTGTCTGTGAAGCCAGCCTCTCACTAGTAATGCAGGGAGGGAGCTGTCTCAGACTTCACCATCCTCCCCCCCCCCCCCTCACCCACACACCATTCACTAGCTGGGACATGGGGGAAGTCAGGAGTGAGGGTCAGGCAGCTCCCCCCTGTCTGTGAAGCCAGCCTCTCACTAGTAATGCAGGGAGGGAGCTGTCTCAGACTGGTATCAGGGTTAGGGCACTGTGTGCAGGAAGATCACAACACTCCTGGTATTAATAGGGATAGGGCACTGTAAGAGATGACTGTAGTAGATTGAATAAAGATCTGATGTTTCTGCTCTCCTCACACCAAACAAAAACAACACACAAGCAGAGAAGCCCTTCTTACAAAGCTGAGCTAGTGAGTTAAGTAGGAGGAAAAGTAAACATACTGGTGCCAGTGTGGCTACTTAAAAAATACACTTACCAACAATCAATTACATATATTTGAACTGTGTACAGTTCCAGCCAGGACCACCTTTCTAAAATGCACAGTGATTGGCAAATTCAACATGCACTAGCATTCAGGTGCCTGCTAACAAAAATAATAAACAAACAAGTTCTAGTCACGTGAGTGCTGATCATTACATTACTTTTTTTGTCAAGCTTCCAACTGTTTCCATTTCACATCCCCCCAACCATATTGGTAACATCAATAGATAAGAGCACAGCCAGCCAATAGGAATACATACATACATATTCATTCCTAAGTGACCTTTACTGACCTGGGAAGTGTGAACACTTTGTTTCATTTTCTGTTGGTGTTCGTTAGTTTCCAGTTCCATTTCCCATCCCCCCAACCATCACCTCAGTGGTAACCTTGGTAACATCAATAGATAAGAGGGCAGCCAGCCAATAGGAACACATATTCATTCCTAACTGACCTTCAGTGACCTGGAAAGTGTTTATTTGTATCATTTTCAGTTAGTGCGCACTAAATCGAGTTAGTGCGCACTAACGGGGAGTTAGTGCGCACTAACTCGAGTTAGTGCGCACTAACACGATTTAACGATTTTTAACGATAAATCGTTAGAATTTCTATTGTATCGTGTTCTATAACGATTTAAGACGATATAAACATTATCGGACGATAATTTTAATCGTTGAAAAACGATTCACATCCCTAATAATTACACAATGTTAGATTCCATATTAGGTGCTACCACCCAAGAAAGAGATCTAGGTGTCATAGTGGATAACATATTGAAATTGTCGGTTCAGTGTGCTTACTGCGGCAATCAAAAAAGCAAACAGAATGTTGGGAATTATTAGAAAGGGAATGATGAATAAAATGGAAAATGTCATAATGCCTCTGTATCTCTCCATGGTGAGACCGCACCTTGAATACTGTGTACAATTCTGGTCGCTGCATCTCAAAAAAGAAATAGTTGCAATGGAGAAGGTACAGAGAAGGGCGACCAAAATGGTAAGGGGAATGGAATGATAGAGGTGATAGGATTGTTGACATTTCAGGCAATTCTATGGCAGCCACAATCCCTTCTCATTCAGGTCTTCCTGTTACCACAGAAATTTGTGTCTGTGAATGTGTGTTGGCTCACAGCCCTATGCTGCCTTATACTACTAATGCTGCTGTTTCTGGTGTCCGAAGCGTACTGCCATTTGAGGCACTTGTGACCCCAGCTGATAATTTTGTGATTCCCACCCCGGGGTCCTGACTCACATTTTGGGAAGCCGTGCTTTAGTACATGGGCTAGAAGAAAAAATACATGGCAATGAGAACTTGCTTATTTTGTACCAGGAATAATAAAAAAGAACAGAGTATGATACTGTGAATGAGATATACAGTGTAACAATGAACAAAAGTCAAAAGCTGTAAGACCATGAATTTGTGAGAAGTAGAAGTTTAAACATAGCACAAAGCTTGCCAGGAAGCCAGTGCAAGGAGTGCAGCAGCTGTGCTATTGTGAATAATGAGTGAGACATGGAATTATATGTGCAACAGAATTTTGTAGCAGCTGAAATGGGTAAAAATAGGAACAGGGAAGAACAGTAAGTAAAATCTATTACAATGGTCAAGCCAAGCCAAGAAAACAATATGAATATAAAAATATATGATACTGGGTAAGAAAATATATAACTTATATTAAGTTAAACTGGGATGTATCCTTAGCAGTGTAGACTCAAATAACTGGGCAGATTACATATGCCAATCGGTCCTTACCTGCCATTATCTACTACGGCCTAACAGGCAAATATGCAAGCCTTTTTTACAATATGGGCAGCTGACCACTAGAGGGGGCTGCAAAGGAGCCAATGGAAACCAGAGAAAAAAATGATGCTACTCTTGAGCAAAGCTTGCTGGAAGGTGTATTTTTAAGGGAATCTGGCTTGGGAAGCCAAATGTAAATAATGAGGAAACTGAAAAAGGAATAGGGGAAAGCAGACTGCTGGAAAAGAAAGAAGAGGCCAAGAAGCTGCCAGGAAGGCAGTGCTCCAGAAGCAGCCAGCAAAGCCAAAGCCCAAATGGACAGGGCCAGTGCATCTCATGAGAAGGCTGGGACAGCCCACTGCTTGGGGGTGTGGTGGCTTGCTAGTCTGTAGGCGCAAAGGTTGTTTTCTCATTGACTGTAGGTAATTAACTAACATATTTAAAACCTCATATATGTGCTAAGAATTTCTTGATGACTTAGGCAATAGAACTGAGTTGGCACTTGTAAATAATAGATTTTTGAAAAAAAATAGATAAACTGCCTGCATTTCATATCTCATCCCTGGAAAGGAGGTAAGAAGTCAAATCTCCACAATAAAGAGTTTACTGGGAGAAGATTTAAATCACAGGGCCTGTTTCACCAAGGCTTTTCTCCCATCATGTTTATGGGAATAAAGCAAAGCAAATCAGGTCCTATATTATTAGACAGGTATCAAATGTGAGGAAAGAATGCATTTTGTATAAATTGTGTGTGGAAAATCAAGCTATTTTCAGATCTATAAAGTTTTCTAAGCTACCTATTATAACACTGGCTAATATGTTAAAAAATAACCAGAGCTATGTCTAGAAGATGCCAACAGATGCTATTTCACCTGCAACTATGATCTGTTATCTTCCTTATAGGAAACATGGTAGATTGCAGGGCAATGAATTCATGGAGAAGCAATTCTCTATAGCTTCTCCGTATCTTACTGACAATCTAGTAAAGGTCTCTGCATGAAGAGGAATGAAAGACTACCCTGCTGGCTTCATTTGCATTGGACCCAGATTGAAACTAGACTTTGAAACTTTATTTTTTACTATAAGGATGTATTGTTTCTTAGTCAAAAATGTGGATTCTTCCTAATTTATATAAAACAAAATAGTCTAGGAGAAAAGATTTTTTATAGATACACTAAGCAGTAAAATCTCTTGGGGTTGAATTTTTCCTTTGCTTTTCTTGTGTTTGTTTCAGAAATGGCTCTCGCCAAAGTCTTCAGTGACCTTTGCGGACAATGCCAAGGGCCTTTATTTGATCCTCATTCTCCTTGACCTATCTGCTGCTTTTGCCAACGTTGATCACCATTTGCTCCTTAACACACTGTACTTGATTGGAGTTTGGGACTCTGCTCTGGCCTAGTTTTCTTCTTTATCTCTCCCATCATACTTTTTCTGAATCTTCTGGTAATTTTTTTTCCACAACTATTCTGCTGTGATAGGTTACGGTTATGTGAGCCCTTTGTACTGCAGCTTTGAGAGTATACCCACGAGGCCTATGCCGGTAGCCAGCAAATGTGCCCTAAAGCTTGACAGTCTGGAGCTTCACCTTTACTAGCCACCTCCCCTGCAGGTTGAGCCCTTAGGTTCTGGCAGCTGGCAGGATTTAAGTGGATACCTAGGGTGGAGAAGATAACTACAGTGCAAAGGCACACTGGGGTCAGGGGAGGCAGCACACTAATGGCATTGGCAAGAGGCCAAGGATAGGGCAGGCAGCTAACAAGATTAGTCAGATCTAGGCAAGGGGTCAGGTCCAGGTGGCAGACAATCATGGTCAGGTCCAAGCAAGAGGTTAAGATCTAGATAGTCAGTACCAAGGTGGATGTAGATACACAGAAGACACTGGAAAGGGCAAGGCTGGACAAAGGAAGCTGGATGAGGAAGGCTGGAGAAGACAAGGCTGGACAAGGCATGGATGGAAGGCAAGGCAGTACAAGGCAAGGCTGGAAGAACAACCAGGAACAAAGGAACCGGAAATGCTAGGAAACACACTGCAAAGCAGGAGGCCCATTCCTTAGGCATTGCTAACATCTTAGAGGATTTTCCCACCGCCCCTTTAAGAGTCCCTTTAAGAGTCCAATTGTGCCATACACGCACGCATAAGGCTGGTCGGCAGGAGTGCAGCTGTTAGCATCTCGTCCTGCACTGAGCGATATCCTACGCATGAGGCGAAACATTGCCAGAAATCAGGGTGGTATGTGAGGTGTCTCATGGGGCCATTCCATGAACCATAGAATGTAACATCTGCTATCAGTCAGCATATCTCAAAGCTCTGTTCTGAGCTGCCTTCTCTTTTTTATCTACACTTCTTCCCTCAGTGCTCTGATATCCTCCCACAGATTTCAATACCATTTTTATGCTGCTGATTCACAGATCCACCTATCTACACCAGGAATGTAACCACAAATCCAGTCTCAAATTTTGGTTACTTGTCTGTCATCACTGTCTGGATGTCCCACCTTAAACTTAACATGGCAAAGACAGAGTTTCTTGTATTCTGCACATAATGGGTTACCCCTCTTTCCTCTTTTTTATTGCTGTGGTTGGCACTCTCTTCCTGCCAGATTTATCGATCTTGGGGTCATCTTTGATGCCTCTCTCTCCTTCTCTACGTAGATCTAACACACTGGAAAAGTGTATCAGTTCTTTCTATATAAAATCAATAAAATCTGTCTCTCAGGGAACGAGTCCGATCTCTGGAGGCTAGAGTAGCAGACTTGGAGGAGCTGAGGCAGACAGAGGGGTACATTGATGAGACCATAAGGGACATAGTAGCCAAGTCCCAAATCCAGTCTGTCAGCCCTAGTGCTGCCTTGGATCAGAAAGGTCTCCCAGTAGGAGAACATTACCCTACTGAAGCAGGAAGTGATCCTGTAGCAAGGACCGGCTCTCCAGGTGATGTATTGTCCTGTCGCACTGAGGACAAGTCTCCCAGGTCTATTGCCCAGGAGAGGAGTGTTAGGCCGGCCATCATAGTTGGTGATTCAATTATTAGAAATGTAGATAGCACGTTGGCTGGTGGACATGAGGACTGCCTGGTAACTTGCCTGCCTGGTGTGAAGGTGGCTGACCTCACGCATCACCTAGATAGGATTATAGACAGTGCTGGGGAGGAACCAGCTGTTGTGGTACATGTGGGCACCAATGACAGGAAAATGTGGGAGAGAGGTTCTGGAAGCCAAATTTAGGATTTTAGTAGGAAGCTGAAATCCAGAACCTCCAGGGTGGCATTCTCTGAAATGCTTCCTGGTTCCACGTGCAGGTCACCAGAGGCAGGCAGAGCTCCAGAGTTTCAATGCATGGATGAGACGATGGTACAGAGAAGAGGGATTCAGGTTTGTAAGGAACTGGGGAAAATTTGAGAGAAGGGGGAGACTTTTCTGAAAGGATGGGCTCCACCTTAACCAGAGTGGAACCAAGCTGCTGGCACTAACTTTCAAAAAGAAGATAGAGCAGCTTTTAAACTAGAGCAAGGGGGAAAGCTGATAGAGATGTGAATCGTGTGATCGATCGTCTTAACGATCGATTTCGGCTGGGAGGGGGAGGGAATCGGATCGTCGCAGTTTGGGTTTTTTAAATATCGTGTAAATCGTGTAAATCGAAAACCGGCACACTAAAACATCCCTAAAACCCACCCCGACCCTTTAAAATAAATCCCCCCACCCTCCCGAACCCCCCCAAAATGCCTTAAATTACCTGGGGTCCAGTGGGGGGGGGAGGGCGGGAAAACCGGCACACTAAAACAACCCTAAAACCCACCCCGACCCTTTAAAATAAATCCCCCACCCTCCCGAACCCCCCCAAAATGCCTTAAATTACCTGGGGTCCAGAGGAAGGGTCCCGGTGTGATCTTTTACTCTCGGACCTCGGACCTCCGTGCGTTGTAGAAACAAAATGGCGCCGGCGCTACCTTTGACTTGTCATATGACAGGTCAAAGGTAGCGCCGTTTTTCCGTACGGAAAATGGCGCCGGCCATACGGCAACACGAATCGACTGCAGGAGGTCGTTCCGGACCCCCGCTGGACTTTTGGCAAGTCTTGTGGGGGTCAGGAGGCCCCCCCAAGCTGGCCAAAAGTCCCTGGGGGTCCAGCGGGGGTCCGGGAGCGATCTCCTACGCTCCTGACGTTGGGGGACAAAAAAACAAAATGGCGCCGGCCTGTCATATGACAGGTCAAAGGTAGCGCCGGCGCCATTTTGTTTCTACAATGCACGGAGGTCCGAGGTCCGAGAGTAAAAGATCACACCGGGACCCTTCCTCTGGACCCCAGGTAATTTAAGGCATTTTGGGGGGGTTCGGGAGGGTGGGGGATTTATTTTAAAGGGTCGGGGTGGGTTTTAGGGTTGTTTTAGTGTGCCGGTTTTCCCGCCCTCCCCTTCCCCTTCCCCCGATTTACGATTTTTTGACGATAAATCGGGGGAATTGTTATTGTATCGCGGCTCTAACGATTTTTGACGATTTAAAATATATCGGACGATATTTTAAATTGTCAAAAAACGATTCACATCCCTAAAAGCTGACAGTCACTCAGCAGTGCATGGTTCGGAGAAATGTATCCTTGAATGAAACTAATGAAACAGGAGAGTTTGGGCATCCCAACAGAGAGGTTCCAATAAAAGCAAATGTATTCCATGTGCCTATATGTAAAAAAATCACCAAAGCTAATTATTTTCAAATTATCCCTAACAACTGAAAAGCAGGTTGTTAATACAAACAAAAAACACACTTTGAAATGTCTATATGCCAATGCCAGAAGTCTAATAAGTAAGATGGGAGAGTTAGAGTGTATAGCAGCAAATGATGAGATTGAAATAATTGGCATCACAGAGACTTGGTGGAAGGAGGATAACCAATGGGACAGTGCTATATCAGGTTACAAATTATATCACAATGATAGGGAGGATCAACTTGGTGGGGGTATAGCACTTTATGTCCAGAAGGATCAACTTGGTGGGGGTATAGCACTTTATGTCCGGGAGGGTATAGAGTCCAAAAGGATAAAGATCGTACAAGAAACTAAATGCTCAGTAGAATGTATATGGGTAGAAATCCCATGTGTGTTGAGTAAGAGTATAGTGATAGGAGTATACTACCATCCACCTGGACAAAATGGTCAGACAGATGATGAAATGCTAAGAGAAATCAGGAAAGCTAACCAATTTGGCAGTGCAATAATAATGGGAGATTTCAATTACCCCAAAATTGACTGGGTGAATATAACATCAGGACATGCTAGAGACATAAAGTTCCTGAATGTAATAAATGACTGCTTCATGGAGCAATTGGTTCAGGAATCAACAAGAGAGGGAGCTATTTTAGATTTAATTCTTAGTGGAACACAAGATTTGGTGAGAGAGGCATTGGTGGTGGGGCCACTTGGCAAAAGTGATCATAACATGATCAAATTTAAACTAATAACTGGAAGGGGGACAATAAGCAAATCTACAGCTCTAATACTGGTCGCCAGGGAGTTAGGGAGGAAGGTAGGTGGGTGCTCAGGATGGTGGCATCCTGTGACCTAGGATCCTTACAGCTGCTGCCAGGAGCTGTAAGCCCCATAAGTGTGCATCTAGCATCCTGAGTACCCTCCTTTGGTAAGCGTGCAAAGCTCTCTGCTCTGCCACCATCCCCTTCAGGAAAGCATGAAACTCAAATCTTGTGAGAGGCTCATCATCGGGAGCATGGTGTGCTTGCACCTGCACCTAAAGTATACCTGAACATGTAGCCTCCGTGAAGGGCCATGATATCCCAGGTCACTAGTCATGTAGCAGGGCAGTGCAACTAGTGGGAATATCCTTGTGGCATACCAAGAACCTGCAACTGGTCCTAAGCTATGCCTTCTAAATATATTGTAAATGATTTGCTATCCTATATGTTAGTGCTTCTCAAGTCAGTCATTGGTGTACACCTAGGTAGGCAGGTTTTCAGCATATCCACCAGACAATCACTAGTTGTCCTTCACGCTTACCCGTTATGGTGATTACTCTCACTAATGGACTCTGACACCTCCAGGTTAAAGCACCATTATGCTTTAACCCGTACGCCCTATGGTATCACCTCATATTTATTTCCTGCCTTATCTTCTTTCCAGCTTGTTGCAAGCTTCCAAGTTCTCTTACCCTGTTGATTGTAACTTTGACTCATTCCTACCTACTGTTTTTGCTGTACTTGAATTGTTACCCCAGTTATATTCTTGTTAATTGTAAACCAATCCGATATGGTTATTTACTATGAAGGTCGGTATATAAAACTGTTAAATAAAAATAAATAAATAAAATCCTCCAGGAACATGCATGATATTGATTTGAAGAGATTGGCAGCAGTGCATGTCAGACTGTCTCATGCACAGACAGTGTCTCAGACAGTGAATATCCTGAAAACCTGACTGCCTAGGTGTCTCCTGAGGACTGGCTTGCAAGGTATGACTTGAGATATCAGCATGAAACCATTTTATATTCCTTGAGAAAGTTAATACCATCTCTTCCTTTCAGCATTAGTATACTTGTGCCTCTAAGGCTTCAATCATTCAATGTAAATCTGTCCTACAATATTTCTGTTACCTATTATGACATAGTAAAGCAATGAACATCCGTGCTAGTAATGTCATGTTAAACCATTATAATCTCCATATATACCCATTTAATATTACACTATATGATGGCCACTTGCGCGCACACACACACACACACACACCCCCCAGGCATAAGCATACCTTGACGCTCCCCTTATGTACTAGCTTAGATAATCACAGTAACCACATTCAACTTACCCCCTGACGGTAAGAGGCCTGCTGGTTAAAAGCTGCAGCTCCCTCCAGGCCCTCCTCATCTGCCACAGATTTCTCCTCTGGCCCGGCACTGGAAACAGATGCCCCTCATTAGCCACAACCAGGGATGCCAGATGGGCGACGTCCCTGGTGGTGAAATTGGGCAGCCTGGCTCTTGCTGGCATTTTGGCAAGTCGCACCCAGGAACAGGAAGTCCACCCCTCATGTTTGCATGTGCGTGCATGCAGAACTACATGCACCTGTATAGAATGTGTATAGATCTAAGCTAATATATGAACATACATTGCACCATAAATATTTGCATATTTTACATCGTATGTGCAAATATGCATGAACGATACAAAATACTTTTACTTTGGCATGCACTCGCCCACATACATGAGTTTCTTTGTGCACGCGTGCTCCTTTTAAATTTTACCTGTTAGGGAATAGCTAGCTACTACTTATTGTGCAACAGCAGAATGAGATCTATTTACTGTTTGAGAACTTGCTAGTTACTTGTGACCTGGATTAGTCACTGTTGGAAACAGGATACAGGGCTTGATGGACCCTCTGTCAGTCCCAGCATAGCAGTTCTTATGTTCTTATATTATTATCTGTTTTATTTCACTACAGTAAATTTTAAGAAAGGAACCTATAATAACAAAACATTACAGAATTTTCTCTATCATGGAAAGTCAACAGTTCTAAACTAAATATTTTCCATAGGGAATAAAACCAGCTGCTTTTGAGGGGTATTACACTGCTCTTCCAATAATTAGCTATATTTTGTTTGGCAGCAAGTAATAGATGTTTGAGCAAAATTGTCACATTTTTACAGCATGCAACTTCCTCTGGGTTTTGCAAGGCAAGTAATAGTTATAGTGAATCTTCTGTGATTTTGGACTTTGTGATTTTGTCTATCCAAGAAATTATTTCTTTCCAATAGATCTTAATTACTGGGCATGTCTACCACATATGATACATAAATCCTATACTATCACATCCCCTCCAACACTTATCTGATAAGGTCACTTTCATTCCATGCAGACTAACAGCAATCAGATAGCAATGGTAGAATAATTTGTAACCATACTCTATTAGCCACACAAAGAGAGCAGCTATGACTGAGCCCATCTATAACCTGGTCCCAGACTCTGAAATCATAATACTTAGGTCCAACCATTAGGTCACACTGTTGGTGATGACTGGGAGACTCTTATATCAAAGAACTGTGAATACAGCCACTGCTGCATCCCAAACTCTGACTGGCCCAGGAAGCAGATTCCTCATATAGGAATCAAAGTCAAATACATGACAGCATACAGCACTGCCACAAAGCCACAGTGCCAGCCTTATGATACAGTATGTTCTTCACCCTCTGTGCTTGTCATTAAAAGAAAACCATGAATACTGTTTGGGAGACATTTAGAGTCAATAAATCAAAATTGGTACAATGCTGGATCCTTTTTGATCCTGACCCAAATATTTATTTTGATTTTGATTTATTTTGTTAAACTTTATATTTAGTAAAATCCCATGAAAATACATGTTTATACTTTATAAGCTTAGGGGAAAAATGTTTCTCTCAGGAATAACCATTTTCTTCCAGTCACTCAGATATAAACTATTAAGATATATACATCAACATGAATTTATATCCTGTCTGCACAGAAACCTTTTTCAGTCCTTACAGAAGATAATTTTATAATTGTATGGGTAGCGGTTTTCTTTTATGTGCAAGCTTTATCCTGATTTTTCAAAGTAAATTTATGCTGCTAAATTCTCTTTCAAAATTTTCCACTAAAGGCTAGATTCATCAAACTATTGCATGCGATAGGAAGAGGGGCGTGTGTTATGGTAATAGCCTATTTATCACAATGTGCAATATCTTAGCATAGGTATTACCACAAAGTGCGTTCACTTTTGCATTTTGTGGTAATACCACAATTATTGCATTTCCTACCTGCAAGCACTGGGGGAGAGAGCAAGAGAGAACTCTCTAGCTGGGTAACATCAAGCTAGGTTGAGAGAACATTGTACAGATCTCATCGTTGTGTGAGTTTCCTCACTCCGAAGAATATCAAATCTTCACAAGAGTGTACTGTTCTGTTCGTACGTCTCACTCTGCATGTCAAAGTGGCCTCTAACCTCTACACTACTACGTAAACCTCACCTCAAGTTACTAGGTGGGCCTACTATAATAGCATAAATTGCTGCTTACTATTGTACTACTCCCAGAGGTTTTCTCTTTCTCTCTCTCTCTCTCTCCCCCCCTCCCCAGTCCAAAATTGCAATTTGTGTTATGGGCATATCGCACAGCTTAATGCTAATGAAAAAGGGGTAGTTATTTTTGGTGTAAAAACTGTGCGATATGGCTTCGTGAAACCAGCCCACCTTTACAAAAATCCCGCCCCGACTCCTCCCCTTTTAAAAATTAGCATCGCATCATGCGTTATGGTGCTTTCTGCATGCGTTAAGGCATTTTTCACATGCAAAAATGCCTTAACACGAGTTGGAATTACATATGCTCTATTGAGCATGTAACATGTATGTTATGCACATAAAGATGAATTTTCAAATGTGTTCTACAAGCAAAAATAATATATATGTGTGTAAGTAGCATGTACATGCGTATATGCTATTTTATAAATGTTGAGAATATGGGGCAGATTTTAAAAGTTACACGCACAGTATACATTTTTGCGTGCTACACGGCATGCAAAAATGTACGCCCGATTTTATAACATTCGCGCATGTTATAAAATCAGGGGTCAGCGCGCGCAAGGGGGTACACACTAGTGCACCTTGCGTGCACCAAGCCCTCGGAGAGACCAGCTGGCTTTCCCCGTTCCCCCCACCTTCCCCTCCCTTTCCCTCTTACGTGCGCCTGCCAACTGCTGGTGCGCGATCCCCCTATGCCAGAGTAATCGGCCATGCCTCCCGGACCACTCCCGGCCTGCCCAGCCATGCCCCCGGACTGCGCTATCATGCCCACCGTCTGCCCCGCCCCACCCCACCCCTGCCCGTCCATTCAGAAAGCCCGGCGGCGCATACAGCCCAGGGCTGTATGCGCCGCCGGGCCTTTTGAAAATAGGCCAGGCGTGCGTAACCCCCCTACGCGCGTAAATCCTCCTGGATTTACGCGTGTAGGGCTTTTAAAATCTGCACATATATCTGCATTTTTGGATTCACACATACATTTTAAAAAGGAAATAAGAGGTGTCTAGGGGCATTCTAGAGCATGGCTCAGACGTATATGCAGTAGTTACTATTTTGTAAGGGATATCAGTACATGATTACATTATCAAAATCATTCATATACTTTTGCACCTGCTAATTGACTGATGCAAATGAAATCAGACTTGTTTGTTGTCTGCAGTTTTAGGGAGGGAGGTCTGGGTGAACTGGTGTGGGTTCAGGGTGACGTTCTAGAGGGTCCAGGTGAACTGGGGAAGGACTGGGTGAACTGGTGGAGGAATGGTGAACTGGTGATTCCAAGTACATACGGAAGAGAGTATTTTCAAAATGAAATATGCACTAGGGATGTGAATCGTTTTTTGACGATTTAAAATATCGTCCGATATATTTTAAATCGTCAAAAAATCGTTAGGGCCATGATACAATACCAATTCCCCCGATTTATCGTTAAAAAATCGTAAATTGGGGGAAGGGGGAGGGCAGGAAAACCGGCACACTAAAACCCCCTAAAACCCACCCCCGACCCTTAAATTAAATCCCCCACCCTCCCGAACCCCCCCCCAAATGCTTTAAATTACCTGGGGATCCGGCGGTGGTCCAGAACGGCGGCGGTCCGGAACGGCCCCCTCAATAGAATCGTGTTGTCTTCAGCCGGCGCCATTTTTCTAAATGGCCGCCGCAAAATGGCGGCGGCCATAGACAAAAACGATTCGACGGAGGTCGTTCCGGACCCCCGCTGGACTTTTGGCAAGTCTTGTGGGGGTCAGGAGGCCCCCCCAAGCTGGCCAAAAGTTTCCTGGGAGTCCAGCGGGGTTCCGGGAGCGATTTCTCGCCGCAAATCGTTTTCGTACGGAAAATGGCGCTGGCCATACGCGAATGGCCGGCGCCATTTTCCGTACGGAAAATGGCGCCGGCAGGAGATCGACTGCAGGAGGTCGTTCAGCGGGGGTTCTGGACCGCCACTGAACGACCTCCTGCACTCGATCTCCTGCCGGCGCCATTTTCCGTACGAAAACGATTTGCGGCGAGAAATCGCTCCGGAACCCCGCTGGACTCCCAGGAAACTTTTGGCCAGCTTGGGGGGGCCTCCTGACCCCCACAAGATTTGCCAAAAGTCCAGCGGGGGTCCGGAACGACCTCCTCCGTCGAATCGTTTTTGTCTATGGCCGCCGCCATTTTGCGGCGGCCATTTTGAAAAATGGCGCCGGCTGAAGACAACACGATTCTATTGAGGGGGCCGTTCCGGACCGCCGCCGTTCTGGACCACCGCCGGATCCCCAGGTAATTTAAAGCATTTGGGGGGGGTTCGGGAAGGTGGGGGATTTAATTTAAAGGGTCGGGGTGGGTTTTAGGGGGGTTTAGTGTGCCGGCTCACGATTTTAACGATTTTTCACGATAGTTTACACACCCAAACGGCAACAATACGATTCCCTCCCCCTCCCAGCCGAAATCGATCGTTAAGACGATCGAGGACACGATTCACATCTCTAATATGCACATACATTATAAAATACTGACCTTTGCATTTAATTCTAGGTGTTTGTGCAGTGTCACTATTATTTTATGTGTAAAATATACATGTGTAAGTTTATAAAATCAGTAAATAAAGTAAGTATGCGTTTGCTTGCACTGGAAATATCCACATGTATTGAAACATGCACCCATACTTTCAGAGGAGAAATGCAACATATTTTATAAACTGAGCAGCTCCTGCCACACGGTTTAGGAAATAATAGCATTACTCACTGCACATCCACTGACGGGGGCATATGCTATACTGTGGATAGGTTTGAAAGCTGGGCTCACACTTTATAAGATACAAAATTATGCACATAAGTCTCAATTCTATACCAACTCTGTGCCTTCAAAACATGTCTTCCCAGTGTGTATAAAATTGTGCACAAAATTGGGTTATGCATGATTTATGTGCACGGAGCCTCAAGCAACTTTATAACAATGTTTTACGTGCATTAATGGCTTTGAAAGTGGAAAATGCAGGTTAAAACAGGCTACAACATTATCCCCTTTAACCCTGGGCAGAGAACCAATCAGACGTGCTTCCTGTTGAGGCAGAATCCACTGAGTCTAAAGTCTGTCCTTTTCTGTATAGATTCCTCCATCTTTCCTGCTTCTTCTTCCTTGCATGTTCTAATGGAGCAAAGAACTTCTATGCAAGATGAAAGAATACATGCAATTTGTTTTGATATTTCAAAGAGGTGATGAATTAGCTTTCTGGAATCAGGAAAGGCAATAAACAAGGTTACTGAAGGTAAGGGCATGGGGCACCATAACGCATGATGTTCCGGTCAGTGGGCTGGTCCGGAGGCCGCAGCCACACGCCCGGGCCGGAACCACGCCCCGGCCACGCCCCGGAAGAAGATAGGCTCGGCACACGCAGGGGGGGTTTGGGGTAGGTTTTCGGGGGTTATGCACGTAACCTACGTGCATAACCTGTATCGCTCCATGGTGAGACCGCACCTTGAATACTGTGTACAATTCTGGTCACCGCATCTCAAAAAAGATATAATTGTGATGGAGAAGGTACAGAGAAGGGCTACCAAAATGATAAGGGGAATGGAACAACTCCCCTATGAGGAAAGACTAAAGAGGTTAGGACTTTTCAGCTTGGAGAAGAGACGACTGAGGGGGGATATGATAGAGGTGTTTAAAATCATGAGAGGTCTAGAACGGGTAGACGTGAATCGGTTATTTACTCTTTCAGTTAATAGAAAGACTAGGGGACACTCCATGAAGTTAGCATGGGGCACATTTAAAACTAATCGGAGAAAGTTCTTTTTTACTCAACGCACAATTAAACTCTGGAATTTGTTGCCAGAGAATGTGGTTAGTGCAGTTAGTATAGCTGTGTTTAAAAAAGGATTGGATAAGTTCTTGGAGGAGAAGTCCATTACCTGCTATTAAGTTCACTTAGAGAACAGCCACTGCCATTAGTAATGGTTACATGGAATAGACTTAGTTTTTGGGTACTTGCCAGGTTCTTATGGCCTGGATTGGCCACTGTTGGAAACAGGATGCTGGGCTTGATGGACCCTTGGTCTGACCCAGTATGGCATTTTCTTATGTTCTTATGTTCTTATACTAAACTTTCAAAAGGGAAACTGATAAAATGAGGAAAATAGAAAAAAAACTGAAAGGTACAGCTGCAAAGGTTAAAAGTGTTCAACAGGCATGGACATTGTTTAAAAATACAATCCTAGAGGTGCAGTCCATATGTATTCCACACATTAAGAAAGGTGGAAGGAAGGCAAAATGATTACTGTCATGGTTAAAAGGTGAGGTGAAAGAGGCTACTTTAGCCAAAAAAACATCCTTCAAAAACTGGAAGAAGGATCCATCTGAAGAAAATAGGATAAAACATAAGCATTGTCAAGTTAAGTGTAAAACATTAATAAGACAGGCAAGAGAGAATTTGAAATGAAGTTGGACATAGAGGGAAAAACTCATAATAAAAACTTTTTAAAATATATCTGAAGCAAGAAACCTGTTAGGGAGTTGGTTGGACCATTAGATGACCAAGGGGGTTAAAGGGTCTCTTAGGGAAGATAAGGCCATTGCAGAAACACTAAATGAATTATATGTTTCCGTGTTTACTAATGAGGATGTTCGGGAGATACCAGTGCCGGAGATGGTTTTTCAGGGGTGATAAGTCAGATGAACTGAACCAAATCACTGTGAACCTAGAAGATGTAGTAGGCCAGATTGACAAACTAAAGAGTAGGAAATCACCTGGACCAGATGGTATGCATCCTAGGGTACTGAAGGAACTCGAAAAAGAAATTTTTGATCTATTAGTTAAAATTTGTAACCTATCATTAAAATCATCCATTGTACCTGAAGACTGGAGAGTGGCCAATGTAACCCCAATATTTAAAAAGGGCTCCAGGGGTGATCCGGGAAACTATAGACCAGTGAGCCTGACTTCAGTGCCAGAAAAAATAGTGGAAACAATTTTAAAGATCAAAATTGTAGAGCATATAGAAAGACATGGTTTAATGGAACCCACAGTCAACATGGATTTACCCAAGGGAAGTCTTGCCTAACAAATCTGCTTCATTTTTTTGAAGGGGTTAATAAACATGAGGATAAAGGTGAATCGGTAGATGTAGTGTATTTGGATTTTCAGAAGGCGTTTGACAAAATCCCTCATGAGAGGCTTCTACAAAAACTAAAAAAGTAATGGGATAGGAGGCAATGTCCTTTCGTGGATTACAAACTGGTTAAAAGACAGGAAACAGAGAGTAGGATTAAATGGTCAATTTTCTCAGTGGAAAAGGGTAAACAGTGAAGTACCTCAGGGATCTGTACTTATACCGGTGCTTTTCAATATATATATAAATGATCTGGAAAGGAATACGATGAGTAAGGTTATCAAATTTGTGGATGATACCAAATGGCTGATGAAATTTAATGTGGACAAGTGCAAGGTGTTGCATATAGGGAAAAATAACCCTTGCTGTAGTTACACAGTGTTCGGTTCCATATTAGGAGTTACCACCCAGGAAAAAGATCTAGGCATCATAGTGGATAATACTTTGAGATCGCTCCAATTAAGGACCGGACTGGGAGGGAACTTCCCTATCCCCCTACCTAAACTTCCTTCCCCTTCCCCTCTCCTCCCCACCCCCCTAAACCCTACCTATTCTTTTTATGTTTGTTTTATTACTTACTTCAGGGCCTGAGCTGAAGTAAGTTGCGCACGATGGGAGCTGAGTCTTCGGGATAGCAAGTAATGGCGCTGTCCCGGCCCGCGCCCCCCCCCCCCCCACCTCACCCCTCCCCGCCCCTCCCCTTCCCCTGACCCATCCCTTTGAAGAGGCCCAACACTTATGTGCGTACTGGTGATTACACACATGGCCGGGCCCCTTTGAAGTTTCGTCCGGTGCACGGAAGGCCCGGCCATGCGCATAAAAGCTGGAATTTACACGTGCAGAGCTTTTAAAATCCGCCCTTATATGTGCATAGCAGTAGGCCTTACAAATTCAAGATGCGCATCCCGTTTATGGTCATTGGCATCTACCTTACAATTCATCAGGCAAATTGTTCTTATCAGTGCTCTTCTCCTCTACCACCAAACCCAAACTCTGAGCTTTCCACCATGCTGTTCTGTATGCCTAAAATAGACTTCTTGATTTGGTGTGCCATGCTCCCTTTCTGCCCATATTCATATCAAATTTGAAAATGTATCATTATATTTTTTTTTTGCTTTTAAATCCTAAGCACATCTCTATAATAAATGCACTTCTCAAAGACTCTTGTCATGTATGTTTGTCTTAAATAGATTGTAAGCTCCATGGAGCAGGGACTGTCTCTTATGTGTGTCTGTATAGTGCTATGTATGTCTAATAGCACTTTAAATACAAGAAATAGTAGTAGTAGTAGTAGTAGTAAATATGTCAATAATAAATATATTTTTATGATCCTAACCATTTAAGTTTGTTCCTAAACACAAGAACCTTTTCAGAGGTGGTGGTAGGAAACATTGCTTTCTGTAGACTTGAAGATTTTTCAATTCTGCCAGTTGGTAGTTTTATATCTAATATATGCGATATATGGATATTTGACATAGTAATGTGTGTAAATATATTTTAGTGGGGATACAATGAGTATTAACTCCCTAGTCAGTTTACATTAAGGATCATTTATAAACTGTGAAATCCTACCTGGACAACAAACCTCCAGAAGATGAGGGAGAGCAGAGATTTAAATAAATTACATAAATAATTTAAAAAGTTAAGAATTTAAAACATGGGGAGAACAAGATTGAAAGTGAGTTTAGCCAGATAAGTATACCTTATCCAGCTAAGCAGGATAAGGTTGCTGTATATCTGTCTATTGTATGGCTTTAGCTACACCTTTTTCATTAGTGCTTTATTGTACATCCTGATGAGAGAGAGAGAGAGAGAGAGAGAGAGAGAGAGAGAGAGAGAGAGAGAGAGAGAGAGAGAGAGAGAGAGAGAGAGAGAGAGAGAGAGAGAGAGAGAGAGAGACTAACCAAAATATCCTCACACTAGATAGGTATTTATATCTCTATGGGAAGCCCACCTAGTAACTCGAGGTGAGGTTTAGGTATTAGTGTAGGGGTTAGGGGCCACTTTGACATTCAAAGTGAGACGTACGAACAGCACAGTGCTCTCTTGTGAAGATTTGATGACCTTCGGAGTGAGGAAACTCAGCCAAAGATGAGATTTGTGCAAAGTTCTCTCAACCTAGCTCTCTCATTCTCTCTCTCTCTCTTTCGTAGCTAGGCTGGCTCTCCGGGAGCTTCAAAACTACTAAAAATGGTCCACCCAGTGGTTGTATGCAGGAAATACAACAATACCGAAATGTCTAAAATGCACCCCTTTTCCTATTGCATGCGATATTTAGTGCATTTTGATAAATGCAGGGCTTATCTGGCTAAGGTGATAGCTAGATAGTTGGTGGGTGGGCAATGGGTGGATTGGGATGGAACAATTTACCCGGTTAACTTAACCAGATAAGTAGCAATATTCACTCTTATCCGGTTAAATTAATCAGATAAGTTAGAGCTGCCATAGAGTTGGTTTACATGGATATTTACATGATATTCAGTGGCATAACTTCTATCTGGCTAAGTTACATACCCGGATAGCTTCTAGCTTTGGGCCACTAGCCTTAAGGACTCAAGTGCCACAAGTTATAAAGAACAACAGATTTCATACTTTTCTTTTTCTGTTTAGATATCTTGTTCTTTCACTTGGCAGACATGATGTCATTTTACAATAACACAGGTACGTTTTCAACAAATGATCACATATTTCATATTAACTTTTATCAATGTATGCATACTGTAATAAAATCTTTCAATTTCTTTCAAGATATTTCCTCTGATATAAATTAGTTGTAATAAAAAAATGTTTATAGAATAGTACTTTTCTGTTTCATTCAGATTTAACTTTAAAATTAAAAATGATATTTTCTCCTTTATAGCTTGGTGTTACTACTCCACTAAAGTTAAGTAATTTAAAAAAACAACATATAATTCAGGTGGTATTTATTTATGTTGTATTAGAGAAATACTTCAGAAAAACATATTTTCAGCCGAAGAAAAACAATCATCTTCACTTAAAGAAAAAAAGACAACAGACTGATCAAATATGCAAGGCCATAGCTTAGAGAGCGAGGAATAAAAGAAAGCAATAAAGAAATACTATGAAGCATCTCACAAAGTTCAGAGGTACTTCTAAATAAGCAGCAGCATTGTTATGTATTTATTTAAAATTCACTTCATTATGCTTAAAGTCATCAATATACTACCTAGTGATGGTGGTGGTGGTGGGTTTGAGGAATTCATCTCTACAGAGATCGACCCACCAGATTCAGGGTCTTCATCTTGAAGAAATACTTTCAAGTGATCTGAGTCAGTAAAAATAAACGTTTCACCCTGAAATATAATAATATGTTTCCACAGAAATCTTTTAGAACAAGAAACTTCTAAGGAATTAGTCAGTGGCCGTAGTAACAAAAGTTCTTTTCTTACAGCTTGTGTAGCTGAAGTCAAATCTGGAAAAACAAGGGAGGGTGATTTTCAAAGGGACTTCTGAAGGAAAGTGGTGCTTTCCTCATTAGAAAGCTGCGTGACCGATAGCGCACGTAAAATGACGCACATCCGCACTGTATGCCTGTACTTTATAAGGAAGAGGCATTCCAGGGCCTGGAGTCTGAGCTGGGTTGGGACTATTACACATACTTTTGGATTTTTCAAAGTCTGTGCAAAACATTTTCTTGCTACAACTAACCACACCCAACAGCAGGTGGAATTGTGCGAGCATAGTTTTGCCGGGATCATCTTCAGAGCAGACTTACACGTGTAAGTTTGTTTAGAAAATTGATGTCACTTAGTCTCCCACAAATGCATGTGACCTATAGCACAAATACTTCCAAAAAGGGCAGTTTTTCAAAGGCATTTTTGTGTATCATTGGGCTCTTTGAAAATTGCCTACTCTCGCTGCATGTAAAAGCATGAATGTAGCACCAGTACACGTGTACTTTGATGTGCAGAGAGAGGAGGCATTTCTCTGGGCAGAGCTGGGGAGGGGATTAGCACTTAGGTGCATATGCACACTAGGGATGTAAATCGTTTTTTGACGATTTAAAATATCGTCCGATATATTTTAAATCGTCAAAAATCGTTAGAGGCGATATTTAATAGGAATTCCCCCGATTTATCGTCAAAAATCGTAAATCGGGGGAAGGGGGAGGGGAAGGGGAGGGCGGGAAAACCGGCACACTAAAACATCCCTAAAACCCACCCCGACCCTTTAAAATAAATCCCCCACCTCCCGAACCCCCCCAAAATGTCTTAAATTACCTAGGGTCCAGTGGGGGGTCCCGTTGTGATCTTCCACTCTCGGGCCACCGGTGGGTTGATAGAAATGGCGCTGGCGCTACCTTTGCCCTGTCATATGACAGGGCAAAGGTAGCGCCGGCGCCATTTTGCTTCCTGTCCCCCGACGTCACGAGCGTAGGAGATCACTCCCGGACCCCCGCTGGACCCCCAGGGACTTTTGGCCAGCTTGGGGGGGTCAGGAGGCCCCCCAAGCTGGCCAAAAGTCCCTGGGGGTCCAGCGGGGGTCCGGGAGCGATCTTCTACGCTCGTGACGTCGGGGACAGGAACCAAAATGGCTCTGGCGCTACCTTTGCCCTGTCATATGACAGGGCAAAGGTAGCGCCGGCGCCATTTTCTATCAACGCACTCGTGGCCCGAGAGTGGAAGATCACAACGGGACCCCTCCACTGGACCCCAGGTAATTTAAGACATTTTGGGGGGGTTCGGGAGGGTGGGGGATTTATTTTAAAGGGTCGGGATGGGTTTTAGGGATGTTTTAGTATGCCGGTTTTCCCACCCTCCCCCGATTTACGATTTACACGATATTTTAAAAAACAAAACCGCGACGATACGATTCCCTCCCCCCCCAGCCGAAATCGATCGTTAAGACGATCGATCACACGATACACATCTCTAATGCACACAGTTACATAAATACAAATAAGCATACATGTGTAATTTCACTTTAAAAATTAGCCACAGCACTGTGCACATACTTTTTCCAACCTGGTTTTTAAATGGAATTTTTTCCTTTGAAAACTGATGTAAAGTTTACCTGGGAAAAAGTACCTGTAGGACTTTACACTTCTGTGTACAGTTTGAATGTTGCCTTCTAATTTATAAAAATGCATATATATTCTAAATTATTCCAAGATTATTTCAGAATAAAACTCTTTGTATTACTTACTTCACTTTTCCGGAATGATTTCCTAAATTCCCATTTCTCCTTAGGCAGGCTACTCCATTACTCGGACAGGGAAAATGCTTCTCATTTGCATCCCGTTATTAACGAAATGCCAGTAACATCTGCCCCAGAGAACACCGCCTCATTATACGCCTTAACTTCCTATACGTCCGATTGGTTACTGTCTGCCGTTCTCACCACCCCACCCCTGCATACAATCTTCCTACACTGAGGTCATGAACAAACCAAATCATTTCTCTTTTGTTTCCTGTGATACAGTTAAGATCACTTCCTTTATAAAGCATCAGTATTCTTCTAATTAATATTTTGTAACCAAAGGTTAAGAATTAAAGAAGGGGGAGGTATACATTTTTTTATATATATACACATGTTCCTTGGGGAGTCTCTAGCTGGGACTCTAGTTAGGAGTAAAGAGAAATAAGGCTGAGTCTCTAGTTAGGAGTAAAGAGAAATAAGGCTGGGGGTGTCCCAGAGCTGACTTCAGTGCTAGCAGGAAAAAAAAAAGAAAGAAAGAAAAGCTCCAGAAAGCTTAGAAGCCTAAAAGGAGGTGAGGAGATAATCAGCAGATGTGCAGGCAGCTAGGGGAATTTCTTTCCTTTCTCTTCAGCTACAAGAGGTTGGGACTGAAAAAAGTGGGCTAAGAAGGAAATGCAGAGCTGTGGAGATTTTTGCTTACATTTTACAAGAGGCAGCACTGCTAGTGCTATGGAAAATTCCTGCCTGTGTGTAGGTAAATGTGCTAGCCCCCTCCTTCTTGTGTGCACGTGCTGAAAAGAAGCTGTGAACAGGCTGGGGAAATATCACATTTCAGTACTCCACTAATCAAGTAAGCCAGATCCCATCCAGATGTGTAATTATACTCAAACATTCCCCAAAGCGTGTCCCTACAACTTTATACAAAGAAAGGGGCGTTATTGGCTAACTGTAGATTAAAATTTGTTCTAAAATACCCTTGGGAACTATTTAAACTGAGGTCAATCCTAGTGCACTGACCTCACTGAAGGGGCGCAATCTAGAAATGAATCAGTCTGGCTTTGATCAAGTGAGAAGGCAGAAGGTGACAGACTTTATCTTTTCTGAGACTGCTCTAAAGTACCAGAAAACTTCTAAAACTGAGCACAGAGAGGACAGGCATATCGTTCTGTGGGAAAGTTTTGTATGGATGTGAGTGTTTAGCAAAAAGTGTGTCTTTGAAATTGCAGTCAAAAGTAAGAAATAGGTTCAGGAAAGTCAATTACTTGTCTAAACATTTTGGTGGACACACAGGATTTGAAGTCCACCTTTGATAAACAGAAATAGAGAGTTTGTTATGAGATGGATTTATAGCTAAGCTCTCATTTTCATTGGATAAAATCAGAGATATATTGTGTTCCTAAATATTGTATAGATGTAAGGGTTAAATTAAGAGTTTCCCTGAACAGAAACAACTCATATACAAAGGAAAAGAAAAGAATCACAGGTTTTAGATGCCAGATTCCTTAATATTGAAACCTGTGTAATAAGTGACAGTGTGAATTTGAGAACCATTCTTAAACTTAGAATAATCTTTGATAGCAAGTAGGAGAATACACAGTATGGAAAAGAGATGCTCGCTCATGTATGGTGAGGATTATTTTCACACTTTCTTTCACTCACCTCTCACACTATTACCACAGTGCACTGAGTAAAGGGTCAGGTGCTCATCAATATGTAGTTACAACCAGTGGCTGTATATTTATATATGTAATCTGAGAAGATGCCAGCAAGTATTTTCATATTGGAGATGTTATAAGTATTAAAGCACTATTATCTGTACTTCTGTGTACTCTGCCTAAATTCTTAACCTGGTGCACAGTGATGACGCACAGTGTCAGACTGTTTCCACCTAAGATAAATAACAAAATGGTTCCTCTCACATTAGAAACAGCTCTGCTGTTTGTCACCCCTATTTTTGACCTATGGACAACCCCCATCTTTGTATGAAGTTGTAGAAAATTATATCTGGGAATTTTGAGACATTGTTTGAGGCTGAGATGGAATCTGAATTTCTTTATGAGTGAGAATCCACTCATAAAGAAATGTATCAGTCCACTAGCCCTTTCACATAATGTATCAGTCCACTAGCCCTTTCACATAATTTTCCCTCCAGCACTGGCTCACAAAATGGTGTCACCAGTTCATTTGCATAGACACAGATACTTTCCTCAGGAATCCAGTGACAAAATGGAGTTTGATTTTTTCTCTTTTACTGAGAAAATTTGTTTGAGAATCCAAATTTCTCTCTTCCAAATAATTTGGAAAGGACTTTGAAGTGATTCACAGCCTTTTCCAGTGTTTCAGATTCCCTCTGTACCATAAAACCTACTTCCTATACCATAGTATATTTAAAAATTCCCACTCAGACTTTGCTAGCATTTTAGTCCCAGACTTTTCACCCTTTTACCCTGTTTTGGGTCCCCTTTCTCACACTCTCCTTGTTTTCACCATTTTTTGATTATTTTGCAGATGCTGCTGATCCCGGAAGAAGGAACCATGCTCCGCCCCCACGGCCGACACTTTTGATGTCAGAAAAGCGCGCCGGGGGGCATAAAAGCGTGGCAACCGGACCGGAGGACTGTGCAGTCAGCCAGCTGCCTCGGAGGACACCAGAGGCACTTATTTCTCATGCTCTCTCCCTGTTTTCACCATTTTCTGATTATTTTGCAGACGCTACCAATCCCGGAAGAAGGAACCGCGCTCTGCCCCCACAGCCGATGCTTTTGACATCAGAAAAGCGCGCCAGAGGGCATTAAAGCGTGGCAACTGGACCGGAGGTGCCGCACGCCGGAGTCGCGCACCAAAGGAATGCAACAAAGGGGCATGCCCCTTTGTACGCCCCTTCATATGCCCTGAGAAGGAAAACGACCAAACAGCAAAATACATCTCTTGTAAAACAAACATGGCGAATGATGGTCAAGAGAGATATCCAATTCAGGTTTGCTCTAACAAAGGAAAGTATGGAAACAGATACATAAGTAAAACCAAAAATCGGGACAACCCAAGAAAAAATAAGAACATCAACTCGAATAATCTTATCCAAATCAAAAGAAACAATATTAATGTGAATAAATGTGTGATGTTGACATTTTTACTTGTCAACGCACAATCAGTATCAAAGAAATTCCCAATAATCGCAGGCTTACTATATGACATCAAACCGAGCTTTATAGCAATTACAGAGTCATGGTTAAAAAAATCGGACACAGTCCTAAAAAACCAGATAGCGAACAAAAATTATGATGTCTTTTCAATTCCCAGAATAAATAGAAGAGGTGGTGGATAAGTACTAATTATTGAAAAGAAATTCAAATGCAAATTACTATCCTTCACACCTCCAATAAATCATGAAATCGCCATCTTTGAAACTAGTAATCTACAAATCTGCCTTATTTACTGAATTGACTCAAAACAGCCACCACGCATTGCCTATAACTCAATATCTCTATTTGACACTTTTATCAGAGACAAAGATTCCAAATGTGTGGGATCCATAAAAATGAACTTGTTTTTCTGATGCACAACCACACATTTACACGGATATTTTAAACAGAACGTTGCTTCCAGGTCAGGCACCTTTTGCCTTAATTGGTGAAACTGCTTACGTCTAATTTGTGTGCTGCGTGCCACATCAGCGATGGAATACCTAACCTCTTTGCCCACGAAAGGAAAAATCCTGACAAGAGAAATATTTTTTAAACACCCAGTCTTTATCCTTTTTGGAACAAAAGGAAACAAATAAAGGAAGTTTAACTGGGACACCATCAATCGATGACTCCAAAAACTTAGAAATGTTACGAGTATTTGTCAATAGCATATCCATATCATCATCTACATTAAGCACCTTCTTAATTCTAGGCCAATAAAACATTTTTTTAAATTGCTATCTCTTTATCAAGAGGGAAAATCTAAAACCTGATGGATATATTTATTAAATTGTTCCAGAGGAGACAGGAGCCTTATCATAGGAAAATTAAGTAATCCTAAATTCATAGATTTTTTTTTAACATAAAGCCTCTAACTGAATATGTATTAAGAGACTATCTTTTATATATGAGGCCCCTGTAGCCTGAAAGACAGAGGTCTGTGGAGATAAAATAGATACCGATGTCTCAAGAGATAATGAGATTCACATTGTTCTAATGTAACCTTAGAATTCCCCCACATAATTTGAAAATTGTTGTAGTGTATTTGACAGATTTTTGTCCATTTTAGCTACAGCTTTTCAAACATCTTTTAGAGTCACTTGAGATATTTCAATAGATTCCTCTACTTCAGAAAGCTGTAAATTACTTATCGAATCACCCACATCTTGCTGCATAACAATAGGAAATGAGAGAGAGCAGCACTGGTATCCAAACAGATGATTCAGTTTGACCTGAGGGCTGAGGTAGTGGAAGATTCTGGCCCAGGCTCAAAGAAGCTCCAGAAATCTCCAAAACTTCTGCATTTTTGCCCAACATGGGCTATTATCCCAGATGCTGTACGTGGTCATCCATAGGACCATATACTAAGCCTATACTTGGAGATGAAGTCCAAGGTTTGCTTTTCCTTTTCTTGCCTATATAATCAAGTGAACAAAATAGGTAGGAAATGCCAATAGAAAAAATTAGAAGGGGCACACGGCATGCCCCCGGGGCTCAGTTGAAATAGGCCTGGTCAGAGGAAGTGACATTGAGGGATGTTTCGGGGGGAGGCAGGCACAAGACTGGAACAGCCTTACCACTCGACACTGTCACCACCTTCAGGCCTCCACTGCAAACTCTGGTAAGTCTCTGCAGAAGCCCTGCCCTCTCTTCTATGATGTTTTATCTGGATAGTCTCCAGTATATTTTAGGACATGCCTTTGGTCTTTTAGCAGAGGTTTATGTATTTCTAACAAAACTTCTTCAGTTTTGTTGTCCACCACTAAAGAGCATAACTCAACAAATTACATTCTAAGAGCAATGATATTATGCAGCCCTTCACAAGGTTATGCAGGCTTTTATTGTATTTTATTATATTTTGAATATTAGATTAAAAAAGCCCCTATACATTTATCCTCATATAAGTATATGACTATCATTTTTATAACTATATGTTGTAGAGTGGCAAATCACAGTCAATTTTTCTCATTCTGTACATTTGTAACTTTGAGATGTTAAGAATATGAAGATGGATGGTACTAATTCAAAAAAACCCAGTATCAATAAGAAGTATCTATAATAAAAACCTATAACACTTACAAATAGTTCTAATAACTATTCAATGAATATAATTCAATAAATTATAGGCCTCATCATCCATGTGTTAGCTGTTAGGTGTAGGTAGGCTATACTGTATGTACCCTGGAAGAGAGAAGGGGCAGGGGAGATATGATACAGACCTTCAGATACCTGAAAGGTTTTAAAGATGCACATACTTCAAACCTTTTCTGTTGGAAAGAAATCAGTAGAACTAGGGGTCACAAAATGAAACCCCAGGGGAGATAACTCAGAACCAATGTCAGGAAATATTATTTTATGGAAAAGGTGGTAGATGCCTGGCATGCCCTTCTGGAGGAGGTGGTAAACACAAAAACAGTCAAAGAATTCATAGGGGAATGGGATAAACAATGTGGATCCCTAAAGGCTGAAGGATGAAAATGAAGAAAAGTGTGTATAGGGTAACCTGCTCAGTGGCGGTTACTACCCTAAACAGTATGTATGGGGAATACTATTCTTAACCAATAAGCCTTGATGCTTTTGATGCAACTGCACTCTGCTTTAGAGATGTGAATCAGAACCAGTATCGGTTCAGATTCCGGTTCACATCGTGAAATTTTTATCTTGCAGTCCGGTCGGGTTTTCTTTATCAGCTGCGCCCGAGCCAATAACCAAAAAATACAGCCGACTCTTTAAAATGAGTTTGTTAGTATCCCCCCACCCTCTGGACCCCTCCAAAATTTTTTTAAATACCTGGTGGTCCAGCAGGGCTCCCGGGAGCATTCTCCCAAGCTCAGGCTGTCGGCTGCCAGTAAACAAAATGGCGCCGATGGCCCTTTGCCCTTAGCATGTGACAGGGTATCCGTGCCATTGGCCGGTCACTGTCACATGGTAGGAGCAATGGACAGCCGGCGCCATCTTTAAAAATGGCACGGGCCATCCAGTGCACCTACCATGTGACAGGGGCCGACCAATGGCACCGATAGCCCCTGTCACATGGTAAGAGCAAAGGGCCATCGGCGCCATTTTGATTAGTGGCAGCCGACAGCCCGAGTGCGGGAAAATGATCCCGGGACCCCCGCTGGACCACCAGGTATTTAAACATTTTTTGGGGGGTCCGGAGGGTGGGGGGATACTAACAAACTCATTTTAAAGGGTCAGGTTGTGTAGGTTGTGTCCTTTCTTCCCACCCCACCCCCTCCCCATAATGATAAGAAAACCCACTAAATTAATCGTGGGGTTTCCTATCGCTATCGGGGACCCCCCGATATCTGACGATATTGAAAATATCGGACGATATTGAAAATATCGGACGATATTTTCAATCGTCAGATAAATGATTCACATCCCTACTCTGCTTTGACATTGCTCGCTGCTTTGATGGTGGGGGAAGGGGAATTGAATTAAGAGGACAATCAACTCGGGCCCCAACTTTTATGGTCTTGGGTACTGATACGCAGACATAGGGAAAAATGCACAGGACTGCTTCTATGGCCAAGTTCAAAAGCAAAGCACATCAAGCAGCATTGTCTGAATTTTCAAGAAGGCTCCTCACCCAATAAAAATGTTGCTTTGTTAATATATAAGGTTTGGAGATAACCTGCATGGAGTGGCAGTTATTACTCTTAACATAAGACATGGGGTATCCTGCATGGAGTAGCAGTTACTACCATAAGAAACTAGCTGGTCAGACTGGATGAAGCATTTGATCTTTTTCTGCCATCAGTACTATGTTGTTATATTTCTATACATATATAAACCCCTAAAGTAAATACAAAGTGAATAAAGTGAAAATCCATTACAGACAAATGCTTAGCCAACACACACACACACATATATATATACTCACACATTGCCCTGTTTGGCAAGGAAATCTTTTTCCAAGGGACTCCTCTTGCCTTAAAAAACCCACTGTGAGAATTCATAACCCATTAAAATATTAAACACTTTCTTCTGTGCTGTTCACCTCCAAGCACTGCCACTTGAATAACTACTGGAATTGTTTATAAAAGTGTTTTATTATTGATGCTGCTTTTTGTATTAGTGAACTATTGTTACCATCCATCTTAATGTTGTTGCTTCTTTCCACAGCGGTCATACCCCTCTTTTCTTAGTTAGTAATAACTTTGAGTTGTTGCCATTGCTTGCATTGTGCTACAGAAATTATAATGGTTGTCTGATACAGTGGATTAAGTTACCTATTATTCTAACATGCAAACCCCTAAACAAAGGCACATAAAATATTCATGGACAGTCATTTATTTTGTGGTCTGTGACTGTGGATGTTAGGGTGCTTTTCATAGTTCTATATATACAATGAATGCAATGTTGCTCTGCTATTGCCATCCACCAAATTAATGTATGGGATCATTAAAATCTTTATCTACTGGTATTCTGCCAGAAGGTTCCTCATACCTGCTGTGCTAAACTGTTTGAGGAATAGGTCTGTAATTTAGCTCCTGTTTAGCAGTGTGTGTGTGGGAGGGGGGATTGGTTCAATTGCTGTGCAGTAGAATAGGCAGATAAGTACTTTCATTAAAAGAATAATTTACATATGACAGCAGCTTTCCTCAGGTCTAGTATGCTTCTCCATATCGCATTCATTTTCCAGTTATAAGGACATTTTGATTTGGTCCAAAGGGTATTCTTCATAACTAGGCTGTACATCTCTGATTTCTGCATTAAATCAGTTCCTTGCTTATTGCACATGAGAAAGCGAACCTTTTCACTGCATCTCAATAAAAAGGCAAAGTCTTAATTTCAGATAAAAATATGCTTCTTTCCAACAAAGTGCTACTGATGTAACCATTTTAATTTCTGTGAAGTATTGCACTGCTGGATCTGAGATTGTAGGTGATGTTAAATATGCTACAATAAATTAACACAGACATTTTTTTGCTACACATTTTATTGGTATTTCTGTCTTTGGGCCATTCTGCTCTGTTGACAATGTTGGTCCCTGATTGCTTAAAAGGCTCTTCTAGGCTGGTTACAAACTGAGACACGGTAGTTTTACAGAAACACCACCAAAATCTACAAAGAAACAGATTCTTATTTAGGAGGTCCCCCTTTAACATAAAGTCCCTAAACAATTATAAACAATGAAACAGTTCTTACTCTTAGGATAGGGTTTATAAGGAAGGCTACTGCCTTGGATTGCAAGTGAGGCCTTTTTATGATGCAGTGGCAGAGCCCAACATTAACCTGGACTAGGGCTCCAGATTTTCAGGACAAGCCGTTCCAGGCCTGGCTTTCCTCCTAGAGAGAGGCTGCATGCACATCGAGCTCTGATAGCAGTGATTTCAAAACCTTTATTTTCATTTACTTACCTTTGGAATTTTGACATATTTTACTTCAGTTTGTGTTCAGGCATCAGTCCTCACCGTTACTTAGAGTTTAATTCATTTATTTAACCTTTTATTTGATTTATCCTCCCTGTCCTCTCCCTCATTTTCCCCTATTTAAACTTATACCCCTTTATTCCTTTTTCTCTCCTACAGTTTCCCTGATACTATAATAAGTTATGTTATTATAACTATTCCATAATATATTATCTATATATATCTATTTATTTATATTTGTATAACCTGTTTTTGTTAATGCATTTAACTGTTTTAATGTATTGGTTCCCAGTTGTTTTCATACTGTTTTATGTACAACGCAATTGCGTATTTTTTCGTTCTCTGTACACCAACGTGATATCTCTGATGAGCGGCGGTATATAAAAACCAATAAATAAATAAATAAATAAATAAAAATAAAATTTGTTTGTTTGAGGGGAAGGCAGCTCCTCTGCCTTCTCTTGTATACTCACTGTAGCCTATCTCCCCTTCCCCCATTAACTTACACACACACACACTTTTCTTAGTTTCAGGATGAAATTTTAGTTAGGCAGGGACAATATTTGAGGGATTTAATTTTAGGGCGAGTCTTGTTTCATGCAGGGTTAATTTCAAAGCACATTTCCTTTCTAGTTTTAAATTCTGTTGGTTTCTTTCCTTCAACCTCCCATTGGAGCTGAAGGGAGAGCTTTATTTCAGCGGTTTTCTTTAATTTAGTTATTTAATTTCAACCCTTCCCCAACAACTGCCTTTTCTGATTTTATTTTAGTTTTATAATTTATAAGAGCACAAGCTCTTACCTTTTATTTTCTTTGTTTAATCACTGAGGCTCTGGGAGGGGGAGGGCTCTGAAGCCCGGCTGAGCTCTCATCAGACACCTGCTGTAAGCCTCCCCGGAGCAGCCAAGAAGCCTTCTTTTCTAAGTAAGTTTTAGTTCCATTTTTTTTTTCTAGTTCTCACTCCCCTGAGCACTCTCGTTTTAATTTTATAGCACAAATGTATTAAAAACTTCACAGTTATTTTATTTTTACACAATTATTAAAAATAAAAAGTCACTTTTTAAGCAATCTCTCACTTCTCTTTTAAGAACATAAGAAATTGCCATGCTGGGTCAGACCAAGGGTCCATCAAGCCCAGCATCCTGTTTCTAACAGAGGCCAAACCAGGCCATAAGAACCTGGCAATTACTCAGTAGAGGCTGCTTCAATCCCAGTCCCCATCTATATCTCTATAGAAAGAACAGCCTGGAAAATGGGGAAGAAGCAGCTTCAAGCAGGCCCTAAGAAAGCTGGGGGGAATAGCTGGAAGTCAATACCAAAGAAGAACATCGGTGACTTTCTGGCTGGCACCCCAAAAGCTGCAGCAAAACCATCAGCTGCACCTCCTATTGCTGTACCCCCTTAAAATGCAGCATCTAACCCAGCAATAGCTAATAATGACATCTCTGCTGTTGCTGGGCACAATACTCCTGTCTCAGCACAGTTATCTGCTGGGGAAGAGACCCCTATTTTAGGGGACCCTTTAGTGACTGGTACTACTACGCCATCCACTGAAAACACCATTCCTGCCTCAGCTCCTTCCACCTTTGAGGTAGCCATTCTGGCTGATACTACCCTTCCATCTACCTCAGAGGTGGCTGTGTCACTGGCCAGAGAGACAAACGGTGTCCCTGCTGCTGTGAAAATTACTAAAATACCCCAGACAACAGCAGGGCAAAGTAAAAATAAAGCTCAGAGCCCATGTTCCTCCCCGGTCATTGCATCCACATCTGCTGCAGTCAAACCACCGCAAACAAGATCTTATACAGATGGTATCAGGTGCAGCAGCTGGTGGCTCTGTCAGGAGAGATCTAGGATGAACACAACAACCAGGATCAGGCAGTAGAACCCCATAACCAATACAATATGTCACCTAACCCTTCCACGAGCTAACCCAGAGGCATGGGGTAAAGTGTCCAGCAATGGGAGGGGCAACTATCGAGGACAACGTCATAGCACTGGCCAATGTGGTGGGTCCTGCAGCCATAGTGACAGCTGTCAGGATGTATGGAAAAATAGTATTTTTCCTCCGTATGCTGACCACCACACATACGGCAATTGTAAAGGGCATAGTTGTGGAGGGAGTCTTCTACCAGTTGAGCCTCTGAAGGTCCTCAGAACCAAGGTGGTACTATCAAATGTACCACCCTATATTCCTGAGGCAGTAATAATGGGTCACCTGTGCACCCTGGGGGAGGTTTGCTCTTCCATCACTGTGATACCCCTGGGATATAAACATAGAACTATACGCCGCATTCTGTTCTATAGTCTGCAGGTGACCATGAAACTGCCTCAGGGAAGGGAGGAAGTGGAAGGCTCTTTTATTATCCCACATAAGGGGGCCCAACAAACACTATCTACTATAGAATAGAGGAGGTGAGGTGCTTCCTATGCTGGGAGGTGGGGCATACTCGCAAAATATGCCCCAAGGCAAAGAAAGCCAATAAGTCTACTGCCCCCGAACTGCCCTCCTCTGCTGCCCCCTCCACCTACAGCTGATACTAACCCTTGGCAGCTAGAAAACCCTCTACACCAAACTCTACCTGTACCTTTGGGGGCCAAGGATCTAACATCTCTACCATCTCTGCTAGGACCCACCCAATTGACACCACTCGGGCCTACTCCTTCACCACCAAAATTGCAGATGCTCATTACTCCAACATAACTGCTAGTGCCAAGGAACAGCAGGCCTTGATAGGGGGCCCTCTAAAACCATCTCATAGGTCCCCAGGCACATCATAGCCAGAACCCCTACTGCCAAGTATGGCAATAATTTGACAATTTCCTCTAGCATGCCAAAAAAAGCTACAAAGAAAATGCAGTCTCTCCACTCACCATCCCAAAGCGGCTTGCTCTCCCCCCAGTACTGTTGAGGCAGCCACCCCTGCAGATTCCACCTCAAAGGGGACTGCCCCCTATGAGTAGGTGGCAGTCACTCCTGCAAATTCTAACTTAGAGGAGACTGATGGGAATATGGCAGCCATCCCTGCGATTTCCATTATGCAGGGGACTGCATCTAATGAGAATGTGGATGCCACCACAATGCTCCCGCTATCAGAAGAGGACTTAGCCACCCCTCTTCCCAATTTCAGCAGGGGGGATAGGGACAGCTTCTGGAGATTTGGCTGCTGACAAAAAGATAATGGAGCATCTTAAGGAAGGAGAACAAATGCCTTGCCTGTCAATATCCACATCTGAATCCATCCTCATGGAGGAAGCATCGAACACTCCTGACCCCTTCCATGTCACCTCTCCCCTTGATAACACCTCTGCTGGAGGAGAAATAAAGATGGGAAAGGGAGGAGCCAGAGGTGGACTGGTTGTGGGGTAAATGCACAGGGGAGGAAAAGCCTGCTCCCAAAGTCAGGAGGAAGATGTTGGTCCCTTATGAGACAAGGGACTCAGAATCAGACTTTGAGAATCCGGACCCAAATACAAGCAAGGGCCTGGAGCAGAGGCCTGAAACATCAGACCCCAAAGCAGTTAAACCTTCAGAGGCCCAATCCCCGAAACATCAGTTCTCATGGGCAGAGCTTGTCCCCGAGCAGATATCCTTTGGTGAAATCCCCCCTCTGCCATCATGGTTCGGGGGGGGGGGGGGGTGTAAAATCTTCCTCCTGGTAGAACCTCAGAGGAAACTCCTCACCCCTCTCTCCAACTACCACCAGCTTGCCCATAGACCTCTGAATCTCAGGCTGCTGAAGAGGAGAGGAAGAGCCCCCTTGAAGTTACTGCCTGGTCAAGGTTGGGAGGCAGGTCTGACCTCGGTCACAGACACTGAGGTCGAGACAATCAGCAGAGCAGATTTGGTCTCAGGAGAGGTGGAGCCAGAGACAATGGCTGAGGAGGAAGGGATTTCTATATTAGTGACCCCGGACTTGGCCATGGAGACTGGCTCCTCTGAAACACTGGAAAGAGGGGAAGCAACATCTGCAGCCTCCTTAGAGGTTGCTCCTCCTCTCAATAGCCATTCTCCTGAGTTCCCAGTAATGGTGACCATAAACCTTCCTGGAGCAGCTCCTGGAGACGGTGTCTGTCACTTTGCTAGAAGCTTTCTCCTCGGCTCCAGAGGTGCCATACCAAGTGCCTCCAATTTCTACTGCTGGGGAGTCCATGGGTCCCTCACAATCAGAGACACTATCTTGTGGCACTGAGGGACCAATTAAGATTAAGCTGAGGAGGAAGTCTCTCCCTGATCATGGGGAGAGCTTTGAAATCCTCAGCAATGGGGAGGCAAGGGATGATGAGCAGTCAGATAATGAGTCTGTAGGTAGTGCAGAACCTGCAGACTCTGAAGCTCCTTTCACCCCAAAAAGGAGATCCTTCAATTTCTGGAGGGAACCCTGCATCTCAGAAAGAAGGAGCACTTGGCATTGGAGAAGTGGTCAGATGCAGAGTTGCTGCGGCGATCGGTCAGGGCCATTCTCCGTGCAACCATTGGGCCAAATTGTACAGGACAGCCAAACATGTCTATCTCCAAAAGTTCTATATCAGTAAGGACTTGAGAATAACATCGACAGAGGATAGCTTTTAACATAGGCACACTCAATATCAACAGCTGTAGGGTGGGGTTTTGGAGACTCCAGGTACTTAGCTTCTTGTGAGAGGAGAAGTGTGCCTTGAGCTTCCTCCAAGAAACCCACACCACTCCAGCATATGAGGCCAACTGGCTGCTGGAGTGGCATAGAAGTGTCTTCTTTAATCATCTGACTGCTACATCTTGTGGGGTGGTGACACTGTTTGCAGAGACCTTTCAGCCTGAGGTGCTTTATGTGAAGGCCACCATGCCTGGAAGACTGCTGCACGTCAGGGTCCAGCTTGAGTGTGGCATCATTAATTTCATTAAAGTGTACGCTCCGAGCACAGGGCAGCAGTTATTCAGCCAGATGATAACCTATCTTGACAGATTGGATAACACCAAAGCTATGGTGCTCGGGGGTGATTTTAACTGTACCCTCAAGGCCCTGCACAGGCACAGCCAAGAACCATACCAGGGCTCATTTGCTGTCCTGAAGGAGTTAGTTTGCCGCTTCTCCCTGGTTAATGTCTGGTGAGAACACCACCCCAAGTCCTTTGGTACCTTCACCTTTGTCAGGGTGAGGAGGGGTGGAGTCTAAATCTCAAATTGACAGGTTTTATATATCTAGCCACTTGATGTTACGATCCCGGTCAAGTGCCATTAGACTGGTGCCATTCATGGATCACAGTGCAGTGACTGTGATGGTAGGGTTGGAGTCAGCAGAGCCTTGAGTAGCCTATAGGCCTTTCAACAACTCCTTACTAGAGGACCTGGGCTTTGTGATGTTGGTTCGGGAATTTGGGGATGATTGGCATAGCTATGAGGCAGACTCTTCCTCACTGAGTCGGTGGTGGGATGTGAGGAAGGTCTGTCTCAAGATCCTCTGTCAGAAGTATGCCAGCAGTGCCAGCAGGAGGTGCGATGCTGGGATCGAGTATCCTAAGGGAGAAGTGCTCGATCTTGAGAAGTACCTACCTGCACTTGGGGACCAAGGTCTGCAGAGCCTGTTATTAAGAAGCAGCACACCCTCCAGGACCTAATTCAGTGTTGAAACTAAGGGGTTTACTTCAGGTCATGCATCCAAATCCTTTGGGAGATGGATCGTGGCTCATGCTTCTTCTACAGGTTGGAGAAGAGAAGGAAGACCAAGAAGCAGATAGCATGCCAGCTGTCAGCAGAAGGGACTCTCCTTAATGATCCAGAGTGTATTCAATCCAGAGCAAGATAATTCTACTCAGCACTGTTCTCTCTCAATCTCATTGACCTGGATGCCTGTAGGGTTTTATGGGAAGGGCTTCTCACAGTCAGTAGGGTGACAGGGAGTGATTGGACACACCTCTTGGTCTCGCCCAGCTTTTTGAAGCTCTAGGTCTGATGCCCTACAATAAGTCTCCCAGTATTGATGGGCTGAATGTGGAGTTCTGTTCTCACTTCTCAAATGAGCTAGGGCCTGACCTCTTGAGAGTCCTAGATGAAGCCCTCGAGACCGGGCATTTACCATTGTCATGCCACCAAACAGTGTTAACCCTGATACCTAAGAAGGAGTACCTGCATGACAAGAACTGGCACCCAGTCTTGCTGTTCAGCACAGACTATAAAATCATAGCTAAAGCCATTTTGCTGTGGCTTAAGTCTGTGCTAGCCAAATTGATTCACTCCAACCAGTCCTACACGATCCTGGGCTGGACCATATTTGATAACATCTATTTGGTCCGGGATCTGATCCATCTCACTCGCAGGACTGGTCTGCTGATCACCCTTCTCTCTCTAGACCAAGAGAAGGCATTCAACAAGGTGGATCATGGATACCTCATGGAAACCCTGTAGGCATTTGGTTTTGGCCCACACTTCTTGGGTCTTTTCTAACTCCTGTACAGCTCTGCAGAGTGCCCCGTGAAAATCAATTGGTCCCTAACAGCACCTCTGGCACTCAGATGAGGACTATGTTAAGGGTGACCCTTGTCAGGACAACTTTATGCACTGGCCATTGAGCCTTTCCTGCACCTCCTATGCAGGAGACTCACCGAGCTAATGCTGCCTTCATCTTAACTTTGTTGAGTTCCTAGTTAAGTTTAATTTACTAAGGGAGCTGGAATTAGAGAACTTTAAATTTACAGGTGTATTTACTAATCAGTCTGGTAGTGTCCTACAAGGAGATGATTAAACTCTCAATAAGGGCTGGTGTAATAGTATGATTTAGATAAGAACCTGATTGATTTTTTATGAGAAAGTGTCTCTTGCCTAAAAATCAAGGGTTGAGATAGGGGTGAGTGGGTGGGAAAGAGACAGTAGAATTAAATCCCTCTGGCTTGCTTATTATCTCAGACACATACAAACTCTAAAGAATATATCCCACTATTACACCTCTTTCCAAACGTTTTTAGTCATAAGGTTTCCCAAAGCTATAATTACCAAGCCTCTTCAATCACCATTAAATTGATCTTCACTCAAAGGATTGAAAGGTTTGAGATTCATGGAGTTGATTTGCCTGGATCTCTTCACTATGACATAAGAACATAAGAAATTGCCATGCTGGGTCAGACCAAGGGTCCATCAGGCCCAGCATCCTGTTTCCCACAGAGGCTAAACCAGGCCACAAGAACCTGGAAAGTACCCAAACACCAAGGTGAACCCGTGCTACTGATGCAATTAATGGCAGTGGCTATTCCCTAAGTAAACTTGGTTAATAGCAGTTAATGGACTTCTCCTCCAAGAACTATCCAAACCTTTTTTGAACCCAGCTACACTAACTGCACTAACCATATCCTCTGGCAATAAATTCCAGAGCTTAATTGTGCATTGAGTGAAAAAACATTTTCTCCGATTAGTCTTAAATGTGCTACTTGCTAACTTCATGGAATGCCCCCTAGTCCTTCTATTATCCGAAAGTGTAAATAACCGATTCACATCTACTTATTCAAGACCTCTAATGATCTTAAAGACCTCTATCATATCCACCCTCAGCAATCTCTTCTCCAAGCTGAACAGCCCTAACCTCTTCAGCCTTTCCTCATAGGGGAGCTGTTCCATCCCCTTTATCATTTTGGTTGCCCTTCTCTGTACCTTCTCCATCGCAACTATAGCTTTTTTGAGATGTGGTAACCAGAATTGTACACAGTATTCAAGGTGCAGTCTCACCATGGAGCGATACAGAGGCATTATGACATTTTCCGTTTTATTAACCATTCCCTTCCTAATAATTCCTAACATTCTGTTTACTTTTTGGACTGCTGCAGCACATTGAGCTGACAATTTCAAAGTATTATCCACTATGATACCTAGATCATTTTCCTGGGTGGTAGCTCCTAATATGGAACCTAACATCGTGTAACTACAGCAAGGGTTTTTTTTTCCCTATATGCAACACCTTGCCCTTGTCCAAATTAAATTTCATCTGCCATTTGGATAGCCGATCTTCCAGTCTTGCAAGGTCCTCCTGTAATGTATCAAAATCCACTTGTGATTTAGCTACTCTGAATAATTTTGTATCATCTGCAAATTTGATAACCTCACTCATCACATTCCTTTCCAGATCATTTATAAATGTATTAAAAAGCACCACTCCAAGCATACATCCCTGAGGTACTCCACTGTTTACCCTAATCCACTGAGAAAATTGACCATTTAATCCTACTCTCTGTTTCCTGTCTTTTAACCAGTTTGTAATCCTTGAAAGGACATCACCTCCTATCCCATGACTTTTAGTTTTCTTAGAAGCCTCTCATGAGGGACTTTGTCAAACGCCTTCTGAAAATCCAAATAGCAAATGTTGCTTACCTGATGTAACAGGTGTTCTCATAGGACAGCAGGATGTTAGTCCTCACAAATGGGTGACATCGAGGATGGAGCCCTGTACGGAAAACTTTTCTGTCAAAGTTTCAACAAGCTTTGACTGACACTAGCACACTGGGTGCACTGAGCATGCCCAGCCTGCAATTATCCCTGTGAGCCACAGGTGTCTCCCTCAGTCTCGTCTTATAGCTAAAAAGCGCAAGCGAAACTAAAATAAAAGTATACAGACCCAACTCCGCGGGGTGGCGGGCGGGTTTCGTGAGGACTAACATCCTGCTGTCCTGTGAGAACACCTGTTACATCAGGTAAGCAACATTTGCTTTCTCACAGGACAAGCAGGATGGTAGTCCTCACAAATGGGTGAGTACCGAGCTGAGGATGCCCGGGAATGCACCAGATACACCGCAGATGCGCAAAGGCGTAACGACTGAGGTGGAAATGGGAACGGAGGGCATCCGCAACACCATAATGGGTTCGTGGAAGGATGTTGGGTAGTGAATTGAAAAAAGTAAGAGTAGGCGGACTGGCCAAACATGGAGCATGCCGGCTAGTCAAATGTAAGCAATAATAGGCTGCGAAGGTATGGAGAGGACTCCAGGCTGCAACCTGATAAAAAAGTACAAGCAGCAGTAACCAAAGGGAAGCTGTTAAGGCTAAGACGGACACAACAGTATGTGGATACCCACAGTGTTGTAGTGAAATGTCTGCTTGTTGGTAGGAAAGGAAATATAGACCACTTAATCAGAAGGATTAGGTCTGTGTGGCCACTGGAAGTAGCAGCTTGACCCTTGCATGAAGGAAAGAGTCAAGTGGAATTCACATGGAATGCAGTGCAATGTAGATAGAATGTAAGCGCAGCATTACTGTCCAGGAATGTGGAAAACCCAGTCTCTCCCTAGGGCGAGAGAGAGAGGTTAGGAAAAATTAATAGAGTATTTCCTGAGGAAAGGAGATACAACATCTACCTGAAAAGGATAGAAAGTTGAATGCGTAGAACTACTCAGTGGCAGAGGAACGGAGTCAGGTGAGTATGGAAAGAGTGCATAACTCACAGACCCTGCTGGCAGGAATGACATTAAGAGGGAAAGAAGTTCCCTTGCCAAACTGTGGAAGAGAGGAATGGAAAGGCTCAAATGTAGAATGTATGAGACTTATAAGGAGAATATATATGTTCATTCCGTGATTAGAGAAATAGAGGCGGCTTGATCAGTGGATAATCCATGGTAAGCCGACTCAGAGAGGATTACCGAAAACGGGAACCCAACTCCCAAAACGATACACCTCCTAAGAGAAAGGTGTATCTATGTGGAGGATGTCTGGAGAACAGAATCCGAGGGAGTAAGAAAAAATGGTGGAAAAGTAAAAGGGGTAATACCTCTTTTTTTTTTTTTTTTTTTTTTTTTTAGCGTCAGGAGGTAAAGCCTGCCATATTAAACGGCAAGATTTATGTTTAGAAGGTTTTGTGACGCTACCAGAACCTAAGAACATCAGTAAGTCTATGATTTGGGACTGACTGGTGAGAGAATAAAAGGTTACTGATATGATGGATTGAGAAGTATGGGAAAGCATACTGATCTCAGTCAGGGAGTGGGGAAAAGAATACTGAACCCCATCCCAGTTCAACATTAGAAGAATGCTGGCTACGAGAGGCAGCAGAAGAGATATATTGAAGAGGCCTTTGATGGAAGAAAAGGCATCTAAGGGAACGCATAGGAAACATGTGCAGGGAGCAGAACCTGTGCATCGTATGGAATGATGCAGACGCCGAGGAAAGTTTAGTTAAACTCAGCGTTAAAAGATTTGCCCTGTACACATGTAATTGAGACCATTCGAGAGGATAGAACCTGCGTGGAGAAGGTCTGATAGAGCGTTCATTAAATCTCTTAGATATGTGGCCCAAGGACGCATGAAGTGAACAAGGGCCAAGGGTAGAGCTGCGCAGCTGTCTAGCAGAGCAGCTAAGAGGTAATGCGTGCTTATGAGTTGGAAAGCACATTGTCCCTATGCTGTCTGTCTGTATGCACAAAGAATTGTTGCAAAAGCAGTATTGGAAGGCATAAGGGCATAACTCATGGGTGCAACGTCCAGGAAGTTTATGAGAAACTATGCTGGAGTGCAATAGATGCATAATGGGTTGACAGCTTTCAGGAGAAACTTTATAACCCTAAGGAATTGCGAGCATGAGTCGAAGGAGACTAGGTCCTAGTTCGAACTGGGATAAGAATCAGGGACGAAAGCAATGAAACCACTTAGGTCCATTGAGTATAGAATGTCACTGAATATAACCCATAGCAGTTTTGAATTATGAGAAAAATGCATAGTGGGAAGAAACCCCATAGCCCAACCATGAAAAGTTGAAAGGTTGAGGTTATGGAAAATATGCGCAGGGACATATAACAATGTATCAGAATGTCTGTGCGCATGCTGGACAAGAGGGTCTTAAGACTGTGGTGTCCAGAAGTGTTACAGAAGGGATTTATGGCAGTGACAGTAATCCCAGTTAGTAAATGTATAGTGAGTCCTGAAAAAAGTGAGAGCTCCTTGCATGTACTGAAAGTGGTTAGCAGTAGTCTATGCAAGGAAAGTGAATGATGTTACACTCCGCAGAGAAAACAGCATTCACCAACAGTGATGCAAGAGACAGTTCACTTACCGAAGCTGGTGCCGGCGGCAGAGCTTGGGGTTGTAATGTTGACTCACCATAAAGCACATAGAAACATTAAAATAATGTACTTACTGCAGTATGGAGTGATGGTAACCAAAGATACCATTGTACCTGTGACGTCTAAAGAAAGTTGGATTTTCTTAGGTCCAGGATGTGCGGAGAGTAACTATTTTCTGTTAAAAGAAAGAATAGTGCAATTAAAACTCCCCAACCCCCCTCCCTTCTCCCCTCTGCACTTCGTAGCTCCTGGGGGAGTGTACCAGGACTTTGGTACAAGGTGGGGTGGCCGCTCTGATATCTGACCAGATGGGAGACCAGGAGGTGTCCCAATGGAGGATATCATGTAGGCTCCTGCAGGTGTGTGAGCGGTAAGTGGTACCCGCATTTCTGTATGCTGTACAAGGAGACACTGAGACCTGTGGCCAGGCCTCAAGGTGGACTTGTACATGGGGCAATGGTTGCTGAATCTCATGTTTAGCAGATCAGCCAATGCAGCTGGACCTTGGTTGGGAGGGAACCAAGAGTCAGAGCATTGGTCGGCACAGGGACTTGTTACTGACAAGAGAAGAAGCCCTGCTGCAATCCCAAGAAGATAGAGGGGTTCTCCTGATATTGTGGCTAACATAGCGATATGTGACACTAATACAGTTCTAAAAGGCACATGACCCAGAACTTTTCGAACCACGGTCCGAATGGGAGAACACAACTCTAGGGGAATGCCGCCGAAGCGGGTACTTACCATCCGACGTGGATCGCCGCAAGACAAGCCGGTGAAGATTGTTGACTCCGACGGTCTCCGGAGTCCTCGAGGGTAAGGCCGGGGACGTAAACGTCCATCTCGCTCTGAAACCCGGTATGGTGGCACAGGTACAGAGGAGACAGGCCAGGCGTGAGTGGCGTTTAGACTGCTAAGTGTAACAGATGGCCATAGTCCCACACCACTTGACGGTGGGGCACGCCAGGAACAGAGGAGCCCTAACGGAACTCATGTTCCCTTCCCTCGTCACAGCGGCTCGATGTGTCGTGACGCCAATGCAGAAGCTGTCGGACCTGGATCCGGAAGTTCTGGATCACCAAGGACTGCCAAAACTGTAGGAACAGTGCTGATGGCAGTGGTGATGTCGCTCTGCCCGAGCGTTGTCCAGCCTGGAGAAGGATGGCACCGATGTGCTGGATGGCGTCAGCGGCGGACGATCACGATGTCGGCGATGATGGGTGCCACGGTGCTCGGCCCGGTCTTTCCCCAGCGCCGAGATGGAAGCCCTCGTCATCCTGGAAGGCGATCGATGACGAACTGTCAGCACGCCTGCTCTGCTCCTGACACAATGGAGTGTCTTAAGCTAATACGGGGCTTAAAAAAGAACCCAAAGCGTGGAGCAATGTGAGGAGGCGAGGGTATTATGTGGCGGTGCTATGTCAGTATTGACGATATTGAAGGCAACCTAAGGGGCTTCGAGGATATCATCAAAATGGGTATGAAAAATCGTCGATGACTGGCCAGGAGAATGATGACAGTGACGGGCACTGACAGCAGTGGCATAGGTATCTTTGAAACGATGTGGAATCGAATAATCGAAAAACATTGCCGTTATTGAAAAAGATACCGGCATCGACTGAGTCGAAGTCGAATCAATAGGGCGTCAAGGACACCGAAGGAAAACGGAGGTGTCGAGGGCATCGATGCATGGAGGCGGGCATTTATGCCGTTTGTGGCATGGCCACGGGCATCAACTATAGGGCCACAGACGTTGACGGTATCGATTTGGACAGACTCAGATTTCCAAGTGTACATGGCATCGGTGCCCCAGACACGTGTGTCGGTGGCATCGATATGGACACGTATGGAATCGATGGCATGGATCTCCCAGTCGATGAATTCCATCCCGGCACCAACGCCAGTCCTGGAATCGGCATGGGCATCGATGCCAGCCATAAGGCTGGCATTGGCATCAACGCCCATCCACGGAATCGAGCCGGCATGGATACCCACCGATGGGACCCACCTGGGCATCGAATTTCACCGATGGGAGCAGCCTGGCATCGACTGCCCTCGATGGATGCATTCTAACATAGATGCCCATGGATGAAACACCTGGGCATCGGTGTCCATCGATGCAAAAGGACCTGGCACCAATGCCATCGACGGACGGCCATCCGGCACCAATGCCATCGACGGACAAGCCATCCGGCACCGATGTCCATCGATGGGAACCATCCGGCACCGATGTCCACCGATGGGGACCATCCGGCATCGATGCCCACCGACAAATTGATGTGGCACCGATGCCCACCGATGGAAAAGGGCTGGACATCGGTGGGGAGGATGGGGCATCGATGGCATCCCCAAAAGGGGGGTGGCATCGATGAAGTGACCCTGGGATCGTTAAAAAGTGTCTCGGGCAGCGGTGGCGGCGACCCGAGTATGCATGGCAGTGACTAACAGCGTGTGCGTCAATGGCATGCATCCGGGTAGGGACAGCACCGAGGAAGCCCAAGGAAAAAAACAGTGCGTAGGAGGAAAAAGCCTGGTAGCACTGAAAAGCAAAAAACATGGATAAAGGCATCAGGGCACCATGGGGGGAGGGGCACTGATGACATATAAAAGCCCAGGGCGGTTTAGAAGGGTCCCGGTGTAGCGATAGGGTATCGACTGCGTGAGGGTACCAGGGAACGAAGGACTTGAAGCTACAGAGGTCCTAAAGTTAAGGAAAAAATCCCTACCCCACTAGCATAAGCAAGCAGAGTGTCACAGAGATACTCGCAAGCTGTTTAAAGCTAACTGAAAAATGGGGGAAGGGAAGGCTTCAGTCAGTTAACAGCCTTAAGATAGTGACAGAAACCGACCGAAAAATAAGAATTAGTACTCACCGAGCGTCGTAAAAACGTACGCGGAGGGAGACCTGTGCAGGGAAAAGTGTTTTTTGAAGTGAAAAGTTAAGTGTTTCCATGAGGTAATTAGTTAAAAAATCCTCACAGAGCTCCAACCGCTATGCTGACTGCAGAGCGGAAAAAAGAAGACTGAGGGAGACACCTGTGGCTCACAGGGATAATTGCAGGCTGGGCATGCTCAGTGCACCCAGTGTGCTAGTGTCAGTCAAAGCTTGTTGAAACTTTGACAGAAAAGTTTTCCGTACAGGGCTCCATCCTCGATGTCACCCATTTGTGAGGACTACCATCCTGCTTGTCCTGTGAGAAACACTATATCTACCGGTTCACCTTTATCCATGTGTTTATTAACCCCATCAAAAAAATGAAGCAGATTTGTTAGGCAACACTTCCCTTGAGTAAATCCATGTTGACTATGTTCCATTAAACCATGTCTTTCTATATGCTCTACGATTTTGATCTTTAGAATAGTTTCCACTATTTTTCCTGACACTGAAGTCCGGCTCACTGGTCTATAGTTTCCCGGATCGCTCCCAGAGCCATTTTTAAATATTGCAGTTACATTGGCCACCCTCCAATCTTCAGGTACAATGGATGATTTTAATGATAGGTTACAAATTTTAACAAATAGATCAGAAAATTCCTTTTTGAGTTCCTTCAGTACCCTAGGATGCATACCATCTGGTCCAGGTGATTTGCTACTTTTTAGTTTGTCTATCTGGCCTACTACATCTTCCAGGTTCACAGTGATTTGGTTCAGTTAGTCTGACTCATCACTCTTGAAAATCATCTCCAGAACTGGTATCTTCCCAACATCCTCATTAGTAAACACGGAAGCAAAGAATTAATTTAGTTTTTCTGCAATGGCCTTATCTTCCCTAAGAGCCCCTTTAATCCCTTGGTCATCTAACGGGCCAACAGACTCCCTCACATGTTTCTTGCTTCAGATATATTTTTAAAAGTTTTTATTATGTGTTTTTGCCTCTACGGCCAACTTCATTTCAAATTCTCTCGTCACCTGTCTTATCAATGATTTACACTTAACTTGACAATGCTTATGCTTTATCCTATTTTCTTCAGATGGATCCTTCTTCCAATTTTTGAAGGATTTTTTTTTGGCTAAAATAGCCTCTTTCACCTCCCTTTTTAACCATGTTGGTAATCATTTTGCCTTCCTTCCACCTTTCTTAATGCGTGGAGTACATCTGGACTGCACGTCTAGGATTGTATTTTTAAACAATGTCCATGTCTGTTGAACACTTTTAACCTTTGCAGCTGCACCTTTCAGTTTTTTTCTAACTATTTTCCTCATTTTATCAAAGTTTCCCTTTTGAAAATTTAGTGTTAGAGTTGTAGATTTACTTATTGTCCCCCTTCCAGTTATTAGTTTAAATTTGATCATGTTATGATCACTATTGCTAAGTGGCCCCACCACCTCTGGAATCCTCTCCCAGTGGATGCTGGGAGCAGTATGCAGATAATCCTTCTCATCCTCTACTGCAAAGGGTGCAGGGCCTCTGGAAGCTGGGTCTGTGGAGTTGAAAGCCTGAATCGCTCACTGTGACCTCTGGAGTCCTCTCCCGGGGGATGCTGGGAGCAGTATGCAGATGAGTCTTTCGGTCCTCTTCTACTATGAAGGCCTTATAAAGAGGCTCTCTCTCTCTCTCCCTCCCTCTCCCCCCCCCCCCCCCCCCCCCCCAAATAGTATAGCCTGTCTGGGCACTTTACTGGTAGTGAAATACAAGTATCGTGGGGAGCAAAAACATTAGCGCACCCCGCGATACACTACCCCTGCAGATATTCTAAAATGATCAGAAATATGTCCCTTTTTCATATCGCAGACATTATCCATGTGAAATTATAGCATTTGATGAATCTAGGGGCTAGTATGTAATGCTAAATTCCTCACCTATTATTATAATCATATACAATTTTCTTGCACATTTTAAATAGGGCTTTTCTCATATCCCCAGTAGAAGACTCTCTTAAATTATGGAGAATTTTCTGCTTACATGATCATCTCCTTTCTTTTATTTCTGCTACCAGTTAGAACGATTGGGGTTTAGTTCCTCATCCAGCCGATGGGGGCAGAGAACATTCTTTTTTTTTTAATATGTAACATACATTGAACATAAAATGGTTTGAGCCAATATTCCTCTGACAAAACAAACTGAAAAATATGGAAAAGCCCATATATGGAAAAGTCCTGACATCGGGTCTAGGTCCGGGCCAATGCCCCGGCATCAGGCCTGGGTCTGGACCCTGGCCTAGGTCAATGCCCAGGCTTTGGGACCCTTTGAGTTGGTGAGCTCACAGTCTTACATGCTGGGCACCTTGACTGTAGTTCCAGAAGAGGAGATGTTGGTTCAGGTAAAGTCACGTCTGTGTCTTCATTTCTGGATTCTGAGCAGTTGATGCTGCACCTGTCTCCCTAATGTTTAATTAAATAAAATGAGTGAGTCCTCTTCACCAAAAAGATCTTCCACTGCCTAAATATTCATTTGCTTTGTTTACTTTGTACCTGATATGAAATTTGAAATTCTAGCTAAAATTAAAAATATTTCCTTGTCTTTTTCCTTATAGAGGAGTAACAGGATTCACTCTTTCAGTATGCACTCTTTTCCCCTCATATATAGTGAAGCAGAAGTTTTCTTTAATGTGTTCATTTTCATATTTTAACCTTAATGAATTGATACTGAGCAGCCAGCAAGAACCCAAAAAGTAGTCCCAGTATAGCAAATCAAGAAGAGATCAAGTGTGAAAGGAACACCCCAAGGCTCTAAAAGAAGTTATCACTTACCAGCAATAGTGCAATAAACTCTTGATGGCATCTCATGTGACAAACTGGCACCAACAGTGATATTAGCACATCCTAAGGCAGCATGAAGGAGGACAAAGCAGAAAAAGTGGCATTAAAATGTCCAAGAAGGCACTGATAAAGAAGCCAAGCAATAAAAAGAGTGGCTTAAAGGTTCAAAGTACTATGAGAGGTGCAAAGCAGCCTCTACAGACTGGCAAGGTGTTAGCTCTGAGGTACTACTACAAGGCACTGTGACAATGGGAGCTCCAAGGTATAAGGTCTGGACATGGAAGGAAGTCTGAGTGGCACAAAGACTCCAAGTTGCAGAGTGGAATTTAAATTTTCTTGTAGAATGGGTTTGCCAAATGTAAAGGTTATTATCACAGTTAGTGCATCACAAAGGTTTATCTAATGATTATGATGTGGTTTTCCAGGAAAGTAGCAAGGGCTGCTTTATTTAGAGATCATTTCCCTCATCACTGTTCCATTTCCTGATTTTCTGGTTTTGCATGAAATCTCTGGCACTACTCTAAGTTTTATCACATGCATACATCAAAATGGTTTCTCTTGAGTATCTTTTGTGATGTGCTAAGTGCGATAAACGTACCTTACAATTTGAAGTCACTCTTTGTGCTGCTTTAACCCCTTTATCAGTGCCTGCCTTAGAGGTTTTACTGCTTTGTTCCCCCTTCGTGTTGACTTGGGATGCTAATGCCATTTTCAGTGCCAGTTTGACTCTTGAGATGCCATCAAGGGTTCATGGAACAGTTGCTGGTAAGTGATAACCTCTTTTAGAGCCTTCGAGTGTTCCTTTCACACTTGATCTTTTCTTGATTTGCTATACTGGGACTACTTTTGGGTTCTTACTGGCACTGCTAGTGCCAGTGCCAACCTGGCCAATTTTGGATCCATTTACATTTAATTTATTTGCTCTGCCTTTCTCTATCATGATATGATTGTTTTTTTGTCACTGTGGAAGTGAAGATTACAACAATTATTTAATATTTTGTACTGGTATTGTAATGCCCAGACTGTGTCAGTATCATGCAGCTGTGAGGAGAACATAGAGAAACTGCTGCAGTGAATGTCATACTGTCTTCTCTGCTCTACTTCTATGACACTGATAGGCTTCACAATACAGCCTGTTATGCTGCACTCTCTGCCCTGCACTCACTGCTCACTTATGTCCACTGCTTAGTGCCCACTGCCAGGCAAACAGAAAATAAATTACTAATCTCAAGTGTACCTAAGGCTTCAATCACCAGAAAGGAAAAACAACAGCAACTGCAAACAAAGCAACACAAATATGCTATGAGACACAGATACTGTGATGCAGTGCTACATCACTGCTGTCCTCTCTTTAGTGATGGGCTGTTGCTGACACAGTAAGACTATAAAATATGGGAAAGCAAAAAACTTTAGCAAGAACTCAGAGAGAGCTCAGAGCTATGCTTTCACATAGATAATGTCTTGAGAAGCAATACAGAGCAATTCTCTGACATGCTCAGTCTTCTAAATCAGTGTGTACCCGGTTAGCAGCAATAGGTCAGACTGGCAAATTACTTCACTGTGATGTCATTCCTCTGATATCCTTGACAACAGGTCCATGCTCTCTTTCTCTTTCTATGAATCCATTGACTATAATGGCTTATAGAAATCATTATATTTCAAATGTATGAAATGAACAGGATTCATTTAATTCGTGGGAGCCTCTTAATTCATTTTGGGTTCCCCAGAAAGAAACAAATTAGCCCCTTTCATTCCATTTTTCAATTTCATTTGAAACTAATGCACATGCCAATTCTAGACTGTCTTTTACCTGTAGGAGCCTCCTTGTGTCCTGCTTCAAGTGCATCATTCAGTCTCTTTAAAGAAACAGTAAACTGTCACCAATGTAAGTGAAAGCCAAATTTTTATCCTATTCTAATACCTATATTCATATCTATAAACACATAAAACAGAAGTTGTAAATCTATAAACACATAAAACAGAAGTTGTAAATATATAACCAACCTCAAACCCTCTCTCACTAATTCCTGCTGAATATTTATCATACTATTACCATTCACAACTGTGTCATATTTATTCATTTGATTACCTATGTACCGTTTCATAGTCTTATTTTTTTCACTTGCTATTCTAATGTATCAATAGGCTGAAATGTAAATATTGTGCTGTTCAATTTCTCCCCTTCCATCCCAAGTTTATTTTCCTTGTTTTTTGTAACTTTCCCTCTCCCTTTTTCTGATTCACTGTATTTAAAGTTCAAGGTTCTTATTGAAAATATTGTTTTTTACGTTACGTTATGCTTTACACTCCTTGTTATTTGTAAACCGGGTTGATGTGATGCCTATCATGAAACTCGGTATAACAAAAACAATAAATAAATAAATAAATAAATAAATATTTATCTTTTTATTTATTTTCTATTGCACAGAGACTCTTAACTATACCTTTGACAGTGCATAAATGAAATACAATTAAATTGCACAACACATTGCACCATGTCTATAAACTGTCATTAATCTGTAACTTGCCTAATGAAAGTTCCACTTTCGTGCTTCAGAAGATATTATCTAAGAGTTGTTGTTCTTTCTTTTTTATTTAATGTAAACAAATGTGTTATAATATTAAGTTCTGTACACAGCATAAATCATCTACATAGTGTAGTTATCACAGTGTCTAAGTTTGTTTTAAAAACTTTTACTTAAATCGCAACACTCAGAGCTTCCTACTGATCCATGACCTTGCAAAGCTCATTAATAGGTAGATACCAATTTGTCATGCTGTGTCTAGCTAGCAGATTTTCTAGTCACTCACTTTATGCTTTCTGTGACAAATTATGTTTGACTTCCATTGAAAACCCAGGACATCTTAATGTTGAACCATAGTACTATAATGGTGATAGAGCAGCAGGATATTCAATTTGACAGAATGGATTTTTCTAGTTTATCATGCTTGATTTCCAAAAAGAACCATATAGTCATCCGGATCTTTAACTTCTAATGGAAGCACCCACAGGGAAGACAGCAGTAGTACTGGGATGTCATTTCAAATTGGAAGCAACAGTGACCTAATGTTACATTACTATGGATTTTTTTTCCAGTTTGATTCACTAACCACTAGTTAAGCTATGTTAGAAACATGATAAGCTCAAATTCATCACAGAGAACATAATAATCTTTTTATAAGAAATATATACGAAATTATTTCTGTATTACTATTACTGTGGGAAATTTCTGCTAGGTAATCTTTGCCTCCTCTGCATATTACTATCAAATTAAAAATTTACTGTTGCTTCATATTTTCTTAATTTGAATCTTTGCAAAACAATGCAGAATGACATTAGGTTACCTTTCATATTTCCTGACATTTTCCATTTTGTCTTTCATATAAGGAGCATGCCTTCCTGTACATTTTGCTGGGCAAAAACAGGCTGCCCAGTGGCAAAGGGTGCATGCACGTAATGCATGTATTTTGTAGCTGATTTCCAAACATAAACTACCTGGATTGAGGGATCCAAGATGGCCAACTGAGAAGGTCGCACTTGAGATGCTCACATCAGGTCGAGGTGGTCTGACTCGATTTGTCCCATTCCAGCAGAAAATGTTGGGCTAGGGCGTGTGGAGCTTTACCTGTTGTATCGTTACCCCAAGTCATGGGCTCGATGGACATCCATATGCTGTGGGGATCTTCAACACCAGGAGCTGGCTCGCTAGATGAACACTGAGAGGAAATGGAACCCAACGTCCTCCCTGAGTTTCTGACATCACTCTCCCCAGTGCAATGGAATGCCCCAGGAAATCCTGCTGAGACTTAGAGTAGCTTTAGTACTTCAAGAAAAGGCATCGGTGGACACTGAAGAAGATAGTTTTCAATGGTCTCTAGCTGGAGAGGCTTCGGGAGGGGATTTGAAACCACTCGAAGCACCCAGGGATCTTGGGGACTATGCTAACAATGCTGCAACCAGACAATTTGAGAAAGACTTCACTGATAATGTTGGAACAGTGATACCAGAGCTGGAAAAACCTGCCTCATTCATTTTGGAATCAATTTGGGAGGTAATTCAAACCTTGAATAATAATATTATTAAACAAATAAAACCTTTGGCCACTTCTATGGGTTTGTTAGATCATCGATTAAAAATGGTTGAAAGTGGGGTTTCCACGAATAAAAATTCCTGTTTGAATCTTAAAATGGAAATTGGGAATGTCTCAGAAATCCAGCATTCTATTATTAAAGAAAATCAAGTCTTAACTAATAGATTTGAAGAATTGGAAAATTAGATACATGGGAGAAACCTTCGCATCATAAGTTTTCCAAAAGACCCTAAAATATCTCCTAAGGAAGTGTGGAAAAAATATTTACTAGAATTCCTCAAGATTCCTGGAGAGAGATCCAAGATGGCGGATCGTTAAGGAGCAGGAGAGGCAAGATCCGTCTTTTTGCTTTTCCTCTTGTTGAATTACCTTCTTGGAACTTAATATGCCACATATAAAGTGGAAAGCTAAACACCGCAAAACTTTACCTTTTGCTTCTTGGGATTCTTCTCAGCAAAAAATCAATGGATTCCTCTCATCCACGCCAAAAACACTGGAAGGGGCGGCCACTGTGAGGGTTGGTGAGGAGCGAACACCATCACCCTTGGCCGAGAAGATCTCATTGAACCCTGGTGTGCCAGAAGCACCTTCTCCACCCTGCAGGGCTCCATAGAAGGGTTTAATATCACCCTCAATGCCTTTGATGGTGAACCAAGGAGACCGGATATCGGGGGAGAGAAAGACCAATGACTCCAGGAAAGGTTGCAGAGGCTGCTGAATTTTCAGACGCTGCTTCCCTAGAAAAACAATGGGGAGATCTCCTTCTTTGGAAGTTACTATGGATTCAACCTTGAACAAAGTACTGGGAGGGACAAGAACTATTGAAATCTTAGGAGGTGCTACAGCTTCAAACACAGGTACTTTATTTGTGTTACAGAAACCTGAAAAAGTAACGCTAGAAACAGTTTGGATGGCTCTGGTTTCAATAGAAACAGTGATTACTTCTTTAACCCAGGTGATTTTGGAAACCAATAAGTGGGGTCAGATCATTGAAAATAAACTTAAGGCACAGGAAGAAAGATGGAAATTCTTGAAAAGAGAGTTTCTCAAGTAGAGGAAGTGCAGCATAATCTTGTAATATCTGAGGCTATGGCAACTAAGAAGCTAGAAAATGTGGAGAATTCCCTTAGGTTTCTCAACCTGAGGATTATAAATTTTCCAATAATTCATAAGGTTTCTACAACTGAACTTTTTAAAAATTACTTTTTCAATATTTTGAGAATACCTAAAGACCCAATACCATTGATTACAAAAGCCTTCTACTTGTCTCAACAGACATCCCAAAATAGTAAAGAAGAAGAAAATGAATCTTTGGACTTAATAGGACTTCTAGAAATCTCCCAGGATACTGAGATACAACAAAGAGGAACTCTAGTAGTATCATTTGCTATTGAACAAGAATGTAATAATGTCTTGAGATTATTTTTGAGAAATAGAAATGTGTTATTTCATGGTTATTGGATTTGGATATATTTGGATATTACTAAGTCAACACAGGATTGTAGAAAGAAAATTTTAGAGATGAGATCAGAAATTATTGCAATGGGAGGGCAAGTCATTATACGATACCCCTGTAAATGCCTATTGAAATATCAAAATGCAACGTATGTTTACTATGATCCTATGCAATTAATATCATTTATAAATGCACACTCCTAATTAGGCTCTGGCTTAATAAATGATAAAGGAATGCTCTGTATTTTCTTATAGTGTTTTTCCAGAATGTCGCTCTATTTGACTTGGATCTCTCTCCTATTTACTTATAAATGTAGAGATGTACAAGAGAGGTATATTTCCTGATTTATTGTAATGCTTACCTACAAATGGTTGTATTCTCCCTCTTTTTCGGTAACATGATTATAATATTATGCTATTGTATTTTGAAAATTACAAAAATAAAAAAGAAGTCCTCAAGATTCCTGAACAAACTTTGCACTTAACATCTAGGGTATATTATATTCCACAGTCTAAAAGGGTCATTTCAGATCAAAAGGGTTTTAGTATTCTATCCTCAGGGTTACATTTTAAAAAAGAGTGTGCGCGCGTACTTTTGTTCGCTCACCAGACGCGAACAAAAGTACGCCAGATTTTATAAGATGCGCGCCTAGCCGTGCGTATCTTATAAAATCGGGGGTCAGCGCGCGCAAAGGGGTGCACATTTGTGCAACTTCCGCGCGCCGAGCCCTGCGCCCGCTGCCCGTTCCCTCCGAGGCCGCTCCGAAATCGGAGCGGCCTCGGAGGGAATTTTCCTTCCCCCCCCCCCCCCCCCCCCCCGCACCTTCCCCTCCCTTCCCCTACCTAACCCACCCTCCCAGCCCTATCTAAACCCTTCCCCTACCTTTATTCCAAAAGTTACTACTGCCTCTGGGCAGTAGTAACTTACGCATGCTGGCTGTCTTCTGGCGCGGCAGGCCCCGACACCGGCCGCTGTGTCGGGGCACTCGGCCACGCCCCGGACCGCCAACACCCCCCAAACACGCCCCGAACTGACACCACGCCCCCTAGCCATGCCCCCAACCGCTCCTTTTTGCAAGCCCCGGGACTTACGTGCGTCCCGGGGCTTGTGCGCGCCGCCGAGCCTATGCAAAATAGGCTCAGCGCGCACAGGGTTTTTTTTTTAAGGGTTACGTGCTTAACTTAAGTGCGTAACCCTTTTAAAATCCGGCCCTCAGCATATTCACCATGGATGGACCTTACTAACTTATTGGAGACAACCCAGAAAGATTTGATTTCTCTGGCAACACTTGTTGTCATCTTTCTGATGGAGCCGACCGAGATTGGATACTAAAGCAATTTTTTCAATATCGTTTGGACACCTTCTTTAATCTCAAAGTTAATGGCTATCCTGATTTAGCAAGACAGATGCAAAAGAAAAGCAAACAGTTCTTTTTGTTAAGGCTGATGGTATTGGAAATAGGAGCATTTTTTTCTATTAAAATTTCCCTGCAAATGTATAATTAAGTATCAGAATGCTTCGTATATTTTCTTTTTACCCTCCCAACTTACTGTCTTTCTGTCCAATAAGGTTTCATTGGTCCAAGGAAGCAAACCGGTAACCGATCCAATGTGACGAACAACAGAGGAATGAAAGGATGGATCGGTAAAAATGGACTTTTATTGGAACTTGCCCGACTCTGGCCGAGTTTCGCTCTGCCGAGCTGCCTCAGGGGCTGTGGCACATAAATATAAACAATTAAAAATGCACACAAACATAAATATTTGTATAAACATATGACTTATAATATAAAACATATTCAAAAAAATATATCAAAAGAATATATTAAATAGTAAAAACACTTAAACATGGAGACACTGCTTGTTTTGTGTACATAAGATGATGATGTTACATAAGAAGTTACGTATTTGAAAGTACAGATACTGTGGCTGAAACATCAATTAAAAAGCGGAGTGGAAACAAGTCTTACAAAGAACATGGTCTATAGTGATTGTTGCAATGCACAATGCACTTCATCAAACAGCATATGGCTGATACATGCAAGATTTGTAACAAACAATAAAATATTTATAAAGATGGAAATTGTATTAATTGAAATATATTATTGAGACAGTCAATGTGTATAGTTAATAAGAAATAAAAATATGTAAAGATGGCAAACTAAATCTTGTACCTTGTTGAGCCAGAAACTTGGCTCTATATACTTGTGCTGATTTCCTAGGATGAAGGAATATGAGTGAACACACCGAATCCGGCGCGAACGAGCCGGGAATCACGTGACGCCGGCGTCACTCGACGTGCCGCCGACGTCACATGCTTCTCGCCAAGGATTGCAGAAATGGCGTCCTCACTCCGCTCCATCACCATGGAGTTGTGGTAAGTCGGGGGGGGGGGGGATTAAGGAGGGTGAGGGGGTTTATATTTTTATTTTGGCTCAACAATCGCGATTTCCCACATATCGAACATATCTATGTTCGATATGTGGGAAATCCGATCGTTTATGTCGAATCAATTTTTTAAGTAAAAAAAAAAAATGAGTTGCGTTTCACTAATGCGGTCAATCCGAATGCACACCCCTACAACGCACTACCTATTCTATTGTACCATTCTTTTTCTCTTCCAATGACTAATTTTCTTCCATTGGTTGTAAAATTGGAGGTGGTGATAGAGGAGTGATCTCAAGAAAAATCAATTCTAATGATCAGCAGGATTAGAATTTAAAGGTGTCTTCACTCACAGACACAAACAAACAAGAAAATGACTTCAGATTCCAAATCATCATTCGTCAGAACCATACAAGACAAATGTTAACTTGGCTAAAAATTGTGAACATTTTTGGGGGCCCACCTCCACACAAAAATTAAAACATGGAAAAAAATAGAAAACAAAGAAATGATGGTAGAAAAGGACCAAATGGTCCATCCAGTCTACACAGCAAGCTTCTTATGGTAATATCTGCTGTGCCATGCAGGTTATTCCCATGTTTTTCTTAAGGGTAGCAACTACTGCTCCATGCAGTTATCCCCAAGCCTTATCTTTGACATGCATTGCTTATGGATTTACCCATAGAAGCAGTTTTGTGTTTCTTCTCTTATGTCTGCACATCAGTACCCCAGACTGTAAAAAATTCAAGCTCGTTGGTTGTCTCTGAATCCAGTTCCTGTTTTGTGTCATGCTGTCCCCTCCCCCTCCTCCCCATCGAAGCAGAGAGTGATGTTGCAATTGCGTCAAAAGCATCAAGGCTTATTGCTTAAGGGAAGTAATCCCATGCCATCTATTAAGGGTAGTAACTGCTGCTCCATACAGGTTACCCCCATGCTTATCAGTTCTCCAGATCATAAAAGTCAGGGCCCTCGGTTGCTGTCTGAATCCAATTCCCCTATTCCCCCTGCCGCTGTAGCGGAGAGCAAAATTGGAGATGCATCAAAAGTAATGCTATCTTCTAGAGATGTGAATCGGAACCGGAATCGGTTCTGATTCCGGTTCCGATTCACATCATGGTTTTTTTTTGTCCGGCCCGATCGGGTTTTTTTTTTATCGGCTGCACCCGAACCGATAAACAAAAATCCCACCCCGACCGCGCCATTTTTAAAGATGGCGCTGGCCATCCAGTGCTCCCTCCATGTGACAGGGGCCGGCCAATGGCACGGATATCCTGTCACATGGTAAGGGCAAAGGGCCATTGGTGCCATTTTGATTAGTGGCAGCCGACGGCCCGGGAACGTGAGATCACTTCCGGGACCCCCACTGAACCACCAGGTACCTGTAAAAAGGTTTGGGGGGGGGGGGGTCGGGAGGGTGGGGGAAGCTAAGGGATAAGTTTTAAAGGGTCAGGGTGGGCTTAGGGGTTATTTTTGTGTGCCATTTTTCCCACCCTCCCCCAAAACGATAAGAGAACCCCCCACGAACAATTTCATGGGGTTTTCCTATCGGTTTCGGGGAGCCCCCGATTTCTGACGATTTTGAAAATATCGTATGATATTTTCAATCGTCAGAAGCCCAATTCACATCCCTACTATCTTCCATTCTAATGACTGTTTTTCTCCTTGCCTATAGTAGATTGGGGAGCGGGGATTACAACAGTCAACTCATATATAACATGATTTTAAGCTCACTCAATGATGTCCCACATTTTTTAAGTACCTTTAATTTTCAATATAAAATCAAAATCTGAGTTCCAATCCTGAATTGCTGGCTTTTAAAAACCCATGTCAGGTTCGTAAAATTATACCTTGCCAATGAGGTTGGATCTCAAGTATCAGACTAATATGTATTGCTCTTTTTCTTTTTCTCTTCAGTTGGAAACTAACACATTCAAAACAATGGAGTAGATATTAAAAAGCTTTTTAAATGGATAACTGAAAAGATATTTGTCAAATTATCCAGCTAAATTCTAGCTGGATAACTCCTGGGAATTCCTGGGGCAGGGGCAGTAGGTGTTCTGGGGAGGAATGGAGTTAGCCGGTTAGGTTCACTGGCTAACTCCGATATTCAGAGTTAGCCAGTGAACCTAACCAACTCACTTTGACCACATTACAGGCAGGTCTAACGTTAGCTATATATACCTATCTGGCTACCTTTTAAAATAGTCAGGTTTATTTAGTGGTGCCACCACATCACTGAATAGCCTAGTTAAATAAGCCAGATAGATGTATCTGGCTAACTTATCCAGCCATTCAGTGGCTGAATATGGACCCCCCAATGTTTTTTCAACACATCTTTTCAGAAAGATTAATATCCTCTGACTTTGAAGCTGTTGCTACTACTTCTGTACTTTCTGCAGTGCTGTTTCCCTCATCCCCACTTAATGTTATGTAATGGCAAAATATTAATTGTATTTTAGTTCAAGGTCAAAATTCAGACATTAGGTCAGGCTTGTAAGATGCTGCATAATGCAAAGTTGATATTTCAAACACAGAAGCACATTCTGTCTCTTACACTGGTGAAGACTATTTAAGAGTATGCAGACTGAGAAATGCTCTAAAATGATGCGAGGGATGCTAGAACACTGTAAGAATATATCATCTCTGCACTATTCATTTATGAATTGTAACTAAACTTATCTAATAAATGAATTTGATTCATGGCTTAAATATCCAGGGATATTCACATATATATAGGGGTCACTAAAAATTGTTTACATCAAAATGATATCCAGTATTCAACTAAGTCATCTATTCCATATGATATTTGTTGAACTCGGGGGTGGACCCTTGTCCTGGAGCAGTGGAGAATGGCTCCCTGGTAGGGACCAGGAAGCACCTGCCCCCAGGAGGTAGAGCACAGGAGGAGACAGAGGCTAGGATGAGCTTCACCACTGGAAGCTCAAGGTCCCCCTGGGAGGAGCCCGTAGGGACCCGGGCTGCGAGGACTTAGGTGGGCTTCGCAGGGTCTCCTGGAGAGATGGTAGATAGGCATGCCCACAGACAGGAGAGGAGCACGGTCAGGTTCGAGACTGGAGGTCAGATGGAGCAAGGAGGACCAGAACAGTGTAGGTGATGACAAGGCTAGGAACAGAGCCAGAATCTGGAGACGTGGTCAAGCAGGCAGAGGTCAGAATCTGGGAGTCAGTCCGAGGAGTGGTCAATAAAGCAGAGGTCAGGTTCTGGAGGTCAGATGAGGTCATAGGTAGGCCGAGGTCAGAAGGTAGGCAGCAGGCAGACGGGTCTAGGAGCAGGCTGAGGTCAGAAGACAGGCAGCAGGCAGGCAGGTCAAGGAGCAGGCTGAAGTCAGAAGGCAGGCAGACAGGTCAAGTAGCAAGCCGAGGTCAATACCAGTGAAACAGTCCAGAGATACTTCCTGGGGAGACGGACAGAGGAACACAGGAACAGAAGGACGCTGGAATACTAGGATGCAGGAACAAGGCTGGAACAGAAGGATCCTGGAATGAGACTGGAACAAGACTGGAACAAGGTTCAGACGCAGTGACAATCTAACAAGGTGCAAAACTAATTGCCAAGGCAAGGAAGTACAGGCAGGGACTTCCTTATATCAGGGAATCAATCAGGATGCGCTGCAGAGCTAGGACCCACCCCATGCCCTACAAGAGGCCGGGCAGTCCATGCACGTGTGCGCGTAGGTGCGTGGCCAATGCCACTGAGGATGCCGAGCTCCGGCGTGAGGCTTGGTGCATAGTGGAAGGCCCGGCGACTGCCAACGTGGGACGCCGAGGCCTGGAAGAGCTTGCAACTACTGCTAGGGAGGCTGACCCGGGACCTGCCATGAAACCAGAGAAGTGAGCAGGCCCGTGCATGGGCCGGGCACGTACAGGGTGCGTAACAGTACCCCCCTTGTAGGCCTCCCCCTACGTGGCCATGGCTTGTCAGGGTGAGCCCTATGAAAAGTTTTCAAGAGTTCCTTATCAAGGATGTTGTGGGAATGTTCCCACGAATTCTCCTCGGCTCCATAACCCTCCCAGGCTAGGAGGTACTCCCATTTCCCTCGATGCCGACAGACGTCGAGGAACTCTCTGACCTGGAGGGATGAATCAGGTTCTGTAGAGACCCATGGAGGAGAGGGAACTCTATGTGAGGGCCAGGAGAGGACCAAAGGTCTCAATAAAGGCACATGGAATGTGTTATGGATACCCATGGCACGAGGTAGCTGGAGTTGATATGATACAGCTCCTACTCTTCGGATTACAGGGAATGGTCCAATGTATTTAGGAGCCAAGTGATGAGACGGAAGTATCAGTCGTATGTGTCGAGCGCTTAGCCACACTTTATGGCCAGGGAAGAAGAGTGGAGCAGGACGTCTATGGGCATCCGAAGTACGCTTGGAGCGCTCAGCGGCCTGGGAAAGGTGCTCTTTTACTTGGGTCCACACTTGACGAATGGTGTGAGCCATGGATTGTGCCGCTGGAGAAGAAATGGACAGAGGAACTGGAAGAGGCAGCTGAGGTTGCCGTGTGAATACCACGGAGAATGGAGATACATTGGTGGCTGCAGCAACATGGGTATTGTGTGACAGCTCAGCCCAGGGAAGAAGATCAGACCAGTTATCCTGTTGATCATTTACATAGGAGCGGAGGAATGTCTTCAAGGTCCGATTGGTCCTTTCAGCTTGACCATTGGCCTGTGGATGATAGGCCGATGTGAAACTTAGGGCAATATTAAACTTCTTAATTAGGGAACACCAATACTTGGCGGCAAACTGTGGTCCCCGGTCAGATATAATCTCCTTGGGGAGTCCATGGAGGTGAAAAATGTTTTTCAAAAACAACTTGGCTAATTCTGGGGCCGAAGGAAGGCCCGGCAAGGGAATAAAGTGACCCATCTTTGAAAAACGGTCGATGATGACCCAAATTACGGTATTGTTCTGGGATGGAGGCAGGTCTGTAATAAAGTCCATCGAGATGCTGGACCATGGCTCGGTAGGTGCTGGAAGTGGTTGAAGTAAGCCCCAAGGCTTCCCAGTAGGCAGTTTCTGTTGGGCACAGATGGGACACCAGTCCACATAGTTTTGAGAGTCTTGCACCATGTTGGGCCACCAATAGTGTTTTCATAGCATCTGTAAGATCCTGGCATGACCAAGGTGCCCTGCATTGGAATCAGGAGCCCATTTCAGAACTCATTCACGTAATCTACGTGGAACGATGGCCTTTCCAGTAGGGACTGAAGTGGTCACAGCAAGGGATATGCAGGTGGGATCTATGATAAAGCTAGGGACTTCAGGGACATCTTCAGGTTCAAATGATCTTGATAGTGCGTCAGCACGGATGTGCTTGGAACCTGGGTGGAAACAGAGAATGAAGTTGAACTGTTCAAAGAAGAGTGCCAATTGGGCTTGTCGGGGATTCAGGAGTTGAGCCTCTTTAAGGTGCTCAAGGTTCTTATGGTCAGTGAAGATGGTAAACTTATGTTGCGCAACTCTTGTAGTGCCAACTTGACTGCGAGGAGATCTCAGTCATAACATTGTTCCGTAGGAGAGAACTTATGTGAATAGAATGAACAGGGTATCAGTTTACCCTTGGGAGAAAACTGGCTCAAGAGAGCTAATACGCTAATTGCAGAGGCATTCACTTCTATGACGAATGGATGTCTAGGGTCTAGATGCTGAAGGCAGGGCTAGAACAGAAAGCCTCCTTAATCGTCTGAAAGGCGGCTTGTGCTTTAGGTGTCCATACCCAAGTGTTGGCCTCTTTCCTGGTCATAGCGGTAAGCGGGGCAACTAAAGTAGAATAATTTGCAATGAAGCTCCAGTAATAATTGATAAACCCAAGGAAACATTGTAAGGCCCGTAGGCCTACTGGCTGGGGCCAGTCGCAGATCCCCTGGCCTTTCTCTGGATCCATAGAGAAACCTTGATCAGATATAATATACCCTAAGAAAGGTAAGTGATATGCTCAAACAGGCATTTTTCCAACTTGGCATACAGATGGTTCTCTCTCAGACATTGAAGGATGATCCAAACATGATTTCGATGAGATTCAAGGTCTTTGGAAAAGATCAGGATGTCGTCAAGATATACGACTACGGAGGAGTACAGGAGGTCTCGGAAGATTTCGTTCATAAGGTGTTGAAAGACCACTGGGGCATTGCATAGCCCAAAGGGCATCACAGTATATTTGTAGTGACTGTCCCTCGTATTAAATGCGGTTTTCCAGATATCTTCAGGTTGGATGCGTAACAGGTTGTACGCACCTCTCAGGTCCAACTTGGTGAAGACCCGTGCCCCTTCAAGGCGGTCGAACAGCTCACTGATAAGGGGCAGGGGATATCGGTCTTTGTGGGTTATGGCGTTGAGCCCCCTGTAATCAATAGAAGGGTGTAGACCGCCGTCCTTTTTCTTAATGAAGAAGAACCCCGCCCCAGCAGGGGGATCAGAAGGGACGAATGAACCCCTTTTCTAGGTTCTCTTTATTATACTCAGACATAGCTTGGGTCTCGGGTTGAGACAATGGGTAAGTTCTGCCTTTGGGAGGCGTTGTGCCCAGCAGAAATTCAATAGAGCAATTGAACTTGCGTAACGGAGGCAAGGTATCCGCTTTCTGCTTCGAGAAGACATCTTTGAAGTCAGAGTACTGCGGAGGCAAACCAGGTAAAGAAAACAGATTTCAGAACAGGAACTACTGGAGATACAGAACGTAAACAGGTCTTCAGGCATTTAGAGCCCCACTGCACCATCTGCAGGGAATGCCAATCAAACTGGGGTTTGTGGGCCTGGAGCCAGGGCAGCCCCAGGATAACTGTATGTGTTGATCATTTTAATACATAGAAGGACATCTCCTCTTCGTGGACAGTACCCACGGTAAGACGAACAGCCACTGTTTGGTGGGTGATGAGCCCTGGAAGATGTTCTTCCTGGATGGAGGCAATGCAGAGGCTCACCTCTAATGGCTGAAGAAGAATGTTCAGAAGTTTGACAATGTCATCCATAATGAAGCTGCCACTTGCTCCGGTATCGACAAGAACAGTGGTGGCAAAGTTGTGGGTCTTGATGCCCAGAGACATGGGAAGCAAGAGTTGAGGGCCAGTATCAGTTGCGCCTAAGCTCGGGACCCCCGCCAGGCTCAGGCATTGCAGATTGCCGGATGAACCAGGCAGGACTGCAGATGATGTCCAGAAGTGCCACAGTAAAGGCAAAGACCCTCCTTCCACCAACGGAAATGTTCGGTTGGAGACAATCACCCATGGTTCACCTCCATAGGTTCCACCACGGAAGAGGGTGGCGGTGCTGGAGTCTTCGCTGGAGGACTGGGAACACACGTAGGACGTGATATAGGAGAGCAGGGAGCCTTTACTTCTAGGCATCTTTGCTAGAGGCAATGATCGATCCCCCCGGCAAGGGAAATCAGGGCCTCTAGAGACGTGGGAGTCTCACGGACAGAGAGCTCATCTTTGATAGCGCAGGAGAGTCCATCTAGGAAGATGGCTTGCAGACAATCTTCTTGCCACCCAAGCTCAGTGGCGAGAGTCCTAAACTCCATCGTATACTCGGAGACGGTCTGTGATCCTTGACAAAGGTGAAGTAGATTATGGCTGGCAACAGCCTGGTGGCCTGGGTCTCCGAAGGTATGCTTGAAGAGAGCAATGAATTCAGACAACTTGGAAAGTATGGGATCAGAGAGTTCCCATAAGGGAGAGACCCATGCAAGAGCCTTCCCTTCCAGGCGAAACAGGATAAAGGTCACCTTGGTGATTTCCTTCAGAAACAACGAGGGTTGCAGTGCAAATTGCATGAAGCACTGGTTAAGGAAGCCACGACAGGAGTGTGGATCCCCATTGTATCGAGGAGGTGTAGGAAGTGCCAACGATGCTTTGGGAAGCATGGAGGCTGATAGGCCCATGGGATTGGTCAAAGATGTATCCTGTAGCTGGGAACGAAGCTCTTCCACCAAAGAAGCCAGTGATTCCAAAGCTTAGTGATGTTGCTTGACTGTGGCGGCCAAACCCGGTAGAGTCCTGGAGGCGGAAGACTCTGCCGAGTCCATAGCCTTGGAAAACTGTTGCACTCAGGGGTGGACCCTTGTCCAGGAGCAGTGGAGAACAGCTCCCTGGTAGGGACCAGGAAGCATCTGCCCCCAGGGGGCAGAGCACAGGAGGAGACAGAGGCTAGGATGAGCTTCACCACTGGAAGCCCAAGGTCCCCCCGGGAGGAGTCCTTAGGGACCCGGGCCGCGTGGACTTATGTGGGCCTCCTGTCTGTGGGCACGCCTTGGTAGATAGGCGTGCCCACAGACAGGAGAGGAGAGTGGTCAGGTTCGAGACTGGAGGTCAGATGGAGTGGTCAGGTTCAAGACTGGAGGTCAGATGGAGCAAGGAGGACCAGAACAGCGTAAGTGATGACAAGGCTAGGAGCAGAGCCAGTATCTGGAGACGTGGTCAAGCAAGCAGAGGTCAGAATCCAGGGGTCAGTCCGAGGAGTGGTCAACAAAGCAGGGGTCAGGTTCCAGAGGTCAGATGAGGTCACAGGCAGGCAAAGGTTGGAAGGCAGGCTGCAGGCAGATGGGTCTAGGAGCAGGCTGAGGTCAGAAGGCAGGCAGAGGCAGGCAGGTCAAGGAGCAGGCTGAAGTCATAAAGCAGGCAGCAGGCAGACAGGTCAAGTAGCAAGCCAAGGTCAGTACCAGTGAAACAGTCCAGAGGTACTACCTGGGAAGATGGACAGATGAACACAGGAACAGAAGGGCGCTGGAATACTAGGATGCAGGAACAAGACTGGAACAGAAGAATCCTGGAACGAGACTGGAACAAGACTGGAACAAGGTTCAGATGCAGAGACAATCTAACAAAGTGCAAACCCGATTGCCAAGGCAAGGAAGTCCAGCGAGGGACTTCCTTAAATCAGAGAATCAATCAGGACGCGCCACAGAGCTAGGACCCGCCCCTGGCCTTACAAGAAGCCAGGCAGTCCGCACACGCGTAGGGCCGTGGCCAATGCCACTGAGGACGCCGAGCTCCGGCGTGAGGCCTGGTGCATAGTAGAAGGCCCGGCGACTACCACCGAGGGAAACCAAGGCCTGGAAGTGCTCACAGCTACCGCTAGGGAGGCTGACCTGGGACCTGCCCTGGAACCAGAGAAGTGAGCAGGCCCGTGTGCGGACCAGGCACGGATGGGGTGCGTAACAATATTATATTAATCAATATATTCTTATTACTACATATATTGCTCACACAATTTTACTTCAATACATTTTTATTTATATTCGTGTGCTCCACATCTTATACCAACCTTTATTATAATCTTAATTAAATACATACATATCAAATATCTTTTTACCTGTTGGACATGCCAGATACTCAAGGATACCTTAAAATAGCATCCTACATTTCACACCACACACATTCTTCCCCCATTCACACATATCCCTAAATGTATCCACCCCCCTATAAAACATACATTAAAAAAACACTTTCTTCTATGATATTATAATCAGTTGTTATTCTCCTCTTCCTTACAGGTGCTCCCCTCTTTCTTAATTTTATTTCATCAATGAGCGTTGATGAAAAGGGAGTGTTGTGATAAAAAGAAAAAAACAAGAAACAATAAAATTAAGAACAAGGGGAGCACCTGTAAGGAAGAGGAGAATAACAACTGATTATAATATCATAGAAGAGAGTGTTTTTTTAATGTATGTTTTATAGGGGGTGGATACATTTAGGGGTATGTGTGAATGGGGGAAGAATGTGTGTGGGTGAAATGTAGGATGCTATTTTAAGGTATCCTTGAGTATCTGGCATGTCCAACAGGTAAAAAGATATTTGATATGTATGTATTTAATTAAGATTGTAATAAAGGTTGGTATAAGATGTGGAGCACACGAATATAAATAAAAATGTATTGAAGTAAAATTGTATGAGCAATATATATAGTAATAAGAATGTATTGATTAATATAATATCATACGGAATAGATGACTTAGTTGAATACTGGATATCATTTTGATGTAAACAATTTTAGTGATCCCTTATATAGTGGTGATTAGTGGAACATTTTTTCTCTCTGTTTTTTTGGATTAAATATCCAGGGATCATTTCAGGATCAAAAAAATTGAACTCTGTTGGAAATTATTTCCGAATAATACTGCACCTTTTCTAATAAAATATTTGAATGAAAGGACTGTTTATAAAAGGATATTTAAAAAAAAACAAAAAACACTGATCTACTTTAGTGAAAAGAAGGCAAGGCATCATATTGTCATATAAGAACATAAGAAAATGCCATACTGGGTCAGACCAAGGGTCCATCAAGCCCAGCATCCTGTTTCCAACAGTGGCCAATCCAGGCCATAAGAACCTGGCAAGTACCCAAAAACTAAGTCTATTCCATGTTACCATTGCTAATGGCAGTGGCTATTCTCTAAGGGGCGGATTTTCAGAGCCCTGCTCGCCGGGAAGCCTATTTTACATAGGCCTCCCGGCGCGCGCAGAGCCCTGGGACTCGCGTAAGTCCCGGGGTTCTCCGAGGGGGGCGTGTCGGGGGGTGGGCCCGGTCGCCGCGGCGTTTCGGGGGCGTGTTGGCAGCGTTTTGGGGGCGGGTACGGGGGCGTGGCTACGGCCCGGGCGGTCCGGGGGCGTGGCCGCGCCCTCCGTACCCACCCCCAGGTTACGGCCCGGCGCGCAGGAGGCCCGCTGGTGCGCGGGGATTTACGCCTCCCTCTGAGAGGCGTAAATCCCCCGACAAAAGGTAAGGGGGGGTTTAGACAGGGCCGGGCGGTGGGTTAGGTAGGGGAAGGGAGGGGAAGGTGAGGGGAGAGCAAAGGAAAGTTCCCTCCGAGGCCGCTCCGATTTTGGAGCGGCCTCGGAGGGAACAGGGGTAGGCTGCGCGGCTCGGCGCTCGCCGGCTATACAAAATCCATAGCCTTGCGCGCGCCGATCCAGGTTTTTAGCAGATACGCGCGGCTCCGCACGTATCTACTAAAATCCAGCGTACTTTTGTTTGCGCCTGGAGCGCAAACAAAAGTAGGCTATTCGCGCGCCTTTTAAAATCCGCCCCTAAGTGAACTTAATAGCAGGTAATGGACTTCTCCTCCAAGAACTTATCCAATCCTTTTTTAAACACAGCTATACTAACTGCACTAACCACATCCTCTGGCAACAAATTCCAGAGTTTAATTGTGCGTTGAGTAAAAAGAACTTTCTCCGATTAATTTTAAATGTGCCCCATGCTAACTTCATGGAGTGCCCCCTAGTCTTTCTATTATCCGAAAGAGTAAATAACCGATTCACATCCACCCGTTCTAGACCTCTCATAGTTTTAAACATCTCTATCATATCCCCCCTCAGTCGTCTCTTCTCCAAGCTGAAAAGTCCTAACCTCTTTAGTCTTTCCTCATAGGGGAGCTGTTCCATTCCCCTTATCATTTTGGTAGCCCTTCTCTGTATCCAAGGTTCTGATTAAGAAGCAGCTTTAGATTCCCATTCACACAGGTGTTGAAGACAGTAATTAGGTAGGTGATATTTGGTCCATAAAGGAAGGATAGAATATAGGATAGGAGGGGAATATTTTTATTAGCTGAAATTAAGTTTTAAATATTTGGCAAAAAATGTTTTAAAAGAATAGAATTTGGGTGCATTGAACCCACTGCAAATAGTGCAATAGGGGCACATTTTCAAACCCGGCGGCGCAAGTAAAGCCCCGGGATGTGTGTAAGTCCCGGGGCTTGAAAAAGGGGCGGGGCAGGGGTGGGACAGGAGCTTCCAGGCACAGCGGCATTTGTCGCTGTGCCCGGAATTGCGGGCCGGCCAGTGGCCGGCACGCGCAACCTACGCCTGTCTGGAGGCAGGCGCAACTTATAAAATAAAGGTTGGGGGGGTTTAGGTAGGGCTGGGGGCAGGTTAGGTAGGGGAAGGGGTGGGGAAGGTGGGCGGGTGGAAGGAAAGTTCCCTCCGAGACCGCTCCGATTTCAGAGTGGCCTGGAGGGAACGGGGAAAGCCAGCAGGGCTCCCCATGGGCTCGGTGCACGCAAGGTGCACTATTGTGCACCCTCTTGCGCGTGCCTACCCCGTATTTTATAACATGCGCGCACCTAACAAAATCAGGCGTACATTTGTGTGCGCCGAGTTGCGCGCACAAATGTACGCCCGCGTGTAGGTATTAAAATCCGACCCATAATGCCTACACTCATAGGGATGGTAACTTTCAAATCGATGCAGGCGCACATTTGCATGAGTGCATTGGCATGCGCACAAGGTCGTGGCCATTTTATAACTGGCACACGTATATGTGCACATGTTATAAAATAACCTGGCCATAGGCACATGTGCCCCAAACTTTAAGTGGGCAAGCAAATCCCGCTTCTAACACTGGGGACAGTAAATTTGAAACAGCCACATGGGCAGACATGTATGCGCATATGCCAGCACATACCAATGGATGCTGCCTTTTTATAACATATGTGCCTATAATCGCGCATGGTATAAAATAAGCTGTAATGTGCATAATGTGGCACACTATTTTATATATACGTACATATGCATATAAATGCCAACTCTACCGCCTAAATAGGGGGATTATAGTAGACAGACATGCTGACATTATTACTAGTTTCTCCAGTTCATTCCCAGTTCATCCCCTAGTTAACTAGCCTACATTTTATCCTGTTATTCTCAACCCTTAAAATCCCACTGACCTGTTTAGTTGTTTTTTGTTTCAAGACTTACATGTCATCCATAGCAGAAGAAATACTTACTTGCAGATTTCATTGAGAAATCTAGGAATGTCCATGCCCTGACCAGACCATGCCCAAATCCCGCTCCTTTTTTGCAAATCATCTTTTGTCTGCGTATTGGGATATACACGAATACTTGCATGTTTTCAAAATTCCGCAGTGCTCGCTGGCCCGAATTCTGCGCATATCTCATGACTTTGGCGCATGTAGGGCTTTTAAAAGTTTCCTTACAGTTGGGGAAATTTAAAGGGTCATGCACTCATGCTATTGCTAGTTTAACCAGTTCATCCACCAATTTGCCCAGTTAACAACTAGGTCCTCCAAAGCCCCCTGGCTTCATAGTCAGCACTCCCCCCATTACCCCAGACCCTTTTAGCCTCTGAGAAATGACTTTTCCTTATTATTTTTAAACTTACACCTCCTTCATAACAGACGTGAAGTTACACAGCAGGGGACCTCAATGCAGGCCGAGACACATAATATTTACCTGCACATCTCTTGGCCAAAGTCTGAAAATGCCAATTTCCTGCCCTGACCATGCTCACAGACCCTGCCCCTTTTTGGAAACTTTGCAGTGTGCATGCAGTGGGGTTTTATACGCATATCTGAGTGTTTTTAAATAGGGTTGCCACGTATAAACCCGACTTGTTCATGCATCATTAATTGATGTGCACTTAATGCTTCCCAGTGAATGCATGAAGCTAATAGCACTGGACTCAGGATAAGAACTCCTTTGCACAGCTGAGAATCAGTTGAACAAGAGCAAGCAATGTCCAGTGGAAACATTTGTGATGAGGACAGTTTTTTACAGGTTGCAGTGTCTAGGTTAACAGATGAATCAGAATACAAGATTCTTTCAGATTTCTTTAACTATGGTTTTTTTAAACAATTTTTATTCAACAAAATGTAGGGTACATATGCCTGTTTCCTTTAAGAAGCCTATGAATTGTCCAGAAGGCACGCTGGAAGAGCTCTGAATTGTCTGCTGTGTTTTCTTTTCCCTGTCCTTGATGGCAAAACATAAGGATAGACTTCACCTCCCCTTGAGCCTTACTTGTGCGAGGAACTGTGATTTCAGATCACTTCCAAACCACTGGTCTTCAGTTAGGTGTGTGCGCCATTGTGGCTGGTGCAAAGGGAGAGACATGGCTGCCATTTCAGAGTCCCTCCTTCCTCTGCAGTTTTGCGGCAGACATTCTTGGTGTGTGATGTGGAAGCTGAGGCAGAAGCCCTAGATGTCAGCATGGGGGAAGGGGCTGGAGATGCTGAGAATCCCTTCACAGACCGTGGAAGTGAGTCTTGTTGATAGCCAGCATTCTTTGCTAGGCAGTGCCGGTGATATGTTAACGCCCAGGGTCAGAGTGGAAGCCGTGAGTCAGCTAGACCTGAAGTTTCTGTGCAGTGTTCTGCTATTAATGCCTGGCATTCTTTGCTACCATCTTGGACCCCCTAAGCCCTCTCCTATTACTCTTGATAGTATCTGGGAAATTCTTTCCTTTGTGGAACAGTCCTTGATTTCTCTTACTGCTCTTACAGTTGAATTCAATAAGGAGTTTTGGCAGATTGAGACTTTGCAACAAACAACCACTTGGTTATCATCTGTGCAAACCTCTTTGGTTCAAGATAAGATCATAGTTGATTGGAGGATAGAAAATTTGGAAAATACTGCAAAGAATTTGAATTTGTGGATATTTAATTTCCCAATGATATCCATGATTTCCCCTAAAAAACTTTTCAAATCTTACATGAGAGATGTTCTCAAAATATACTCTACAGCTATACTCTCAAATCTGAAGGCCCAATATATCCCTGGTGGGAACATAAGAACATGCCATACTGAGTCAGACCAAGGGTCCATCAAGCCCAGCATCCTGTCTCCAACAGTGGCCAATCTAGGCCATAAGAACCTGGCAAGTAACCAAAAACTCAGTCTGTCCCATGTTACTGTTGCTAGTAATAGCAGTGGCTATTTTCTAAGTCAACTTAATTAATAGCAGGTAATGGACTTCTCCTCCAAGAACTTATCCAATCCTTTTTTAAACCCAGCTACACTAACTGCACTAACCACATCCCCTGGCAACAAATTCCAGAGTTTAATTGTGGATTGAGTGAAAAAGAGCTTTCTCCGATTAGTTTTAAATGTGCCACATGCTAACTTCATTGAGTGCCCCCTAGTCCTTCTATTATCCAAAAGAGTAAATAACCGATTCACATTTACCCATTCTAGACCTCTCATGATTTTAAACACCTCTCTCATATCCCCCCTCAGCTGTCTCTTCTCCAAGCTGAACAATCCTACCCTCTTTAGTCTTTCCTCAAAGGGGAGCTGTTCCATCCCCTTTATCATTTTGGTCGTCCTTCTCTGTACCTTCTCCATCGCAACTATATCTTTTTTGAGATGTGGCGACCACAATTGTACATAGTATTCAAGGTGCGGTCTCACCATGGAGAGATACAGAGGCATTATGACATTTTCTGTTTTATTCACCATTCCTTTTCTAATAATTCCCAACATTCTGTTTGCTTTTTTGACTGCTGCAGCACACTGAACCGACAATTTCAGTGTGTTATCCACTATGACGCCTAGATCTCTTTCTTGGGTGGTAGCTCCTAATATGGAAACTAATTTTGAGTAACTATAGCATGGGTTATGTTTCCCTATATGCATCACCTTGCACTTATCCGCATTAAATTTCATCTGCCATTTGGATGACCAATTTTCCAGTCTCACAAGTTCTTCCTGCAATTTATCACAATCCGCTGGTGATTTAACTACTCTGAATAATTTTGTATCATCTGCAGATTTGATTACCTCACTCATCATATTCCTTTCCAGATCATATATAAATATAATGAAAGCACGGGTCCCAATACAGATCCCTGAGGCACTCCACTACCCACTCCCCTCCACTGAGAAAATTGTCCATGTACTCCTACTCTCTGTTTCCTGTCTTTTAGTCAGTTTGTAATCCATGAAAGAACATCGCCACCTATCCCATGACTTTTTACTTTTCCTAGAAGCCTCTCATGAGGAACTTTGTCAAATGCCTTATGAAAATCCAAATATACTATACTACTGGTTCGCCTTTATGTACATGTTTATTAACTCGGACTCCTTCAAAAAAGTGCAGCAGATTTGTGAGGCAAGACTTGCCTTTGTTGCGCTTGGAGGTGGACTCTTGTCCTGGAACAGTGTAGAATGGGAGCACTGGAGGAAACAGAGGCTAGGATGACCTTCACCACTGGAAGCCCATGACCCCCCCGGGTGGAGCCCGTAGGGACCCGGGCCACTTGGACTTAGGTGGGCCTTGCAGGGTCTCCTGAAGAGGTAGTAGAGAGGCGTGCCCACAAGCAACAAGGGAGCATGGTCGGTCACTAGACTGTAGGTATGGAGAACCATGCTAGGCCAGTACAGTATAGGTGATGACAAGGCAAGGGACAAAGCCAGAATCAGGAGACGTGGTCAATGGCAGCCAGGGTCAGAATCCGAGGGTCAGTCTGAGGAGTAGTCAACAAAGCAAGGGTCAGGTTCCAGAGGTCAGATGAGGTCACAAGGCAGGCAGAGATCAGGATCCAGGCAACGAGCAGAATGGTCAAGGAACAGGCTGAGGTTAGTACCAGAGAGACAGTCTGAGGATACAACCTGGGGAGACAGGACAGACAGACACTGGAACAGACGGACCCTGGAACAGAAGGATGCTGGACAGGGCTGGAACAGTAGGACGCTGGAACAAGGCTGGAACAAGGTTGGGACAAGACTGGAATAAGGCTGGAACATCACTGGAACAAATCTGTGAACGCGGAGGCAAACTAGTACACTTACAGTGCCGACCCGATTGCCAAAGCAAGGAAGTGCAGGCAGGGACTTCCTTATATCGTACGTTCAATCAGGGTGCGCCGCAAAGCTAAGGGCCGCCCCTGGCTCTACAAGAGGCCCGGTGGTCTGCGCGCGCATATGGGGCGAGGCCAATGCCACTGAGGATGCCGAACTCCGGCATGAGGCCTGGTGCACAGTGGAAGGCCCATCGACCGCTGCCACAGGACGCTGAGTCCTGGAGGTGCTCGCAGCTGCCGCTTAGGAGGCTGACCCGTGACCGGAAGAGGAGCTAGTGAGGTGAGCAGGCCCATGTGCGGGCTGGATGAGGATGGGGCGCACAACAGTACCCCCCTTCTAGATCCCCCTCTACGCAGCCATGGCTTTTCAGGATAGATCCTGTAGAAAGTCCTGAGGAGCTCGTTATCAAGAATGTTATGGGATGGTTCCCATGAGTTCTCCTCGGCCCCATCACCCTCCCAAGCTAAGAGGTATTCCCATCTACCTTGACGCTGACGGACGATGAGGACCTCTCTTACCTGGAGTGACAAATTTGGATCAGTAGAGGTGAAGAATCTCTGCAAGAGGGCCAGGAGAGGACCAAAGGCTTCAAAAGAGAGACATGGAATGTGTTGTGGATGCCCATGGCACGAGGTAGCTGCAGTTGATAAGACATAGCTCCCACTCTTCGAAGAACTAGAAACGGGCTGATGTACTTGGGAGCCAGGCGATGAGAAGGGAGTCTCAACCTTATGTGTCTGGTGTTTAACCATACCTTCTGACCAGGATGGAAGAGTGGAGCGGGACGTCTATGGAGCGCTCAGTGGCCTGAGTAAGGCCCGCACCTGGTGAATGGTGTGGGCCATGAATTGTGTGGCTGGAGAAGGAACAGTCAGAGGAACTCCATGAAGTTAGCATGTGGCACATTTAAAACTAATCAGAGAAAGTTCTTTTTCACTCAACGCACAATTAAACTCTGGAATTTGTTGCCAGAGGATGTGGTTAGTGCAGTTAGTATAACTATGTTTAAAAAGGATTGGATAAGTTCTTGGAGGAGAAGTCCATTACCTGCTATTAATTAAGTTGACTTAGAAAATAGCCACTGCTATTACTAGCAAGAGTAACATGGAATAGACTTAGTTTTTGGGTACTTGCCAGGTTCTTATGGCCTGGATTGGCCACTGTTGGAAACAGGATGCTGGGCTTGATGGACCCTTGGACTGACCCAGTATGGCATGTTCTTATGGCAACCGAGGTTGTCGCCTGAATACCACAGAAAATGGAGATACATCGGTGAGAGCAGCGACGTGGGTATTATGTGACATCTCAGCCCAGGGTAACAGATCGTACCAGTTGTCCTGCTGGTCATTCACGTAGGAACAATGGAATGTTTTCAAGGTGTGGTTGGTCCTTTCAGCTTGACCATTGGCAGGTGGGTGATAGGCCGATGTGAAATTCAAGGCAGTGTTGATCTTTTTGCATAGAGAGCACCAGTACCAGGTGGCAATCTGTGGTCCTCGGTCGGATATGATTTCCTTTGGAAGTCCATGGAGATGGAAAATATGTTTCAGGAACAAGTTGGCTAATTTTGGGGCTGATGGGAGGCCCAGCACGGGAATGAAGTGACCCATTTTTGAAAAATGGTCAGTGGTGACCCAGATTACGGTATTGTTCTGGGATGGAGGCAGGTCTGTGATGAAGTCCATTGAGATGCTGGACCATGGCTCAGTAGGTGCTGGAAGCGGTTGCAGCAGGCCCCAAGGCCGTCCGGTAGGTGGCTTCTGTTGGCCACAGTTGGGACATGAATCTACATTGTTACAAGAGTCTTGCACCATGTTGGGCCATCAGTAATATCTCCGCAACAACTCTAGGGTCCTAATACGACCTGGGTGTTCTGCCAACTTTGAATCATGAGCCCATTTCAGAACTCCTTCACATAATCTCCGTGGAATGACGGTTTTCCCAACTGGAACTGTAGTGGTCACGGCAAGGGATATGCAGGCAGGATGTGTCAGAACATCAGGAACATCCTCTGCTTCAAAGGTTCTTGGAAGCTGGGCGATAACATAGTATGAAATTGAACCGGTCAAAGAAGAGCATCCATCGGGCTTGTCTAGGATTCAAGAGTTGAGCTTCTTTAAGGTGCTCAAGAGTATTATGGTCGGTGAAAATGGTAAATTTATGTCGTGCCCCTACCAACCAGGGGTGCCACTCTTGGAGCGCCAACTTGAAGTTCTCAGTCACCAATGGTATAGTGCTGTTCTGTAGGAGAGAACTGGTGTGAGTAGAATGAACAAGGTATCAATTTACCCTTTGGAGAAAACTGACTTAAGATGGCTCCTGCTCTGATTGCAGAGGCGTCGACTTCGATGACGAATGGGCATCTTGGGTCTGGATGCGGAAGACAGGGACCAGAACAGAATGCTTCTTTTAGCGTCTGAAAGGTGGCTTGTGCTTTGGGAGTCCACACACGAGTGTTAGCCCCTTTCTTGGTCATGGTGTTGCGTGGAGCAGCTAGGGTAGAATTACTGACAATGAAGCTCCTGTAATAATTAGTAAAGCCAAGGAAATGTTGTAAGGCTCGTAGGCCTACTTGCTGGGGCCAGTCTCGTAGCCCCTGGACTTTATCTGGATCCATGGAGAACCATCAATCGGATATGAGGTACCCTAGGAAGGGTAAGCGATTTTGCTCGAAGAGGCACTTTTCTAACTTGGCATAAAGGTGGTTTTCTCGTAGATGTTGGAGGACGATCCAAACATGATCTCAATAGGATTCAAGGTCTTTGGAAAAGATCAGGATGTCGTCAAGATATACGACTACGAATGAGTACAGGAGGTCTAGGAGGATTTTATTTATAAGGCGTTGAAAGACCACTGGAGCATTGCATAGCCCAAAGGTCATCACGGTATATTCATAGTGACCATCCCTCATGTTGAATGCGGTTTTCCAGATATCTTCAGGTTGGATGCATACCAGATTGTACGCACCCCTCAGATCCAACTTGGTGCCCCTTGATGGCAGTCAAACAGCTCCCAGATAAGGGGCAGGAGGTATTGGTCTTATTGGGTTATGGCATTGAGTCCTCTGTAGTCAATACAAGGGCTTAAACCACCGTCCTTTTTCTTGACGAAGAAAAAGCCCGCTCCAGCGGGAGAATCAGAGGGTCAAATGAACCCTTTTTCTAAGTTGTCTTTGATATACTAAAACATGGTTAGGGTTTCTGGATGAGACAATGGATAAGTTCTGCCCTTAGGAGGCGTCATGTCTGGCAGAAGTTCTATAGGGCAATTCCACTTGAGTAGCGGAGGCAAAGTGTCCGCCTTCTGCTTCAAGAAGACGTCTTCAAACTCAGCATACTGGGTAGGCAAACCAGATAGGGTGGTAGACTTCAAGACAGAGACAGCTGGAGATACTTGACGTAGACATGTCTTCTGGCATTTGGAACCCCACTGCACCAACTGCAGGGAATGCCAATCGAACTAGGGTTCGTGGACCTGGAGCCAGGGCAGCCCCAGGATGACTGAATGTGTGGAATGTTTATGTTTATAGATGACTGGATGTGTGGAATGTTTATGTTTATAGATGACTGGATGTGTGGAATAGTTATCGAGTTATATCTCTACCTCTGGTTGCTTCTCCTTCCTAATTCCATTACCCCTGTTCATTGTAACTTTTGCATCTCGTTACTGTTAATCCCCGTTCCATGTAAACCGATTTGACATGATTGTATCATGAAAGTCGGTATATAAAAAGTATAAATAAATAAATAAATAAATAAATAAATGTTTTAATACAAAGAAGGACATCTCCTGTTTGATGGGTGATGGGCCCTGGAAGATGTTCTCCTTGAATGGAGGTGATGCGGAGGCTCACATCTAATGGCTGGAGAGGAATGTTCAGAAGCTTGACAATGTCATCCATGATGAAGCTGCCACTTGCTCCTGTATCAAGAAGAGCAGTGGTGGCGAAGGAGTGGGCCTCAATGCCCAGAGAGACTGGAAGCAGGAGTTGGGGGCCGGTGACAGTAGCGCCTAAGCTCGGGACCTCTGCTGGGCTCAGGCATTGCAGTTTTCCGAATGGACCGGACAGGACTGCCGAAGATGTCCGGAAGCACCACAGTAAATGCAAAGACGCTCCTTCCTCCGACAGAGACGTTCAGTCAGAGACAATCACCCATGGTTCACCTCCATGGGTTCCACCATGGGAGGAGGTGGTGGTGATGAAATCCTGGCTGGAGGACTCTGGACACACATGGGATGCGATATAGGAGAGCGGGAAGCCTTTACTTCTAGGTGCCTTTGCTGGCATCGATGGTCGATCTTCCCGGTGAGGGAAATCAGGTCCTCTAGAGACGTGGGAGTCTCACAGACAGAAAGTTCATCTTTGAGAGCTCTGGAGAGTCCATCTAGGAAGTTGGCTTGCAGACAATCTTCTTGCTACCCGAGCTCAGTAGCCAGGGTCCTGAATTTCACCATATTCTCAGAGAGGTTCCCTGACCTTTGACGGAAGTGGAGTAGATTATGGCTGTCTACAGCTTGGTGGCTTGGGTCTCTGAAGGTCTGCTTGAAGAAAGCAATAAACTCAGATAGCTTGGAAAGCATGGGATCAGAGCATTCCCACAATGGAGAGGTCCATGCAAGAGCCTTCCCTTCTAGGCGGGAAAGGATTAAGTTCACTTTAGTGGTTTCCTTCAGGAACAAGGAGGATTGCAGTGCAAATTGCATGAAGCACTGGTTGAGGAAGCCACGACAGGAGCATGGGTCCCCATTGTATCGAGGAGGTGCAGGGAGTGCCAACGATGCTTTGAGTAGCATAGAGGCTGATAGGTCCATGGGATTGGCCAGGGCTGTATCTTGCAGCTGGGAACAAAGCTCTTCCACCGAAGAAGCTAGCAATTCCAAAGCCCTGCGATGTTCATGGACTGTGGCGGCCAAACCCGGTAGGGCCCTGGAGGCGAGAGACTCCTCCGAGTCCATGGCCTTGGCAACCTGTTGCGCTTGGAGGTGGACCCTTGTCCTGGAGCAGTGTAGAACGGCTCCCTGGTAGGGACCAGGAAGCACCTGCCCCCAGGGGACGGAGCACTGGAGGAGACAGAGGCTAGGACGAGCTTCACCACTGGAAGCCCATGGCCCCTCCAGGTGGAGCCCGTAGGGACCCAGGCCACTTGGACTTAGGTGGGCCTCACAGGGTCTCCTGGAGAGGTAGTAGAGAGTAGAGATGTGCATTCATTTGCAACATATTGGCAATTCGCAACGTATATGCCATATTCGTTGTATTCGTGGGGGTCACGAAACGTATGGCGAACCCCCACGAATACAACATATCACTAACGAATAACCCCCCCCCCCCCAAGACTTGCCAAAAGTCCCTGGTGGTCCAGCGGAGGTCCTGGAGCGATCTCCTGCACTCGGGCCATCGGCTGCTGGTATTCAAAATGGCACCGATAGACTTTGCCCTTACTATAGGGGCTACTGGTGCCATTGGTCGCCCCTGTCATATGGTAGGAGCACAAGATGGCGCCAGCTGTCCATTGCTCCTACTGTAGGAGCTCAGATTCCTATCTGAACAACCGCAACTGTTGAATGTGAGAAAACTGAAAACTTCTGATTAACAACGCCAGCATTGAAATGCACCATATTGAAAAAACTAATATCTGACACGCACTGGAATGCACTACGTACTGACGACTGACACGCAGTGGAATGCACTACCATTTTATAATAACATTTTTGTACTGTAATAATTAATGCTGCTAGAAAATGTCCAATATTATGTCTGTCAAATGACATATGCAATGGTCTGATTGTAAGTTACGCCTACTTAGAAAGAATGTATAAAATTCCACTCCTTTAGGGGAGTGGCATGCAGTTGTTCTAAGCCTTTGTCTTAGCTGCATCTTGCTGGCAATAAAAGGTTTTTCTTTGCGGATCAGTTGTCTGGACCTCTTTACTGCCTCCTATCTAACAGTTACACTACCATGTGGTTGTAGTAAGAACATAAGAATATAAGAATATGCCATACTGGGTCAGACCAAGGGTCCATCAAGCCCAGCATCCTTTCTCCAACAGTGGCCAATCCAGGACATAAGAACCTGGCAAGTGCCCCAATACTAAGTAAATTACATTTAAAGGCTTGGGATGGGGGTTTTTTGGGGGGAAACGAATACATATGTAACTAATGAATGGATCGGGGTCCCCAAGAATGGATGCAACGTATTTGGGTCCCGACGAATACGAATACCAAATGGGATGAATCCGTCCCTGCTGCACATCCCTAGTAGAGAGGCGTTCCCACGAGCAGCAAGGGAGCGTGGTTGGTCACTAGGCTGTAGTTCTGGAGAACCAAGAAAGGCCAGTACAACATAGGTGATGATAAGGCAAGGGACAAAGCCAGAATCAGGAGACGTGGTCAATGGCAGCCGGGGTCAGAATCCGAGGATCTGTCCGAGGAGTAGTCAACGAAGCAAGGGTCAGGTTCCAGAGGTCAGACGAGGACACAAGGCAGCGAGCAGAATGGTCATGGGCTTCTCATACATGCGGGCCTCCTCCCAGGACTTAAAGGACCAGCAGTGGGAAAATGCTGCCGGCTCCTCCGGATGACGTCATCAAGTCCAACCTATTTAAGGCTGCATTGAGCTCTCAGCAGGTGGCTTCGCAACAGGTCTCCTTGTTGTCTTCTCCAGCATGCTCATTTGGCATTCCTGATCCTGCATTCCTGATCCTGTCCTCCAGCTCCTGCCTTCCAGCTCCTTCCCTCAGACAGACCTTAGCTATTGACCTGGCTTGCCTCTTGACCTCGTCTTCTGCCTCCTGCCTCTGACCTCTGGACTGGACCTGACCACGTCTTCTGCTGCCTGCCTCCGAACCTCGGACTGGACCTGACCGTGCCTTCTGTCTGCCTCAGACCTTCGGTCCCTTGTGACCCTTCACCTTATCTGGCCATGCCTTCGGGATCATCCATGCAGAGACCCACCTAAGACCAGCTGACCCCGGTACCCAAGGATTCAACCTGCAGAGAACGAGGACTGGTAGTGGCAAAGCTCCAGCTGGCTTCTGCTTCCTGTCCGGCCTCGCCTCCCAACGGTGGGGACCTGCGGGGGGGTCTCCCTCACAGGTAGCACCAACACCACCTCAGGCCAAGGGTCCACATTTTGTAACAGATTGCCAAGCCCATGGACCAAGTGGAGGCATCTGTCTTGCAGGCCAATCCAGGCCTTGCTCAGAAGATCCTCGAACAGCAGAAGGTCTTAGAAACCCTCGCTACGGCAGTGGAGCGACTTGGTGCTCGTCTGGGTTCCGCTGTCTCGTCAGGCTCATTGGTTCTTCCTGCTCCGTGCTACGTGGCCCCCATACCGACTGCACGCCCCATCATACCGCTCCTCTTCCGATAGGAGCCAGCAAGCCATAATGATGGCAGAAGAGCAATTGATCGGCCCATGAGGAAGGACTGATACTCCGAAACACGGACTGTGTCGGGCGCAGTGAAGAGCTTAATGTCAGCTTTGGGCATATAATTAATTTACAGAAAAATTGACTCAAGAGAAAATACCATTGAATTGCAACATACACAGCTAAGTAACTTTCTTCAAGTTTGGAAATAGGAATATTTAAGCAAAGATTTTTATTGGGGCACTTATAACACTTAAGGGTGATTGTGATATACAAGAAAAGCAAAGAAAAAATGCAATTTTAATGACCGATGATTATTATACAACAGCATAGTTATTGAATGTGTCTTGTACACAATACGACACATGCCCAATCATTATGATGGTCATATCTTAAAAAATATAAACACTGGTGAGCAAGTAAATTTTTTCAAGGTTATGTTTCATATGTAACTTCCAACAATTACACTTTTCCAGTTACATGTAATTTTTGATACTATTTTTAAACAATTTCCATGCCAGATGTAAACCCTTTGGGGTCATTTTAAAAGCTATGCGCGGGTGTCCATGTGCGCGTGCTACCCGGTCTGCGCACATGGATGCTAGATTTTATAACATGTGTGCGCCGATGCCCACGGCCTTCAGCCATTCTCTCCCAGGCCGCTCCGATTTCGGAGCGGCCTGGGAGGGAACTTCCTAACCCTCTAACCTAACCTTCCCTGGGAGAGAACTTCCTAACCCTCTAATCTAACCTACCTTCCCCTTCCCCTAACCCTCCCGCCCACTAGCCCCCCCCCCCCCCCGACCTTTATCTTACTTCTTGTGCCTGCCGGCAGCCTACCAGTACACGATCCTCCAAAACAGCAGCAAATGGCTGCAGTGCGGAGGCCATTGGCCCCGCCCTGCTCCCTCCCCACCCATTTTCGAATCCTCGGGACTTTGACTTATCCTGGGGCTTTACACGCATCGCCGGGTCTTTGTAAAATAGGTCCAGTGCGCGTAACCCCACCTACGTGCGTAAATCCTTTAAAATCTTCCCCTTTACCTTTATAACTGCACATTTTAGTTTTTTCTATTTTCCTCATTTTTTCAAAGTCTGCCTTTTGAAAATTAAATGCTAGAGCAGTAGATTTACTTAATGTCCTTCTTCCTGTCTGTAACTCAAATATGATTACATTATGATTACTGTTGCCTAGTTGTCCCACTATCATTAACTCTTGCACTAAACTCTGCATTCTACTAAGAATTTGGTCTAAAATGGCTCCCCTCTCAAAGTTCCCAGACCAGCTGTTCCATGAAGCAATCATTTATTTCGTCTAGAAACTTTACCTTCCTAGGTTGTCCTGATGTGACATTTACCCAGATAACATTTGGGTAAATGTGCAATTTATACAAATGCACATCACTAAAGTGTGTGTGTAATTTTGCATGCATATCATCACAATTTTAAATTTACACTTTTATTTTTTATTTTGTGGATTTTGTTATAATATTTAACTGTTTTGTTATTTTGTATGTTTAAAATTTGCTAACCACTAGAAGCAAGTATTTTCAGACTAGTGAGATACAAATGTTTTCAAATAAATAAAAGGACCATTTCTGCAGGTAAGTGCTTTAGCCACAGAAGTCCCTTTCGAAAACAGTCCTCTAAATAAGCAATTGCTTGTCTGTCCATATTAAACCTTAGCTTTTAGCAGAATAGCGAAAAACATGTTGCTCATTTCATTCCAATATTACACACAGATCCATTAGATTCTAGCCCACATTTGTATAAATTTTGCAGCAGATGGTTTTGTCAGACATCATACAGTGACAAATGATATAGTGAAAAGCAAATAGAAAGATTAACTTTTTTTTGCCAAAAAAAGAAAAACAAAGAATTAGGTACTAATCTGTTTAATCAAAGACTATAGAAATCTATGGGAGCCACAGAAAAAAGGTATATAAGGTATATAAGGATGCCAGTTCACATGGAAGTTATAGCTGAATCTTTAGACTGAAACACTCCAGTTAAATCTGGTTTATCAGTAGGAAAGGAAACTAAAATGACTGGGAAACCAAACTGCTCTGCTACATTATGGAGATAAGTTTGACACTGTGAATCAATAGAGAATTAGAAGGTTCATTACAGCAACTAGAATATTGGTTCAAAATGTTATTTTAGTAGTGGGTTAATTGGAAGACCTTTAAATAAAACTTCTACACTGGCTGCCTGTTTCTAAGGAAGTGCCATACATCATTGTCGCCTTTGGAATACACAATGAAGGTCCCAGGGGCATATTGAGACAAAATAATTGGCCTAGGCGGGCTGGGGCCAGGAGTTGAATGGAGAATACACTGGGGAGGGGGGAGTCTCTCTCCCTACATTCCTTATCAACCAGTGTCTGTCTTCCTCCCTCCTCTTAACCTTACTGCTGAGCCTGTGGCTCCTGTTAACTAGTGCCCTTTATACAGCATAATAGCACTGGCCTCAGTTTGACTGGTGGCCATTTTGAAATGCCAAAACTATGGGGCAGGAGTAACTAGGGATCGCTCCTTCCCATGAAAGTTCCAAAACCCACAGGGTAAGAACTGGATTGGGGGGAGTTTAGGGAATCCTAGGAGCCAGGGGGATCTTTCCTTACGTTGGTTTGTGGGCAGAGGGGTGGGAGACTTCCATTTGGTTTTGATTTTGTTTTTATTTTTGTTTTGTTTTGAGTAAATGAAATATGAAACAACATGTTTAAAAAAGAGAAACACATGTAGGTACCATCTAAGTCTCCACTAGATGGCCCAAATTCAATCCTGGGGTTAGAAAGTTAGGAGAGGGGTGTACCATTCTGAGCAGCACTCCCTGAGGCTTGCTGGGGTGAGCTCTGTGTGAATAAGGGAGGGAGAGTAGAAGGAGCAGTGTGGTATATTTGAATTGCAGTTCTCTCTAATTTTGGACTCCAGTGTAGAACTTAGGGAGAGACACTGCCCTTGCCAGCTCCTTCACAGGTCTGGAAGGGAATGTTTGGAAGAAGAGTTTTGAGGTTTTGGTTCTTTCAGGACTGGTGCCTGTCCCCTGCCTTGGAAGCATAGTTCCCTCTAAAATGAGCACATGAGCGATTGCTCATATGTTCTGGAGCATTGCTCATCAGTTTTACATGGTTACTGACATACAGAAATATGATACTAATACTGGTGCCCAAAAATTGTTGGTTTTAAAAAAAATGTTGCTCACATAAAATTAATTTGCAGACACCAAGTCACTGCTTGGAGGGAGCATTGCTTGGAAGGCCATGATGGTCCTGTGAAACCTTTCACCCAGTTCAAAAGAGGAAGACTGTTGTAGAAAGCCTCACTCTAGAAAGACAGTAAGGGTAGCTTAAAACCTCCTTCCTTACACCAAGGTAGAAAAAAGATGCAAAACTTGTGAAGGAGCAGAGAGAGAAACAGGAAATATTTTTCACAAGTTTTGCATCTTTTTTTTCTACCTTGGTGTAAGGAAGGAGGTTTTATGCCACCCTTACTGTCTTTCTGGAGTGAGGCTTTCTACAACAGTTTGGGAGTAGAGGCCCAAAAGGAGTGTCCACCAAGGGTCACTGGAATGCATCTCACCTCGGGTACTGTAGGGAAGGAAATCCATCCAGACTTGGGATACCCCAGCCCCTCTGGGACACTTATCTTTCTACTCCCTGAAGGGTAAACCATTCTCAGGACCAAGCACAGAAGAGAGGGAGAAAGAGAGAGAGAGAGACAGACAGACATCAAAACTATGCTCCAAGAGAACAGTTTAAACCTGTATGTATCTGGAAACTACTTTGTTTATGCAACTTGCTTTATCTTTAAACTAACCAAAAAGTCCTATAATCAGAAATCCAGAGACCTTTAAAGTACACACGAGCATTCAACAAGGTATGGTCAACTGGTCACGCATTTCAACAAACTAAAAACACAAATTAGTTAATTAATTATTTGATTTGTAGGACCGACACTGAGACAGCTTAAGTCCACTTTAATTTATTAATTTTTGAACACATTTTTGAATTAAAAAAAAAAAAAAAAAAGGCATTACTGCAAACCTATCAAAAATAGGGTGAATGATAAGCTTATATGTTCCTCAAGGTCCAGAGATCATTTATAATTGTGTGAGCAAATATAAATTGAAAGAGTACTTATCTTTCAAAACATGTATCAAACCGAACCACGACACAAATTAATGTTTTGATGTCCATCTGCTTCAGGGGGCTAATCTTAATTCAACATTGCTCACGAAGAACTCTCTTAGAAGAAGTCATATCTCTCACTCAGAATCATTCCTCATTAAATTTTATCCTTCACAGGGCGATCCTCTTGTCTTATGAGACATCCGTTCCCCCAGAGACAAAGAGCCCATACACTGGGGCAAAAGGACTGGTGACTGTACAATTGGGACTTAGCCCTGTGAATTTTTATGGCCCCATCAAAATTCAGCAACTACCTGAATTGAGGTTACACATAAAAAAGCTTAATACTTTTCAAGGGCATACCCCTCATAAATCCCAGGTGATTAATATCAGTAACTGAAGGTAGGAAATCATCCTGAGAAGGTAATTTAGTCACTCAGGTGGGGAGATGGGAACACTAACCCAAATGGGTTGAGTCACACTAATGGATGGTGAGGGTCCACTTCAATCACTCCAGAGTTTACACCCCATCCATCCAAACTACTCTGACATCTCACACAGGAGTGGCCTTCTTATAAGGCCCTAGATCAGAGGTAGAAAGATTGATGTTGCTGCCTCTTCTATGTCCCTCTTTCAATGACTTCTCCTATAGGGACTTAACCCTCACCTGCTGCAACCTTGTCTACATTGTAAGAACTGTCTTGCAGACTGCTGGAAACAAGTGAGACCATGTAGAACATAGAATGCATGCACTGAAACTTTTGTAAGCCCAAGATCTCTTTACGCAAAAAGAATAACCAAGTTCTAGTGTTCTTGTTTATAAAGGGAAGGCATAAGCCTCAAAGACCCTCTGTGAATGGTAGACTCTTTAAACAATTTAGCTCGCTTGCAAAATCAAGACATAGTATACTGGATATATGATTTCCCAAAACAGTGTCTTTACTTAATGGAAAGAGGCAGTCCATTTACATTTCATCCAAAGTGATAGAGCAAGAAGATGAATAAGTGCAAGTTAGTATAGGAACGAATAAATCCAGAAGGTTGTATAGTCAGGGGCACTCCTTTTTCCCTTTACTTATCATTGTATAGTAGTATTGGATATATGCAATGCTGTATAATAGTGATAAGTACTCAAGTACTATAAGTACCATCCCAAAAAAGTTTAATAAGAGTGAGCTGAGATAACGTTACTAGTTTAAAAACACAAAGAGTGGAAAAACTAGGATTTGAACCATGTTATCCCTGGGTTATAGCTAATGCTCTTCTTGTACCACTCTTAAAGTGAAAATTCCTGTCCTAATGTAGAGAATATTTAAATGAGCTTCACCACATGCAAATATATATACAAAAAGTTTACAAATATTCAAATTAATTTTCACAAATCATATTAAGCCATGAAATTTGTGTAAACCCACAGCCAAATGCAAAAAGTTAATTACATCTTGGAAAGTGTAGTTAAGCTTTTGCAATAGACCTCCACAAATGACATAAGGCCCAATGTGAGCTGCAAACTTCTAACCCTGCCCCTAGAATGACTGGTAGACTCTACAGACCTTACCGCCACGTTCCTTTAGGTATATACTCAGAACATCTGGACTAGTGTTCCCACATCCCACCTACCTTAGTGACCTCTTCAGGCCAATTCTCCATCCTGAGTTACTGAGGTGGCCTCTCCATACTGACTCTCCCAAATCAGCCAAAATCCCTACCAAAATCCCATTTTTTTCAGTGGTGCATGAAGGAGATAGCACTCCTCAATCCTGCCTTGCTGTGCTGACTGATAAAATGGCACCTAATGATCTCATCTGCTCCTTTGCTTTGCATGTGCGAGCAAATGGAACTTCATGGAGGAGGGATTTTGATACTATAAATCTGGTTTCCATTTTAATATGGGGGGCTTAGAAGAAACTCCACAATAGAGCAGGAGTGGAGGCCGGCGCCATCTTGTGCTCCTACCATGTGACAGGGGCTGACCAATGGCACCGGTAGCCCCTGTGACATAGTAGATCAAAGGCTATCTGCACCATTTTGAAACTGGCAGCCGAGGGTGTGAGTGCAGGGCATGGCTCCCGGACCCCCCCGTTGGACCACCAGGGAGTTTTGGTAAGTCTTGGGGGGGTCAGGAGGGTGGGGGGTTGTAGTTAATTTAATTTTAGCCGGGAAACGAATAAGAATTAATGTATAAACATATTGGGGCCCCCCCCCTTGCCGAATGCAACGTATCTGCCCCCCAACGAATATGAATCCCAAATGCAACGTATGATGTCCCTCTGCACATCCCTACTATTTTTATTATCTCATCAATCGGACACTTTGTAGTAGTGAATCTTCAGCTTTGGTGACTCAGTGAAAAATTTCAAATAATAGGGTTTCAGATGTTAATAAGAGGGTCACTATCAGATGTTATCAAAGTACTGATTGAGCAAGGAAAACAGGGACTGCTCTTCTTCCTGTTGGATCTTCTTCCAAAGAAATATGGGACAGAACCCAATCAGGCAATCTCCCAGGGGTAGAAAGGGAAGACAGATCTTGATGGAAATAACTTAAGAAGAACATAAGAACATAAGAAATTGCCATGCTGGGACAGACCAAGGGTCCATCAAGCCCAGCATCCTGTTTCCAACAGGCCAAAAACCAGGCCACAAGAACCTGGCAATTACCCAAACACTAAGAAGAACCCTTAAATGGATTACAGTTATATATAAATATTAACTTTTATTTATTACTCTTTAGCAAGTTTTAAGAACAAGTATGCAATGGCAATAACACTGTCAGGATCAATGTTTAACAATTTTCTTGTCATATTTCAATAGATATCTGCACATTAACATAGTATCATAGTAATGATGGCAGAAAAAGACCAAAATTGTCCATCCAGTCTGCCCATCAAGTTTCCCATGGTAGTAAATGCCGCTCTGTGAAGGTAACTCCATGATTCTGTTAAGGGTAGTAACTGCCGCTCTGTGCAGGTTACCCCCAAGCCTTTTCATTCATTCCCATACTCTAGCCTTTAGGGATCCACAGTGTTTATCCCATACCCCTTTGAAATCCTTCACAGTTTTAGTCTTCACCACTTCCTATGGAAGGGCATTCCAGGCATCCACCATCTTCTCCATGAAGACATATTTCCTGACATTGGTTCTAAGTCTTCCTCCCTGGAGTTTTAAATTGTGACCCCTATTTCTACTAAATTGTTTCCAATGGAAAAGGTTTGTTTTTGACCACGGATCATTAAAACCTTTCAAGTATCTGAAGGTCTGTATCATATCACCCCTGCTCCTCCTGTCCTCCAGGGTATAAATATTCAGGTTCTTAACCTCTCCTCATAAGTCATTCTATGGAGACCACCCACCATTTTGGTGGCCCTTCTCTGGACTGCCTCCATCCCTTTTGAGATACAGTCTCCAGAACTGAATATAGTACTCCAGGTAAGGCTTCATCAAGGACCTTACAAGGGGATTATCACTTCCCTTTTCTTACTAGATATTCCTCTCTATATACAGCCTAGCATTCTTCAGGCTTTAGCTATCACTGTGTCACATTGTTTTGTCAACTTCAAGTCGTTAGACATTATCACCCCAAGGTCTTTCTCCTGTTCCGTGCACATCAGCCCTTCACCTCCAACACATACAGTTCTTTCAGATTACCACACCCCAGATATATGACTATGCACTTCTTGGCTTTGAATCCCAGCTGCCATATTTTCGACCACTCTTCCAGCTTCCTTAAATCCCATCTCATTTTTGCTACTCCTTCCAGCATGTCCAGTCTGTTGCAGATCTTAGTATCATCTGCAAATAGACAAACTTTATGTTCTAGCCCTTCCGCAATGTCGCTCACAAAGATGTTGAACAGAACTGGTCCCAACACCGATCCCTGTGGACTCCTCTTAACACCATTCTCTCTTCAGAGTAGGTTCCATTTACCCTCACCCTTTGTCTTCTATCCGTCAACCAATTTATAATCCACATCATCACTTTGTAGCTCACTCCCAAGCTTCTAATTTTGTTGATGAGTCTTCTATATGGGACCGTATCAAAAGCTTTACTAAAATCTAAGTAAATTACTTTGAGTGCTCTTCCCTGATCCAGTTCTCTAGTCACCCAATCAAAGAAATCAATTAGATTCATCTGACAGGACCTTCCCCTGATGACTCCATGCTGCCTCTGATTGAGCAACCCACTGGATTGTAGATAGTTCACTATCCTTTCCTTCAGCAGAATCTCCAATAATTTTCCCATTAATGCTAACCGGCCTGTAGTTTCCAGCCTCTTCTCTGGTCCCACTCTGTGAAGCGGGACCACCACTGCTCTTCTCCAGTCACTAGGCACTACATCCTTTTCCAGGGATCTGTGAATAGGTCACACAGTGGACCCATCAGCACATCTCTAAGTTCCCTCAGTATTTTGGGATGAACCTCATCAGGCCCCATGGCTTTGTCCACTTTCAGTTTTGTTAGCTCTTCCTTTCTTTACATTATCTTCCGTAAATTAAGTTTCATCTACTCCACCCCCTTCTGCAGTTTTGATAACAAGTGTCAGTCCTTCTCCAGGGTCTTCCTTAGTGAACACTGAACTGAAGTATTTGTTTAATATTTCTGCCATTTCTTCATCTCTCTCCACCCATTGATCCTCATCACCTTTCAATTTCAATATACCATTACGGACCTTTCTCCTTTCTCTAATGTATAAGAAAAATGTGTTATGTTACTGTACTTACCATCGTGGCATGGAGCCGCTGACTACCTCCACGGCACGGAGCCGCAGTCAGCCTCTCTTCACCATGGCAGGGAGCCGCGGACTTCGGCGTCCTTCAGCGCAGCATGGAGCCGCTGTTACCGGGACCTTCTCACGGCCGGAATCACTGCCGACGCTCTCTTCAGCCTCGTGGCCCAGAGGCCGCTGTCCCCAGACTTTCCTGGCAGCTGGAGCCGCCCTCGATCCTTCCTGCAGCAGCAGAAGCCGCTGCTGACGTCGGGGCCTGCTCCTCGGCCCAGCCCTGCTCCTCTGTTGTCAGCGTCTGTGCAGGGCTGCTGAGCGTGGTGCTGCATTTCCTGTTTCCTGCTTCCTAAGGTGCGAGCCGCGCCTCCTTCAGAGATTTAAAGGATCATGGCTGGAAATGCCATGGGCCCCACCTGGACTGCTCCCAGGGCATCTCCTGATCATCAGCCCTATATAAGGCCCCAGCTTCCAGTCCTTAGTGGCCTTCGCAAGGAGTTAGTCTCTTGGACTTCTCGTCTTCACTCCTGCTAGTATTTCCTGTTCTTTGTGGGATCCCTCATTGTTCTTCATGTTTCTGGTCTCTTCTGGATTATCCCTTGTTTTCCTGATGTCTCGTGGTCTTCCTGATGTTCCTTCCTGATGCCTTGTCTCTGCTTCTGCTTCCTGGACCCTTGGTTCCTCTGTTACCTTCTCTGGCGTGTCATGTCATATCTCGTCACCTCATGGCATGGGCCTGCCTTCTCGCTCGCAGCATTAGTCTCTGGAGGGTCATCTTCACTTGAAGCCAAGTTATGTCTTGGTCCCAAGTTTCATGCCTAAAGCCAAGTCTTGTCTTGGCCTCCTACCCTATGCTCGAAGCCAAGTCTCATCTTGGTCCCTTACCCTGGAAATCGTCTCGGCTCTTGGATGTTCTGGTGGCTGCTCCATCCATGCCTAAGACACTGACTGAACCTGTGCCATTCCAGCATGGTCCATGACCAGCCATGGGCCTTGGTACAGGCTTCTACTGAATCTTCGCCATGTTCCGGCTTCTACTTTCACGTATTCGTCTAGAGTCCACTTCACTCTGAAGCGTGGTCTGTGACCAGCTCATGGGGTCCGCCCGTGTTGGTGGACTGTGTGTAGGGCATGCTGCATGGCAGCCTCAAACCAATACTTGTTCCTAAACCTTGATCCTGAGTCTTCGTGCTCAAGCTTCTCGTCTGAGTCTGAACGCCCCAAGTCTCCTCTCTCAGTCTTCGTGTTCCAGAGACTTCATCTGCCCTCGTCTCCTGTCCAATCTTCTGCCATTGCCGTTCCCAGCAGCAGGTCCGAAAGGGCTTGGAGTAGTTGGAGTTGACTTGTCCCATCATGTTTTTTAGTTAGCCACCAGTTCCCCCACTCTCAAAGCCCCAAAAAAGGCAAACAAAAAAGCAACCCGAAAGACCACCGCTTCATAATACGACCACTCGACCAGCACACGGCCGGTAATTTCACCAAAATGGCCTTTAGCTCTTCATACCTGATGGGCCACCTAGTATCTGATATGTTGCCCCTTTCCCTCTTCTGACTTCCCAACATTCGCTTAATCACAAAACTAACTCCTGGGTTGCCCCATCCCGCAAGTTTTCAAAAAAAGGAAACCCAGCTATTCTTACCCTCACCAATTCCAGGGAATTCCCAGACTCCCTAGCCCAAATTAAATACTGCATGATATCAAAATCATGCACGGACCACCCCTCCACCCTCTGAAACCAAGAAGCTCCAAAATAGCACCTCTGCCTCTCGAATGTGATACCCATGTTTCCAGGCATCATCAAAGCCTTTATCATCTCCCATGCTTCAGCAGGCCAAGCAGCCAAAGGTAATCCAGGACCACAGCTCCCTTCTCATCTGCATGTGAGGCAAAATGCCTGAAGGATTCCCACTTGCAATGAGAAAGGGCATCGCAATTAAATTCTCCGCCCCAGGTACACACTTAGCTCGCATGGTGATATTCCATCTCAAGCACAACAGGACAAACTCTTGCAATAAAGTGGAAACCAACTCACACCTGACTGACTACCTGTTAATATCCTCCATAACTCCTTGATTATCACACCAATACAAAACCCTCCTATCGCTTAACCCAGGCCCCATAAAACCAAGGGGGAAAGCTCAAGGAACATGATGTTTTTGGTGATCCCAGCCTCAAACCATGACTCAGGCCACCATGCCATACACCAAGCTCCCTTCCAATACACCCCAAAACCTGTAGCACTGGCTGCATCAGAATGTAACTCTAACTGTTGACCGGATACCTGAACCTTCTGCATAATTAAAATTCCATTAAAAGGATCCAAGAATGCTTCTCACACTCCCAGTTCATTCTTTATCCTTTTAGTCACCCAAATAAAATGGTGTGCAGCTTTAATTCCTGCCATTGCAGACAAAAGTCTTTGAATAAAAGCCCAACCCCCAACACGACAAACAAAATTGGAGGGAGCCTATCAAAGACTGCATCTGACGTGAGGTTACTTTTCTGGAAAAGTAGACTAACCGCACCAGGTCCTTTAATCTGCCTACTTTCTCTATCGGCAGGTGACACACCATATCCATCAAATCTAGTTCAATACCCAAATATATGCGCTTCGGAACCGGATCCTCTGTTTTATTGTGGACAATCAGGACCCCAAAGTCCCCAGCCATGTCCATAAAATTCTGTAAGAATGTGTTGTAGTCTCCCAACCCTTTGGCCCCACAAATAAAAAATCATCTAAGTAGTGCAACATGGAATACAGTCCCATAACCTGAACTGTCACCCAATGGATGAACTAAAATCTTCAAAAAAGGCAACGACACTGCCCAACCCATTAGCAATCAATGGTCCACAAAAAACTGACCCCGAAAAACAAAACCCAACAAGGGAAAATCGTCTAGATGAATATGAATCAATCTGAAAGTGGATTCAAAATCTGCCTTCGCCATGAGGGTACCCCACCCAGCCCTCCTCACTAAAGCCACTGCTTCATCAAAACATTCATAACAAACAGAACACCAATTTTTGGGGACAAAATCATTAACTGATGAGACCAAAAGAGCAGACAAGTTCAATATGAGCCTAAACTTGCCTGCTTCTTTCTTTGGAACAACCGCAAGTGAAGAGAAATGCATGGCCTCAAAAGGAGGGACTGTGAATGGGCTTGCAATCTGCCCCAAATCCACTCCTAGCTTCCCCTGAACCACCCTCCCCAAATGACTAGCTGACCTAGCATTCCTTGCCCCTCCCCCAAAGCCTGGACCCTCATAAGTGATCAAGAAACATTTGTCAAAACCCTCCCGCCAAAATGCAGCTGATGCTCTATTAGGATACCTCTCCAATCACCCCAACATTCTGTCTTAATTAATTGGTGTGGGAGCCCTACTACACAACTCTTTTCTATTTTCCACACCAGGTAGCTTCCCCCCCGACTCTTTTGCCACTTGCAGTCTGGGAACAAGCAGGAAAACTTGTTGAATCTCCAACATACATCTGAACTGATTTGAGATCTTCCCTGATTCCCCTTTTTGGAACCCAACTCTCTTGAAGCAACTTGCTGCATCCCTGACTCATGAAAAGAGCTACCCTGCTGACCTGACCCCCGAGCCTAATCACTTACATGAAGAGCCTGGGTTAACCAAAGATTAATGTCCTGAGTGCCCCATGACATAAATGATTCTTCTCCATCTTATCCCTGAATCATTTGTCATAGTTTAAGCATGCTCACTCTTCATAGTCTTTAAATGCCCCAATAATGCTAGCCCTATGCTAATAATGCTCCATATTGAGAAGGATCCAAATGCCCTACTACACTTGCTAACTGTAAAAAACACTCACTCAATTAATAATATTTCTAGGAACTCTTTTCTGAGCAGAACTCTCTTTAGCTCTTTTCTTCTTCCCCTTTTCCCCCTTTCTTAGTCCCTCTCCTCCCCTCCAACAACTTAAAATATCCACATACCTATGATTTTAAATATTTTTTCTTAAATGCCTCAGCACCCCCTTCCACAATTCTGTTAAAGCCACCAAAGCAGGATGCCCCATATTTATTTATTTATTTATTTATTTATTTAGCATTTTTATATACCGACTTTCCAATAACAGAGTTACTGATCAATTCGGTTTACATATTAACAGTAACATTGACAAGTAAATGTCTTACAATGAACAGGTCGATATAACTTGGATAAGTATATATGGGGTTAATAACATTTTAAAAGATACATTGCCTAATGTAGGTATAAGTAAGAGATACAGTGCCTAATGTAGGTTAAATAAACAGTTGGCAATTATAAGAGTGGGTTATGATCTTTGACGGCCAAAGTTTACGTGAGCTCTATGGAGGATCTAAATAGCTCACAATAGCTTTCAAGTGGGTTTCCACCGAAAGGATCATTGGCAGGGATGTTCCGCAGGTTACTGTTATGGGAAAGCTTGGTTGAATAACCAAGTTTTGAGTCTTTTTTTAAATGTAGAGGGGCATTGCACTGATCTGAGTTCTGGCAGGAGAGTGTTCCAGATTTTGGGGCCAGCTGTGGAGAAAGCTCTTTTGCTTAATGCTGACTTCATCGGTGGGATATGAAGGTTGTTTTTATAGGCTTGTCTCACTGGTCTGGTAGAGGTGTGGAATTGGAGAGGGATTTTGAGCTCGAGTGGAGCCAAGTTGTGTAGTGCCTTGTGGGTAACTGAGAGCACTTTGAAAAGAATTCTGAATTTGACGGGAAGCCAGTGTAGGCTTTTTAAGATGGGCGAGATGTGGTCTCTTTTGTTGGACTTGGTTAAGATCCTTGCTGCAGCGTTTTGCAGCATCTGTAGCGGTTTTATATCCTGACCTGGACCACTCTTCCCTTACTTCCTTGCACCCACCTGTTCCTGATCAGAGGAAAAAGATGAAGATGAAGAAGACGAGGAAGAAACTGAAACACTACTCTCCCTAACCCTCTTAGGCTTACTCCCCTTCCCCTTCACTGATGCCCTTGCCTCACCATTACCAGGTCCGAGCTCAGGTCCAAAGCCTGCTTCTCTTGTCATGGAAGATTTGAAAGACGCATCTCTAGATAAGCATTTCACCATGTAGCACCCTCACTGCTGTCCCGGATAGTGTTCCTCCATCTAATACCTGTTGTTTCTGTTCCCATTCCTGGACTACACTGGCCACTGAGCCTCTACACACTTCCTGTTGTGAAGTGCCTGGCTGATCGTCCATCTCCGCAGAGCCTGCAGTGGCAGAAGAGAAAACACCCGAAGCCCCTCAAAACCCCCTTTCCTCCAATATGACAGATGAGGCCTGACCGGCCCAGTCCACCCCGACTAACAAAATATACAGACCTTTTACCCCGGACTTCGCCCTGGTTTCTATCACCCAATATAACCTCTATCCCTTGGCCACCAACTCATGCCCTCCCAACCAGCAGGGTTTGCTGAACACCCTAACCCTCACCTTCCAGATCTGCCCTAGGTCGGAGGAACTGATCCCATCCCAAAATCCCCCCAAGAAAGGCCCGGGAACACAGGTCCAAACCCCCACCCTCCCCAAGACCAACCCTGAGAATTAACGAACGCCCAAGCCCTCATCCCCACCAAGGGCCCCAAACACTAAGAAAAGACCCCTGGGATTATCCCTCTACTCCTCTAGGATGCTGCCAATCCAAAACTGGGGGAACATGAGAAGAAAAAATTGACAGGACCATAGCAGTCCCTTCCCCCGACACACCACTATCATCCACTGGCCCAGAAAATCCTACCAAATGGGGAGAAAAACCCTTACCCCCACCCATGGAGCTCAGATTGGCCAATTTGCCCTTACCTTTGCCACCCAGCCTAGACCCCTAACCACTGCTGGCCCTCCTGATTTAGCCTGAGACTGGGACATACTTGGGTGGGGTGTACGGCCTGTCATTCCTGTACGGCCTGTCATATAACCACAGAATAATGTTCAAGACCTTATCCATCATCCACAAAAACATATATCACCGATCTACTCTACAACTCAAAATACCTCTCGAACTTCATGTGTCCACAAGACTGATCAGATCAACTTACAAAGGATCGCTCCATGCCCCCCCTAATAAATCCACTAGTCACATTTCCATCCAGAAACGAACCTTGTCCATGGCCGGACCGTATTATTGGAATCTTCTTCCCCCGGAACTTCGACAGGAACAATGCCCGTTTTCTTTCAGAAAGAAACTAAAAACGTGGCTGTTCACCCAAGCCTTCCCTTAATGGACACCATACTGACAGCACAGCTATGCAATCCATCCTCACAGATCCCCCCCTCCTCCTCCCTCATTCGTGCCTGCAGCTTTATAGACCTAACGACTAATCTATTGTCTAAGCTTGCTATATTCGTTCCTATGTTAAACTTCGTTATGTTAAACTTAGTTATTTATAACTTATTATGTTAATCGTATGCTTTTGCTCTCTACTCTTCCACTCTGTAAACCCCCTGTTCATTGTAACTTTATCTTCATAGTTAATTGGTTACCCCTTGTTTCAATGTAAACCGGTACGATAAGACACTAGTCTTGAGTATTGGTATATCAAAAGTATTTTAAATAAAATAAATTCCAACACCAAGGCCCACCCTCTTAGCAACACCATTGGCCTGGGAAGGGACCAATGTACCCAAAACAGGAGGGGCACCTGGCCCACTCGAAGCCCTGAAAAAGGTAGGGGGGCAAGGGCCTGGCTCAAACTCAACCAGAAAAATGGCAGGTGCTACAGCAACACATTCCTCGCCTCCAATCAAATTGCCGGCCTCTGAGCCACTGACATCCAGAGCTGGGCCGACCACTCCAAAATTAGTCTAGGAGTACTGCCCCCCGAAATCTAAGGAATGTGGAGGGGGAGGAAGAGCCAAGGGAAGGAAATCCCATGAGAAGGGGAGGAGGAAGTAGGAGGAACCAACAGGAATTCAGTATCACATGAAACCAAGGGGCAAGAGGAAGGGGGATCACCTGACAACCGAATGAACCCGAGTAAGACATATGGACAGAAAAAGAAGGGGGGGGGGGGTCTGCCAAAAAATCCAAGGAAGGAAATATAGACCTGAAAAACAAGCAACAAGAAAAATTAGGAACAGGGGAGAGAAGAAACCTACCCAACGGCGACCCCAGCAATAACTGAGGTAACTGACGGTAGAGACTCCTTATGCTAAACCACATGAAGCTATGTCTAAACATGGACAAAACTGAGTGTATACTACTCGAAAAAAAACAATCCAGGATCAACGTGAATCACACCATACAAATTGACAACTCACACATCAAATTAAAGGACAGCGTGAAAGATCTCTGAATATGGTTAGACCCAGAGCTTAACTTCAAAAAACACATCACATTGAAAATCAAAGAAAGCTTCCACAAGCTACTAATCCTCAAACATCTAAAACCTCTACTGTACCAACCTAAATTCAGAACCATTCTTCAATCACTCATATTCAACAGCTTTGACTATTGCAACTCACTACTGATAGGCCATAAGAACATAAGAACATAAGAAAATGCCATACTGGGTCAGACCAAGGATCCATCAAGCCCAGCATCCTGTTTCCAACAGTGGCCAATCCAGGCCATAAGAACCTGGCAAGTACCCAAAAACTAAGTCTATTCCATGTAACCATTGCTAATGGCAGTGGCTATTCTCTAAGGGGTAGATTTTCAAATACCGCGAATAGGCGTACTTTTGTTGGCGCTCCAGGCGCAAACAAAAGTACGCTGGATTTTAGTAGATACGCGCGTAGCCGCTAAAATCCGGGATCGGCGCGCGCAAGGCTATCGATTCCGTATAGCCGGTGCGCGCCGAGCCGCGCAGCCTACCTCCGTTCCCTCCGAGGCCGCTCCGAAATCGGAGCGGCCTCGAAGGGAACTTTCCTTTGCCCTCCCCTCACCTTCCCCTCCCTTCCCCTACCTAACCCACCCGCCCGGCCCTGTCTAAACCCCTCACTTACCTTTGTCGGGGGATTTACGCCTCCCGGAGGGAGAAGTAAATCCCCGCTCGCCAGCGGGCCGCTAGTGCACCGGGACGCGACCTGGGGGCGGGTCCGGAGGGCGCGGCCACGCCCCCGGACTGCCCCGGGCCGTAGCCACGCCCCCGGGCCCGCCCCCGGAACGCTCCCGACACTCCCCGAAAACGCCGCTGCGCTCGGTCCCGCCCCCAACACGCCCCCCTCCGAAAACCCCGGGACTTACGCGAGTCCCGGGGCTCTGCACGCGCCGGTAGGCCTATGTAAAATAGGCTCACCGGCGCGCAGGGCCCTGCTCGCCTAAATCCGCCCGGTTTTGGGCGGATTTAGGCGAGCAGGGCTCTTAAAATCCGCCCCTAAGTGAACTTAATAGCAGGTAATGGACTTCTCCTCCAAGAACTTATCCAATCCTTTTTTAAACACAGCTATACTAACTGCACGAACCACATTCTCTGGCAACAAATTCCAGAGTTTAATTGTGTGTTGAGTAAAAAAGAACTTTCTCCGATTAGTTTTAAATGTGCCCCATGCTAACTTCATGGAGTGCCCCCTAGTCTTTCTACTATCCAAAAGAGTAAATAACCGATTCACATCTACCCGTTCTAGACCTCTCATGATTTTAAACACCTCTATCATATCCCCCCTCAGTCGTCTCTTCTCCAAGCTGAAAAGTCCTAACCTCTTTAGTCTTTCCTCATAGGGGAGTTGTTCCATTCCCCTTATCATTTTGGTAGCCCTTCTCTGTACCTTCTCCATCTCAATTATATCTTTTTTGAGATGCGGCGACCAGAATTGTACACAGTATTCAAGGTGCGGTCTCACCATGGAGCGATACAGAGGCATTATGACATTTTCCGTTTTATTCATCATTCCTTTTCTAATAATTCCCAACATTCTGTTTGCTTTTTTGACTGCCGCAGCACACTACACCGACGATTTCAATGTGTTATCCACTATGACACCTAGATCTCTTTCTTGGGTTGTAGCACCTAATATGGAACCCAACATTGTGTAATTATAGCATGGGTTATTTTTCCCTATATGCATCACCTTGCACTTATCCACATTAAATTTCATCTGCCATTTGGATGCCCAATTTTCCAGTCTCACAAGGTCTTCCTGCAATTTATCACAATCTGCTTGTGATTTAACTACTCTGAACAATTTTGTGTCATCTGCAAATTTGATTATCTCACTCGTCGTATTTCTTTCCAGATCATTTATAAATATATTGAACAGTAAGGGTCCCAATACAGATCCCTGAGGCACTCCACTGTCCACTCCCTTCCACTGAGAAAATTGCCCATTCAATCCTACTCTCTGTTTCCTGTCTTTTAGCCAGTTTGCAATCCACGAAAGGACATCGCCACCTATCCCATGACTTTTTACTTTTCCTAGAAGCCTCTCATGAGGAACTTTGTCAAACGCCTTCTGAAAATCCAAGTATACTATATCTACCAGTTCACCTTTATCCACATGTTTATTAACTCCTTCAAAAAAGTGAAGCAGATTTGTGAGGCAAGACTTGCCCTGGGTAAAGCCCTGGGTAAAGCCAGGCCTACCCAAATCTACCATTTGACCACTCCAACTGCTACAGAACGCGTCAGCCAGAATCCTCACCAGTCACAAAAGATCTGACCACATCACCCCAGTTCTAAAAGGCCTACACTGGTTACCTGTGGAAAAGAGAATTGAATATAAAACTCTTACCATTATACACAGTGCAATTCACAACAATGAAAAAACAGGCCTCAATAACATCATTCAGATACACGTCTCTCAACACAATACGAGAACAACAAACAAATTACAACTTGACATACCATCAATTTAAACCGCCAAACATACTACTGTAAGAAACAGAGCCATCTCCATCGCAGGCCCCCACCTCTGGAACTCACTACCAGAACACCTAAGATTACAAAATAACACCAAAACTTTCAAAAAAGAACTCAAGACCTGGCTCTTTACACAAGCCTTCAAAGACGGGATCGGCTAATCTCCCACGCCACAATTAACACCCCATACCTTTATGGATATTTAAAACATATACATATATATTTAAACCATACCATTTTGGTTATTTAAACCATATAACGATAAACCCAATATGCCGCTGGAAAATCTGCTAACCTGAACCCATTCGCATCCGCTGTCATAACCAAAGTTATAACCTGTCCCCTTCTGTTAATTATCCTATTAGGTTGTTTTACCAGTTATCCTATTTACAAATAATATTACAAATTATCCTATAATGTTGTTTTACCAGTTATCTCGTTATATGTAACTCATGGTTCTACGAGTTTACTGTTCTGTTTTACCAATGGTTTCTGCACATGTAATTCGTTGTTTCAAATGTAAACCGGAGTGAAGGCCTCTAGCTAAACTTCAGTATATAAAAATGTACAAATAAAATAAATAAATAAACATCCCGCCGAAAACAAAACAAGGTGCCTGACCAGTTGGGCACTGGCAATATTCAAATCTGGTTGCCACAGCAACTTGACTCCCCCTCAGTGCTCCCCTCTCCAGATCAAAGACCCAGGGAATGCTCACCCACCGCCACGTTAAATGTTGGATGTTGGTCAAGCCCCCTGCCTATTACTGCTTAACCTTTTAAGTTATATAGGCAAGTAGTTTAAGCAAATTGGCCCTTAAGTCCCATATTAGCTAGCCAGACACAGCTTATCAAAAAATCTATAAAGTTGACTGTTCCCCTCTTTCATAGAGGATCTGGCTGTCATATGGCAGGTGCCATTATTGAATCATTCCCCCCCCCCCCCCCCCCAGGAAATAAACTTCTCTCCCAGACTTTAATTTCTCCTGTCATCCTTATTATTGGAGAGACAGAGGTATAGCAGAGATATACACAGTGTATAATTGGATGATTGACCTTAAATTCCCTTCACAATCTCGCTTCTTAGGTTCAAGCAATACATGAATCTTCTATCAATGGCTGACAAAAACACACGTGATTCAGCCACAGATATTATTCTTACATGATTAATTGAGTCTAGCCTGGTTCTTACCTGGAATATACTGAATTCCCATTACTAAAACACTTTGGGGAACATATTCAAAAGCCATTTAGATTGATAACTGGCCTAGCCACATTTTTAAAATGCTTACCCGGCTAAATTCTAGCCAGATGACAAATTATCTGGCTAGAATTTAGCCGGGTGAGTCGGAGTGTTACTGGGGTAGGAGTTAGGCATTCTGGGGAGGAGCTGAGTTAGCCAGTTAAGTTAACCGGCTATTTCCAATATTCTGAGCACAGCTGTGCTACTGAATATCCCGGTTAAGTTACTGGATATGGGTATTTGACTAACTTAACTAGCCACTTAGCAGCCGAATATTTACCCTTTTGTATTCCTTCATACACAAAATATTCATACACTCTCTGGTGTGTGCCTTCCTCTCTGTGCTTTCTACTATTTTTAAAGTTACTGAGCAGGCTCTGGTAGAGCTGGAACATACAAACCCTTCTGCTCTGTCTCTCTCAACTGCCACTCTGAAGATTCTTATTGTTACAACTGCCCTGTCAGCTTAGCATGAAGCATTTGGATTACCATGCATACGGTAATTTAACAGCTTTGAGCAGCTCTTAGGTTCCACCATGGGATGTGACAGCCCTAATCAGCTGACAACCTTTACTGAGAGCTGGGGATGGGAACCCTGAAACCCTACACTGTGACAGCCAACTTTACCAAAAATTTTAGTTTTAAAGCATTTTCTCAGTTATTATATTTAACAAAAACCGAAATGTTACCGTCCCCCATGTCTTTATTTTAACCACTGGCTTACAATTATATAAAATCCATTATATATATGTTTGTCTGTGTGTCTGTAATATGCTTCCTATTGATCAGGCCGAACCCTGCTGATGCAGTAGGAGGCTTCCTGTTGGTCAAACCAAACCCTACAGACAGAGCAGGAGGTTTCTTATTGGTCACAATAGGAGGGAAAATACTAGGAATGGGTCCAAGAGTGAGAGAAGATAGAAAGGAGTTATTAGGGGAGATAGGAGGAAGAGGAGCTATGGAGGCATAGGATTCTGAGGTAGGAGAGAGCCTGTGAAGGGGTAGGATGCAGCCAGAAAGGTGCCAATTTCAGCTATTTAATCCCCATAACTTTATATTAGTATTCAAATATCTAGCAAGTCAAAGTACTAGACATTAACATTTCCATAGAATGAAAAGCTCAAGGATAATGACTCATTGAAGCTGAAAGGAGGTATAGGGGACCTATAGGTCCTTCACTAAAATATTTGCTCTTCCCACAGGAGATTGGTAGAGTAGATAGTGAACAAAATCATTTGCTATGGCATTCCCTTCTAGGACTGGCTACAATGGGGCAGCCCAGGGATTTGGTCAGAGAAACCCCAAAATTCAAGATGTCCTCAACTTAAGGTATTTTGAGTTACAATACAGAGTTATGTTTCTAAACTGATACCCATTATCCAACTTACAACACTTATTTTGACTTTAAAACAATTGAGCATCTCCCAAAGGTGCACATTGGTGTGCTGATGAGGTAACATCAGTTGGGAAGTGTACCAGGACCTTGTGTCCTCAAATAATGTCAGTGCAATGTTCTGCTGTCATGTCTTGGCACTTTCCTCTTCAGACTAAGAAATTAATGCTTTAAAATGTGTGTATGATTTGTACAGTACTATATATATTACTAAATTCTGGGTTGGTATTGGGCCCTGGTGCTGTAATCAATCCCTCACTTATAACATTGTTCTTAGGAATAATCAGTTTTGACCTATAACATTTCAACTTAAAGCCCTAGCATTGCACCTAAGCCTACGTCTAGGTCTAGGCCTTTGCCAAGATGAGAGGACCCAGCATTGACTGTGCCCCAACTTCAGATCAAGCCTGGTCCTCGGTGACCAGGACTCAGCCTTAAGCCAGTCCTAGGTCTGAGCCTCGTCGACAGGACCTGGCCTGAGACTGGGGCCCTGAGGACCGAACTAGGCTGGTACATGGTCTCAACAGAGGACCCTTTTTATTTTCAGTGCACAAATACAAAAATTTTCTTTTAGGCCTATTTTTACTTCATATTTGTATGAAACAAAAGCAGCCTCATTTGTTGCATTTTTCACATTTGTTCAAAATGAATATACCTCCCTAGCTGTGATATTAACAGTCAGACATTTGTCTGATCCAGCTCAGTTTGCTAGAGCCCTGTAGTGAATTCAAACCTCTAAGTGCTAGGGATGTGCATTCGTTTTTTTCCTTTTTGTATTTTACTGTTCACCAATTTATTTGGTGTACACTAAAAAGATTAATATACATTACATCGAAATAGCGCAAACTAAATCAATCTACTGTGCACTATTTTGATTTAGAGCACACCAAACTGAATCAAATTAAACAAAACTGAAAAAAAAAAAAAAAGAAAAACAACAAAACAAATGGGGAAAAAAACAAAACCGATTTTCTGTCTGCAGACCCATAGTAAGTGCTTCTTTGGAAATCAAGAGGCCAGGGGTTTGAAAGTGGTTTGCTTTGTTTTACTGAGGCTGAGAGCCTGGAAGGTGTCTCTATTTTTCCTAAAGTTTGTTTTGAAATAAAATTGCCTTGCTTCTAACATTGCTGCCTCCATTTCCTGAGAGTTTCAGGCCCACATATTGCTAAGGAGATGAGGGAATAACAAAAGGCTCAGCGCCAGAATGTCATACAGTTAGAGCAGATTGTTTACTATTGAAAGAACATGCTTTTGAAAAACTCAGGTTTCACACACATTGTACTTATTTTAACCATCAGGTGAACCAAAGAACATTTGAACCAAGAGATTGTTATAGTTTTAGTGTCCACTGCTGAATGCAAAACTACATGCTGGCAACCAGAATGAAGAAAAGAAGAGCAGATTTACCACATAAATCTCTTTAAACCATGAAAGAACAGGAAAGCAGTGATGTTACAACAGTCCCAGTAGAGAAAAGGGGGACAGACCATAGGATATATAATTTTTTAAAATTTACTCTTTATAGTTTAAAATATACAAATAAGCAAATACTATGTGACAGAAAAAGGAGTATTACAAAGCAAAATAACCTATAGAAAAAAAAAAATTCAATAACATAATACCCACGATCAAGTCCCCAAAAAGGAAGGAATCAGAGAAAAGCAAAAGGGACTAAATACCAGATAAACATTATTGCTAAGAAACTCTGATTGAGAGAGAATTACCAGTACAAATTCAAAGCTGCATCATAATCAAACATGTTCTGGAGAAGAAGCAGGAAAAACAGAAATCCTACCTTCTTGCTTGTAATATATGCCCTTTTTTACATAGTTCATTAGTCTGTGGTGTTTTTTCTGTGTTTTTTTAAAACCTGTTACTACCTTATGTTACCTGTTTATTATAAACCCTGTTGCTGCTTTATGTTACCTGTAAACCGAGGTGATGTTCGCTACGTAGCTCGGTATATAAAAATGCTCAAATAAATAAATAAATAAATCTGAAAAGGCCTTCAGTTGACTAGGTTCAAAGAAGGTATACCTACTACCAGATATCTTAAAGAATTCCCCCCTAAACCTAACACAGTTTCACACAACTGGAGAAAAGATCTCCTAATCTGAGTCTGCTTACACATGTCTGGAAATACGCAGACCTTCTGACCCATAAAAGAAAAATCTTGAGGCTGATATTCAGAAGCCATTTAGACAAATGATAATTAACCATCTAAATGGCAAAGTGGCTATATTTGAAGCCGTCTACAGCTGAATATCGAAGTTAATATCCCAGGTATATCCGGCTAACTTAACTAGCCGCTCTGCAGCTGAATATGTTATGGCCGCCGGCCGCGGCGTCCCGCGACTGGGGCCGGGCTGCACTGTCATGGCCGCCGGCTGCAGTGGTCCGCGACCGAGGCCAAATACCTGCCCACAAGGTCTGGCAGTCGCTGGGGTTTCTACGGGAGCGGGCTGCTCCCTTTGACGTTCTCTTCGCTGCTGCGGCCGCTGCCGCTGCTGAACCTGGCCGCGTGGTCCGGCGATGCCGGGCAGACTCCTCCCCCTCTGTGTTACTAAGAGCCGCGCATGCGACTGAAGAGATCATTTAAAGGGGCCACGACAGGAAGTTATCGTGGCTCCTTCCTAATGAAGTTCCATTGGCTCAGGTATTTAAGGCAAGGTCTGCTCCTCAGACCTTGCCTTGGGATTGAGGCTCTTGAGGGAGTTTCCTGTGCTCCGTATCCTGGTTCCATTCTCCGACCTGCTCCTGATTTCGCTTGGACTGCTTCCTTGACCTTGATCTTTGGACCAGCTGCGGTGACTCCTTGGTTGACCCTGGACTGGCTTTGGACCCTTCTCCTGCTTTGCCCCTGGACTGGCTTTGGACCTTTCTCCCTATTGCTCCTGGACTGGCTTTGGACCCTTCTCCTGCTTTGCCCCTGGACTGGCTTCGGACCTTTCTCCTGATTGCTCCTGAACTGGCTTTGGACCCTTCTCCTGCTTTGTCCCTGGACTGGCTTTGGACCTTTCTTCTGATTGCTCCTGGACTGGCTTCGGACCATTCTCCTGACTTGCTTCTGGACCGGCTTACGATCCTTCTCCGGACTTTGACCCTGGAACCGGCTCTTGACTATTCTTTGATTCACACTTCCGGACTATCTACGACCTGCTGGAGGCACCAGCCATCTGGAAACCACGACCTGCAGGAGGCGCTTGCATCCAGACCTACATTCAGTCTTCAGTGAGTCTCCTAAGTCCCAGCAGCCGGTTTCCTATGGGCTCCTCCCAGGGGAACCACACGCTTCCAGGGCGAAGTCTTCATTCTTCTACTGAATCTTCGAGCCTTGCCCTCTGATGGTAGGGAACAGAGAGGGTTAATTCTCTCTTTAGTAGCATTAACCTTACCTCGGGACAAGGGTCCACCTCTGGGCTCTTAACAGAATATAGACACCCTCTATTACAAAAGATTAGAGATGTGAATCGGAACCAGAATCAGTTCGGTTCCGGTTCCGATTCAAATCTTACAATTTTTATAGTCCGGCACGATTGGTTTTTTGTTTATCGGCTCCGCCTGAGCCGATAAACAAAAAACCCACCCGACCCTTTAAAAATGACCCCTTTGCTTCCCGAACCCCCCCAAAATCATTTTAAAATTACCTGGTGGTCCAGTGGGGGCGCGGGGAGCGATCTCCCGCTCTCAGGCCATCGGCTGAGCTAATAAAAATGGCGCCGATGGCTCTTTGCCCTTACCTTGTGACAGGGTATCAGTGCCATTGGCCGGCCCCTGTCACATGGTAGGAGCACTGGATGGCCGGCGCCATCTTTAAAAATGGCGCCGGCCATTTTAAAGATGGTCGGCGCCATATGATGCCACTTCTAGACTCCGGCACCACAGAAGGTAATCAGCTTTCAGGGATTAACAATATCTCAGCTTTCAGCAAAGCTGATGGCACCCTTTGGTGTTGCCTGCAGCGAGCAATTCTCCTGAATATATCTGCTTCATATTCCCTGTCAACAGCTGTGAAATAGTTCACTGTGAAGGGACATACAATGCAGGAGGAAAACCTTGCACCCAACCTTTTCTCTTCACCATATCCTGGAGATTTGATCCAAGGAAAAGAGTGAACTATCAGAAGAAGAAGGAGAGCTTCGTACTCAGTCAGTTGTATATTGGATTTCCCCCAGATATGTACATCTTTGAAGAGCTCAATCACAGATAAACTTGCAAGGCCAAGGAGATGAAAAAATGAAATAGAGATATTCTCCAAGAAACCTGACAGGATATTTATTTTTTTATTTCAAATATTTTTATGCCATTCAATAAATACAGCTTTAAGTGGCTTATATCAAACATTCATAATAAAATTCAGAAATACAAAACTAAACCAAAAACAGACAAAATTAAATTGGGTACTAATTTCTCATCCCACTTCCCAATATCACTGAATGCCAACTGGAATAAAAAAGTCTTCAACATTTCCTTTAATGGCTTTACACAAGATGTTAATCGCAAGAACCCTATGGTAAAGAGTTTCATAATTCAGGAGCAGCTATTGAAAAAGATCTTTCACGAGTCTTGGACAGGTGGGGCATGGCGCACTGATGAAACACTGAGGAAACCCCTTTGAGAAGACATCAAGGACCTTGAGGGATTATGGATCTGCAACGTGGTGTTCATCCATGGTAGAGCCTCAGAGTTGCTCATTTTATGGACAAACAGGCCACTTATATTGTACTCTTGCCATAACTGTAAGCCAGTGCAGCTCCTATAGTTTTGGTGAAATATGAGCCCTTTTATTAAGTCTGGTTACTAACCAAGCTTTGGAATTCTGGAGTAGCTGAAGGGCACGTAAAGCATAGGCTGGAAAACCAATATACAATGCATTACAGTAGTCCAGGCTAGGCAGAATATAGCCTGAACTACTGAGTGAAAATTTTCTTTGCTCAGTAGATATTTCATAGGTCCTAAGCATAATGAAATAGCCACTGAGCCTGACATAACAGTAAAGTTCAAGTCATATAAGATTCCAGAAGCAAAGCTGTAGGAGAAAATGGAAGAAGCAGCTAAAATGTTAGAGCTAGGGTAATTGAAGAGTCAGTCACAAATGATCAAGTCCTATCATATGATGGTACAATATGATTTTGTAATGACTTCTAAAAATGAGGTATCAAAATTTGATTCCTATCGTATACCCTGAGTGGATGAACTCATTGATAGATTAGGTAACAGTTGGCACTTGATTTGCATATCACTCAATGGTTCCTGGGTTTGCAATCCTTTAACTTCTGTGTATAACACTGGACAGTTGCAAAAAATGGTAAAGCAGAAGGGCTTTCCAGAACATCCTGCTTCTCATCATTGACTGCTCAACCCTGTGCTAGTAAGATGCATGGCAAAGTCAATATAGGTGGAATAAAAACATTTTACATAAAGATAAGAACATATGTAATAGAGACATTAAAGTTTTGATAGAGGAGTAGCCAAATGGTTAGAGCAGCAGGTTACAAACCAGGGATCAAATCCTACTGCTGCTCCTTGTGCCCTTAGGTAAGTCACTTTATCCTCATCTTTGACTATTGGAAAAAGTTTTAGTAAATTAGACCCTTAGGGGCAGATTTTAAAACCCCTGCATGCGCCGGCGCGCCTATTTTGCATAGGCCGCCGGCGCACGTAAAGCCCCGGGACGCGCGTAAGTCCCGGGGCTTTCAAAACGGGGAGGGAGGGGGCGTATCCGGGGCGTTCCCAAAACGATGCGGCGTTTCGGGGGCGTGCCGCGGCGTTTCGGGGGCGGGTCCGGGGGCGTGGCGCCGGCCCAGGGGCGTGGTTGAGGCCTCCGGACCATGCCCCCGGGACCGGAGGACGGAGCGGGGCTGCCGGCGACGCACGCAAAGGTAAGGGGGGCGTTAGATAGGGCCGGGGGGGGTGGGATAGGTAGGGGAAGGGAGGGCGAAGAAAAGTTCCCTCCGAGGCCGCTCCGAAATCGGAGCGGCCTCGGAGGGAACAGGCAGGCCGCGCTGGGCTCGGCGCGCGCAGGTTGCACAAATGTGCACCCCCTTGCGCGCGCCGACCCCGGATTTTATAAGATACGCGCGTATCTTATAAAATCTGGTGGCGCGAACAAAAGTACCCGCGCGCGTAGTGTTTGAAAATCCGCCCCTTAGATTGTAAGCCCTCTGCAGATAGGGAAATGCCTACAGAACCTGAATCAAGTCCACCTTGAAGTACCAAAAAGCAGAATATAAATGGAAATAAAGATAAAGAAATATATGTCAGCATGAGGCTAAACAGGGCACTCATCCTCCCTCCCTTTTATAAAAGCTGCAAACTTTAAAAACTGGTCTCACAAGGACCCAGTAAGAGAGAGCCTGTGAACATCAGGGGCCCTTTTCATATATTAGGTGGGGTGGGGGGGGGGGGGGGTGTCAGGGTTTCAGACCCTGGACCTGAGCTGCTTTATGTTCTTTTTTACATTAAAGCCATTTAACTGACTATATTCCTTTTGATATAGCAGTTAAGCCTCAAATTATCCAGCCAGACATGGCTGAATACCTTTAGGCCTGCTCTGAGGCAGTCTTAGTTTTCCGGGCTAACATAGGGCCAGATTCATTAAGGCTTTCTCCCATTTTGTGTCTATGGGAAAAACTCTTAAGCGTAGAATTTCAAAACCTACGCACGCGCGTCCATGGACGCGCGCTACCTAGTGCACAAACATGGATGTGCGAGTTTATAACATGCGCGAACTAGCGCGTGTATGTTATTAAATGCCGGATCGGCGCACGCAAGGGGGGGGGGGGTCAACTTTAGCAATAACATGCGGTGACGCATCAGGGCCTTCCCCAGTTCCCTCCAAATAAGGAGTGGACTAGGAGAGAACTTCCCAACTCCCTAGCCTAACCTCCCTTCCCCTTTCCCTATCCTAACCAGCCCAAATTTTTTATTTTATCTTTCGCTCCTGCCTTGGAGCAGGAGCAAGTTGCGTGCGCCGGCACCGCGGCAAATGGCCGCAATGCCGGGCGCCTCTAGCACATGGACCACAAAGCCATGTTGTCTTTTGCTTCTTAAAATCATAGGGGTAGATTTTAAAAGGAGCGCACATGGCATACATGTGCGTGTGCTACCCAGCGCGCACACATGTACACTCGATTTTATAACATGCACGCGCATGTTATAAAATTGGGGGTCAGCGCGCGCAAGCAGGTGCACAATTGTGCACCTTGCGTGCCGAGCCGCGCTGCCTTCTCCGTTCCCTCCCCCCTTAGCCTGACCTTCCCATCCCTTCCCCTAACCTTTCCCCCGCCTAGCCCTACTCTAACCCCCCCAACCTTTGTCTTACCTTTTGCTCCTGCCTCCGGGCAGGCGCAAATTGCACGCGCCGGCAGCCTACCGGCATGCGATCCTCCAACACAGCGGTAAATGGCGCTGTGTCGGAGGCCTCTGACCCTGCTCCCTCCCAGCCCAGCCCCCAGACCACCCCTTTAGTAAAGCCCGGGACTTACACGTGTCCCGGGGCTTTACGCACGTTGCCGGGCCTTTTTAAAATAGGCCTGGCGTGCGTAGGGCTTTTAAAATCCAGCCCACAGTGAATTATTATTGACTTTCAAAGCAGGAGAACACTTTCAGATCTGGAGAGTTGGAGATTTATCATTTCTAGAAAGAGGATAATGTTACAGTAATCTCCAGTTCAGTAACAGCAGCTTTTTCTTTCACAACATTGAAAGATAGTATCTCTCTTCCATGTCACCTCATTAGGAAGAAGGTGTGAAATCTTTCACCTTTAAATCAAATTATGGAATATGTTCCTCTTTCATATATGCACACAAAATATTTTTGCTTTACTACTTATCATAGCTACATATAATGAACGAGACAGAGAGACACATATAGAAAAAACAGATTTTTTTTCAGCATGTGTATATAAACATCGAAGATCATTTGCTTCTTACATGCCTGATAAGGTCTCTGCATTATCATATGATTGAATAATGAAGCAATGACTTGTTTTCCACAGTGATTAGATTAATTACTCATTAACATAAGTGAAAGAGGGGATAAATTTAGAAATATATATAAAGGTTAAAGCACAGTGAAATAGCATATAAGCTTTATGTTCACTCTAGATACATCTATGAGCATGAGTTGAAAAATATAGTTGATTTTTTCTTGTGGAAAAGTTTTTCTATTAAAATCTGCAGCAAATATGTTTGTAAAAAAATTGAAAGTTTGTGACTTTTTCCCCAAAATATTCATGAAACTTGAAATTGATTTTTCACATATCCTTACTCATTGGCCCAAAGAAAACAGAATCCAACTCCACCTAGAGAGCAATACTTGTACTTTTCACTAGTAAATACAAAGGGGTCAATTCACCTCTCATGGTTTTGGCCTCCAGGGGAGTTGAATACTAGGTTTTCCTGATTACCTACTTTCATAAAATGGGATATTCAATCATTTGTATATTCAAATACTCCCAAGGGCTTGAATAAAGACATTAGGAGTGGGCTGGATCAGAGACCACTTATACTTTCCATTATCAGGCTCCTCTCCATCTTCACTCCTGCCCCTGGATACACAGCCTTTATTTGCGTCTCCCAGGTCTCTATAGCAGCTATATTTATTCCAGCTTTGAGCAAGAGTAAGTCTGTTTGGCCTCTTTTTTGCCCATATCCCTCCCATTATTATGTATGGGGGGAAAATTGCATTTTTAGTGTCTTTTCTTCCCATGGAAAATCAGGGGAGCTGACTCATTCTGCTTCATTTCCTTTTAATCTCTCTGATTTCTTTGGAATGGAATTATAAACAAATCTCACTAAAATATTTTTTTTTAAATCCAATTTGGAGATATTTCTGCCATTTAAAATAAATTAGCACTACAATGGCAGTTGCACAGTGGAGGTCTTCCAAATCTCGTTAAAAATACATGTTGGTATAATGCATTTAATGGAATATTCTCTAAACCGTCTAAAGCCTTCAGTGAGCATCACATTAAAATGTGTTTTACTACGGCCACTGACATACAGTACATATATTACCAACAGCAATAACACAACTGCATTCCAGCAATGCAAGACACTCCACCCTCTCCCACCCCAGAGATTAAAGACCGACTGCCATCTCCCCAGGTGACCACCCTAACCCCATTATGAGCATCTTTTTTGAGCACCAAAGTGGCCCCCTCAAGATCCCTGTACTGCCACCTATGCCATCATTTTTTGGAAAAGAACTGATCTCCACTCACTTTTGCCTCATTGGTTTCAAAGATCGTATTGGGGGAGGGGGGCCTTTGCCCTGCATGTGCAGCACTAAAGATGGCACCATTATGATCTTTAAAGCCATGGGACAGGAGTGAGTGGGGATCATTTTGCCTGAGGACCATGTACAGCATATCTGATGAGGTTAACAGTGATGGAGTAGGGTGACCACCTTGAAGGACTGGACTCCAGCTCAGATGTTGAAGGGGCCTATGCCGCTACCTCGAGACTTGGAGCCCCTGCTCAGATTTTAGGGAAGATGCCAGCTAGGGAAGCATCAAGTCATAGCAGCCCTTTATTCACTAGAGGAGTAGCCTAGTGGTTAGAGCAGTAGGCTGTGTCCCAGGGAAGTCAGGGTTTGAATCCTGTTGCTGCTCCTTGTGACCTTGGGTAAGTCACTTTACCCTCTATTGCCTCAGGTACAAACTTAGGGCCTGAGGCAATGGAGGATATTTTCCCATAGACTCAGCATAGGGAAAAAGCTTTAGTGAATCTGTCCCTTAGATTGCAAGCTCTCTGGGGATAGGGGAATACTTACAGTACCTGAATATAATCCACTTTGAAGTACCACAAAGCAGAGTATATTAAAAAAATATATACTAGAGGGGAAAATTGGGCCACAGTTGGCTGTTTGGCCATAGTGAGGAAGGCAAGGCCCGATATTGGCAGATGCACTAGCCTGACAAACCTCTAAGTAAATGCTAACTATACCTCTTGAGGAGTACTTACATGTTTTTGGCTTACTATAAATCACCTTGATTAATGCTATTTTTGGTAAACCTTATGGGCTTGATTTTCAAATCAGTTTATGTGCATAAAACCCCTGTTTTAAGCATGTTTATCACACTTTGAAAGTCAAGCTGGGGGTTGTGCAGGTAAAAGTATGCACAAAACCTGATTCTGCACATACCTTTACTATACTCAAAAGAGTTGTTCCAGGGAATGGAATCAGGGTAGGGAAAGGATTTATGTGCATACGTTCAATTTTTGAAAGTATGTACGCAAATATACATGCACAAAGTTACACCAGCTCTGAGCAAGGTACAAATACAAAGTACTCGCAGACTTTAGCCCTGTACAGACTGTAAGAAAATTATCCCTAATATTAAATGTTTTGCATGCATTTTTATGCAATATGGCTCATTCAATTATTTTTTGCATAAGGGTCTCTTTTTTTTTTTCTTGCATTAATTGTAACACAAGTTTATGTGTTACCAAAACATGTGTTAATGCCATTTTAACAAGTATTAGTTGCCAAAAGGCATTTAACATGCATTAACACACTTTAGTATAAAGACTACCAATGTAACACTTGTCTGTAGAAAAGTGACTTTGCTAGATCCTACAACATTATCCACATAACACTATCACAATCAAGCATCACAACGCTATCATACTTCCTCATAATAAGTACCGTATTTTTCGCTCCATAAGACGCACTTTTTTTCCCCCAAAAATGGGGGGGAAAATGTATGTGCGTCTTATGGAGCGAATATAAAAAAAAAAACTAAAAATCTAACAAACCCCCCCACCCTCCTGACTCCCCCAAGACCTGCCGACTTAATTTACTACAACCCCCACCCTCCTGCGTCCTTTTTTAAAATTTCCCCACTTAAGCAGTAGAAGCATTTTTTGCATGCACAGGTCCATGTCCACTTAAAATTAGGCACATATGTGGCAGCCAGGCTATTTTATAACATGCTCCCATATATGCACATATGTTATACAATAGCCATTTCCCTGAGCACGGGCCGATAAATGCATGCACATGTGTGCCGCTTTGAAAGTTACCATCCCTTCATACTGAGATGTACTGTATCTCATTTGGCCCCATGGCCTTATCCACTTTCAATTTGGCTAGATCCACCCAATATTTCTGCTGTTTCCTCATCTTTCTCCACATCTTGCTCCTTTCAGTCTTACAATGCCACCTCTGGCCTTCCTCCTTTCTCTAATATATTTGAAAAATGTTTTGACACCTCGCTTTACCTCATTGGCGATCCTTTCTTCCACTTGAACATTTGCTATCCTGATTTCTTTCTTCATCTTCTTCAGCTTCACCAGCTATTCTTCACTGTGCTCCTCTTTTTGATTTTTTTTGTACTTTCTGAATGCTGAATTTTTTTGCCTTTGTTTTCTTATTCACCTCCTTGAAGAACCGTATTGGTTTCCTTTTGCTTTTTCTCTTACTTTTTTTTTTTTTTTTTTACATAAAGGTTTGTTGCCTTTATTATAGCTCATTTTAATTTGGCCCACTGTTGTTCCACTTCACCCATTTCCTCCCAGCCTTCTATCTCCTCCTCAAAGTGCATTGCCATTTTACCAAAGTCTATATTTTTGAAATCTAGGACTATGATCTTCGTGTGACTTCTCTCCCTCTTAGCTGTTATATGAAGCTATACTGTCTGATGATCTCCGGTACGCAGGTAGGCACCTACCTGGATATTAGAGATACTATCTCTATTTATGAGTACTAGGCCCGGTATCGATCCTCCCCTCATGGGTTCCATCACCATTTGTCTGAGCAGAGCCCCTTGAAGGTCATTCACAATCTCTCTACTTCTTGCAGATTTTGCAACAGAATACTCAAATCCACAACCTGCAGATTAAAATCTCCAATGAGCAATACCACTTCTTTCCTTGCCTTTCGGATATCTTCTGCCAGATCTCTGTCCAGCTCTTTTGATGAATTTGCAGGTCTATAGACCACTCTAGTGTAAATGGAAATAAGATCATCTTTTTCTAAAACAGCCCAGAGCAATGTTTGGATAAGTTCCTGGGGAAGAAGTTCATAAACTGCTAATAACCAAGTGACTTAGGGAATAGCCACTGCTATTAATTGCATCAGTAGCATGGGATCTTCTTAGTGTTTGGGTAATTGCCAGATTCTTGTGGCCTAGTTTGGCCTCTGTTGGAAACAGGATACTGGGATTCATGGACCCTCGGTCTGACCCAGTAGGGCAACTTCTTATGTTCTTATGTTCTTTTCCCCCATATCCCCTGCATGTCAGTGGCTCAGATATTGTTTCTGACATAAAGAGCTAATTCTCCCCCAATTAAGGGGAAATAAAAGGTACAATATTTACCTCAGGAATTTTTTAAAAACTATTTATTTATAACATTTTTCAATATTAAAAAAAATAAAATGTAAGGAGAGCATGAAAAATGTGGCAATCACAATTTACAATATAAAGAACATAACCCAGCTAATTAAACATATTTGGTTAGCATATCATTACCAGAAAGCAAAATAATCAAGTGATTGAAATATCAAGGTAGAAGAGGCATGGACTCCAAATGCAGTTATATTTAAATTGCTCAAGCTGAAGGCCATAACGAAGAGACTCTTTATTAGCCATCTGACGAATTTGTTTCTGCCAATGCTCAAAACAGGGATTTCTTTTCCAAAAAGTAGCTATAGAAAATCTGGCCACTAGAAGCATTTGGCCCACCAGGCATCTAAATTTTTTGGGAACCAGAGATCTTTCCCACTTACCAAGAAGGCCTGTGATAAGGCACAATGTAAATAGGAACAGCAATCACATCAGCAATATCTGTCACTTTACTCCAAAAATGTCTGATATCCTCATAATGCCACCACATATGTAGATACGTGCCTTGTTTGCCACACCCCAACCGACTGTAAGAATTAAAATCTGCAGACATCTTAGAGTAGGTCATCGGGATTCTTTATGTGTGATGTAACAGATGAATCATTAATTCAACCCATCTTAGGCAGAGAGAGTTATGATGTGCATTTGTCCTAATGGCCTTCCACTTTGATATAGTGAGAGAAATTCCCAAGTCTTCACTCTATTGGTGGATCAGACCACAAAAAGTGTCTGTACCAAATTTACCTTGAAGTGTTCCCAAATATAGTAAGGTTGTACCTTTGGCAAATGCATCTGGTTCAGAAAGATTACGTAACAGGCCATTAAGCTCAGGAAGAGAAACTGAAAGATCAAACAGCTGAGAGAATGCTGTTCTTAATTGTAAATGATTAGCATGTGTATGGGAGGGGAGATCAAAATCAGAACACAGAGATGTAAAAGGTAAAAATTGCTCATCCTCCCAGAGCTGTGCCAATCCCACCAAGCAATACCTCCGCCATGCTTTTAGCCCTTGAGCAAAGGTAAGGTCTGAAACCAAAGAGTTACCATAAATAGGGCCCAGTAATAATATCTCTTTCCTGGTCAGCCCCATGTACCTCACAACCTGATCCCAAACCCATAGCATATGAGTCAGTATAGGACTATTCCTAGTCACTCTGCTACAAATTGAGGATTCGGGAGGGACAAGTGGAAGCAGAGCAAGATCCATCTCATCCGATTGGGCCTGTTCCACGGTTTGCCATTCCGCACCAGCATGTCGAAACCACACCTTAAGCGAAACCAGGCGAACCACCCAATAATACACTAAAATTTGGAAGGGCCATCACTCTTGCTTTTTAGAGAGCCAAAACTGGATAAGTTTGATACATGACCATTTATACCACCAGATAAATTTAGAGATCAAACCATCAAAAGCATCAAAAACCTTAGTCGGTATGTTGCAGGGAACATGTTGAAAACAATATAAAAATTTTGGTAAACTACTCATTTTGACCAAATTTATACAACCCGCCCATGAAATCGGTAAGTCTGCCTATTTCTGAAGATTACAATGAACCTCAGCCAATAAGTGATCAAAGTTATGGGTGTACAAAGATTTTAGATCTCATGGGATAAAAATACCCAAGTATTTGAAACCAGCCCGCACTATTTGAAAATTAGCCATACAGTCAGGGATAATTGTAAGAGGACCAATAGAGAACATTTTGGATTTGTCATAATTAATCTTGTACCCAGAGAGTAACCCAAACCACCAGAGAATTTCCAGACATTCTGGGCCAGAAGCATGTGGATTAGACAAAAAAAAATTAAAACATTGTCCGCATATAAACAAATATGTTCATGGTTACCAAACTGGAAGCCTGTAACTTCCCGATTTTGTCATATAGAAGCTGTTAGGGGTTCTATGACAAGGATGAAAAGTAATGGGGAGAGCAGACATCCCTATCGAGTACCAATAGAGGCCAATAGAAAAGAAGGGAAAAAGCACCCCATTAATCAGCAGTCGAGCTTTGTGAGCTTCATACATGGCATGCACCCAACTCAGAAATCTATCCAGGAGACCAAATTTACGTAAGAATGAGAATAAGAGAATACGTAAGACCAAGAAATATGGTCAAATGCTTTTTCTGCATTTAGGGACACAATTATGCCCATTTTTCCCAATTTCTGACAGAGGTGCATGTCATTAAGCAAGCGTCTAGTATTAGCCATGGAGACCCGACCTTTTATGAACCCTGTCTGGTCATGGTGAACTAAAAAAGGGAGCACAGTTTCTAGTCAAATCTCCAAGATTTGGGCTAGAATTTTTAGATCAGAGTTTAACAGTAATATCGGGTGGAATGACCCACATTCAGCTGGGTCTTTCCCCAACTTAAAAAAAAAAGAGAGATGGTAGCATCACCCAATCCCCCCAAGGAGGATGCAACCGAGCCTGCATTATTATATAGGACTAACAAAAAGGGGGGCTACAACTTCCAAGAATTTCTTATAAAAGTCAATTAGGAACCCATCTGGGTACCACCGGTATTTTAAGTCTGAAATATCTCCTTCCTTTTGGTGTCAAATTTAAGTTAAAAAAATAAGTTAAGTTTAAAAAATTCATTTCAAATATCAGGCCCATTATTTTCACAAACCGGGAACATCTGTTCTTCTAGCTGCAGCAGGAGAGGGAAAGGGTGGAAGAAAACAGAAAAAGAAACCAAAAAAAGGGCAAGAGGGAAAAAGACAGAAAAAGGTAAAAAAACAAAACAAAACAGATGGAAAGGGTAAAAATTGAGTAGCGGTGGATAAATGTGAAGAAAAAAAAAAGGAGGAAAAAACCAAAGTAACAGCAAAGGGAAGAGAAGGAGATGCCTCTGCAAGCAAAGGAGGCCAGGCAGAGCCAGGCTTCTTTTTTTTTTATACTTTCTTTTTATTAATTTTTAAAATAGTTACAAAGCATTAAAACTTTGTTCAGAAAAAATAGAAACATAAAGAATAATATAGCTCCAATAGAGGAAACATTCATCATATATCAGACCACAAATACTTTATGAAGGGAGAGGTAAGCATTTGAGGAGCACTAACTAAAGGAAAAAGAAAAATGTACAAAGAAATGGCATAGCATGTATTAACTACCCAGTAATTATTTTCCTAAGTTATAGGGCTTTCTTGTGGAGAGGAGGTAGGGAGCAACCTTTTATGAGAATCTATAAACAGTTTAAGCTGCTCTGGAACAAAACATATATATATATATATATATATATATATATATATATATATATATAATTTTTAGATTTTAAGATACATTTGCAGGGATATTTTAACTGACATATTGCCCCTATAGACTGGGCCTCCTGACGCAAGGTCAAGAAGCCCTTCTTCCTCTCCTGTGTGGCTTTAGCTAGGTCTGGAAAAATTTGGACAAATTGCCCAAGAAAATTAACCCCCAGATTCTGAAAGTAACTACGCATGACTAGGCTGAGATCTTGCTCATAAACCAATTAAATTAGTAAAGTGGCTCTTTCAGATATCTCCACTGTAAAGCATTCCAGGAATTCCGTTAAATTCCCAAAGTCAAGCTGCTGTTGTGCAACACTTTCTCCAGAACACCGAAAAGGCAAAAAATATACTCTGTTAAATGAGGGAAAATTTTCTGAAGAAATTTTCAACACCTCAGTCATATATTTCCTCAAAGTAATTCTTGGTTGCTCACCAATTATTTTAGGGAAAGTTCAAAAGCCTCAGGTTCAAACGTCTCAGTCGATTTTCCATAAATTCCACTTTCTTATTCAAAGCCATCTGTTCCTGGATTATAGAAGAGTGAACATTTTTCCCTCTTTTCATTTGATCTTCCAAGCCTTGAATCCTATTTCTATGGTCATCCAGCTGGGAATTATGTACTTGTATTAAAGTGTCCAATTTTGAAGCAATAGCTGGACTTTGTAATGAGCAGTTCTGAACAGCAGGCCCTAGCTGAGCTACCAATTCCCATAGAGAATCCAAGGTCACCAAACCACACTTCCCAAACCACGGTTTGGGAAGTATATTCACCATGTTGTTATCCAACTTAACAGCAGGATCCAATAGTAACTGGGAGCTCTGTGGCAAATTCACCCTGAGCTCTCCGTCATCAGAAGAAACAACTTGAGGCATACCTGTTAAGGAAGTCAAATCTGCTCTCCCCTGCATCGACAAAACTGTATTGCTCCCAGGCTCCACGGCAACTCCCTCTGCAGCTACACCAGAACCCACTGGCTTTGAAATTGCAAGCGCCGTCTCCAGAGGAAACTAAGAGAAAATCACCGAAGGCATCCTTAGGACGGGGGGGCTGAGAGAGATTTCCCCAGATGAGACGGAGGCTCCTCTTCCAGTCTCATCAGCAGGGTTTGCCACCTCCGATTTCAGGTAGGTTGTAGCGAGTTGTGGAATAGTACACTGCCCTGGAGGAAGCGAGGGTGTCGAGGGAAACATCCTAACTCTTCCTTTCCTTTTAGGAGGCATTACCGTGACTGAAAAATAAAATTCAGGGGAAAATCTGCAAGCAGGTCAAAATGCTACTAGCATGCCACCATCTTGACTCCTCCACCCATACTGTCCTGAGCCAGGCTTTCTTGATTCTACACCTCTACAATCTGCCTTCAGCCTGTTCCTGTCTCAGGACAGCTTCCAGTCTTTCCTCCGTGGCCCAGACCTTGTTGGAGAATGGCCTTCCTCCTCCAGTGCCGGTAGAAGGAGCATTTGACATACTCTCTAATTGAGTAGCCATTTGCTCATTCTGTGTCTCCTCTTGCAGTTGTCTGCAATGTGCTGGAACCAACGCATTGAGTGAACTTTAATACTCCGGGCTGTTCAAGTTCACATCCACAAGACCTTCAATCTGTAGGCTATATATACAAATATTATATCTCTTCTAGAGTACAAAAGCAAAATATGTAAGCAAAATGAAAATATTAATCATTTAGAATATCCTATGCAAGACTGACATGCTCTACCTAAAAATAAACCTTTTATCTACAGATCTTCTCTCTGTTATTAAAGTATTTGTGCTGTGCTATGGTGTTATGCACTCATTAACTTAAGGTTCTGCTTCAATTCCTGGCAATTGCTTTTCTTTTCTTGAAATCTCTTTTGAAATTACTACATTCGTGAGAAACAATAAAAAATGAGCAGTCACTGGAAATTCAAATACAGGGCTGATAATGCTTGCTTGTTTATGAACACTAAAGATACCTATTCGTATTGACTATGTCCTGATTAGCTTTTTGTCAGCTGGGAATCCACTTAGACTTAAGAGTCCTCTGACTTTACAAGTAGAAAATAAGTATTTTTTTTTAATGCCAAGTTAGAAGCAGGTGTTTTTCTATTTCCTTGTATTACTGGCATGACGACTGACTGCCCATTAAAAGCGTAGCAATATAAACTATATCTGACAAATCATAAGTTCTTGAAACTTTAATGCAATATGAATTATCTTCTGATGGAAAATGCACATTATTTTACAGTAGGGTACATACTGCAACTAACTTGTCAACAAATATAAATTGTTATCAACAGTACTGAGAAAATACGTGGAAAAATGATTATTTTTTTCAAGTGGTAAGAGAGTCTTGCTTATTTTCAGTAGGAGAGCTTTTCATTTCTAACCAGCTAATAAGAAATACTATGGGCCATGTGGTAAATATATGAATTGAGTTACTTTTCTCTTACTGCATCGAAATCAATGCCACAATGAATATTGTATAAGGCTGCTTAGAATGTATTAATTTATTTAAAATACTTCTATACCACTTACCCAACCATAGGGCTAGAGAGTGTTAAGAAGTTGTGATCTGCTTGGGTGAGCAAAGGTAGCTTTCTCTCCAGTAAGAGCTAAGGGCCATCTGGGAGAATAAGGATCCCTTCTGCATGGGGAAGTCTATAGCCAGAGTTGTGATTAAAGGAGGGTTTTATTCACCATTTTTCACTAAGTACTGGAGGAAGACAAGAGCCTTGGTGGAAACTTGAGAGGGAGAAGTTTCAATTGAACTTCGCTCAAGTAATGTGAGAAAAACTAAAATCTTTGAATAATTTTGAATTGTCTCAGAGACTGTGATTTAACATGGGACTATAAACTTTCCTGCTGATTTTTCCTGGGGGATTTTTTTTCCCTCTGGACTCTAATTCTGTTTGTATTTTTAATACGTTTTCTTTCTTGATGTAACGCTACTGTAATCTGAACTCTGGGTGATGAATAAATACCAATGGGGCCATAAAATAGCTGGTTCCAATTCAAAACTCTCTCATGCAGTCTCTTTGGTCCCAGGGCCGGGTTATTTTACTGGTGGGAGGAAGGGGGCAGGAATTTCTCCTCCAAGGCCCTCGGTAGCAGGGGTGATACTGTAGCTTCTAACTGGGAGAAGTATAATTTCTCATTCTGCTCTTGGACACACGAGAGTCACTGGATCAGTGTCCAAAATTTAACTTTACTATAAAAGTTCTGGCATGAACAAATGGCATAGCTCACATCATTCTTGGCATAACAGATGGAATACAGTTATCAGTATCTTTTCTATCTGTGCAAGGTTCTCTCTCTCTTTACCAGGGCACCCTCCAGGGCTTGGATAAATAAGGTTCCCAAGTGGGCAGAGGTATTCTTGTATGGGCAGAAATAAGCCCCTCCAAACTGGCAAGGAAAATGTAAAACAGTCTTTGTACAGAGTCACAAAATACGTCTTCCCCTGGATAAAGACTCCTGATGGGGGTCCTCAGAATATCTCAGATTTGGGCTTCTTCACAGTTCAAAATAGCAAAGAGTGTGTGGAGCAGGTAATAGTCCTTTCCTTACACAGTTCGAGTAAATTTCATTTCTTTATTCCAATGGCAATTCCTCTGTTATAGCACATCCAAAGTGATATATTTACAATTGTCCCCCGACACGGACCCTGTGTTTCGGCCAAAAGCTGCGTCGGGAGGGACAGTAAGACAGGTTCACAGATGCTTGTCACTTAATAGTCTTCAATATACAGTAGGGATGTGAATCGTTTTTCAACGATTAAAATTATCGTCCGATAATGTTTATATCGTCTTAAATCGTTATAGAACACGATACAATAGAAATTCTAACGATTTATCGTTAAAAATCGTTAAATCGTGTTAGTGCGCACTAACTCCCCGTTAGTGCGCACTAACTCGATTTAGTGCGCACTAACTGAAAATGATACAAATAAACACTTTCCAGGTCACTGAAGGTCAGTTAGGAATGAATATGTGTTCCTATTGGCTGGCTGCCCTCTTATCTATTGATGTTCCCAAGGTTACCACTGAGGTGATGGTTGGGGGGATGGGAAATGGAACTGGAAACTAACGAACACCAACAGAAAATGAAACAAAGTGTTCACACTTCCCAGGTCAGTAAAGGTCACTTAGGAATGAATATGTATGTATGTATTCCTATTGGCTGGCTGTGCTCTTATCTATTGATGTTACCAATATGGTTGGGGGGATGTGAAATGGAAACAGTTGGAAGCTTGACAAAAAAAGTAATGTAATGATCAGCACTCACGTGACTAGAACTTGTTTGTTTATTATTTTTGTTAGCAGGCACCTGAAATGCTAGTGCATGTTGAATTTGCCAATCACTGTGCATTTTAGAAAGGTGGTCCTGGCTGGAACTGTACACAGTTCAAATATATGTAATTGATTGTTGGTAAGTGTATTTTTTAAGTAGCCACACTGGCACCAGTATGTTTACTTTTCCTCCTACTTAACTCACTAGCTCAGCTTTGTAAGAAGGGCTTCTCTGCTTGTGTGTTGTTTTTGTTTGGTGTGAGGAGAGCAGAAACATCAGATCTTTATTCAATCTACTACAGTCATCTCTTACAGTGCCCTATCCCTATTAATACCAGGAGTGTTGTGATCTTCCTGCACACAGTGCCCTAACCCTGATACCAGTCTGAGACAGCTCCCTCCCTGCATTACTAGTGAGAGGCTGGCTTCACAGACAGGGGGGAGCTGCCTGACCCTCACTCCTGACTTCCCCCATGTCCCAGCTAGTGAATGGTGTGTGGGTGAGGGGGGGGGGAGGATGGTGAAGTCTGAGACAGCTCCCTCCCTGCATTACTAGTGAGAGGCTGGCTTCACAGACAGGGGGGAGCTGCCTGACCCTCACTCCTGACTTCCCCCATGTCCCAGCTAGTGAATGGTGTGTGGGTGAGGGGGGGGGGGGGAGGATGGTGAAGTCTGAGACAGCTCCCTCCCTGCATTACTAGTGAGAGGCTGGCTTCACAGACAGGGGGGAGCTGCCTGACCCTCACTCCTGACTTCCCCCATGTCCCAGCTAGTGAATGGTGTGTGGGTGAGGGGGGGGGGGAGGATGGTGAAGTCTGAGACAGCTCCCTCCCTGCATTACTAGTGAGAGGCTGGCTTCACAGACAGGGGGGAGCTGCCTGACCCTCACTCCTGACTTCCCCCATGTCCCAGCTAGTGAATGGTGTGTGGGTGAGGGGGGGGGGGAGGATGGTGAAGTCTGAGACAGCTCCCTCCCTGCATTACTAGTGAGAGGCTGGCTTCACAGACAGGGGGGAGCTGCCTGACCCTCACTCCTGACTTCCCCCATGTCCCAGCTAGTGAATGGTGTGTGGGTGAGGGGGGGGGGAGGATGGTGAAGTCTGAGACAGCTCCCTCCCTGCATTACTAGTGAGAGGCTGGCTTCACAGACAGGGGGGAGCTGCCTGACCCTCACTCCTGACTTCCCCCATGTCCCAGCTAGTGAATGGTGTGTGGGTGAGGGGGGGGGGAGGATGGTGAAGTCTGAGACAGCTCCCTCCCTGCATTACTAGTGAGAGGCTGGCTTCACAGACAGGGGGGAGCTGCCTGACCCTCACTCCTGACTTCCCCCATGTCCCAGCTAGTGAATGGTGTGTGGGTGAGGGGGGGGGGGAGGATGGTGAAGTCTGAGACAGCTCCCTCCCTGCATTACTAGTGAGAGGCTGGCTTCACAGACAGGGGGGAGCTGCCTGTCCCTCACTCCTGACTTCCCCCATGTCCCAGCTAGTGAATGGTGTGTGGGTGAGGGGGGGGGAGGATGGTGAAGTCTGAGACAGCTCCCTCCCTGCATTACTAGTGAGAGGCTGGCTTCACAGACAGGGGGGAGCTGCCTGTCCCTCACTCCTGACTTCCCCCATGTCCCAGCTAGTGAATGGTGTGTGGGTGAGGGGGGGGGGGGTGGATGGTGAAGTCTGAGACAGCTCCCTCCCTGCATTACTAGTGAGAGGCTGGCTTCACAGACAGGGGGGAGCTGCCTGACCCTCACTCCTGACTTCCCCCATGTCCCAGCTAGTGAATGGTGTGTGGGTAAGGGGGGGGGAGGATGGTGAAGTCTGAGACAGCTCCCTCCCTGCATTACTAGTGAGAGGCTGGCTTCACAGACAGGGGGGAGCTGCCTGACCCTCACTCCTCCGGGGTATTGTGATCTTCCTGCACACAGTGCCCTATCCCTGATACCAGGGGTGTTGTGATCTTCCTGCATGCAGTGCCCTATCCCTATTAATACCAGGAGTGTTGTGATCTTCCTGCATGCAGTGCCCTATCCCTATTAATACCAGGAGTGTTGTGATCTTCCTGCATGCAGTGCCCTATCCCTGATATCGGGATGTGTGCAAGAAGATCACAACACCCCGGTATCAGGAATAGGGCACTGCGTGCAGGAAGATCACAACACCCCCAGTATCAGGAATAGGGCACTGTGTGCAGGAAGATCACAACACCCCTGGTATTAGGGATAGGGCACTGTGTGCAGGAAGATCACAACACTCCTGGTATTAATAGGGATAGGGCACTGTGTGCAGGAAGATCACAATACCCCTGGTATCAGGGTTAGGGCACAAGTTCTAGTCACATTGACTGATCACATTACTTGTTTTGTCAAGCTACCAACTGTTTCCATTTCCCATCCCCCATATACTGTCAGTAGGAAACTTGGTAACATGAATAAATAAGAGGGCAGCCAATAGGAATACATATTCATTCCTAAACTGACCTTAACTGACCTGAAAAGTGTCAAATTGTATCATTTTCAGTTAGTGCGCACTAACTCCCAGTTAGTGCGCACTAACTCCCGTTAGTGCGCACTAACTCGAGTTAGTGTGCACTAATCGGAAAAAACGATTTTTAACGATTTTTTAACTAAAAAATCGTGCCTAAGACGATTTTCTTGCCCTGCCACACGATTTCTATCGTTAAGACGATATGGAAAACGATTCACATCCCTAACAGGGAGTGCACTCCCGTCTTGCTGTCCCGCCCAATGCAGCCTTTGGGTGAAACACAGGGTCCATGTCGGGGGACAATTGTAAATATATCACTTTGGATGTGCTATAACAGAGGAATTACCATTGGAATAAAGAAATGAAATTTACTCAAACTGTGTAAGGCCTATTACCTGCTCCATACTCTCTTTGCTATTTTGATTGCTTGTTGAGTGTGGAACTTTTCTCCGTTTGTCTGCTTTGGATTTTATTCCTCATAGTTCTCCAGAAGGACTCTCTCTCTCTCTCTCTCTCTCTCTCTCTCAGGATCCCTCACTGCAAAAACAATCTAAACAGGAACATCACAGCTCTCTCAATGTCCCTACTTCAAGGTAGGAAGGGGGCAGCAAAACCTCTCTCTCAGGTCTTCTAACAAAAAATCTTCTTCCCTGAAACTAAGAAACACCAGAAACATTTTCAGCGAGTCAACATCATTCATCTGTCCTTGACGAGGGATCAAATTGGCAGGCTTTCCTTATCCTGCCCCCCAGAGCAAGACGTCTCTGTAATCTTCCTCCAGGTCAAAAACCAGGCATCTCGCAAGGCTTCTTTCAGCAAAAATTGCAAATTGCAAAAAGCAACCTGGAAGACAGACTTAACCAGCCAAGGAGTAGAATGCAAAGGCAACTTCCCAACCTGTTTTCCAGAACTGCAGGCAGATGGTACCTGAGTCCAAAGGTAGGCCAAAAATCCAACTGAGGCAAAACCTCCTGCACTTCACTAACTCCAAAAATCAAGCTGCATTGCTGCAAGCTGCTTTTATACCACAAGGGGAATGGCCATCCCAGCTCTCTCAAAGGGAGGAACTCTACCCAAAGGTGCCTCCCCAAAATACTAACCTGCCTTTCCTAGCTTCTGGAGTAATCTAGGGTCTTACTGGTTATGAACTTCTTTTTGGGTGTGGAGTTTTTGGTTTTTTTTTAATTGTTTTGTAAATTCCCTTGGGCTTTACAGCAAAAGCTGTCCCTCACTCCTGATTTGGGTCTGCAGTCAATTTTGTCCAACCCAGAAGATGAAACCCTGTGAAGGTACAGCAAAGACCATATTAAAAATAGTTTGCGTACAAATTTATTAGGTTAGACTGAATGATCTTATGCAGATCTGTGTAGTCATAAAAAGTGCAGACCATATGTATTGTTCATTCTAGAAGTTCTGAATATTTGTTTGCTTTTCGGAGAGGTGGAGAAGTGTTCTAGAGAGGGGCCTCGATTTAATTGAACAGTAACTATGCGGGAAAATGTTAGAAAGAAAATTCTTGTACATACGAAAATGTTGGCCTCCTGATCAACTATCTGGTCATTGGTGGGATTGCAGTCAGAATTACTTCTGAAGGAACATTTTAAAAATGAATGCATTGTTAGAGTTCATTTAGCCAATTGTATGTGATATTGGCTTACCAGATGTCCTGAAAATTCCAAGTATAGTACTGCATTTTATTTGTACAGCCCTTGTCATTATGTTACAGAGTTCTAGTAATCAATAAGATGGTAGTAATAGTTCATACTGCTCTGTGGTACAGTGCCCATGAAGTTTACCCACTGCAGGAGAAAAACTGTAATTGCTGGCAGTTTTGTGGTACTGTTAATCCACAGAGGTGCAGGATTGGGCAAGAATATGCATGTTCTGTTTAATAGATTTCTGCCATTCTGGTTAACCTTTTGCTTGTGGATGGAAATGCACACAATTACCTTTCTGTTCCTTTGAAAAGGACACTAACAAAAAGGAAATAAAGGGGGTTTTTTTTAATAGTTTGTTGCAAAATGCACTCAAATCTCTTTAAAAATAAGCAAAACTGTGTCAGTTCCTATAAGACAGAAAGAGAAACAAAATAATATACCTTATGAGTCCTACCAAGATGGTAAATGTGTCATGTCAACATTTGTCTTTTATTTTGGACATGTCTCAATTCCTGAGCTCTGGCAATAAAACAATGTGCAGCAAATTATTGTTTTATATTAGACTGTCACAGCCCCACTGGAACATATCCAGTCTTCTTTAAAAAAAAAAAAAAAAAAGGCACCAGTTTCTGCATGAAAAGATGTCAGTCATGGGATTATATTGCTATCTTTCAGTTACAAGGTTGATGCCTTTTTTTTGTAATCTTTACAATGTAACTTTCTTACCTACAATATTTTCCTGGCATCTACCTTTCAATTGATCAAGCTGAACAGGCTCCACTTTTTCTTTATTAAAGTAATGCATGAAATGATGGAAAGTAGAATCCTCAGTCAAATTTTGATGTCTGATTTTGACAACATTGTTTTTGTGAGGTCAGTGGAAGCAATATTTTCAATTAGTGATGCTGGTTGAAATGACTTCAACATACAAAATTAAAGTTTATGCGCTCCTAAAATAATATTTCTGTGTATATTTAATATGAAAATATGTTGTATGCTCTAAAATTGTTTGTGTGTTAGCAGCACAGTGGCCTGACAGCCCTGAGAAGAAAATAAGTGTCTATCAGGAAATCTTAAGGATCCAGGAGATGCCCACAGCAGAGGGAGGATCCAAAATGGCAGAAGCAGACTTGGATTCCTATCACCACAATCAAAAGGAGAGGAGTGGTAGGATATGAAACAGGCTGTGAGGTTCCCAGTTTCTCTAGGTAAAGAGACAGAAGTGGTGTCAAAACAGCAAGCAGCACTTGAGGAGCTCTGAGACAAATGGGGAGGATACTATGGCCCAGGGAGCTTGCACAGTCATAGTGAGAAGTATGTACTATTTACAAAGAGACACAGAAATAATGAATGATGTGGTTCTCTATGTATACAGTACATTGGCAATATGATGCAGGCTTAAAAGAAGTTGGTTGGCATGAGTAGGGTTGGTTTTAAAGGGTGTTGACTTACAAAGGTGTGTGAGTCTTCAAGAACTTGGCGGGCTCTGGGCCTCAGGATATAAAGAAGGCAGACTGACATGGGTTTTGGGCATGCATATAAGACTGGCTGGTGAAATATGCATTAGATAATCCACTGCCTTGACTTCTTTTCTCTCAAGTCATTCTGGATGAGCTCCAGTCTGGCTTTTGCCCTACACATTCCACAGATACTGCTGTCACCAAAGCCTTCAGTGACCTCTTTGTAGCCAAGGCCAAGGGCCTTTACTCAATTCTCATCCTCCTTGTCCTAAGTGCGCTTTTGACAAAGTTGATCATTGTCTACTCCTTGACATGATGTATACTCAGTTTGATTTGGGAACTCTGTTCTAGCCTAGTTTTCTTCTTATCTCTCCTAGCATACCTTTATTATATTTTCTGGCTGATCTTCTTCCACCACTATTCTGTTATTAGTCACAGTGTGCCTCAAGGCTCTGCATTGGACCCTCTTCTCTTTTCTGTCTATACTTCTTCCCTCATTTCTCTGTTCTCTTCCAGTAATTTTCAGTATCACTCTTATGTTGATGACTCCCAGATCTAACTGTCTTTGCCAGAAATTGCATCACAAATCCAGTACCAAATTTCAGCCTGCTTGTCTGACCTAATTGCCTGGAGATCCTGCCATGATAGAACTTATCGATTTCTTCCCAAAATCACTTTCTCTCTTCCCTCTTTTTCTATCTCTGTGGATGGTACTCTCATCTTCCTGGTTCTCTTGACCTATAACCTTGGGGATCAATTTTCATGCCGCTCTTTCCTCTATGCACATCCAAAACACTGCTAAAATGTATCCCTTCTTCCTTTATAACATTGCTAAAATGTTTCCCTTCTTTTCTGAGCAGGCTATTAAAACACTCATCCACTCTTATCACCCACTTGGACTATTGCAAAATTGTTCTTTGCGGGCCTCTTGCTGAACTTTCTCCACTGCAATCTTTTCAAAATTCAGGTAGATGAGCTATCATTTTCAGTGTCACTATTACTATGTAACCCCTCTTTTCATCACTATATTGGTTCCCTATCCACTTCTGCATACATACATATCAAGCTTCTCTTACTTGCCTACAAATTTATTCACACTGCAACTCCTTAGTATCTGTCTTCACTTCTTTCTCTCTATATCCTTCCTTGTGAACTCCGCTTATCGGGCAACTTGCCCATCTCCTCCACCATCAACTCTGGACTCCAAGCCTTCCACCTTGCTGTGCCATACATCTTGAGTAGACATCCTGAATTGGTGCATTATGCTCCATTTCTGACTGTTTTCAAATGCACTTTAAAAACTCACTTTTTTGAAACTGCTTTTAAATCCTAATTACTTCTATATGATAAATATACTTCCCACAGACTTTTTCATCATGTATTTTTGTGTTAACTACATTATATGCTCCATAGAGTGGAGATTTGTCTCTTCTGTGTGTCTGTACAGCCCAGCATATGTCTAATAGTGTTTTAAAAATGATGGGGTTGATATTAGGGATGTGAATCATTTTTATAATGAACTGAAATATCATATGATATATGATATATCATATCTCACGCTACTCTCAGTTACCCTCTTCAATGCGCAATCCTTAACTAAGAAGACTCATATTCTCAATGATTACCTCTTGGATTCCAACCCAGACATCTGTGCCGTCACAGAAACCTGGTTAAAAAACTTGGACATTGCCTTAACCAACCAACTACCTATCCAGACATATGACATCTTCACCTTCCATAGACTCAAAAAAAGAGGAGGCGGACTTCTTCTAGCCACCAAGAAAGAACTCAGACTGACCGCACATTCAATCAAGACAGAGTCCAAACTGGAATTGGGTCTAGTCAAGTCAAAACATCTACAAATTCTGTTAGTCTACGCTCCACCGGGAGTTCTAGAAACGGACCCCTCACCTCTCATAGAATCCATTGTGAAATATATTAACTCAGACCTTCCAACAATGATTATGGGGGATTTCAACCTTCATACAAACACAACACTTCGCTCTGCGAACTGCGAAACCCTCCTTACCACCCTCTGCGCTATGGGATTTACTCAGACCATCAACAGCCCCACACATAAAGCTGGACACACTCTGGATCTAATATTCATCAATTCTAATTTCACTTGCACAACAGAACCCACCTGTACCCCTATCCCTTGGTCAGATCATTTCCTGATAGAATCTTCCTTCTCCACACTCAAACAGACACACTCCGTTCCACACCTTTCTACCATTCAATTCAGGAAAGCATGTCCATCTGATTTACTCAGCGATCAGCTCTCCAAACAACTCCCTAACTTAGACCTAGCTAACCCTGACTCAGCCCTATCCTCCTGGCAAAAGATTACAGAAGCAGTCGCAAACAAATTGTGCCCGATTGTCTCCAAATTAATCAACCCTACAAAAAAGGGAAATCAACCCTGGTTCAGCACGGAACTTAAACAGATGAAACAGGACTTACGCCATAAAGAAAATAGATGGCGCAAAACCCCTAACACATCCACCCTGTCAACATACAAAGGATTCTTACATCACTACAGGACCGCCATACTACAGAAAAAAAAGGAATACTATGCAAACAAAATACACCATTTCCAATACGATGCCCAGGCCTTATTTGCTTACGTAACACAAATCACGAAATCTACCCCCCCACCTATCCCAGACGAACAAGCTCTCTCCAAGGCCAATGAGCTCGCTTCATTCTTTCAACAGAAGATTTTTAACACCCTCGCCCTCCTTCCTCCAAACACAACAACTCTCAAGTTAGGCGAGAATCCCAACTCTCTTACTAGACCCAAATTTGACAGTTTCGAATCAATCTCCACTAAAGAGATTGAATCCCTTCTAAAAAGTCAGAAACCATCTAGCCATCCGGCTGATAATATCCCATCGAGACTCCTGCTTCTCATCCCAAATGCGATCTCAGGACCTCTGACCAGCATCATAAACAGCCTTCTAACCCAAGGAAGCTACCCAGACAGTCTAAAAACCGCCTCACTCAAGCCCCTACTCAAGAAACACAACTTAGACCCCAATGTACTAGCTAATTTCAGACCCATCTCTAACCTCCCATTCGTTGCCAAACTAACGGAGAAACTGGTAAACACCCAACTCTCTGAATACCTAGAAGACCACAAGATCCTATACCGTTCGCAATATGGTTTCCGCAAATCACGCAACACGGAAACCCTCCTTATTTCACTTACAGACCATATTATTATGGGGTTAGACAAAGGACACTCCTTTTTATTAGTCCTGTTAGACATCTCGGCGGCATTTGACACCGTCAACCATTCCATCCTGCTGGATCGCCTAGCAGATATCGGCATCTCCGGATCTGCCCACAACTGGTTCAAGTCCTTCCTCAGCAATAGGACTTTTAAAGTCAAAATCAACAATAAAGAGTCACCCCTAACAAAATCAACTCTTGGTGTTCCACAAGGATCCTCCTTATCTCCAACCCTCTTTAACATATACCTTCTCCCCCTCTGCCAACTGTTAACAGATCTCAACCTAATTCATTATCTGTACGCAGACAACGTACAGATTCTAATCCCCATAACAGAATCAATCTCAAAAGCGCTCACCCATTGGAATAACTGCCTACTATCCATCACCAATCTACTCAACAGCTTAATCTTGGTCCTCAACGCCTCTAAGACAGAGCTTCTCCTCATCTCCTCAAATGATATCAATATCCACCAACCAACACCACTCAACTCTCAAATCACATGTAAGCAGGTTAGAGATCTTGGGGTGATTCTAGACAATCGACTAAACCTAAGGAAAATGGTCAATACAACAACGAAAGATTGCTTTTACAGATTACAGGTCCTAAAACGACTTAAACCTCTCTTATTCTTCCACGACTTCAGGACAGTCCTCCAAGCGCTACTGTTCGCCAAAATAAACTACTGCAGCGCCCTTCTACTAGGACTCCCCAAATCCACTACCAAACCTCTGCAGATGATTCAAAATGCGGCAGCAAGATTGTTGACCAGTACCAGCCGCTACGAACACATATCACCAATTCTCAGGAACCTACACTGGTTACCAGTAAATTACAGAATTCTATACAAATCAATCACCTTAATCCATAAAACCATCCATCATCAACTTCAACTTGACCTGGAAATACCTTTCAAACTCTACTCCTCTAACAGACCAACTAGAGACATTTACAAAGGCACTCTTAATGTTCCCCCCACTAAAGCCACACGCCTCGCTATGACCAAAGACAGAGCCTTTTCGATAGCAGGCCCTTCTATTTGGAACAGTATCCCATCAAACCTCAGACTGGAGCCAAGCCTTTTAACTTTCAGAAAAAGACTTAAAACCTGGCTCTTTCACCAAGCCTTCCCTGAACCACCAGACAATCACTAGTTGGCCTTCTTTCCTACCTGGTCTGGCTCTCCGTTTCTCAAAGAAAAAATAAATGGACTCTGAGACATTCAGGTTAAAGTACCGTTCTTAAGTTTATTAACTTGTACACGCTGTGGTAAAATTACTTTTACTGGCCTTTCTTCTTTCCAGCTTGTTGCAAGCTTCCAAGTTCTCGCCCCCTGTTGATTGTAACTTTGACTTATTCCTACTTATTGTTATCTTTCGTTTACGTGAATTTGTTACTCTAGTTTTCTTTTTTCCCTTTGTTAAACTGTAAACCGATCCGATATGGTAATTTACTATGAAGGTAGGTATAAAAAACTGTTAAATAAATAAATAAAATAAAATATGATATTATTAATTCATTATATATTGGCTAAAATGTGAAACAAACATTTTTCCCCCCTGTTAACGTGCACTAAGCTGAAAAATGATTTTTTTACTAAAAAAAAAAAAATGACGATCCGCAGGAAAATGAGATTTTCCCACAGCCACACAAACCCGAAAGCGCAAACCATCGGGCGCCCGATGCACATCCCTAGTAGATATTCATGTTGATGTGCATGTGTGTCTTTTGTTTTCACTGTAGATATTAAAAAGTCATTTAGATGGGTAACTGATATTCGGTGATTTATCTGGTTAAATTTGGGGGCATTCCTGGGGCAGGCAGCAGGTGCTCTGAGGAGGAACCAGAGAACCTAACTGGCTAACTTTAGCCACGCTATAGGCAGGTCTACTTATCTGGCTAACTTTTAAGATAGCTGGATGTATTCAGTGGTGCTACCATGCCACTGAATATCTCAGTTTAGTTAGCTGGATATGTGTATCTGGCTAACTTAACTAGCCACTCAGTGGCTGAATGTCACCCTGCTATAAGTAGTATTAATAGTAGACAGAATGATGTGCAGCACCAGTACTGGAAATTAAAAAAGCATGGAATTATATGTATAGGTCTGCATAAGCGTTTCAGGGGATATTTGAATCAGGATGAGTGAATTGAGGGCAAGCATTTATGCTAATATCCATATGCTTTACCTTCCCTATTCCAGATGTAGAAGATAGCCGAAATACTTTGCATAATCCCCAAAAATAGGAGAATGAGGCTCATGCATTTTGCAATAAAGGTGATAATGTTTTGAGCTAGAGAATAAGAGCCAACAACAAAATTAAGAAAAAAAGACCGGAATACAAGGAGTTTATTTGACTTTTCCAAGATGTGCAGGACCTCTCAGCAGCCTCTCTCAAACATGGGATATGACTATTTCTATTCAACCAACATGAAGAATATCCTTTGGCCATATGTCTGGAGCAGGGATGCCTCAAATCAGAATGATAGGATAGGATTTGTACAATTATTTTCACCCTAATTTTGCCCAATCACGGACCTTACAAATGGAGGTATACTTTTGCAGTGGTGCCTAATGCCAACTATTTATATTGCTTCTTAAAATGCTTACATTTTTGCTTGTTAAGATTACATCTCATCACTTTCATCAGACTATTATCACATATCTTCTCAACTTCACTGTTGGAAACGTGGACCCTTGAGAAAGCTCAAGAGTTGGAGGATCCACTGAAGGAAGGCCTACAGTAGGGATGTGCAGAGCAAAATTTTATGTTCATATTTTTTATGTCCGAAAGGGGGTCCCACTTGCGGCCAATATGGACATAAAAAAAATCCAATGAGTTGGGTATATGTACATATGTGCAAAAAAAAAATTTAAACCCCCTCACCCTCCTTAATCCCCCCCCCAGACTTACCACAACTCCCTGGTGATCGAGCGAGGAGTGAGGACGTCATTTCTGCAATCCTTGGCGAGAAGCATGTGACGTCGGTGGCACGTCGAGTGACGCGGCGTCACGTGATTCCCGGCGAGTTCGCGCCGGACGGCTCGTTCGGCCCAAAAAGAACTTTTGGCCAGCTTGGGGGGGGCCTCCTGACCCCCCCAAGCTGGCCAAAAGTTCTTTTTGGGCCGAACGAGCCGTCCGGCACGAACGAGCCGGGAATCACGTGACGCCGACGTCACGTGATTCCCGGCAAGTTCGCGCCGGACGGCTCGTTCGGCCCAAAAAGAACTTTTGGCCAGCTTGGGGGGGCCTCCTGACCCCCTCAAGCTGGCCAAAAGTTCTTTTTGGGCCGAACGAGCCGTCCGGCGCGAACGAGCCGGGAATCACGTGGCGCCGCGTCACTCAGACGCGACGTCACGTGATTCCCGGCAAGTTCGCACCGGACGGCTCGTTCGGCCCAAAAAGAACTTTTGGCCAGCTTGGGGGGGCCTCCTGACCCCCCAAGCTGGCCAAAAGTTCTTTTTGGGCCGAACGAGCCGTCCGGCGCGAACGAGCCGGGAATCACGTGACGCCGGCGTCACTCGACGTGCCGCCGACGTCACATGCTTCTCGCCAAGGATTGCAGAAATGGCGTCCTCACTCCTCGCTCCATCACCAGGGAGTTGTGGTAAGTCGGGGGGGGGGGATTAAGGAGGGTGAGGGGGTTTATATTTTTATTTTGGCTCAACAATCGCGATTTCCCACATATCGAACATATCTATGTTCGATATGTGGGAAATCCGATCGTTTATGTCGAATCAATTTTTTAAGTAAAAAAAAAATATGAGTTGCGTTTTACTAATGCGGTCAATCCGAATGCACACCCCTAGCCTACAGTGGCACTCATAGCCGGTCGGCAGTACTGGACCAAGAAACCTGAAAGGAACTTCACCTATACCAGCCCTCATTCTCCACAGGTTGAGCCCTTGGGTACTGGGGCCGGCAGGACTTAGGCGAAGGTCTCATGGCAGAGGAAGTATGGTGGGTGATCCAAGTCAGGGCTGGCAGAAGTCTGAAGAGGCGGTGACGGTCCAGGAGTAGTGGTGGGCAGCAGAGGTGCAAGACGAAGAACCAGGCCAGAGGTTGAGGCAGGCAGAAGACAAGCAGAAGCCAGAGAATACGCAAAGGTCAGGACAGGCAGAAGACAGAAGAATCCAGATACCAGGCTGAAGTCAGAACCGAAGAGGCAACCGAAGGCAGGAGCGGGAGCAGGAGTGGATCCATAGGAACAGGAATGGAGCTGGAACAGGTAGGAACACAGGAACGGAGTCAGAAATAAGCAGGAATGCAGGAACAAGCAACTAGCTACTCAGAATTGACCTGTTGCCAAGGCAAAGCAGAGGAGTCTGAGGTGGCCTTATATAGGCCTCTGCTGATGACATGAAGTTTGGGGCCGGGACGAGGTTTCCTGCCGTGGTCCCTTTAAACCCCAGGCCTCTGTGTGCACGCACACCTAAGGGGGCGGAGCCCCGGAAGAGTTTGGCGGTATCTCCCTCGAGGGGAGAATGCCTTGGCAAGGCCCCGGAGTGGCCTGACCTGGGGTGAAGAAGGCAGTGGAGAGCGCCGGCATTTGCTGGTAAGGGAAGGGGGATCCGGCTGTGGCTGCCTGTGGCCGGGTTTCCCAACAGTACCCCCCATGCCCCCTCCCAGGGGGATTCAACTTAATTGGATGATCCCAATGGAATTGGTGGAGAAGGGATTTATCTAAGATATTGGAGGTGGGCTACCAAGTGTTCTCTTCTGGGCCGAAGCCCTCCCATGAGATCAAGGAGGAGGAATAGCCTAGTGACCAGGAGACCAGGGTTTGAGTCCTGCTGTCGCTCCTTGTGACTTTGGGCAAGTCACGTTACCCTCCATTGCCTCAGGTACAAACTTAGATTCTAAGCCCTCTGGGGATAGAAAAATACCTACAGTACCTGAATGTAAACCGGTGTGATATCTCGATTGAGATCGAATGTCGGTATATAAAAATAATAAAATAAATAAATAAATAAATACTCCCAATGTTGGTGATGGAACCTGACATCCAAAATGTCCTGTACTTGGTAGATGGGATCTTAATCGGCAACTGCGTTCAAAGGCTCAGGTGGTTTGTTGTGAAAAGTTGAGAGTACTAGTGGTTTTAGGAGCGAGACATGAAATACATTATGTATCTTTAAGCTTGACGGTAAACATAAGCGGTAGGAGAAGGGACCCAAGTGTTCAGTGATCCAAAGGGTCCTATGTACTTGGGAGCCAGACACATGGAGGGAACCCATAGGTGGATGTGATGAGTGCTCACCCAGACTCGATCTCCGGGGTTGAAGAGTGGAGCCTTGCGACAGTGTCTATCCGCATCTTTCTTGTTGAAATCATCTGCCTGTTGCAAATTAGTTTGAGTAGAGTTCCAGAGTGAGTGGAGCTGCTGGGCCGTGAGCTGAGCTGCAGGTGAGGGCACCTTCAGTGGGAGTGGTAAGGTTGGCTTAGATTGTTTCCCGAAAACAACTTGGAAAGGAGAGGGTCCTGTTGCAGAGTGGACGTGATGATTGTAGGAGAATTCTTCCCAAGGCAACAAAGCTACCCAGTCATCTTGTTTGTCTCCTATGAAGGAACGGAGAAATCCTTTCAAGGTGCGGTTAGTCCTCTGTGCTTAGCCGTTACCTTGTGGATGAAATGCAAACATGAAGTCTAAATGGACATCAAACGTTTTGCAAAGCGCTCTCCAGCATTTGACCATGAACTGTGGCCTTCGATCGGAGGCGATGTGCTGTGGCAATCCGTGCAGGTGAAAGATATGTTGTGTGAATAGTTGGGCGAGTTCAGGTGCAGTAGGGAGCTTCAGAAGAGCCACGAAGTGGGTCAACTTTGAAAATCTATCAATAGTGGCCCATATGACCTGCTTCCCCTCGGACAGTGGTAGGTCAACTACAAAGTCCGTAGAGATATGGGTCCAGGGCTTTGTTGGCACGGGGAGTGGCTGCAAAAGTCCCCATGGGCTACCAGGTAATGGCTTCTGTCGGGCACAGGTTGGGAAGGAGCTAACGTAAGCCCGGACATCTTAACTGATGTGCGGCCACCAAAAGTAGCAGGACAGGAGTTCCAACATCCGGGTCCTGCCAAGATGCCCAGCCGTCAAAGAGTTGTGTGCCCAAGAGAGGACTCTTTTATGCAGGTGGATAGGCAAAACCGTCTTGCCCGGTGGAACCAAATCAGTGGCAGCTAGATGGACCTTTGCTGGGTCTAAGATGTTCTGAGGTGCAGTTGGCATGTCCTCAGTTTCAGAGGTGCGGGATAGAGCATCTGCTCTGGCATTTTTTTACACTGGTCGGTCCCGTAAAGAAAAGTTAAACTGGCTGAAAAACAAGGACCAGCGAGCTTGTCAAGGGTTCAGCCATTGGGCCTGACACAGGTATTCTAAGTTTTTGTGGTCAGTGTATACCACAATTGGATGCTGGGCCCCCTTCAGCCATTGCTGCCACTCTTCGAAGGCCTTCTTAATGGCTAGGAGCTCCTTATCATCAATACCATAATTTCTTTCGGCAGGAGAGAACTTCTGTGAAAAGTAGGAGCAGGGAAGTAGCGTGCCCTTGCTGGAGAGTTGCCTAAGGACCGCCCCCATGGCCAAGTCAGAAGTGTCCACCTCAATGATGAAAGTCATGATGGATCAGGGTTACAGAAGCAGGAGTCAAGAAGGAAAGCCTGCTTCAAATCTTCAAAGGCCTGGAGTGCCTCTGGTGGCCAATCCCTACCATTGGCCCCCTTTCTAGTCAGGGCAGTAAGTGGAGCTACCTTTTGCGAGTAATGGGGAATGAAGTGCCGGTAGACATTTACAAAGCCAAGGAAGTGCTTGAGGGCTTTGATTCCCACCGGACGTGGCCAGTCTCTAATGGTGGAAACCTTCTCGGGATCCATGTGGAATCCGATGGTGGATACTAGAGATGAATTTCGTTGTCCTGGGTCGGGTCGAGTTTCAATTCGGGCGCTTCGTGGGAAAACGAGTTTTCCCACGGATTGTTTTTTGGCAAAAACAAAGCTGAAACCGGAAAAACGAATCAAAAAAAAAAATCCAAATCGGAAAAAAAAACCACCCCAACCCTTCAAATTTACTATATTACAACCCCTCCCCCCCCCACCATCCCGATCCCTCCCCAAGACCTACTAAAAGCCTTGGTGGTCCAGCAGGGTCCCACAAGCGATCTCTCCCTCTGGGCCGTCTGGCTTTCGGGCCTACCACGAATCAAAATGGCACCAATGGCCCTTTGCCCTTACGATGTCAAAGGGGCTACCGGTGCCATTGGTTTGCCCATGTCACATGGAAGGAAGCACAAGATGGCGCCGGCCATCCATTGCTCCGGCCATCCATTGCTCCTACCATGTGACAGGGGCTGACCAATAGCACCGGTAGCCCCTGTGACATAGTAAGGGCAAAGGCTATCGGTGCAATTTTGAATAGTGGCAGATGACGACGAGAGTACAGGAGATCGCTCCAGGACCCCCGTTGGATCACCAGGGACTTTTGGCAAGTCTTGGGGGGGTCAGGAGGCCCCCCACTGGTCTGCAGGCCAAAGAGGAAATGTGTGTTTTCTGTTACGTGAGGGTTATAAAATACTATCGTAGATCTCTGCACAGCCATAAATGTGTGTATATGCTGCCACAAAGAGTTGTTTGAAAGTTACTCTCTAAACATATCAGAGGCAATTTCACATCAGTTTGTGACATGGATTTAGAATACTAGTTTTAAAAAAATCACCCAGTCTAGCTGTTTTATTACTGTTGTGACCCTCCAGAGTGGTCTGTAAGCAAGAAAACCCAAGTCTGTGGTGATTTTCAGATGAACTGCCAAGTTGTGACCTCTCTGTATGGAAGGCCACAGATACTCCTCTAACTGATGGCACAGATATATAATGGTTTCTTTATCAAATCTGAACCTGCACAGCATGTGCTTCTCTGAAAAGTCCAAAAACCGGGAGCTGGGCCTATATATCCTCTCCATGGGGCACTCTCTCCTCCTCTCTTGTTTCTCCCTCTACCATTGCAAATTTCACGGAACCCACATATTAACAGCACTCATTGCAGCACCACCAGCTCGCGCAGGACCACTACCCACAAGCAGGCATACTCAGATAAGGCAAACACTGACTCGCAAACAGAAAAGACAAACTGACGCACAGAGAAGAAACATGCTAACAACAAACACACAAGAAATGAAAGAGCAGACTAACAGCGCACAAACAACAGAAAAGCGCAAGCACGGATAACAAGTCACCAACAACTCACAACAATCTGCAGCACTAACCACCATCATCCACTCTCTTCCTTCTCTCCTCTCACTCTCATCTTCCTCTTTTTGCTTTCTCCCCCTCCGTTCTGCTCCTTTCAGTTTCTTCTACATTTCCCCCTCTCAGGTTCTTTTCTCCTTATGTGTGCGATTTATTAGTATGTTATCCAAGTGCTGTGTATTTGTCATTTACTTACACGCAGTGCCTTTTAACAGTGATGTGATGTGCATACAAGAATACTTTAAGTTGATCTTTCCATTCAGAATTGCATTTTATAGAAGCTGTCCCTACACTAGATATGAATAGAACATATGACACTCAGACAGCTTCTCCTCATTCTATGATATCCGTACTCTGCTTCCCAAAGGATTTAGAAGTTTTAAGTAATTTATTACATAGAGTTATACATTTTCCCATCTGAGCAGCAAACTCTTAAGCAAATCATTTTGCAGATTGCAGTGTTGCATTTTTTTGCTTAGCTGTAGATGGTGTGAATGAACAGGGAACAGCTGCTGCGGCACTTTACAAATGCCTTGTGCCCTCACCTGTTCTGCATGGCTACTGAACTGAGGAATGTTGTGACAGCAAGTCTGCCTGCTCCTATTTAGATAAATGAATAGGCCTTTACCCATTAATTTATAGCAAGTCAAGCTCATATCCTGCAATTAGAGTTCAATCTTAATATTCAGTTGCTATGTCTAATTTGGCACGGATGGATTCTTCATATCATTCTAGAGCTGAAATAGACTGAATTGGATAGGAGTTTTAAAGGTAGCATCTGAGAAATGTTCTGTATAATGAGCAAATCTAGCTGTATTTACATCAGATTCCAAGCTCTGCCAATCGCTTTGGTGTACCTGATACACATTTTCCAAAGATATGCTCGCTCTGTCCATGCACATTGTATGTAATGCCCTTCAGTTCTTTGGGGACAGAAAACTGCATACAGATCTTTTAGGGGCTTCGATGTGCGTGGCAGGGGAGACAAGCAAGTAGATAGTGTCAGAAATGCTTAATTTGCCACAGTTTCATCTCTAATGTGAGGCCTGGAATTTTCTCTCAACACCAGGACTTAGATAAGATAATGCTAGCATTGTCATACCAAAACATTGCTTGCTATATTGGTAGAGGTGAGACATTTCCCCAAGGTCATGCCTACATGACTAAAATTGAAGATTAGATCATAAGTGCAAACAAAAATATCACTGCTTAATCTTAACCTTTTAGAAGGTTGTTGCTCCTAATCTATACTTTGTTACTTACAGAAACAAAATATTAAAAATAAAGAAGCCCCCCAAAAAAACAAAATGGAAGCTTCAGTTTGTTAACCTGGGGATGATCCCAGGGAAGCCTAGGAAGCTTCAGGGAAGTCTAGGGCTGCCATGTATTTTTTTTTTCTTTTTTAATTTTTAAACAAAATGGCAGTAAACCAATTAAATTTCATTGGGGTTTTTTTTTCATTTCATTTTGAGAACAAATGCACATCCCTAATAACTGGGTAGCATTGAAAACAAATGCACATCTGTAATAATTGGGTAGCATTGCTTCAAGAAAACATCAAGATTTCCGTGAGGTACTTTTTAAATACAATATTTCAAAAGAAGAAATGCACAAAGGCCTTAGAAATTTCACAAAATGTACATTTCTTCATGCAAATCTGTTTTCAAGAGTCTCAAGCTTATTCTGTAACACCAGGTTTAGTTAAGCTTAGTTTATTTAATACTCTTGATGTACCACCTTTTAACATCAAACCATTGTGTTCCCTATTGCCTGCAAGGAAAAAAATGTGACTTTCACATTCCAGTAAATATATACTATGATCCACAAGTGTTATACTTTGACTTGACAGTTTAGAAAAAATTAAGGATGTGCATTAATTTCAAGCAAATGTAAATAATCATTAAGAACAAATTGAAAATAGCCTCTTATGAAAATACATGCAAAGTGTTAGGTATTTTCATATTCAGAGTATTGTTTTTTTTTAATGAGCCTCTGGCTGCCCTGGAAATTCTCTCTCGTCAAGCAAAATCTAAACCCAGGGCCTGGGTCTGCCACCTGGGCCTTTCCAAAAAACTAATCCGGGCTACCCAGGACGGGCCCAGAGCCAGACCAGGTCCTGGCTGGGTTCCTCCCCCCAGTTTAGAAGTGCCTGTGCTAGGGCCGGGGGTTCCCACTCTAGCCTCCACTTACCCCCTTCCCAAATCCTTGATGAAAAATGGCAGGGGAAATGCCACCTTGCTCCTGCCTGGGACCTGGTCTTTTAAAAATGGTAAACACAACAAAGGAACCAGTAATCCAACAAACTTTTTCATAAAAGCTCTTCCATCAAAACAGCAGATGTTTTATTATTAATAATATAATACTGTTTGGGACATACAGTTACAAATATTTGCTAAAGAATTCGGCATTTCAATTTGTTTACAAGTACTGTCATCTAGCCGCAAATGATTACAAGTCCGGGCGGTTCTGACTCAGAACACGCCGACAGGCTTGCTGATGCGGCGTCTTCATAAAAATAAGATTTTCCTTGTCATTCTTTCTATGACTTACAAAACATCTGCTGTTTTGATGGAAGAGCTTTTATGAAAAAGTTTGTTGGATTACCGGTTCCTTTGTTGTGTTTGACATTTTGATTGTCTGGAATTTGGTTTTTTTGGGCTCTTTTGTTTTTTGGCTTTTAAAAATGGTGCCATCTGTCTGGAGGAAGGTGCTAGAGTGATGTTACTTTGGCACCTTCCTCTGATGCAACTGGCACCATTATGATGAATCACAATAAAATCATATGGCTGTACATCAAAAATGGCTCTGGCTGCACCAGAAGAAGATGCTGAAGTGACACCAATTCTGTTCCATCCTCCAGGCAGATGGGACCGTTTTTTAAGGACTGCAACCCAAGCAGAGCTGAATGAGCATAGCTCCTGCCCTTTTTCACCAAGGATATAGGAAGGGGGCAAGTGGGGGCCAGAGTGGGAGCTCCCCAGCCACAGCACGTTAACATGGGGGCGCGGGACCGCCAGGCCCCAGTCTGGAACAGTGCCAGCTAGGTCGAATTTTTTTTTTTTAGGATAGGAGTGGGAAATCTCTCACTCAGGGAGTCCTAGAGATTTAAGTCATTTATTACCAAAGGATGTTTACTGTCAGTGACTGTATCTGAGATAGGGCCTCTGGATCCACTGTCTGAGATATATCAGCCCAAGGGTTACAGATATATTACTGAGGTGAGATCATATGTTTACTTGATCTTCATAATAGTGATGGAAAATGTGGTTAAGTATATAATTTCTGCTCTGGCATATGCATAGTACTCCTGTAGTATGCACTGATAGCAATTGCCATCTGTGCTTCCTTTTCCCATATTTTTAATCCCCTTTCTGTCTAGCATTGCTATGGGCAACAACAACTCCTGGTCCGCTATATCAACACTGTCAATGAAATATTTTGGAGCAGCAACCTATAGCCCTTGTTCTGGGGACTATGGACTGAGAATCTATAGTGGTGAAGACTTGCAAGGCAACTGATGCCATCACTAGATAATGACAAAGGCTGTTTTGTGTTTCACGTACGTGGGGTCACTCTCTCTAATATTTACTTATTATTTATTCATTTTTGTTCCGCTTTTTGGTAGTTCAGCGCAGATTACATTCAGATACTATAGGTATTTCCCTATCCCCATAGGACTTACAGAGCACTGCAGTGTTCAAAAGCAGAGAGGCCAGTAGAGAAAGTTTATCTTTTTGCAGATATTAAGATCTACAACAGGATAGACCACCAGTGATGGCGAACTCCAGTCCTCGAGTGCCACAAACATTGTATGCAAATCTCTCATTTATTTATTTATTTTATTTAGACATTTTATATACCGTTGTTCCATGTACAGATCACAACGGTTTACAAACGTAACATTCATAGCTATAAATTAAATCAACAAATAATGATAGGTTACAGAGGTAGTATTCATAAACAGGCGTTTACATCTACCAAAAGATCTAAAACATGGGCAAGAAGTACAGAGAATAAAATAAAACAAATGGAGAAATTACTTCCCTGATAATCCTGTTTTTCTTAGTGTAGACAGATGGACTCAGAACCATGCATATTCTTTGTGGATATCCTGAAAATCTGGTGTGTTTGTGGCCCTCGAGGTCAGGAGTTCACCATCACTGGGATAGACATTTCTAAGGGAATAGAGAAAATAAGCAATGACCTAAAAAAGCACTTTTGCAGGCCGATAGAGTACAGTGCACTCCGGTGGAGCGCACTGTTAACCGGCATTTGGATGCGCGTTTTCGACGCGCTAGCTTTACCCCTTATGCAGTAAGGGGTAATAGCACGTCGAAAACGCGCGTCCAACCCCCCCAAGACTAATAGCACCCGCAACATGCAAATGCATGTTGATGGCCCTATTAATCATTCCCACGCGATACAGTAAGTAAAATGTGCAGCCAAGCCGCACATTTTACTTTAAGAAATTAGCGCCTACCCAAAGGTAGGCGTCAATTTCTGCCGGCGCCAGGGAAGTGCACAGAAAAGCAGTAAAAACTGTTTTTCTGTGCATCCTCTGACTTAATATCATGGTAATATTAAGTCAGAGGCCCCAAAAGTTAAAAAAAAAGTTAAAAATTTTAAAAAAAAATTTAAATGGCCCCACGGCTCACGGGTTGAAAACCGGATGCTCAATTTTGCCGGCGTCCGGTTTCTGAACCCGTGGCTGTCAGCGGGTTTGAGAACCGATTCCGGCAAAATTGAGCGACAGCTGTCAAACTCACTGACAGCCTCCGCTTCTGTCAAAAAAAGAGGCGCTAGGGACGCGCTAGTGTCCCTAGCTCCTCTTTTTACCGCTCGCCCGCTCTCCCGCGTGGTTTATTGTATCGGCCCGTTGGAGGCTAAAATTCAGTAAAAGTGTAGAATCCTGCATTTGGAATCCAGAAATCCAAGGGAACGGTACATGATGCAGACCATGCAGCAGGAAAGGGGCAAACCTGTTCTGTACCATTCAGGAGAGAGAGCTGAGTGATCATTTCCAGTCATCTCAAGGTTGCAAAACAGTGCTACAAGGCAGGCCCAAAGCCAGAGGGACACTAGAGTGCACAGGAAGAATTATAATCAGTAGGACATTGTAGGCTGTGGTAGGAAACTCTGGGCCTCGAGGGCTGCAAGCCAGTCAGGATAGCCACGGTGAATATGCATGAAAAGCATGTTCATGCATGTTCATGCAATGGAGGTGGTTCAGTGTGACTCAAAGACTAAAACTGCCTAACCCCAATGTAAGTGATAATGCCTCTTGTTCATTGGTGAGACTTCATCTGGTGTATTGTGTCCACTTCTGGAGACATACCTCTGAAAGAGTACAGACAGGGTAGAAGTGGTGATCCCAGGGTCTGCACCAAAAGCCCTATAAAATGAGACTTAAGGACCTTAATATGTACCCCCTATAGCAGGAGTTCGAAACCTGGTCCTCAGGGACTAACTCTGGTTTTCAGGCAATCCAAATGAATATACATGAGAAATATGCATACATTGGAAGCAGTACATGCAAATATATCTCATGCATATTCAATAGGGGTAACCTGAAAACTAGACTGACCATCTAGTCCCTGAGGACTGGGTCAAGAACCACTGCCCTAAATGAAAGAAGAGAGGGGGATATAACAGAGACGCACACAATGGAAAGGAAGTGACAGAAGAAGAGGTCAATATATGATACTCAAAAGGGTTAGACTCCAAACATATTTCTTCACTGAGAAGGTAGTGAATACATAGAATGGCTTCCCAGTAGAGGTGGTAGAAGCAAAAAAACAGTAACAGAAGTAAGTGTGGGATTTTCTTCTTTCTGGGACCAGTCTGGCACACTCTAGTTGATCAAGAATGGGGTGTGTACAGAGGGGGGATCTACATTTAGTATTTATTTAAAATTTATAAAATGCCTATGCAATTGCCCTAAACAGTGTACAAACAAATATACACAATTCTCATTTTAAAATAAAGTGGAACAAATTATAAATACATACAAAACAAAAAAAAATCACTTCATCAGTCCATGAAATAATGCAGTGAAAAAAAGAATGATATATCCTTATACAAAAGCTAATTGGGGAAGGTAAATCTTAAGTGCAACTTTAAATTGTTTAGTATAGCTTATCATGCGCATAAGAACATAAGAAATTGCCATACTGAGTCAGACCAAGGGTCCATCAAGCCCAGCATCCTGTTTCCAACAGTGGCCAATCCAGGCTACAAGTAACTAGCAAGTACCCAAAAACTAAGTATATCCCATGCTACTGTTGCTAGTAATAATTATCTAAGTCAACTTGATTAGTAGCAGGTAATGAACTTCTCCTCCAAGAACTTATCCAAACCTTTTTTAAACCCAGCTACACTAACTGCACTAACCGCATCCCCTGGCAACAAATTCCAGGTCAAAAGGATGTGAGTTCCATAAGTTTAGAGCTGTGATCGAGAAAGCTCACTCCCTTGTTTCTGCAAGCCTTGCTTGGCAAGGCGACGGAACCTCAAGAAGTCCTCTTTGTGAGGATCGCAACATATGGGTAGAACTTTGATCCAGAGAAGGGCCCTTGCCCAAGGACAGGCATTAATTGATATAAGCATGTGCCCAAGCATAGCTACTTTGTACATAATCCTTGATTGCACCAGAAGCCAGTGTAGCTGACACTGAATTGGTGTTATATGTTTTCTCATTGATGAGTTAGTGATGAGTTTGACCTTAATAGCAACAGTGGGATGGCTAATATAGAGAGAATTACAGTAATCCAATCATGGCAGTATAATAGCCTGAACTCTTATTTTTGAACCAATTTAGGAGAGGTTTAGCCTGCAAAGTACACATAAATTATAAAAACCTGATGGCTAAATTTTAAATCCCCTGCTCGTGGGGAAAATAGAAGTTATGCACGTGGTTGGACCTTGCACACGCCATGGGCATCTTCAAAGGGGCCCAGCCACGTGCATAACTCCCCTTACGTGCAGAAGTGCTGGGCCCAAGAAAAGGAGCGGAGAGGGGCGGAGCTGGAGGTGGCCTGTGCATGTTATAAAATCGCGTGTCCATGTGCACGCACCTGGTAGTGCGCACACATGTAGGCTTTTCACCTGGGAACAAACGTCTAGTGTAGCATTCCCAATATGTCAAATCGGTGCCAAAGCTAGGGGATTTCCATGTTGTAGAACTACTAGCTCATTCTTTGCCGAGTTTAAGGCTAACTATTTGTGTGTAAACCATTGTCTCAGAGTAGCAAGAGAGAGAGAAATGAATTGGGAGGTCTCCTCCCATGATGTACCCACTTCAATATAAAACTGTATGTCATCAGCCTCCTGAAGAAACATTTACTGTAAAGCAAAAAATGACTTACTCTGTGGTTTTGGTAGCATGCAAGAATACTTTACTTGGGAAACAGGGATTGAAAAACAATAAACATTATGTAGCCCCTGATTCAGGGTGTTGTCTGAAATGTGCAAGGATCATACTCAGTCCTGGAGCTAAGCCTCAATTCACAGTCACCAATCCTTTTACTCCAGGGCATGGATTCTCTCAATCAAGGGAAGGCTGAACCTCCAGGACCTAGGGCACAAAAGTGGAAACCACCTCACTGGGTGTACTTTATGATACTTAAGTGTAGATGCAATAAATTGACAGGCAGGGCAGACTGGTTGGGTGTTCCAAATTAAAACTTTCCTGTGATTAGTTCAATGAGTTTTTGCACCAGCAAAGTTATTCCCAGTTGCACCAATGATCTGCATATACTATTCAATTTCAATCAAAGAGAAACTTTTAAATGCTCTGAATGTGAAAAGCCATCCCATGAAACCATGAACAATATAAAAATGGCAACATGCCTCACCTCTCCTGATCACCCTATACTGGATTCCAATTTTGATTTGTATCAAATTTACTCACATTCAAACACTGAAAAACATTGGCCCTATGAATCTGACTGACTACTTACACATAATAATTATCATCCGTGATATGTACCTTTTCCCTTGCATTGATGAGTTTATAGAATGCCTACCATTTGCCCTGGTCTTTATCAAACTGAATCTTAGGAGATTCTATAACCTAGTTTGCATATGAGAGAGTGATGAATGTAAGATTGCGTTCCTTACCAGCTATGGACATTGCAAGGTTATCATTCAACCAAAATCTTTCATACAAGTCAGCAACAACAGTTAGCTGCCCTGCCCCTTAAAACAAGCCAGCTGAAAAAATCTAGGTCCAGAGCATTCAGAAATGTGGCAAATGGCGACAGATCTATGGAAAGTACTTCCCTTTTACATACAAGGAATCAATAGTTACTTAGACTTTTGATGCCAGCTAAAAACAAAACATGGCTGTTTAACCAACGCATTGACACCCTCTGTAATTTATCCCCCTGATCAACATTGACTAAGCACAAAGAAACTGCCATATTCAAAAGATAGGAAGCAGAGAGACTTTGAAACTTGATCTATGTAAAGCCCTCAATATAATGTGTTTAATGTAACATCTTCTAACTTTGGACTAATCTATCTAATGTAACATTCCTCACTATAATGTGCTCACTGTTACCTACCTCACTGCAAAGTAAATCCTCATCATGAAATACCCATTAAATTTGGACCAAATTTGCCATACTGTAATCCACCTTGAAGCAACTGGCCAGCTGCAAAAGATGGAAAATAGAAATATTAAATTAAGTTTATATACTGTATATATACACTATACTGCTATATTATTTAAATAGAAAATTCAAAGTAATTCAAGTATCAGAATGTCATGGTTTGTTTGCCTTTGTGTCTGTTGGCACTCCAAATTGTTTTCTCTTCCTCACATATAACAGATCAAAGAAGAAAAATTTCAAGAATAATTGTTTGTATGACTGCACTGTTGGCACTACCTGCCCACTGATAGTACACTAATTGCTGTAACTGTCTGTTTCATTAGTTTTCAGACTGAAGCTACAAAATAAATACCAGTAGCATTTCACTATATATAATAAATCCAAATGATTCCTGACAGAAAGTAAAAATAAATATAAAAAATGGATTAATTTGGATGAGTAGGAGCAGCACCAGTAACAACATCACAAACTAACTAGTTGATTTGCCAAATGTGTGTCATGGACAACAGGGTTTGAATCAGCAAGCCTAAAAAAACAAAGCTCAGAAGTCTGCCAAAGAGGAACAGAAATAAGAGGAAGCCAGTTGGCATTTACCCTCCATTGATAGGAGGATAAGCCCAATATCAGAGGTTCCCATTGGTTCAGCAAGGGGCATACCTTGATTGGTCACAGAATATAAAGGAGTAGCAGAGACTAAACCTTACAGGACCAACAGAATCCTGAGATACATCCTCTAGAACCTTTGCTCATCTGGCCTTGTTCCTGCACTGCTTCAGCCTCATGGACTCCGGCCTGATTCTGGTTCCTAGACTTTTGCATGAGTCCTATTTTCTGGACTCCTTGCTCCCAGACGTTTTCCTGGTTTCTGTCTCCTGAACACCTTCCTAATCCCAGCTTCTTGGATTAGTGCCTGCCTTCTGCTTCTCAAATTCCAAGGCATGGTATGTGACTTGTCAATTGCCCACACTCCCAACCATCCCATGAAAGCTTGTGCTAACCCAGTACAAGGGGTGCTTCCTAAATAGAGTCAGCTGTTGAAATGTCCAATATCATAAAGTAGCTGCCATTCAAGTGATGCAGACCCAGCTTCTTAATCTCCAGCAAAAGGCTGAAACCCTGCAAGGCCCCAGCCCTGGTTGATCTGATCTGATCTGCAAACTCCTCCCCCGCTCCCATCATTTAGTCTTATCCCATAACCATGAAATGTTATTTCTGGAGAAATTATAGAACAAAAGATTTACAAGGATTCCTCTATCAATGCAGGCCCTTGTTCAGATTACAACCTTATCCATACAATACAGACCCCCTAAGAATGGAATTATCAGGCTGCTCTCCAAGGATGCCCTAACTTTGGCTACATCATACTTAGAACAAGGCAGTCCAATACTGGATAACCTATAGTAATTCATAGCAGCTCTTTCACAAACCTTTGGTGAACAAGACCAGGAGAAATTAACAGAGAGCAGTTTGATGAATATCTGATAAGGACCTTGAGAAATAGTAGAGTATGCAGCATAGTTCTGCGAATGGATCACTATCTAGCCTGAAATGAATTGGCATTGTAGTCATACTTTCAAGGAAACTTTGAAAGCCACATAAAGGATGAGTTGTCACAATTGTACTACCCAGAAAGTATCTCTCTGCATCCCTGGGTTCAGAGAGAAGCAAATCACCTCTTTTTGACAGCAACTTCTCAACCGATCCATAATAATCAATAGTGTGAGATGGTGTTTGCCAGTTAGAAGGATGGTGCCAGGAGTACATCAGACTCCATATTCAAACCATGCGGTGTTAGGGTGTTAAACTCATAAATGTATTTTTGCTCAATTTGTAATAGCAGTTTATCTAGATCACCACCTCTCCAGTTTAACTGTGGTTGTTGGATCACACAAAATTTAAAATCTTCAAATTTGTGACCATTTTCAATGGAGTGATCAACCAATGGTTTTGAGCTTATATTTCTTTTGATGCTACTTTTATGTTCTAGAATCCGTTTATTAAATTCTCTGATAGTTTTACCAACGTACAGTTTGGTACATGGGCAGATAGCTACATACACCACTCCTTTGCTTTTGCAGTTTGTGAAGGAGAAAAGTTTAAAATCTGTATTAAAACCAGGTATTTTTAAAGAGTTAGTCTTCATGTTGACTTTACATACTATACAGTTCCCGCATGGACGGTGACCAGGCGGTCTCTTATCTAAAATCATCTTCCTGGATAGAGCAGAGGGTGCCAGTATGTCTTTAAGATTTTTGTCTCTTTTATTAGCTATCATAATTTTCTTATTCTTAAAAAATGGTAATACTTGTACTATCGGCCAAAACTTCCTCAGAATAGTACTAATATGATATGATAAATGTGTAAAGGTGATAGGGCAGACTAAACAATCATTAGCTTTTCCAGATTTCTTCTCTCCTTTCAATAGTGTACGTCTGTCTTGTTTCTTTGCTTTATTTAAACCATTTTGAACATAATGTAGCGGATAGTCCTTCTCTAAAAATCTCTGCTTCATTTGTGTTGATCTTTCATCAAAAATATTTTCAGTTGCGCAAAGACGTCTTAGTCTCAAAAATTGTGAATATGGAAGATTCCTCAGTAGAGATCTACTGTGACTGCTCGTGTAGTGTAGCAATTTATTGGTATCAGTAGGCTTTCTGAATATATCAGTGACAAATTTGCCATCCACCAAAGTTATTTGAATATCTAAAAATGAAATAGATGATTTACTGTGATTCATAGTGAATTTAAGATTAAAATCTAATGAATTCAGCCAGTTAAAAAACTCAAATAATCTTTCCTTACTTCCTTTCCACAGCAAAAAAACGTCATCAATAAACCTTTTCCAAAGGAGTATGTTACTAATAAATGCATGTGATCTTAAATTAACTTTTTCAAATTGAGCAACATAAAGGTTCGCAACTGAGGGTGCCATCTTTGACCCCATTGCGACTCCTTTAATTTGTTGGTAGATTTTCCTATTGAAGCTGAAAAAATTTTTTGTCAATGCTAATGTGGCCATATCATTCAAAAATTCACTAGGAATACGTTTGTGTATTATACGAGTCTGAAAAAAATGTGTCAAAATATCTATTGCTGCAGTCTGGGGTATATTTGTATATAATGACTCAATGTCTAACGTCACCATAATAATGTCTTCATTTAAATCATCGGAAATATTCACTGTTTCTAATGTGAGAATGAAATCTGAAGAGTCCCGGATATAGCTTGATGCTTCTAAAGATTGTATCTCAATTTATTTTAGAAGAGCGTAGGAGACTTACTAATCGCAAGTAGGTAGTAGATGTGGCATCAGTGGAGGATTAAGTTTTTACTATTTTTTCTATTGTTTAAAAAGCTCTACCGATGTTGTTAATACTCTCTTGTGCAAGTTGTTTTATAGGCATTGATTATGAGCGATGTGCAAATTTTAAGTTTGCAATATTGACTAAATAGTGCTACTGATGTTAGTAATGTCATTTTATATTATGGTTTGTGTAAAAATGCTGTAATGAGAAGTACAGCATAGTGAGATTTTAAACTCTCAAAGAACATTTTTTAACATTAATAATTTTTGTCATGCATAAATTAAATAATGTGGTGTGATGGATTAGTTGTAGTGTAGATCATCTTTTCTATATATTTGTTTATGATTTTGGGTCATCATTTATCAAATTTGCATATATAATAAAGTTCATTTTTTAAGAAATTTGCAATTTTAACAATGCTCATTTATTAAATGAATTAGAGATTAGATTTTTTATAGATTCCATATATGTTGTAATAGTGGTTGTTTCTCTTTTAGTTGTTTACTCATCGATGGCATACTATATAATCAAAGTGGATTATACAGTATCAGTGATTTGAAGTTTGGAGGTAAAGTATTATCCAATGCCACTGTTTTATTATCGGATTTTTTAACTTTTTCATTTATCATTTTGATTTGTTGTGTTGATTTTAGATCTTTGCAATGTTTAAAAAGGATGTTTATTAATTTATATAAAATTCTTTTTAATATTTAAGAGATCTTAATAGTATACTTGCTGTGGATTTTTAAAAAAAAAATTTTCATATTCTATTTGATTTGTTGTTTTGATTTTAGATCTTTGCAATGTTTAAAAAGGATGTTTATTAATTTATAAAATTCTTTTTAATATTTAAGAGATCTTAATAGTGTATTTATTGTGAGATATTTATTTGGTTAATGTGACTTGTTTATTTGTAGCCCCTGAGGCAGCGGCTACAAAGCTGCGAAACTCGGCCTGAGTCGGGCAATTTACTTGAAACGTCTCTGCACCAATAAAGGATTGAAAAAGATTAAGGCATCTATTCTTTTTGTGCACATAAGTCAAAGTAGGGACAGGGCAGGCAGGTTATGTCCAAGTAGGGACAGGGCAGGCAGCTGGAGACAAGGTCAGGGTCAAGCAGAAGTCAGAGCAGGCAGCTGGAAATAAGGTCAGGTCCGAGCAAGGGTCAAAGCCAGGGATATCCATCTAAAAGGTAGTAGGAACAGGAAGCAGGAACAGGTACTGGATCAGGAACAGGTACTGGAGCAGGAACTAGAACAAACAGCAACAAAGCACACGACAGGAAGCGTGGAAACTTGTTGCCAAGGTGAAGTCTGAGTGGCAGGGACTGCTTTATATATGGAGGCTGAATGACGTCATCATCTGGGGCTGCGGGAGGCTTACCCACCATGGCCCCTTTAAAGCAAGGGAAAGCGCGCACGCGCCTAAATGAGCAGGCCAAGAACTAAGAGGTGGTGGCGTGTCCCTGCAACGCACATGGGGAGACCCGACCTGGACCGGAGGAGACTGCAGCAATGCCGGAGGAGCCTGGGAACACAGAGGAAGTGAGCGCATAAGCGGCTGCCTACCACTACCACTGCCAGAAAAGAAAGGCTAGCTGCAATGGCCAGGAAACGCAACACAGCCTTGTCTGGAGGGGTGTGGATTGAAGAGAAAATCCTCATGCCTTTTGCCTGGAGGCTGTGCCATTGACAGCTGTTACGCATGCCGTCCACAGCAGACCCGTGGCATGGCCCCCTCACCTTTCTACAGCGACTCCAGCTTCTGGTTCTTCCTCGCTGGCGGTGGTGGGCTGTCAGTTCCGTCCTCGAGCCTCCCCTGGTGCCTCCGGCTCTGCCACAGTCCTCGGCGTTCCCGGTTGTGCTACCACTTCTCGTCAGACCTCTCCGCATGGCCCGTGGAGAGATGCTGTTACTCATGCCGTGCCCCTCCCTAGGCGAGCACACCATTGATCCTTAAGTAGGGACCACAGCGGGAGCCTAGCCGCGGCCCTAGATGATGCTGACAACTTAGCTACAGTATTTAAGCTCAGGCTCTGCTCCCTAGCATTGCCTTTGCAACAAGTCTCCTTGCTAGTCAAGTACTCGTTGCCTCCTAGATATTCATCTCATCCCTGTGTTCCTGTTCCTCGTTATTCCTGGTTCCTATCTCCTCGTTCCTACCTTGCTTCATACCTTGAATTGACAACACGGACTTTGACTTTGCTTTGCCTGACTTTGCCATTGATTCTCTCCAAGCCCGGACCTCTGCTTCGCCTGACTACTCTACGGCCTTTCTCCAGACCCAGACTCTTGCTTCGCCTGACTACATTACTGCCTATCTCCAGACCCAGACCTCTGCTTCGCCTGACTACGCTACTGCCTATCTCCAGACCCAAACCTCTGCTTTGCCTGATTACTCTACTGCCTATCTCCAGACCCAAACCTCTGCTTTGCCTGACTACGCTACTGCCTATCTCCAGACCCAAACATCTGCTTTGCCTGACTACGTTATTGCCTATCTCCAGACTCAGACCTCTGCTTCGTCTGACTACACTATTGCCTATCTCCAGACCCAGACCTCCACTTTGCCTGACTATGCTTTTGTCCATCTCCATGTTCAGACCTCTGCCTTGCCTGACTACGCTCTTGACTATCTCCGTGATCAGATCTCAGCCTTGCTTGCCACTGCCTCCGGATTGCCGCCAGCCCTGACTCAAGCCTGCCCTTGGACGCCTCTTCAGCTTACTCCCTAGAAGTGGTTTCTTCAGGCTTTGGCCTGCTTTTGCTCGAGCGCTCTCTGTCTGCCTCCATTCCATTGGCGCTTGAATTTCCAGGACATTACCCAGTCCAGAGTAAGACTGTACCATCTCTCACCTGCTGTCTCTGGGCTGAACCAACTCTTACTTCGACTACACACAGAGGCCCACCTAAGTCCTGCCGGCCCCGGCACCCAAAGGCTCAACCCGTGGGGAACGAGGGCTGGTATAGGTGAAGCTCCAACGGCCTCTTTCTGTCAGCCCACTCCACCTGCTGACGGTGGGGACCCGTAGGTCCTTACCTACAGGTTGTGTCCACCCCACCTTGGCCCAAGGGTCCACCTCCGGTGTAACAGACATCAGGGCAGGAGGAGTCTGAATCCAGCTCCAGAGAGCTTGCTGATGTCAGAGGCAGAGTGGAGATGAGCCTTCTTGCATTGCAAGAAGTAGCTTGGCATCCCGAGACATGGCTCAGAGAGAAGGAGGCAGACTGTCCTCCCAAAGGGTGGACTTCTCTAGCATCCTGAGGGAAGTAGAAGAATATGTCTCTGCAGCCAGAGGAGTTAAGCTGGCCCACGGATGGAGAGCGAGGTCTGCTTGGTGCGGTGGTGCTGTTACTGTGGTGGGAGAGAAAGGAGAACTGCTGCCAGCCAACCCAGAGCCCAGAAGAGTAAAGTTATAGAGGAAAAACAGCTGACCGCACCAGAATATCTTAGCCATCTGAGGCTGAGCAGTGTCTGCCATCCAAGAGAAAGGAGGAGCAGTCCAGGAGCACACCCAGAGATGTCCCCACCACATCAAAGCTGTCTGTTAGCCTGCCTTGATAATCTCCTCTCTGTTGCATGACTGCAGAGGTTGACAGGGATAGAGATCATAGGGCCAGAGAAGAGGGAAACCAGGCCATGGAGCAGCGACACAGGAGCAGGCCCACTCAAGCAGAAAGAAATGATACTGTCAGCTTTCAGTTTTCTGCCAATCGCTGCGGGATTGCAGAGGCCAGCAGAAAAAGAACATTTTTTTTTTCTTTGGTAATGGGTGGATTCCTTCAGAACTTTGATTACTCTGTTTATAGTTGTGTTATAAGGGGTAGACATGGGTGTTAACAGCTAAAAAGTCTTGATGATGTAAATTCAGGATCAAGGCTACAAGAACAATACAAAAGAACATGGTCCACCTATGAAGAGGTTCAGTGGGCAGGAGAGCAGGCTAAAGCAGCATCAGGCCACTGAAGAGAGGAGCATTGGCAGTGGAGGAGAGCTGGGGCAGCATGATTTTCACAGACACGAGTGCTACAGGACTAATATAAAATGTTATCAGTTCTTATACTTGCAAAACTTTTAACTATTCATCTTTCTAAAGTAATGCTTCATTTTCCATCTCTCTCATACACACACACACACACACACACACACACACTGGCTCCCTCTATCTCAGGCATGCATACACACACACACATCCTGCCTCCCTCTCTCTCAAGCACGCACACATACTGGATCCCCCCCCCCCCCCCCCAATCTCCTCTCAGTATGCCATTTGATCTCCCCCAATTTATTCAGCTAAGTTGTTAGTCATCTAAAATTTTAGCAGGAAAAGTTAGAGGCAGGTTGAGGGTAAGCAAAGTTACCAAGCTAACTTAGCCAGATAATGCCAATATTCAGCATTATGTGGCTAAGTTATCTGGATAATTTTAGGACTGCCTCAGAGAAATCCTAAAGTTAGTCAAACAAAATTAGCTAGCTATCTTTCAGATAGCCATGTATGTGCTGCTGAATATCTGGTTTGAGTTAGCTGGCTAAGTTTATCTGGCTAACTTACCCCTAGAGTCATCAAAATGCATTAGTAACGCATTGATATCACCTGCGATAAGAAAAAGGGGCATGTTTAGGGAAATTTTAGAATTACCTCACCACACGATAACATACCACTTCGCATCAGTAGTATTGCATGGACTCTATAACAGGGTACCATCAAGTTACGGTGAGATAACATAGTACAAAATGTCATCTTTGTGAGACTTTCCTCACTCCAAATGACGTCAAATTTTCACCAAGGTGTACTGTGCTGTTCGTACATTTCATTTACATGAGAAACTGGTCCCTAAACCCTAAACCACCACTAACATCTCACCTCGACCTATTAGATGGCCCTCCTATAGAGATATAAATATGTGCACACTGTAAGCTCGCTCCCCAGAGGTGCTCTCTCTCTCCTGCTCTCTCCCACTCCTCCACTCCACTCCACTCCTCCCCTCTCCCCTCTCAAGCACAGAAATGGCCAAAATGCAATTTAAAAAATGTATCACGAATTGCATTATGGCCACTTCGGGCATATCGCATAGCCTAACTCCAGGAAAAACGGTTTAGTTATTTCCGGCATTAAAACTGTGCCAGAGCATAAGTTATGCTATCGCACAGTGTGATATTGCCCCTCATTTTCCTAAATCCCAGCCAAACTCCTCCCTGATCCCACCCTTCCCAAAAATGTGCATTTGCGCCGTGCGTTACTGTTCTTATCGCATGCGATTTGGCATTAACGCCTGCGTTAATTCGTTATCGCATGCGTTAATGCCATAACACATTTTGATGAGTCACCCAATTAGCTGGACATCCCACGGCTGAATATCGACCTCTAAAATATTTTTTATAAATTATTATATGGGAAGACTCTGAAAACTTCTTGAGTCAGCATTTGGGCAGGCATTTCCTGATACCTACTTCTAAAAGTGCCCTTTTCAGATTCTTTGTAAAGAAATAAGTGATTCATTGCTACTGTAGAAAACTACTACATTGAAAATCTGATTACAGAGCACAAACCAATTACCTACAAATTGCTAAAGAAAACTAAAGCTGTTTTTTCTTGAAAATCATGATGTGATTGATGTTTAATAAAAGTATAAAGTGATTGATGTTTGATTTTTTTTTCTCTTTCTTTTAAAATGAATTGATTCACTGTTGTGCTCATAAAAAGATGCTAGGTTGTCAGCACTGAAAAGCAAAGACCCTCTATTTATCTATTCAACAGATACAACACAGGCCATGGGAGTAAGGCTTCCCATTGCCCTCCTCCCAATATTGACTCTTTGTAGAAAGGAGAACCATTTCAAAAAGTTATATGATGTAATGAGGCATTTGTGGCTTTTAATGAGACTATGGATTAGAGTTGGATGAGCTTGGTCAATCTGGATCTCACCCCTCTGCTCTACTGAAATGTAAAGACTGGCTTCTCTGCACTTGTACTGAGATTCAAATCTGAGCCTCCTTAGCCTAATCCAGGGTCAAGTTAATGTGACATAGGGTATTGTTTTCTTGTGGGCTTCTATTGAAATCTTTCTTTTTAGCAGTAACAAGTGTAGCATTCGATGACTAATCCATTTCAACTTTAACCTATCTGATGAAAGTTGCCAAACATGTTTTTTCATTATTTGATTTTTTTACAGGAAAATGCTAAAACAGTATGCTATCAATTAAGGAAGTGTGTGCTTTCAATTAGGGAGTAAGAAAAAGTCCAAAAAATACATTAAATATTTTCTAAATTGATATAAAAGCATCCTGGATTACAGGTATGTCAGTCAAAGGCTGCAGAAGACTCCATTTCTGAAAAAGAAAAGAACAGAGAAACCAACCAGAAAAATAACTAGCAAGCAATTAATAATCAAGAGAAAAACTACAACCCCAGGGAGAAGTAAATGGATTAATAGATTAAGTGATTGCAAAACTCTTGGGAGCCTATGCATTAACACTCATGTAAAAAAATGTAACTTGCACATTAAAAAGCCACTTAACAATGAATGCAAAAAGATTTTGCATAGACATAATAAAAAATGACACAAATAGCGTGGACCCATTGTTTTCCTGCACAGAAACCCAAAATACATTAGCTAAACTGCATGAGCATATTATTTACTGAGAAGAAGCTGCATTGCACAAGCACACCAAACTGACTATGCTCAATTATCTTATATTCTTGACTCTTTCTGCTGGCTTTCAACGGGTATACAACCGAGTGAAGGCAATGTATGCTATACCTCGGTATATAAACAAATGCTAAATAAAAATAAGAACATAAGAAAATGCCATACTGGGTCAGACCAAGGGTCCATCAAGCCCAGCATCCTGTTTCCAACAGTGGCCAATCCAGACCATAAGAACCTGGCAAGTACCCAAAAACTAAGTCTATTCCATGTTACCGTTGCTAATGGCAGTGGCTATTCTCTAAGGGGCAGATTTTTAAAAAGTACGCTGGATTTTATAAGATACGCGTGTAGCCGCGCGTATCTTATAAAATCCGGGGTCGGCGCGCGCAAGGGGGTGCACATTTGTGCAACCTGCGAGCGCTGAGCCCAGCGCGCGCTGCCTTTTCCCGCGGAGGCCGCTCCGATTTCGGAGCGGCCTCGGAGGGAACTTTTCTTTGCCCTCCCCCCACCTTCCCCTCCCTTCCCCTACCTAACCCACCCCACCCCCCAGCCCTATCTAACCCCCCCCCTTACCTTTGTCGGCAAAGCAGGCGTAACTTTGCGCGCGTCGCCGGTAGCCACGCTCCGTCCTCCGGTCCTGGGGGCTGTTCTGGAGGCCTCGACCACACCCCCGGGCCGGGGCCATGCCCCCGGGCCCACCCCCGAAATGCCGCGGCACGCCCCCTCCCGCCCCTTTTCGAAAGCCCCGGGACTTACGCGCGTCCCGGGGCTTTACGCGCGCCGGCGGCCTATGCAAAATAGGCGCGCCGGCACGCGCGGCCCTTTTAAAATCCGCCCCTAAGTGAACTTAATAGCAGGTAATGGACTTCTCCTCCAAGAACTTATCCAATCCTTTTTTAAACACAGCTATACTAACTGCACAAACCACATCCTCTGGCAACAAATTCCAGAGTTTAATTGTGTGTTGAGTAAAAAAGAACTTTCTCCGATTAGTTTTAAATGTGCCCCATGCTAACTTCATGGAGTGCCCCCTAGTCTTTCTACTATCCGAAAGAGTAAATAACCGATTCACATCTACTAGACCTCTCATGATTTTAAACACCTCTATAATATCCCCCCTCAGTCGTCTCTTCTCCAAGCTGAAAAGTCCTAAACTCTTTAGTCTTTCCTCATAGGGGAGTTGTTCCATTCCCCTTATCATTTTGGTAGCCCTTCTCTGTACCTTCTCCATCGCAATTATATATTTTCTGAGATGCGGCGACCAGAATTGTACACAGTATTCAAGGTGCAGTCTCACCATGGAGCGATACAGAGGCATTATGACATTTTCCGTTTTATTCACCATTCTCTTTCTAATAATTCCCAACATTCTGTTTGCTTTTTTGACTGCACACTGTACCGACGATTTCACTGTATCGACAATTTCAATGTGTTATCCACTGTGACACCTAGATCTCTTTCTTGGGTTGTAGCACCTAATATGGAACCCAACATTGTGTAATTATAGCATGGGTTATTTTTCCCTATATGCATCATCTTGCACTTATCCACATTAAATTTCATCTGCCATTTGGATGCCCAATTTTCCAGTGTCACAAGGTCTTCCTGCAATTTATCACAATCTGCTTGTGATTTAACTACTCTGAACAATTTTGTGTCATCTGCAAATTTGATTATCTCACTCGTCGTATTTCTTTCCAGATCATTTATAAATATATTGAAAAGTAAGGGTCCCAATACAGATCCCTGAGGCATTCCACTGTCCACGCCCTTCCACTGAGAAAATTGCCCATTTAATCCTTCTCTCTGTTTCCTGTCTTTTAGCCAGTTTGCAATCCACGAAAAGACATCGCCACCTATCCCATGACTTTTTACTTTTCCTAGAAGCCTCTCGTGAGGAACTTTGTCAAACGCCTTCTGAAAATCCAAGTATACTATATCTACCGGTTCACCTTTATCCACATGTTTATTAACTCCTTCAAAAAAGTGAAGCAGATTTGTGAGGCAAGACTTGCCCTGGGTAAAGCCATGCTGACTTTGTTCCATTAAACCATGTCTTTCTATATGTTCTGTGATTTTGATGTTTAGAACACTTTCCACTATTTTTCCTGGCACTGAAGTCAGGCTAACCGGTCTGTAGTTTCCCGGATCGCCCCGGAGCCCTTTTTAAATATTGGGGTTACATTTGCTATCCTCCAGTCTTCAGGTACAATGGATGATTTTAATGATATATTACAAATTTTTACTAATAGGTCTGAAATTTCATTTTTTAGTTCCTTCAGAACTCTGGGGTGTTTACCATCCATCCAGGTGATTTACTACTCTTCAGTTTGTCAATCAGGCCTACCACATCTTCTAGGTTCACCGTGATTTGATTCAGTCCATCTGAATCATTGCCCATGAAAACCTTCTCCATTACGGGTACCTCCCCAACATCCTCTTCAGTAAACACCGAAGCAAATAAATCATTTAATCTTTCCACGATGGCCTTATCTTCTCTAAGTGCCCCTTTAACCCCTCGATCATCTAACGGTCCAACTGACTCCCTCACAGGCTTTCTGCTGCGATGTCAGTGTAGAGAGAAGTTGGAGAGCTAGTACACTCCAAGTGAAGAGATCAAAGGAGAGTGATGAGTAATTGTGTAATCTTTGGAGATTTATTTTTATGGCATATACATAGAACATAAATATGTATGATCCACTTCCATCTTCTAGTTACAACAGGGTACACAACAGCAAAAAAAGTGGAAGCTGCAAGATTGTCTTTAGAGGACTGACTAGAAAAATGTTAAACATCTTGGCAATGGATAAACTGACCTTTGAATGTTTGTTTGTTTTTTAAAGGACATTAGTATCTAAATGTCCTGCTTCCTTTTTTGAAATTAATTTCAGATTAATAGACAAGAGACCTTGCCTGCAATTATTTAATCCTTATTAAACTAATATCTTAGATTAGGAAATAAAAGGTGAACTAATTAATAATAATAATAATAATAATAATAATAATTATATATATATATATATATATATATATATATATATATATATATATATATATATTAGGTGATACTTTATTATTGAACTAACAATACATTTCTTGGCTAGCTTTTGCAAGTTAATACTCTCTTCTTCAGTTCAGAATTCAAATGAGCAAAAGATGACATTTACTAGGAAATAATATAGAGTAGCCATAAGCAAATCATAAAAGACATTCCAGTGAGAGAGTAAAGGGAAAGGTGTGAGCAGAGGGTTGATGGGTGATCAGAAGGTGAAAAGCAGTATAATCTTATGGTACATAATATGACAGGAAACCTAAGTCTTTGTTGAGCAACTTTTTTGTCAATTCCTAAGTTATCTGATCATTTGGACTTCCAAAGTCTTGTGTTCTTGCTTGCTTTAAATTTCCCTTTGATTATCCTGATCATAAGGTCATTGATGCAGTGGCTTGGCTCTGAAAATGTCTCTCCCACAGAGCTGTTGTCCTGGGTTTCCCTGTGGCATTTGATTTCATGCCTGTGTAAACTGACTCTTGCCTTTAATGTCTGGCTTGCCTCACTAATGTAGCATGCTTCTTCACATTTTCTTTATTGAATAATATATACAGCATTAGAAGAGGAGCATGAATAGGATCTCCTTATGTTGAAGTTTTTCCTATGTGGGTGATTACGGGGTCCTGTGAAGGCATGGGGGCCTATGCAATAAATTTTGCGGAAAGTGGGCTCTGACTTTTCAGAGTCTACTTTCTTAGTGCACGCATGGCACCTGCAAGGAGGGGCACCATGCAATATGCAAATTAGGGGGTCACGCTAGTTAATATCTGAGCGTTAAATGTGCATCTGAGACGCACATTTATATTTTTGAATGCGGAGTGAACGAGTAATAACCTCATTCACATGCATTTGCATGTGATGAGCGCTAACTCATTCACTCCACGTCGGACGCGCGTTAAATAGGTGCTAATCCCCCTATTGCATTAGGGGGTGGATTAGCGCCTATTTAACCCGCATCCTTCAGCAGGTTAAACAGTGCACTCGTGTGAGCGCACTGTATTGCATTGGCCCCATGGTGTGCAGGGTGGTACATTGCAGGGGTATCTATTTATTTATTTATTTATTTAAAATCTTTTCTATACCATCATTAAGTAACACACTATCACAATGGTTTACAGAAAGGCACATATATAAATTTGGTAATTGTATATGTTAATACTTTTCTATAAGAAGTGCCATTAAAGTCTGATAACATAGTTTCATAATAAAGACTATTTGCTGAATGTTATAAATCTTGTCCTTTTCCTTCATGTATCAGTATTAATTACATGTATGGCTCTATTGGATTGTATATTTAATGTTAAAGGTGAAATAAAATAAGAAAATCACACACATTGAGCTATGTGCCATTTTCTTCTTTCAGAATTTTTGTTAAAAGCTGCTTTTTACTAATTTTTGCATCAGATTAGGTGGTTGCCTAAACGCCAGTATTAGTGGGGCAGGGAATATTTCTTTCAGCGTTTCATCCTCCAGGAGAAGTGGCATTGGTATTTTTTATTTTTCTTAGTTTAGATTAGGGAATAATTCATGATATTTTGAGCATTTTTCTTTCTTTGGGAGTGGGTGGATTCCTTCAAAACTTGCATTACTCTGTTTACAATTGTGCTATAAGAGGTAGACTAGACATGGGTGTTAACAGCTGTCAGCTAATACATCTTGATGCTATAAATTTAGGATCAAGGCTACAGGAACAATAGCCTGAATTACAAAATCTTTTGTATGGTGAATGCATTGTTATTTATATTTGTTATTTATGTATTTGTTGTATGAACTTATAATGGAAATATTTTAACAAAAACTAATGCAAAGTGTGTATGTAGAAACACCAAAGTGTGTATGTAGAAACTAATGCAAAGTGTGTATGTATAATTCTATATGACCACTTCTGTAGACGAGGTGGCACCCTCTGGCCACTCCATGTATTCCCAGGCAAGATCACAGACTTTCACTAGTCAATTTAAAATATAGTGAATTTTATTATTTTCAATCATCAGGCTAACAGATTCGTCTTTCTCTAGTTAAGTTGCCCATACATTTTTAAAGCCAAGAAAATAAATTTAAATACCCTTTCTCTGGGCTAACAACTAGACTATTATTTTTTTAGTCTTAAATAGTCATGCCCTCAAGGGTTTGTACCTGGGTTAGCCTTTTCCAAACCTGTATTCTTTCAGGATTTTTTTCTGCTTCTCTGGATAGCATCTTCTAGCCGCAATTATACCCTTCCCTGGTTCTGACCATCTTATTTCTGAATTGTTTTAATACACTTGCCTAATTATTGGCACCAGATAGATGCAGGTAGTAGAGAACCACCAACTTATTTTTCGACTACAACTGTTGCAGGCACATTTTTATGCCGTTAGGTTTTCAGGCTCTATATCTGAAAGAAAACAAATGATTTTGGTGTATAAATTGTTGTTCTGTAATAAGTAAAGGCAAGAATGCTGCATTTTGTCTATTTATTTCAAAATAAAATCTATAAAATATACTACAAACTGCCAGGAGTAACAAACACTCTAGAAGAGTTGTTAGCACAAAAATATGCAATTATGTTGTATGCTCTATAACTGAAAGAAAACAAATGATTTTGGTGTATGAATTGAAGTTCTGTAATAAGTAAAGATAAGAATTCTGCAGTTTGTCTATTTATTTCAAAGTAAAATCTGAAAATGTACTACAGACCACATGAAGGAGAGGTTAACACCCTAGAACAGCCGCATGAATGAAAATATGCAGCCATGTTTTAGGCTCTGTAATTGAAAGAAAACAAAAATTACTTACAAAACAAATTAAAATATCTTTCTTTCACATTTTATCAACTGTTTTTACAGATATTTAACAACATTTTTCACTTCAAAGTACAATTTCACTAGAACAGCCACATTGTTCTACAATTGAGAAGTGTAAATGGGGTACATGATCACAGCAGGTTGCAGCTCCTTGACTTTTCATCATTTATGACTATCAGTATTTTACATATCCATAATGTAATCAAGCTGGGCCTACATATATTTCATATGTCATATAAAATATTCCTATTATACAATATGAGCCTTATTATACAAATACCTGACACTGCCATGGGAAAGTAAACTAAGCACCTTGCATGCCATTACTAATAATAATAATACTGCACAACAACTTTCCATTTCTGAAAATCTTAGCTTCCCATTCCCTTCAGTTTTTCCTCCACACCTTAGAATACCAGGCAACATGTTTTCATCCCAGTAAATGACACTACCTCACAGGAGGTGGAAATGGAGGAGTGGAAGGGGGTAAGAGGGAGTTGTACTGATTTGGGGAATCACCAATGTAACTGTTAGTGAGACAGAAGTCAAAGAATCTCACAAGATGAATCAGGACAAGCAGAAAGAGTGAAACATTCACAAGCATGAAAGCGTGCCGCTAGCAGTTCTAGGGTGTGTGACAGGTGGAGCAAAGAAACTGAAAGTGAAGGAGGGCTACAATATTAAAAAATCAAAGGTAATCAAAATGTTGGAAATTCACAGAATCTCAACATACTGCGATCATGTACATTAACTGGCCAGTCCTTTCTAATCTTTACCGGCACAAAAACATGCCAACAGTTATTTCTAGCATGCTTCAGAATCATCCATTTATAGAACTTTTTTTAATACAGATAAACATATAAACTGTCTTTGCACCTTTTACAGTAAATGCAAAATCCAAGTGCCCTGATTTAGCCTGCGCTGGGCTGTAATTACTTGTTTTGCAATCGGTATAATTAATGCCTGTACAAAATGCAGTTGTCTTAACACCTGCAAGCAGATAAAATAATAAAATTATGGGGCGCTGTTAACACTGAATGACATTAATCCTCCTAACCTGGCTTTGATATGACTGTGTCATTTGATAGCAGCTTCGCACTTGAATTTACATGGAAAAGCAATTCAGAAACTGTTTCTTACAGATGCATCTATACCGCATGAACAGTATACTTCACAAACTACGTGCTTTTTCTGGTTTAAAAAAAATTCTAAATGAATCTGACTTTCATACAATTGAACCAGCATCTATCTTTCCACTTATTGATTACTGTAACAGTCTTTATTTAGGCCTACCAGATGTCTCCTTACAGCCTTTACAGCTTTTGCTTATTCCCGCAGCGCGCCTTATTTCTAGAATTAAATGCTACAATCGCATTACTCCCATCCTAATGAGTCTTCACTGGCTTCCCATATGCCAGTGAATAGAGTACAAAATTGGGATGACTGTGTTCAAATTGATTAATATTGAATCCTGGCCATGGTCCAATGCTCTACTTAAATTATACCAGTCATCTCTTCAGTTGAGATCTACACAGAAGGGCTTACTTGATGTCCCCTTTGTGAGGTCTGCCTGTCTTTATGTAACCAGAGAATGTGCCTTTTCTGTTGCGGCTCTGGCTCTTTGGAACTCTTTTTCACTGGACTTGCAGCTGTGCGACTGCCTAAAGACCTTCAGAGGGCTTTTAAAGACCTTTTTATTTACACAGGCTTATTTGTAAATGTGGAGGTCCATATTCAAAAGCCATTTAAATGAATAACATAATATTTATCCATCCTTAAGGCTTACCCAGCTATATTTAGCCCTTATCCGGCTAGATATGGATAAGAAGGGGGCATTTCATATGGGAAGAGGCATTCCAAGGAGGAGCAGAGTTAGCCACTTAACTTACATGGCTAACTATGGTCGGGCCGTAGGGCTGTCCTGAAGTTAGCTGGTTAGTCACCCCGCTGAATATACCCTGCTAGTTAGCTGGATATGTGTATCCAGCTAACTAGCTGAGCCACACAGCAGCTGAAAATTGACCCAGCCATGCTGGAGTGAAGAAACCAGCACCCAAGAAGCGGGCATCAAGTACGGAGTCACTTCGAGATTCTTCTGACCAGTCCCTCAGTGAAGAGGAATTGAGGTACACTGATTTGGGGTCAGAAGAAGCATTATCTGGGTCCATTCTGCCACATGTCAACTGTGCCAGGCGGACAGCAGGACCAGCTTTGCACCCATGATGAAGACTGATTTGTACAAGATGCAAAAAAAAAAAAAAACCCAAACAAATCAGCACTTGATTTTGATTTTCCTTTGTTTTTCTTCTTTTCAACCAAAGTTTATGAATAATGTATGTCTCTTAGAAGGTGAAGATGGGGGAAAGAGAGTGATGAGCTGACATGGTGAAGAAGAGAGGTATTGTGGGAGCCCTGGAATGGCCTACAGGAGCACAGAGGTTGCTTTTGAGGGGGGAACATGGAATAAGGGAGCTGTGGATTTTGAAACACCAACCCTGTAGGTGGTGGACTGGAGCAATGTAGAGAGCTATTTTACCCATGAGGTATTGGGAAAGCTGGAGTGTTTTTATATTCCTAGGTATTGTGGGCTGGGCTATGTCCAGCTAGGCTCCCATTGGCTATAGGTAAATTCACCCTATTCTCCCAGATGTTCTTAAGTGCTAACCAGCAAAGAGCTCTCTGTTGGCACAATGTCTCCTGAGTCTCCATTGCTGGGTCTGAACCAGGCTGTGCCAAGGCTTTGCGAGCTGAACTGGGTCTCCCTTTCAGGTCTGGCATGACTGGATGTGCATACCGTGCACTTGCACAGGGTAGCACACCCAGAGAGGGGGTTGGCAGGCCAACGGCAGAAGAAGAGGTGGAGTTCAACCTGCTTGTGGCTGAAGAAGGAAAGAGATGCTACCGTTGGCTGAAGAAGGAGACCACCGAAGGGGCTTAACCCGCCAGCAGCTGAAGAAGAAAAGAGACCGCCAGCAGCTGAAGGAGAGGCCCGTGTTTTTGTGTGCACGCATGCCATGCACAACCTCCGCTCCCCTGGCCCCAAGCAGAAAGACCATTGGGCTTTGGTAGAGCTCATCCTACTATGGCGCGATGACAATAGGAGGTCCTGTATGTATATGCATGTACTTCTTTGTGTGTGTGAGAGCCTGTATGTGTCTGTGTGAGTGCCTCTCTGTCTCTCTGTTTGAAAGCCTATGTGTTTGTGACTGTGTGAGAGCTTATATGTGTGTTTGTGTGTGTCTGAGCACATATGTGGTATGTGAGTGTGTGAGAGCCTTTGTGTTTTTGTGTGAGCCTATGTGTCTGTATGAGTACATTGTGTGTGTGTGTGTGTGTGTGTGTGTTTGTGTGGGTCTGTATGAGAGCCTGTGTGTATGCCTATGTGAGAGCCTATATACCTGTGAATGTGTTTGAGAGCCTGAGTGCTTGTGAGAGCCTATATGTCACATATAGGCTCTCACAGGCACACACACACACATGCACACATACATAATGTGTCTGTGAGGGAGAAGGCGCATGTGTATGTGAGAGAGAGAATGTGTGAGAGAATAAGAACATAAGAAATAGCCATGCTGGGTCAGATCAAGGGTCCATCAAGCCCAGCATCCTGTTTTCAACAGAGGCCAAACCAGGCCACAAGAACCTGGCAATTACCCAAACACTAAGAAGATCCCATGCTACTGATGCAATTAATAGCAGTGGCTATTCCCTAAGTAAACTTGATTAATAGCCGTTAATGGACTTCTCCTCCAAGAACTTATCCAAACCTATTTTGAACCCAGCTACACTAACTGCACTAACCACATCCTCTGGCAACAAATTCCAGAGCTTTATTGTGTGTTAAGTGAAAAAGAATTTTCTCCGATTAGTCTTAAATGTTATTGTGTTATTGTGCATGTGTGAGAGTGAAGATAAAATTTGTATGGCCCTACCTCCCCCAATCCATGATGATCGCAGTGTGACTGGAAATCAAAAGATCCCAGTTATGGAGAGCAGAAGATTTTTAAATACTTATTAATTTTAATTATTGGGTGTAATTTGATATTTCTGCTCTTTTGAAATATTGAATTTTATTGGATTTTTTATTCATCAGATGTTTTGAAATATTTTATTGGTGTTTGGGAAATTTTGGAAACTTATTAACTGTTTTGAAATATTTATTCTTTTTATGAATATGATTTTATTATTATGATTGATGTTTTATATTTCTTGATTTTACTATTTCATGTTTTATGAAGAATGATAATGTTCCTGGTTTTCCATTGTTGCTCTGTATATTCAGGCTGGCTTGATGTGGATTCCAGTTCTTTTCTTTTCAGCACATTTCTGTTCATATTTTCTGATCTCTTCCTTCTGTATTTGGTGCGGTTCTGTCTGTGTTCTGCATATGTGACAGAGGTGATGGGGTGGGGACATGCCAGTTTTTTAAAATATAGATTGTTGGAGGGAGCTGGACTTTATTTGATGGGCCGGGACAGAGACTGACTGAATTGTAGGGGGGCAGCACTGGAATTGTTTGCACAGGGCAGCAAAAAACCTAGCACTGACCCTGCTCCCTCTTTAGTTAACTGATTAGGGGATACTGCATCTCTTAATACTTTTGGTTCTTTCCCTAAAAACAGCAAGTCAGGAAGCATGTATTTTTTTCTTTCTTTGTTTTCTGCATTAAAGAATATCAACTGAAAGCACAGCTATTGTGTGTTTTGTTAGACCCTGATGCTGGTCCAGCATGACAATCAAGTTTGCCAAGTCTTGGATTGCCTGAAGGAACACAGACTATATGCCAAACTTGAAAAATATGAGTTTTTCAAGCAGAACATAAATTTCTTAGTATATGTAATCTCTCTGGAGAGTTTACATATGGACACTTGCTAGGTCACCACCATAACAAACTGGTCTGCCCCAAAGAATATTGAGGACATATAATTTTTGGGATTTGTCAACTTTTACCAACAGTTCATATAGGGATTTTCCAAAATAGTAGCCCTGCTGACTAAAGTATTGAAAAAAAACAAAAACCTCTTTTAGGTGGGCTACAGAATAACAATAGGCCTTTGCTAGCTTAAAGAAGGTATTCACTTTGGTCCCGATCTTGGTACATCCTGATCTGATGCAACAAAGTTGATATGTCATGAGGGCCATCAAAGCTATACTGTCACAAAAGAAGGGGCCCAGGAATCTCCTCCACTCTTGTGCCTACTATTAGCAATCAAGGGATGCGTAACTAATTGCCAGGTTCTTGTGGCCTGGTTTGGCCTCTGTTGGAAACAGGATGCTGGGCTTGATGGACCCTTGGTCTGACCCAGCATGGCAATTTCTTATGTTCTTATGATGGTAACACCTCCTGGAAGAAGCACAGCTTCAAGTTCAAGTATATACTGATCAGAAAAATCCATGCAGAATATGAACTCCCAGCAGACCTGCCAGTTGCTCTTTTTTTCTTAGTTTGACTTTGTTTTAGCTTACCATTCTGGTCTGCAGAATAGCAAGGCAAGCACTCTGTCTCAAAGGAAGGAACAGGCCTCTCATGAGTCCCCAGCAACTACTACTACTCTTCTCAAAGAGAATTTCATTTTGGGCACCTAACATTCAAATATCCTAGTGTTAAGCATGACAGCCCTCTTACCTTTTCAGACGGACTCCAGCTCCTGGCTCCTCTTCACTGGCGGGGGTGGGCCACCAGCTCCGACCTTGGGTTCCCTCCAGTGCCAGCCAAGATGTCCCTGTTTGTCGGGCCTCTCCGCGTGGCCCATGGTGAGAAGCCGTCATCAGCACTGCTCCCCTTCCTAGGTGCACGCGTGCGCATCATTAGTTCTTTTAAATGGCTCACGGCGGGAACCTGGCCGCGGATCCGGATGCTAACAGACTCTTCAGCATATATAAGCTCAGGCCTCACTCCAGAGTGCTGCCTTTGCAACAGTTCTCCTCCGAGTACTCGTTGCTGATTCTAAAATCGTCTCTTTGTTGTGTTCCTGTTCTCCTGTGGTTCCCGTTTCCTGTTCTCCTTGCTCCTGTTTCGTCTATCTGTTGGACTGACTCTTTGGATTTGACCTCCGCCAAGTCTGACTTCTCTTCAGCTTCTCTCCAGCCCTGGACCTTCACTACACCTGACTACTCTTCAGCTTCTCTCCAGCCCCGGAACTCCGCTTAGCCTGACTACTCTTCAGCTTCTCTCCAGCCCTGGACCTCCGCCTCAGCTGACCATGCCTACCTTCTCCGTGCCCTGACCACTGCCTTGATTGAATATGCCTGCCTTCTCTGTGCCCTGACCCTTGCTTTGAACGACTATGCTACAGACTTTCCTGAGTCCAGAGTTCCATGTTGCTTGCCACAACTTCCACTCGCTGCCTGCTCTGATTCTAGCCTGTCAGTGATGCCTCCTCTCGCCTATCCTCTGGACGTGGACTTACAAGACTTAGGTCTTCCTTTGCTTAAGTGCCTCCAGTTATTTATTGTTCCTTTGGCACCTGAGTTCCAGTACTGAATCCAGTCCAGGATAGGACTATGCCATCTACCAGCTGCTGTCTCTGGGCTGAATCACCTTTCATCTCTAGCTAACCTCGAGACCCACCTAAGTCCTGCCGGCCCCGGCACCCAAAGGCTTAACCCAAGGGGAATGAGGGCTTGTATAGGTGAAGATCTAGTGGCCTCTAGCTTCAGCCCACTCCACCTGCTGATGGTGGGGACCCGTAGGTCCTTGCCTACGGGTTGCATCAATCCCACTTCAGCCCAAGGGTCCACCTCCAATGCAACAGGTTGCAAAGGCCATGGACTTGGTGGAGCTGCGTGCCCTCCAAGCCATCCCAGGCCTGGCATCCAAGGTATAAGAACAGCAGCAGTTCCTTGAGGCATTGGCTTCCTCCATGGATCGTCTTCATGCCCAGCTTGATGCCTTTATGAAGAATTTGGCTCCTCCTCCTCCACAGCCACCCCCATCGATGCCTTGAGCCTTGTTGGAACTTCCAGCATCCCCACGCTTCAATGGCGACTCCAGACTCTGCAGAGGGTTCATAAATCAATGCTACATGCAATTTGATCTGCAGCCTTCCATCTTCCAGGATGAGTTGACAAAAGTCACGTTCATCCTATCCCGCCTTGAAGGGAAAGCACTGGCCTGTGGAAACACTCGGATTCCTTGTTGAAGGAACTGGCTCAGTTTGTAGTTGTTTTCAGATGGACCCTTGATGATCCTGGGTGACATGCCGTGGCAAGCACCAGCTAACAACACCTTCGTCAAGGACAAAGAAGTCTTTTTGATTATACCATTGAGTTTCAGACTTTGGCTACCGAGCTCGCTTGGCAGAAAGACTGCCTCCGAGCTATCTACCTGGGTGGACTCTCTCTGCAGCTAAAAGATGAGTTGGCTGCATGGGAGCTCCCTTCCTCTTTGGAGGACCTTATAGATTTAGCAGGTCAAATTGACCATTGTCTTCAAGAGCGTCACCGCGAGATTCGGATGCCCAAGAAGCCTTTGCGGATTCGCTCCCGCTCACCACCAGTTACCAACCCTGCATCCTGCAGCGACACTAGAGTGGTCAAAGCGGAAGAACCTATGCAGTTGGGTCGTGGGCGGCTGACACCGGAAGAGCGCCTCCGGTGGAGACAAACCGGCCTGTGTCTGTATTAAGGAGCACTTGCCCACCATCTACAGACTTGCTCTATCCATCCGGGAAACTCCTTGGCCCGATTTCAGTAGGGGTCCTGAACTTGGGTGCAACCTCTCTGGCCCCTCAATTATCAGAACTGGTTACTTTAATCTGTAACTCCTGGGCCTTCCTGGTTCTTGCTCTGGTAGAGTACGGAGCAGGAGGTAATTTTATCATTAAAGACCTTGTGCAGCTTTTGGGTATAAAAACCTGTTTGCTAGATACGTCTTTATGCATTGCTTCTATCTACGGAGAGCCGCTACCTGGCCAAATCTCCTTGACTATAGAACCTGTCCAGTTATGTACTGGGGCTTTACATATCTAGGAACGTTAATTACTAGTATTGGATAAGCCTATCCACCCTATAGTACTTGGGCTCCCCTGGCTACAGAAGCATTCCCCCCAATTCAACTGGGCCTCATTGCAACTAGTAGAGTGGAGTCCCACCTGCCATCAGTCTTGCTTCCAAAAGGTGATACCATCTCCTGTGGTTCCCTTGGCTACTACGTCCTCTGGCGTACCTGCTCCATATGCTGCCTATGAGGATGTGTTCTCCAAAGAGAAGGCCGACCTCCTTCCGCCTCTCTGAAGGTTTGATTGCCCAATCGATCTCCTTCCTAGAACCACACCTCCTCGTGGATGCATCTATCCTTTGTCATTACCTGAGACAAAGGCAATGACTGAATATATTCAGGAAAATCTTGCAAAAGGATTTATTTACCCATCTACATCACCCGCTGGAGCGTAATTCTTTTTTGTGACCAAGAAAGACGGGTCACTTAGGCCGTGTATTGATTACCACGGCCTAAATGCCATCACTCATAAGGATAAATATCCCTTTCTGCTGATTTCTGAATTATTCAACCGCCTTCAAGGTGCCTCCATCTTCACGAAGCTGGATTTACACGGGGCATATAACCTGGTGAGAATCCACCCCGATGACATTTGTAAAACTGCTTTTAATACCAGGGATGATCACTACGAATATTTGGTGATGCCCTTTCGTCTCTATAATGCACCCGCAGTATTGCAACGAATGATAAACAAAATTTTTAGAGATCTATTGTACACCAAAGTCATGGCTTATCTGGACGATATCCTCATCTTTACCAGAGATCTCGACACTCATCACGCCGACATACGAACCGTCCCTCCAGCGTCCTTGTGAAAACCATCTGTTTGCGAAGTTGTACAAATGTCTATTCGAAAAGTCCAGTTTGCCTTTCCTTGGCTATATAATCTCTCAGCAAGGCTTCTCCATGGACCCAGCTAAATTAAAGGGGATCCGGGATTGGCCGCAGCCAGTGGGACACAAAGCGCTCCAGCGCTTCTTAGGATTTCTCAACTACTATCGTCACTTCATCCCACATTATTCGATACTGCTGCTCCTCTGACAGCCTTGACCCGTAAAGGCCAAAACACACGAAACTGGCTGCCTGAAGCCATTGCCAAATTTCATCGTTTGAAGAAAGCCTTCCAGAAGGGGTCCTGTTTACACCACCCAGATCCAATTCGTCCATTTCTAGTCGAAGTTGATGCCTCCACCATTGGGGCTGGGGCCATCCTAAGTCAACGCACCGCTTCTGGTACTGTAGTTCCTTGTTCCTTTTATACCCATAAAGTCTCATCGGCAGAGCAAAATTATAGCATCGGGGACCATGAATTGCTCACCATAAAGTTGGCTCTCGAAGACTGGTGCCCATGGCTAGAGCGCGCACAACATAAATTTATGGTATTCACTGATCATAAGAATCTAGAACATTTGAGTCAAGCACAATATCTCAATGCCCGCCAAGCTCAATGGGCCTTGTTTTCTATAGATTTGATTTTGAACTCCGCTATCGCCCAGTCGACAAGAATCTCCGGGCAGATGCCCTATCATGGTTCTTTGAGCCTGAAGACATTCTGGAAGAGCCAGCCCATATAATCAACCCAGCTTGTATCTCTTTGTCTGCCACCCATCCAGTTCCTACTAGAAAAATGGTAGTGCCCCAACTCAAAGAAAGAGTTCTCCGCTGGGCACACAATTACAAATTTGCTGGTCACCCAGGATGAGCATGTACCGTGGCACTGCTCCAGCGGTTCTTCTGGTGGCCTACCTTGGTCTCTGACTTGAAAGCGTATGTCGAATCCTGTAATGTTTGTGCACAGCAAAAACCCCCGGATGGGTGACTTTGGGGTCTTCTACAACCGCTTCCAGCACCCAGTGTGGACTCACCTGTCTACGGATTTCATCGTGGATCTGCCATCTTCTAAGGGTCACACCGTAATATGGGTCACCATAGACCGCTTTTCTAAAAGGGTCCTTTTGTACCTCTACCAGGCCTACCATCTGCTCCAGAGCTAGTGCGATTATTCTTCCACCATATTTTCAGATTGCATGGTTTACCTACGAATATCATTTCAGATCGAGGTCCTCAATTCATCGCCAGGTATTGGTGCTATCTCTGCCGAAAATTTGGTATTAACATCAGCCTTATGACCGCCTATCATCCCCAGGTCAACGGGCAAGCCGAACAGATGAACTGCTCTTTGAAGGCTTTCCTGCGTGCTTTCATGAATGACCAACAAGATAACTGGTCAGACCTCTTATCCTGGGCAGAGTTTTCTCACAACTCTCACATTGCCATAGCTACAGGAACGTCCCCATTTTCAATCATCTATGGGAAACAACCACGACCACCATTACCCATACCTCTATCCATGCCGTTCCCTGCAGCACAGGCTACTGTGGATGCCCTTAAAATGCTATGGGCCAAATTTTCAAAAGGTTACGCGCACTGGGCCTATTTTCAAAAGGCCCGGCGGTGCACATAAAGCCCCGGGATGTGCGTAACTCCCGGGTCTTATATAAAGGGGAGGAGAGGGGGAGGGGGCGGTCCGGGATGATCCAGGGGCGAGGACAGCAGCTCCTAGGACAGTGGCCATTTGCCGCTGTGTCAGAGATCGCGTGCTGGCAATCGGCCAGAGCATGCAACTTGCGCCTGACCGGAGGCAGGCGCAAAAGGTAAAACAAAAATTTTGGGGGGGGTTAGAGTAGGACTACGGGGGGAAAGGTTAGGGAAAGGGGTGGGAAGGTCAGGTTAGGGGAGGGAATGGGGAAAGGCTGCGCGGCTCGGTACGCACAAGATGCACAATTCTGCACCCCCTTGCACACGCCGACCCCGGATTTTAAAACTTGCGCGCGCCTGCGCACACAAGTTATAAATCGGGCATACATGTGCGCACGCCGGGTAGTGCGCACACATGTACGCCCACGTGCAACCTTTTAAAATCTACACCTATGGGAACAGACAAATCTTCGCTTGCATCAGGCCACCTCCTGGGCCAAGAGAACTGCTGACAGTTGACGCCGCTCGGCTCCTGAATTCCTTCCTGGCCAGAAAGTCTGGTTAAGTGCCAGATACATCCGACTTTGAATTCCGTCGCAGAGATTTGCTCCTAGATTCAACGGGCCTTTCCCTGTTACCTGACGCATCGGACCTATTACATACCAGCTTTGACTGCCTCCTAAACTGGGAATACATAATACATAATACATTCCATGTATTGCTTTTAAAGCCTGTGATTTTGTCTTGGCCTGCCCAGAAAGCCCCTGAGTCACCTCCTTTGGTTGCAGAAATTGACATGATGTACAAGGTCCATGAAGTCCTAGACGTCCGCCGTAGGGGCCGCCAATGGGAATACCTCTTTTCCTGGGAGGGATAAGAACCCGAAAAGAATTCGTGGGAGCCAGATCGAAACATCCTGGATAAGACCCTCCTCTTGAATTTCCACCGTGCCCATCCAGGCAAACACCGACCTCCAGGAGGTGGGCGTAAAGGGGGGGTACTGTTACACATGCCGCCTGCGGCAGCCCTGTGACATTGCCCTCTCACCTTTTCAGACGGACTCCAGCTCCTGGCTCCTCTTCACTGGTGGCAGTGGGCCGCCAGCTCCGACCTCGGGTTCCCTCCAGTGCCTCCGGCCCTGCCACGCCACCCAGTGTTCCCAACCAAGATGTCCCTGTTCATCGGGCCTCTCTGTGTGGCCCGTGGAGAGATGCCACCATCAGCGCCGTGCATCATTAGTTCTTTTAAAGGGCCTGCAGCGGGAATCTGGCCGCGGACCCAGATGCTGACGTCAGACTCTTCAGCGTATATAAGCTCAGGCCTCGCTCCAGAGCGTTACCTTTGCAACAAGTATCCTTGAACTCTGAGTACTCGTTGCTGATCCTAGAATTGTCTCTTCGTTGTGTTCCTGTTATCCTGTGGTTCCCGGTTCCTGTTCTCCTTGTTCCTGTTTTGTCTATGTGTTGGACTGACTCTTTGGATTTGACCTTCGCTACGTCTGACTACTCTTCAGCTTCTCTCCAGGCCCCGACCTCCTCTATGCCTGACCATGCCTGCCTTCTCCATGCCCTGACTACTGCCTTGATTGAATATGTCTGCCTTCTCCGTGCCCTGACCCTTGCTTTGAACGACTACGCTACAGACTTTCCTGAGTCCAGAGTTCCACGTTGCTTGCCACAACTTCCACTCGCCGCCAGCTGTGATCCTAGCCTGTCAGTGATGCCTCCTCTCACCTATCCTCTGGACGTGGACTTACAAGGCTTAGGCCTTCCTTTGCTTAAGCACCTCCAGTTACTCATTGTTCCTTTGGCACCTGAGTTCCTGTACCGAATCCTGTCCAGTATAAGACTACAACACAAGATACACCGTGTACTAGTTTGACAATTAACCTAACACCCAGAAACGCCAAACCAATTTTGTAAGACCCTCTATTCACGGGTAGACATATTATGTGTTCAAACCGTTTCTCATAGGGGTCACTATTACTTTAATGATTTATGTACTCAATTTTTGTTATGTTTTTTAAAGTTTTTTTCAAAGTTCCTCAAAAATTTTTTAGGCACTTGCCAATCAAAAATAAAAACGGGTACTTATCCGCACTGAAAAGGTCCCAGGTAACCAGACATGGCCATGTTTCGGACCGCTGTCCTGCTTCAGGGGAAAGGAAGGCAACCGATTCAGATACTTGTAGCAAACTTCTTCCTGCGGCGTCTTTATTCCGTGCCGGTCAATTTCTTTCAAACAGGCTGCATTTCAGCCCGCTGTGCTTCAACAATGGCAGACAAACGGAAGTTATTTATACGAGTACCAGCGCTTAGTACCACCTCTTCCGGTGACGGATAGTAGTTCCCTCTCACGTCCTTACGTCCAAACGCTGTCAGTCTGATTATAATCTCTCTTTATATACCTAAATGACATGTTCTAGACTCACAATTTGTAAAAGAACCTGGGAAAATAACTGTCCATATAGCGCTTCAAAAAGCGGCAATCTGACACATCCGTTCTCTATAACAGCATGATGCGTCCCAGGGCAGCAGTTCTCTGTCACGTTCTCTCCCGATGCGTGTTGGTATATCAAAAGCGGCTGTGTTCTCTGTCACGTCCTCTCGCGCTGTTTGATTGAAAACTGCATAGTGCATCCCAGAACGGCGGTTCTCTGTCACGTCCTCTCACGGAGTGGACTGATACATCATGTACAATTGTACTCGCGATCACATCCTCTTACCCATAACAATTGAAAATGGTTCCTGAAAGCTCATTCTGGTATTGCAGCTGACCATGCAGATTGTATCACACCTATATAGTTTAACACACAACATCTATCCGGATACTTTGGAGCAAGAACTATTCTAGTTGTGTCAATATGGTGGAACGCACAAGTCTTGTTAGAAATACAACATTAGTCAAATGAGAGAGTACCAGTTGATTCTCTCATTTAATCCGTTAGGATCCACAGTGTTCAGGTGAAAAATCCAGAAATGTTCTCGTCGGTTCAAATAGGACTGTATGTCTCCCCCCCTAGGGTTTTGATCCACTTGTTCCAAAATGGACCACCGCAAGTCAGTGAATTGGTGGTGTTGATTGATACAATGTTGCACTAAAGGAGCGGCAAGTTTTGATGTCCTAATGCAACTTCTGTGTTCAATCAACCGCGTACGGATTTTTCGCTTAGTGCGGCCAACATAAGCCAAATTGCAGGGACACTGTATGACATATACAACGCTCATTGAATCACACGAAGTCCATCTGTCATGCCTGACCACGACTCCTGAATGGGGCGCCCGCCATTGTTCTCCTGTAAGGGTTTGTCCACACATATCACAAGTCCCACATGCTTGATGGCCTCCAGAGGGAAACCGATTTGTAGTGGAAGAAAACCGGGAATGAACAATACGATCCCTAATATTCTGACCTCTGAAATAGGCGAATCTCGGACTGGTTTGAAATACCGTATGCAACATTAGAACATTAGAACTTTCCAATGTTCACGTACGATATTGACCACTTCATTCACATGACGTGAATATTTCAGTGTGCAAGTTAGATCTTGATTAAAGGGACGTTGCTGGTAGAGTAACAACAGATCTCTATTAGCGAAGCGGGCTCTTTTATACGCCCTCCTTATTACTCCCCGCGGATAGCCTTTTTGCACAAATCTTGTAGAGAGAATTGAGGCTTGGGATTTGAAATCCTCCATGGATGAACATATCCGGCGTAATATAAGAAATTGAGATATAGGGAGTCCATTCTTTAACCTTTGAGGATGAAAACTGGAATACCTTAAATAGTGATTCCGATCGGTGGGCTTCCTATAAAGGGAAGTTGTAAAAGAATCTCCCTGTTTTTTGATCAATATATCCAAGAACGCTACTGCATGTTGATCACAGTGAGCCGTGAATTGAAGATGTGAATCTTGCAAATTTAACCAACCCAAAAATAGTTGTAACTCATCCCATGTTGATGTCCAAATAAAGAATATGTCGTCAATGTAGCGCCGCCAGATTAGGATATCCTTGAACCATACGGATTTGTACAGCAATTTCTCCTCGAAGCAGGCTACATATAGGTTAGCTATGTCAGGGGCAACAGTGGCCCCCATAGCCACCCCTTGGACTTGTAAATAGAAAGTCCCGTCAAAGCTGAAAAAATTTTTGAACAACACTAGTTTCAACATATCCAGCAAAAACCCTGTGGGTACACGATGCGGACGTGGACGATCCCTCAGAATGTCTTGTACCAATTGATACGCTGCCTCCTGCGGTATATTGGTATACAGTGAGGTGATATCTAAGGTTACCAACCAACAGCCCTCAGTAACCGGTGGGAGATCCTGCAGGATACGGAGCATATGGGATGTATCTTGGAGAAAAGAAGTGGATTGGAGTACTACAGGTTTAAGAAAGAAATCAAGGAAATTTGATAAGGGTTCTAGTATGGACCCACGCCCTGCTACAATTGGACGGCCAGGAGGCGCATCTATACTTTTCTGTATTTTTGGCAGGGTGTAGAGGACCGGATGTAAAGGGTGCTGAACTTTTAGAGCCCGAGCTTCCCTTGAGACAAGAAAGCCCCTGTCTAACCCTTCCTTAACTAGCCCATCAATAGCGTCACGAAGGGATTCTGTGGGATCTTCACTCAACACTTGATAGTATTGGAGATCACTCAATTGACGATGTATTTCTCTTACATAGGCTTCTGTGTCCTGGATCACTATTGCCCCACCCTTGTCTGCAGGCTTCACAACCACATTTTGGTTGCGTGCAAGCTGTTTAAGGGCATCCTCTTGCACATAGTCCCACTCCTCAGATGAACATCTTTTGTAGATTGTTTGACGCTCTTCAAACGCTGCTACGTCTTTCAGCACCAGCTGAATAAAAGTAGATATAGCAGGGTCCATAGGTCCAGGAGGAAGCCACGTCGATTTAGGTGTAATAATGGCAGATGAACCTTGATCCATATCATGAAAAAACAACCGCAGTTGTAATCGTCTAAAAAACCTGTGTAAATCCACATAGGTCTGAAAGGAGTCATATCTCGTCGAAGGGACATATGATAACCCTTTTTCTAGAGCATCCACTGTCTCTTGCGAAAGTGCTAGCTGAGAGATGTTAACCACAGCTATAGGATCTAAAACCTCTGTCTTGTCTCAAGGGAAGCTCGGGCTCTAAAAGTTCAGCACCCTTTACATCCGGTCCTCTACACCCTGCCAAAAATACATAAAAGTATAGATGCGCCTCCTGGCCGTCCAATTGTAGCAGGGCGTGGGTCCATACTAGAACCCTTATCAAATTTCCTTGATTTCTTTCTTAAACCTGTAATACTCCAATCCACTTCTTTTCTCCAAGATACATCCCATATGCTCCGTATCCTGCAGGATCTCCCACCGGTTACTGAGGGCTGTTGGTTGGTAACCTTAGATATCACCTCACTGTATACCAATATACCGCAGGAGGCAGCGTATCAATTGGTACAAGACATTCTGAGGGATCGTCCACGTCCGCATTGTGTACCCACAGGGTTTTTGCTGGATATGTTGAAACTAGTGTTGTTCAAAAAATTTTTCAGCTTTGACGGGACTTTCTATTTACAAGTCCAAGGGGTGGCTATGGGGGCCACTGTTGCCCCTGACATAGCTAACCTATATGTAGCCTGCTTCGAGGAGAAATTGCTGTACAAATCCGTATGGTTCAAGGATATCCTAATCTGGCGGCGCTACATTGACGACACATTCTTTATTTGGACATCAACATGGGATGAGTTACAACTATTTTTGGGTTGGTTAAATTTGCAAGATTCACATCTTCAATTCACGGCTCACTGTGATCAACATGCAGTAGCGTTCTTGGATATATTGATCAAAAAACAGGGAGATTCTTTTACAACTTCCCTTTATAGGAAGCCCACCGATCGGAATCACTATTTAAGGTATTCCAGTTTTCATCCTCAAAGGTTAAAGAATGGACTCCCTATATCTCAATTTCTTAGATTACGCCGGATATGTTCATCCATGGAGGATTTCAAATCCCAAGCCTCAATTCTCTCTACAAGATTTGTGCAAAAAGGCTATCCACGGGGAGTAATAAGGAGGGCGTATAAAAGAGCCCGCTTCGCTAATAGAGATCTGTTGTTACTCTACCAGCAACGTCCCTATAATCAAGATCTAACTTGCACTTTGAAATATTCATGTCATGTGAATGAAGTGGTCAATATCGTACGTGAACATTGGAAAGTTCTAATGTTGCATATGGTATTTCAAACCAGTCCGAGATTCGCCTATTTCAGAGGTCAGAATATTAGGGATCGTATTGTTCATTCCCGGTTTTCTTCCACTACAAATCGGTTTCCCTCTGGAGGCCATCAAGCATGTGGGACTTGTGATATGTGTGGACAAACCCTTACAGGAGAACAATGGCGGGCGCCCCATTCAGGAGTCGTGGTCAGGCATGACAGATGGACTTCGTGTGATTCAATGAGCATTGTATATGTCATACAGTGTCCCTGCAATTTGGCTTATGTTGGCCGCACTAAGCGAAAAATCCGTACGCGGTTGATTGAACACAGAAGTTGCATTAGGACATCAAAACTTGCCGCTCCTTTAGTGCAACATTGTATCAATCAACACCACCAATTCACTGACTTGCGGTGGTCCATTTTGGAACAAGTGGATCAAAACCCTAGGGGGGGAGACATACAGTCCTATTTGAACCGACGAGAACATTTCTGGATTTTTCACCTGAACACTGTGGATCCTAACGGATTAAATGAGAGAATCAACTGGTACTCTCTCATTTGACTAATGTTGTATTTCTAACAAGACTTGTGCGTTCCACCATATTGACACAACTAGAATAGTTCTTGCTCCAAAGTATCCGGATAGATGTTGTGTGTTAAACTATATAGGTGTGATACAATCTGCATGGTCAGCCGCAATACCAGAATGAGCTTTCAGGAACCATTTTCAATTGTTATGGGTAAGAGGATGTGATCGCGAGTACAATTGTACATGATGTATCAGTCCACTCCGTGAGAGGACGTGACAGAGAACCGCCGTTCTGGGATGCACTATGCAGTTTTCAATCAAACAGCACGAGAGGACGTGACAGAGAACACAGCCGCTTTTGATATACCAACACGCATCGGGAGAGAACGTGACAGAGAACTGCTGCCCTGGGACGCATCATGCTGTTATAGAGAACGGATGTGTCAGATTGCCGCTTTTTGAAGCGCTATATGGACAGTTATTTTCCCAGGTTCTTTTACAAATTGTGAGTCTAGAACATGTCATTTAGGTATATAAAGAGAGATTATAATCAGACTGACAGCGTTTGGATGTAAGGACGTGAGAGGGAACTACTATCCGTCACCGGAAGAGGTGGTACTAAGCGCTGGTACTCGTATAAATAACTTCCGTTTGTCTGCCATTGTTGAAGCACAGCGGGCTGAAATGCAGCCTGTTTGAAAGAAATTGACCGGCACGGAATAAAGACGCCGCAGGAAGAAGTTTGCTACAAGTATCTGAATCGGTTGCCTTCCTTTCCCCTGAAGCAGGACAGCGGTCCGAAACATGGCCATGTCGGGTTATCTGGGACCTTTTCAGTGCGGATAAGTACCCGTTTTTATTTTTGATTGGCAAGTGCCTAAAAAACTTTTGAGGAACTTTGAAAAAAACTTTAAAAAGCAACAAAAATTGAGTACATAAATGATTAAAGTAATAGTGACCCCTTTGAGAAACGGTTTGAACACATAATATGTCTACCCGTGAATAGAGGGTCTTACAAAATTGGTTTGGCGTTTCTGGGTGTTATGTTAATTGTCAAACTAGTACACGGTGTATCTTGTGTTGTTGACATTGGTGTGTACTAGAGTACACCAGTTGGTGTGGGTGGGTTTTGTTGTGTGATTGATATCAGTATAAGACTACGCCATCTATCGGCTGTTGTCTCTAGGCTGAATCACCTTTCATCTCTAGCTAACCTTGAGGCCCACCTAAGTCCTGCTGGCCCCGGCACCCAAAGGCGAACTAGGGCTGATATAGGTGAAGCTCCAGCAGACTCTAGCTTCAGCCCACTCCACCTGTTGACAGTGGGGATCCGTAGGTCCTTGCCTACGGGTTGCGTCAAGCCAATCTCAGCCCAATGGTCCACCTCCAACGCAACACCTAGAATTAGTCAGAGCAGAGCTACCCAAAGATGAACTCACCCAGACTCAATGCCAAAATGAATAGAAGCAGATGATGAATTGGGGTAGAGCAAGTGGAAAGGGTATCTCTGTAGGGGCAAAAGCTATTTGTGCCTCAAGGACTTGCCCATCTGGAAAACTTCCAGATGCACTATGACTCCTTTCTGGCAGATCAGCTGGGGCTTTGTAAGACCAAAGAATAGAACAGCCGAGACATTTAGTGGCCTAGTTGGAGCAGGAATGTTTGTGTCATCTTGTGAGTTCTGTGCTCACAACAAAGTACCAAACCAAAGCCTCCACCTTTTGTTGAATCTGAGCACTGTGCATGGTGGACTTCAGCCAGCTAAATAGCAGTCCTAAGTTAAACAAAATACATGTTATCAGTTGTGTGGCATGGCAATGCTAAAACTTTGACTTGCCTGGCTAAGTTGTGGCCATGCCCTAATATACCTAGGGGTCAATCTTCAAAGTTATCTGTTATCTAAGTTATTTGAATATAACTTGCCCAGATAACTTAGAACAGATATTCAGCAGTATGGCTATCCACTTAAGGCTGAATACAGGCACTTATCCAGTTAAGATAACCAGATACATTGTCCTGCCTTGATCTGCTCATTGCTGCCCTCAAGGCTATCTACTTAGCCGGCCAAGTGGTGGCCACTGAACGTAGCCATATATTCAGCAGCTGGCGCTTAGCTGGATAAGTCCCTATTTATCCAGCTAAGCAGTGCTAAACATCAGCCTCTATCTTTCTTATCCAGCTAAATGCAGCTGGCCAGCTTATCTGCTTCCAATAAATATCCAGTGTAGCTGGATATCTATCTTTTTTACTCAGATAACAGCCACTTAAGGTTTTAAATATTGACCTCCAAGATTTTAGCAACAGGAAAAAAGAAGACAGAGTTGCACAAACCTAAACCCTTCAAAGAATTATTATTATAACTGTTTTAACATTTGTTTTACAAGTCTGAACTGTTCTCCCATCCATATGCTAATAGAACATTCTTGATTTTATATTCCCTAAAAGACCAGAGAGTCCTGTTCCTGTCAGAGACCTGAAGCTAATTTCTCCTTACTAATTGTAAACTTCACAGCAGATTGAATGTAAATGTAGATCTTGATCAATATTGCTAGAGGAGCTTGTTAATAAAATATGAACCAAATTAAAACAATAATTCTAGTGAAGAAGCAATAGTATACAAATCACAGAATGACCTACTGAGAAACTATAGCTAAAGTGTTATTCTCTAATTTGTAAGATTTGGCAGTTAAAATCCTGAATAGCTCACAAATTAATCCATTTAAGGTAGATAAAATTAAAAGCATTATTTGTAAAACTTGTGAGCACCTATAGGCAATGGTGGGGAGTGAGAGAGAGGCATTCCCCTCTCCTGATCTCCCCCTTCTTCGGTGATCCCCCCTCACTTCACCTCACCTTATCTCAGAGGGGCTCCTGCTGTCCTCTATATGGGTGCAGGCCTAACAACAGTAGCAACTTTGAGAAAGGAAAAACAGCATGGAGCCTGCCAGGCCTGTAACACTTGGAGATCCTATAATAGAGGCCCCCTCCCCCATATGGATTTCCATGGTAACAAGAAGCCCACGTGAGAAGAGGGGCAGGGCCACCACAGGGCCTCTGAAAGATTGAGGGCTGGCAGGCCCCATGCTGAATTCCCTGTCCTGAATGTTGCTGCTATTGTCAGAGGCGGTTCTATAATGAGGCAGGGTGAGGCGGATGCTTCAGGCGGCAAGATTTTTTTTTTTTTTAATTTAGTTTTTATTTCAATTTATACAATATCATGACATACATTGTCACTAACATTACGGATATCAACTGTCGTATATATAACAATATTTCTGATTCACCATCTTTACAATCAATAAAAATCATACAACTTCAGATATCCTATTACCAAGAAATCACACAGATATCCAACCACTACCATTACAAGAGCTATATTAAAAAAATACATCAAATATAACCGAAGGTATTGCTTCCCTTTTTTCTAAACCGATAACTAGACTCTCTACTTATTCCCCAATATCCTTTTTGCTTCCAAAAAGGTTTTTAACTCTTCTGGCTCAAAATATACATATCTATTGTTTTCATATCAAATTAAACATTTACATGGGTATCTAATCAATATTTGGATTCCTAATTGGTCAGCCATTGTTTTCAATTCAAGGAACTGCTTCCGTCTAATTTGAGTTACCCTTGTAACATCGGGAAAAATCCAGATTTGGTAATCATAAAATTTTTTCATTCTATTTCTAAGGAACAAGGGCGGCAAGATTTTGAGGCAGAAAAATTGCCCCTTGAATCCTTCCTGTGACAGCTGTCTCACCCTTCATTCAGGAAAACAACTCTGCCAGCAGGAAAACCTGCAGTGCTGGCGGCACGGAGCAGTGACATGCTGGCAGGGTTTCCACTCCCCGCCAGCAAAAGAAAGGTTCCACGGTGGCATGGAACTATGATGTGCTGGCAAAGTTCCCAGCCCTGCCAGCAAAAGGAAGATTCCGTAGGTGCGAATTGTGACATGCTGATGGGGTTCCTACTCCCTGCCAGCAAAAGGACAATCCAGCGGCTGAAGAAGATTCACTGCGGTGTCGTCGGCGTTTCATCCTCAGTCCGCAGCAGAAAAGGACCTATGGTGCCGCCAGCATTTTCCTCTACAGCGGGCAGCAGAAGAGGCCATGCTGTGCAGCCAGAGAAAAGGTCCAAAATGTGTGTGTGAGAGACTGGCCCTGAGAGAATGAGAGCCTGTGTGTAAGAGAGACTTTGTAAGTGTGTATAAAAGGATGTAGATGTATATGTGTGTATATATGAGAGAATGGGAGTGTCTGTAGAGAGGGTGTGTGTATGTATGTATGATAGGGTGTGGGTGTGTGGGGGTGTGTGTATGAAAAGGGAGGGTGGGTGTGGATGTGTATGTGTGTGTTTATATATATATATATATATATATATATATATATATATATATATAAAATATGAGGGTGAGTGGGGGTGTGTGTATGTATGGGTGGGTGGGTGTGAGTATATGAGAGGATGGAAGTGTGTGGGTGTGTATGTATGAGATGGTATGTGTGTGAATGAGAGGGTGGGGTGGGTGAGGGTGTGTGTGTGTGTGTGTGTAAGGGTGAGAGGGGGTGTGGGTAAGTGAGGGTGTGTGTGTGTGTGAGTTAGTGAATATATGAGATGGTGGTGTATGGGTTTGTGGGTATGAGAGGGTGGTGGGTGATGTGTGTATGAGTGGGTGTGTGTACATATATATGAGAGGGTGTGTATGTGAGGGTGTGTGTGTATATATATATATATATATATATATATATATATATATATATATATATATATATATATATATATAAGAGACTGTGTGTGTGTATATATGAGAAGGTTTATGTGTGTTTCTGTGAGAGAGAGTGCCTGCACACGTGTGTCAGAGTACATGTATAGTGTGTAAGAGAGTTTGTGCGCCCTCCTCTAATCTACAACAATCTCAGGAGGACTGGAAATCTAAAGTTTCCAGGTATGGACAGTGGGAGATTTTTTTTTATCCTTGTTAGTTTTAATTATTGAATGTGATGCGTCTGCGGTTCTGAAATATATTATTAGCGTTTGGTAATATTTTAAACATTTTTATGTGCATTTTTAATTGGCCGCTGTTCTATTTATCAGCAGATTTGACATTCTTTTTATTGGTATGTTTAATGTTTTATATTTCTTGATTGTGTTTGCATTGCTTTCAGAGTTTGGCTTCTTGTGATTTCCAGTTCAGTTTTTGTCTGCATGTTTCAATTTAGATTTTATAGTCTCTTTATTCTGTATTTGGTGAGAGTCTATCTGTGTTCTGCATGTGTGGCTGAGGTCAGGTATTCTGTGTAGGGATTTACAACAACACTGTTTTAATCTGTTTTCCTAATAGGAGGTATATTAGTGTTTAGGGCCTGAAATGATATTTGTAGTATGTTTTTTTTCATAGGTTAAGTGCTGGCAGTTATGATATGGAAGGCTTACTGTATTGGAATTGTAGTTCAGTGTATTCCTAGTTTTCTGTGGGCCAAGTCCACACTCAGTGCACTTTACCATAGGCCTAATACCATATGGGATCCAGTAAACTGCCTTGATTATTATGAGAAAGGTAGTTTATTAAGTCTATTAAATTAACTATTAATATTGAAAGTGTCTTTTTTTTCAGTGTATGAAAATATAATTTATATGTTGTTGTAAGTGATATTTTTACTTCAGAAGATTGTACTTTGAATGTTTATTTTCCATATGCAATCTACCTTTTTAGGTTGGGGAAGTGGTTGATTAATTTTAAAATGGAAAAGAATACTTAACTTTTAATTGTGTAGGGAGGAAATCGAAGGGGAAATGAAAGGCTGCAAGGTTTGTCTAGGGCATCTAATACCCTTGAATCAGCCTTAAGAGAGTGTGTCACACACATAGACTCCCCGCCATTCACCAAGCTCTCACACCCCCAGGGGGCAGATCCTGGAGAAGGGTGGGATGCAGGTAATAGGGAATGGAGGAGTCCTATTTCTAGGCCCGGGGGTAGGGCAGCCTTTGGCCACCTCGCTCCCATTAAGTATTTCTCTGATGCCCCTTAGTGGGGACACCAAAGATGAGAACAAGAAAATAGGCCCAAAATCTGAGACCGCAGCCTAGCGGTTAGAACAGTGGTTGCAAACAAGGGAAGCAAGGTTTCAAATCCTGCTGCCATTCCTTGTAACCTTGGGCAAGTCACTTCACCCTCCATTGCCTCCCCCCTGCTCTGGCCCTCTTGGCGACTTCACCTGCATCGCACCATGGGAGAGGGGGCACAATTTCATCCCTCGCCTCAGGTAGCAGATTGCCTTGAGCTGCCCTTGGCTATTGTCGAGCTGGTGCCAGCAGAACTTCTGCAGGCCTTGATCGATAGATGGTGGTGGGGGCAACACTCCAGGGCCTATTCAAATTTGGCTCTGAGGGAAGTTATCTCTGTTGCTTATGTCTAAATCTGGGCCTCTTTGTAAACATAGAAACATAGAAATGACAGCAGAAAAGGACAAATGGTTCATTCAGTCTGTCCAGTAAGTTTATGGTAGTGTCTGCCACTCCATGCAGGTTACCCCACGCTTATCAGTTTCCCAAACTGTAAATGTCAGGGCCCTCATTGGTTGCTGTCGGAATCCCATTCCCCTTTTCCCCTGTCATTGAAGCAGTGAGCAATGATGGAGCTACAGTAACAATATGAGGGCTTATTGGTTAAGGGTTGTAACCGCCACACCGGCACCTTACCCCCATACCACTCTTTTCTTCATTTCCATTCTCTAGTTTTTAGGGATCCACGGTGTTTATCCCATGCCCCTTTGAATTCTTGCATTGTTTTCATCTTCACCACCTCCTCCAAAAGGGCATTCCAGGCATCCACTACCCTCTCCATGAAGAAATATTTCCTGATATTGGTTTCGAGTTGTCCAACCTGAAGTTTCATTTTGTGTCCCCTAGTTCTACTGATTTCTTTCCAACAGTAAAGGTTTGACGATTGTGCATCATTGAAAACTTTCAGGTATCTGAAGGTCTGTATCATATCTCCGCTCCACCTCTTCTCTTCCAGAGTATACATATTCAGATCCTTCAGCCTCTCCACATAGGTCTTCTGATATAGACCCCCACACCATTTTGGTTGTTCTTCTCTGGACTGCCTCCATCCTGCCTCTATCCTGTCTTTATCCCCTTCCCCTAAGCAGCCCAGCATTCTTCGGGCTTTATTTATCACCTTGTCACATTGTATCGCCATCTTCAGATCTCCAGACACTTACCCCAAGATCTCTTTCCTGGTCCATGCACATCAGTCTTACATCCCCATCACATACAGCTCTTTTGAATTACTGCATCCCAAATGCATGACTCTGCATTACAAGGCATTGAATTCCAGCTGCCAAATCTTCAACTACTCTTCCAGCTTGCTTAAATCACTTTTCATTCTCCCTACTCCTTCAGGCATGTCCACTCTATTGCAGATTTTAGTATCATCCACAAATAGGCAATTTTATCTTCTATCCCTTCTGCAATGTCACTCACAATGATATTGAAGAGAACCGGTCCCAACACCAATCCTTGTGGTTCTGTCTTCAGAGTAGGTTCCATTTACCATTACATTCTGTCTCCTATCAGTCAGCCAGTTCATAATTCATGCCACCACCTTGGTGCTGACTCTCAAGCTTCTTGTTTCATTCACAAGCCTCCTATGTGGGGCCGTATTAAAAGCTTTGCTGAAATCCAAGTAGATAACATCTAGTGCTCTTCCTCAATTCAATTCTCTAGTGACCCAATCAAAAAAAATCAATCAGATTTGTTTGACAGGACCTTCCGCTGGTGAATCAATCTGCCTCGGGTTCAGCAACCCCACGGATTGTAGGTATTTCATTATCCTTTCCTTCAGCAGAGTCTCCATTAATTTTTCCATCACAGAGGTGAGGTTAACTAGGCTATAGTTTCTGGCCTCCTCTCTGCTACCGCTCTTGTGAAACAGGACCACCACTGCTCTTCTCCAGTCCTGTGGCACCACTCCCGTTTCCAGGGATCTATTGAATAGTTCCTTCGGTGGACCTGCCAGCACATCTCTGAGCTCTCTCAGTATTCCCGGGTTGTGTCTCATCTGGCCCCATGGCCTTGTCCACTTTCAGTTTGCCTAGCTCTTCCCATACATTCTCTTCTGTTAATGGAGTTTCGTCTACTTCATCCCCATCTATGGTCTTATTAATAAGCAACAGGCCTTCTCCAGGGTCTTTAGTGAATACTGAACTGAAGTATTTGTTTAATATTTCTGCCATTTCTTTGTTGCTCTCCACACATTGCTCCTTTTCACCTTTCAATTTCACTATACCACTTCTGTCCTCCCTTCTTTCACTGATATAGCTGAAGAATGACTTGTCTCCTCACTGTTCCTCTTTGGCCATCCTTTCTTCCATTTGACCTTTTGCTTTCTTAATTCTTTCTTTGTTTCCCTCAGTTTTAACAAATATTCTTCCCCATGTTCCTTTTTTTGGGATCCTTTATACTTCTTGAATGCTGTTCTTTTTGCCTTTACTTTTTCAGCTACTTCCTCAGAGAACCAGATCAGTTTCTCTTTCCTCTTAATCATGTTTACTTTTCTAACATACAGAGTTGTTGCTTTTGTAATAGCTCCTTTTAACTTGGCCCACTGTTGTTCCACCTCACCCATTTTCTCCCAGTCTTCCAGTTCTGCTTCCAGGTACATCCCCATTTCGATAAAGTCTGTATTTTTGAAATTCAAAACTCGGGTCTTCATGTGTTTTCTCTTTATCTTATTTGCAAAATCGAACCATACCATCTGATGATCACTGGTGCTCATGTGAGCTCCCACCTGAACAGTAGAGACATTATCATCATTAGTAAGAACTACATCGAGTATCACATCCTCTCTCATGGGTTCTATTACCATTTTTTTTAATATCATTTGTATGAGCAGAGCCCCTTAAAGGGCATCCACTATCTCTCTACTTCTTCTAGATTTAGCAGAAGGGATACACCAATCCACATCCGGCAGGTTAAAATCTCCAGTGAGCAACACTTCACTCTTTTTTCCCACTTTTTAAATTACTTCTGTGAGTTCTTTGTCCAGTTCTTCTGTGTGAGTCAGTGGCCCATAGATCACACCAATAAAAATGGAAGTACCATCTTCTTTTTTTAGGACAGTTCACAATGCTTCTTCTCTACCCTACATCCCTTGCAATTCAGTTGCTTGGATACTGTTTTTGACATAAAGAGTTACCCCTCCTCATTTTCTGTTCTCCCTGTCCTTTCATAGCAAGTTAGAGTCCAGGATGGCAGTATCCCAATCATGAGAATCAGTGAGCCAGGTCTCCAAAATCACAACAATGTCTAAGGCTGCCTCCAAAATTAGGGCCTGAAAGTCCGGGATTTTGTTACCCAGACTATGAGCATTTGTGGTAATTGCTTTCCAGTTGCTCTTCCTAGTCAACTTTTCTATATTTTTGAACTGATTGATTTTGTTACGTTCTTTTCCCTCTTCCTGTTTTGCTTGGGTGTGACATGCCAATAGGTAACAATTGTGTATTGTGTACATTAAAGCTATGAGGAGTATGTAACCACCATAAGGATGGAGTAACTATATGTGAGAGGGTCTGGCATCCGAGTGAGCCAAGTGCCAGTTTCTCAGGAAGGTTTCAGAGGGAATGTGGGTTAAACAGGCCCAGAGCTAGGAGGGTGTGCAGGTGTCCCAGAAATCTTTCTACCTTCACAGATCTTTAGGCACTTCCCAGAAGTCTGCCTACCCTCTCTCAGAGAGAGGTCTGGAGCTCCCACTTTCAGACAGGACCTGGAGCTCTTGATCCCAGATCCATGGGACCCATCCTCTCCCAACTGGCTCAGCAACGTATCCTTCCCTGTATTAGGCACACCCTCCAAGCACCACCCACCCATCAGGGTCCAGCCCATAGACATTCTCTCTCTTGGGGAACATTAGGGGAAATGCCCCACATACCCTCCCCCTCAGCTTAGGTGTGTTGGGCCATGTCCTTACTCACCCTGGGATCCACCAAAGGTAGTACTTCACACTGCTCAACCTCTTCAGCCAAGCTCTCCCCCTCTAGAGTTAAACAGAAATCTCTAGGGTTCTGTGGACCCCCACTCCCTAGGGTCATGCCATAAAGTGCACCAACCACCACCCACTGCACCCCCAGCCACAGTCCTTTTCTTGAGTTCTTCTGGAGCTCCAAGCTCCAGGTTCTCCTTGACAGGAGTTTTGTAGCAGCCTCTGGGTACTGTGGTTGCCACTTCTCCTTTCTTCCACTGCGAGGAACTTTGCCACACCTCTTTCTGAAGTCCCTGGGGGCTGCCCCTCCTGGGGTCTCAGTAGTAGCTCCATCTGGGGTCTTCTCCACTCCCTCTGGGGTCTCAGTGGCATCACTGTATGAGATCTCAGTGGCCGATCCCTCTAGGGTCTCAGTGATACCTCCCTCTGGGGTCTTCTCCTCTCCCACTGGTATCTTGGTGCATCCCCGTCTGGGATCTCAGTGACTGCTCCCACTGGGGTCTTGATGGTAACCCCCCCCCCCCCCCCCCCTGGGTCTTCTCCGCACTTGCTGGGGTTTCGGTAGCCCCACCTTCCGGGCAGTCTCCCAGAGTGCATTGTCACATCTTGGCTAGCATTTGGTCCATCTCTGTGACCAATGCTTGTATCTCAGTACTATCCGTGCTCAGTTTTGTTCCCGCCCAGCCACTACCTGTCTCTAGTCCCTTCCCTCCACACAGTAGTACATTGTACCAGACTTCACTTCATTCTCCAGCCCTCTGGGTTCTCTCTAACTTCTTTTTTCTTCTGCCTTTTTCCCTGTGCTGCAGTAATCCCCACTGGTTCCCAACCAAGCTTTATTGGGATACTGCCTCAGTGCCTAGGCTTCCAGAAGCTGCTCCTTCTAGCAGTTTCTCCTCTGCTGGGCCACACTGTGCTGCAGCCAGGAGCACAACAGGTTCTTCCTGCTTTTCCTCTCTGTTTTTTTCTCTCTCGCTCTCAAAAAAAACCAAAAAAACAAAAGCAAGATAAATTCTGCTTGACCAGCTCTGGCTCCATTTTTGTTGTATGCCTATCTCGAGACAGGGCTAGCCCCTTTAGGTTCCCAGCCTGGTCCTGCACATGCTCACAAGGGGACACTCTGGGCGCCTCACACATCCATAATCCAAGAAAGCTTGCTAAACAAAACACAGTATTCACCTTTTTACTGAACTTTAAATAGTTATGCCCTTCATGGATATGAATTTTTAAAATGTTCCATAATGTAATGTCTGCTATAGAAAAGGCTCTAGCGTCTTGCAATTGAAACTCATGAAAGATGGAACAGTCAGAAAATTCTGATTAGCGTGAACAGGATGGATTGTAATATACAATGATTTTAGTTAAACAATAAGCTTCAGAATATATGGCTGTGTGCATTAACAATAAGACTCATAAACTTGGATCTTTGGCATAATACTGTTATTTAGGGTTGTGCATTCGTTTTCAATGAATGTGCAATCTGCAATAAATAGGTCCCTGTTCGTTTGATTCATGGGGTCGTGAAACACATGGCAATCCCCCACAAATGAAACATATCATATTAGTTTCATTCTTTTGGTTCACAGTGCTTTCTTAGCAGCCATTTGAAATAGGAGAAGGCATGTAGGAGTATCCATAGCAACAATCAGCCCTTTCCTGTGAGTCATAAGTGACCTCACGGCCCTATCATAGAGTGGGTCAGACAGGTTGGCAAGGAGACCAGAATGCCAACGTATCAGAGCGAAGCATTTTTCTAATTCAGCCAATCGCTGCTTTCAGTGTTCTGTGATGCTTTTCCTGCTGTATTTCTACCTTAAGCACGCAGCACACCATGCACTTTCTTCTTGGCTTTTGTCTGAGAAGGTTGTTGCTTTTGAACTCTCTCTGTGTGTCTCAAATCTGTATTCAATTGCTATTGCTTGCTACTTTGATAGAATTTTCCACACCACAATAAACCATAACTATAATACTATGTGTAATAAAACTACCGGTGTAAGTACCTTGGTACAATTGGTCATGAACTACTTCGCTAAATGACTATGTCTAATGATATATTGTAACCGAACCTTTGACGGCACCTGTTAGAATGTACTATTGTACACTTTTACCTACATTAAATATGTGCCTACATGTAAACCGTTGCAACAGTATTTAACTTAGCAACGGTATAGAAAAGTTTTTAAATAAATAAATAAAATATTTGTTTATTTTTGCTGCTGTGCCAGCCAGGCTTTTCTTACTGCACTTTTTTTTATTGAACTCAGACTGTCTCTCTGTATCTCCGACTGAGACAAGCTGCCAGCAGTGGTATTTTGCTGATGATCTTACCCCCCTGGGGTAGGTTGCAGGCAGGGTTTGGGGGTTGTGGGTGGAAGATAGTGTGAGAGTTGCAGTGGCTGTCTGGGAGTTGGCATTTTCAAACACAGTTTTATCTGCAGTTTCACACAGCAGATAGTATGAGAGTTGCAGTGGCTGTCTGGGAGTTGGTATTTTCAAACAAGCAGCATCACTAGGAATTGTGCTTGCTCAGGCTTCCAGTCTTTTCTTTGGAGTTTCATTTTTTTTGTACACACAGAGCAGTCTCATTTGTAGTGTACAGCAAGGCACTGCACTGTGTGTGTGTGTGTGTGTGTGTGTGTGTAGTTTTCCACACTCATATATATTGGTACAGTGGTGTTCTTTTAATCCAAATCCCCAGTAGGCATCTGCAGTTTAAATTTTGTTTTGTGCACATACAGCATTCTCAGTTGTAGTGTACAGCAAGGCACTGCACTGTGTGTGTGTGTGTGTGTGTGTGTAGTTTTCCACACTCACATATATTGGTACAGAGGTGTTCAGTCACCAATAAAGAAATAATTCTTTTAATCGAAATCCGTAGTTGGCAGTGACATTAAATCCATGATGTCAGGGAAAGGTAGATGTGGTCAAGTGATTGGGACTGGCAGAGGAGGTACTTCAAAAGGCAGTGCCAGTCCCCCATTAAAGTTAAAAAGGGAGCTGTTCCAATCTAAAATCTCTGGAGGGGCAGGCAGTTCCAACCAGAAAAAACTGAAATTTAAAGATGATGCACTGCCACCACCTGTTTCTGACCCTGTTGTTTTGGAGGTGAGGGAAGGGGAGGCTGAGTCATGCAAGACAAAATGGTGAGACCCAAAAGCAGCAGTGCGACAGCAGACTCTAGTTAGCGCTGACAATGTAGCACAGACACTGTTTGGTTCTGATTCCGATAAAGAGTCATCTTGTGTGGGATTCTCATCATCAGAAATGGAAGAAGTAATATCTGAAGAAGGTTTAGGAGGATTAGTTAGTCTGTCTTAGCCTCCACTTCAGTGGTGGAGGGGAGAGATGAAACTGATAATGATGAGGAAGAGCAGTCAGTGCAGGCACAGAGTGTGACTGATGCCCCTGGCATTGCTTCTCAGGGTGCACCCACTACTTCAACTCCAGTGCCAGCATCCACTCCAAAGGCTATAGAGAAGGGATCATGAAAGAAATCTGTGATCTGGAGCCACTTTAAAGTGATGGAGGACCCGCGTTTTGCTCAGTGTAATTACTGTGCCAGGGCTATTAGCAGAGGCAAGCAAATGGGATATCTAACTAATTTTGGCATGATGCATCATATGCAGAAGCAACATCCAACAGTACTGACATCTGGGGATGGTGGCAGTACCAGTCAGGGGACCCCTTTTTCCAGGCAGTGTAAAGTGGTTGAAAAGGAGCAGAGTCATCCCATACCCTCAACCCCTTCTAGCAGTCAGGTGGCAGGCCAGCAGCCCCCTGCCATTTGTCAGAAGTGACAACCCACCCGGTTGACAGTCATGCCACATGCAGGGGGCCCCGTCCCCCTTCACTCCGCTCCCCTCTTCTTGGGTTCTATCTAAGAAGCTTGTTTGCTGTTTGAGCTCTCTCAGAGTGTCTCAAATCTTTATTGAATTGCTATTGCTAGTTTGCTACAATTAATTTTCTATTGCTGAAAAAGATATTAGGGATGTGAATCGTTTTTTGACGATTTAAAATATCGTCCGATATATTTTAAATCGTCAAAAATCGTTAGGGCCACGATACAATCCCAATTCCCCCGATTTATCGTCAAAAAATCGTAAATCGAGGGAAGGGGGAGGGCAGGAAAACCGGCACACTAAAACCCCCTAAAACCCACCCCGACCCTTTAAATTAAATCCCCCACCCTCCCGAACCCCCCCCCCCCAAATGCCTTAACTTACCTGGGGGTCCAGCGGCACACTAAAACCCCCTAAAACCCACCCCGACCCTTTAAATTAAATCCCCCCCCTCCCGAACCCCCCCCCAAATGCCTTAAATTACCTGGGGGTCCGTAGCGGCGGTCCATAGCTTAAATTACCTCCGTAGCGGCGGTCCATAGCTAAATCGGGGGAAGGGGGAGAGCAGGAAAATCGGCACACTAAATCGTGTAGTCTTCAGCCGGCGCCATTTTGCAAAATGGCCGCCGCAAAATGGTGGCGGCCATAGACCAAAACGATTTGACGCAGGAGGTTGTTCCGGACCCCCGCTGGACTTTTTGCAAGTCTTGTGGGGGTCAGGATGCCCCCCCAAGCTGGCCAAAAGTTCCTGGGGGTCCAGCGGGGGTCAAGGAGCAATTTCCTGCCGCGAATCATTTTCCGTACGGAAAATGGCGCCGGCAGGAGATCGACTGCAGGAGGTCGTTCAGCGAGGTTCCTGACCCCCGCTGAATGACCTCCTGCCGGAGCCATTTTCCGTACGGAAAACGATTCGCGGCAGGAAATCGCTCCTTGACCCCCGCTGGACCCCCGTTTTAGTGTGCCGTGTTTTAGTGTGCCGCTGGACCCCCAGGTAATTTAAGGCATTTGGGGGGGGTTCGGGAGGGTGGGGGATTTAATTTAAAGGGTCGGGGGTGGGTTTTAGGGGGTTTTAGTGTGTCGGCTCACGATTTTAACAATTTTCACGATACTTTACACACCCAAATGGCAACAATACGATTCCCTCCCCCTCCCAGCCGAAATCGATCGTTAAGACGATCGAGGACACGATTCACATCTCTAAAAGATATTTGTTATTTTTTGCTGCTGTGCCTGCCAGGCAGCCAGGCTTTTTTTTACTGCACTTTTTTTATTGAATTACTTGTTGACTATCAGTCTCGTGCTGATATTTAGCCTTAGATGGAGTTTACCACCCACTTTCGGCTGCATTCACAAACAACTCGACTCAAAGAAGACCTGGTCCCGGTGCACCAGGGGCTACTACTACCAGCCTAACACCATCCGCGGGCTGAGCCTCATCTTGTCTTACCTCCTTGTCTTTCCCCTATCAATACCTCAGAGATGACTACCTCAGCTCTGCCAGCCTGTCTTGCCCCTATCAAACACAACAAAATGCCCAAATACCCAATGTATTCCAGAAACCCTCACAAGTGTAACACACTCAAACAAAATTAGGTTTCACTGGTCAAAATGTTTTTCATTTATGTTATAACCACCTATGCAGAAACTAACATATATTGTTTGTAGGACCCACATTCAATGAGTTTGTCTATCAATCAAACTCATAGTAAAGGTTATCGGTCCATTTACTTTATTTAATTGTTGACTTCGTTTTTTGTATTTTTTGGAATTTTTTTGTTCACTAGAAATTTTCATAAAAGCTGATGAACTGAAGCTGCCACACTACAATATTTATCCCAACGCAGGTATGTTGTAGCAAAAGATTCAATGGCACAAACACATCTGTAATACTTAAGAGACAGTCCCATACTCCTCATGAACTCTTATAAATCATATTTAGAACTTGTCATGAACAAATATGTGGAACAATACTCATCTATATTGTTGCCCCTATCAAAACCTCAGTGACCAGACTACCTCCGTTCTGCCAGCCTGTCTTGCCCCTATCAACTTTCTGCCACTCTGCCTTGCTGCCATACACCAGACGACTCACTCTACTCCTTGTGGTGTTCTTGCCACTATCATGGTTCCTCAGTGTGTTCGTGCTAGTCTTTTTGCTGCTTTGTCCCTTTATTGGTGCTGACACTCTTTCTGCTTGCTATGTTCCCCCTTCATTGTGCTGTTAGATGTTGATGCCACTTGTCTTAACACTCTGCCTGTCGTGCTGCCTTCGAGGGTTCATGTAACTGTTATCGGTGCTCTCTTTTGAAGCTGTGGTGTATTTTTTACATTCTCGCTGCTGCTTTGCACTTCTGTTAAAGCACTCTTGCCACACCTGGTACCCCTTTGCCCCTTTACAGTGCCTTAGGCTATTCATGCCACTTTGATGCCACTTTGCCACAGTCTACGTACCTTGGAGCTCTTTTCTCATTCTGATGATTGCTCCCTAGAAGTTTCATCCGAATTGATAAGAAAATCCCAATTCTGCAGCCAAAAATAGGCTGCAAATACTTCCCCCATTGACTTTAAAGGCAAATGAAAAACGAATGAAACTAATGAACAAATTGTTCCCCCCCCCCCCCCCCTATGAAACTAATGAAACGAATTGGGGCCCCAGCGAAATGAAAAACAAAACAAAACAATTTTTTTCCTTCTGCACATCCCTACAAGTGTTATTCCACTGTTTACCAGTTATTATTCATACAGCTGCATTTTGTACCAATTGTAAAGCACGCATAAGATATCTTAGCAAATCAAGATACAAAGAATTACAGTAATCCAATTTTCTCAGCACAGGTGCTTGTACAAATATGCTAAAATCTTGGTAAGAAATTTTAATGGTTTAGCCTTAGGCAATTTATAAAAAGCTGCCCTTGCCTCATTTCTTACATGAGTCTTCATATTTAATTTGGAATCCAGAATTACACCCAAATTACTTTAATATCTAATTTAGCTTTATCTGCCTTTAATGAGGGCTTAAGGTCCAGAGGCCCTAACCTACCCAACCATAAAATAGATATTTCTACATTAAGCACTGAACTATTTACTGCAACCAATTATTAATTTTGTCAAAGCAACTTAAAAATAATTCATAAGGAAATTGTCCATCTTTATCACAGAGAAAATAAAACTGACAGTGGACATCCTTGGTATAAATTTGATAGGAAAGTCCTAATAAAGACATTAGCTCTCCTAAAGGCTGTGTATAAACATTAAAAAGAGCTGCCAATGCAGGCCCTTGAGGGACACTTGAACTATTAAAATTCCAAGAGAATGTTTTGGAAATAAAGGCCTCTGTAGCCCCTATAATATCTAGCTTGGATAAAGCTTTTGTAGATCTGAAAAAAAAGGTACAACTCATAACATTATAATTTAGAAAAAAAGTCAGAATTTGTGGATTTAAGCAGAATTAAGGGTAAACATATAAGTTGTTGATGATACCTTTTTATGTTGAATTCATGGCCCCTTGGGCCGAGGTGCAGTTGATGCAACCTGGAGAGAAGAGCCCTGCAGGTTCCCAATATCAGTAGGTGGATCTAGATGAGGCAAAGGCCCAACTGGAGCTTTGTCTTTACCAGTCCACGTTCTCCTTGGGTGAGCCTTTGGGTACCGGGGCCTGCAAGTCTTAGGTGGGGGCCTCTGCTGATAGTAGGGAGATCTGTCCAGGTTGCTGGGCAGAGTGAATGTGATACAGGCTAATCCAGGATGAGGCTGATATCAGTGGCAGGTTGCATTCGCGAATGTCCAGAAGGCAGGCAGTGGTCAGTGGCAGGGAGTGTTCAGGAACATAAGAACATAAGAAAATGCCATACTGGGTCAGACCAAGGGTCCATCAAGCCCAGCATCCTGTTTCCAACAGTGGCCAATCCAGGCCAAAAGAACCTGGCAAGTACCCAAAAACTAAGTCTATTCCATGTTACCATTGCTAATGGCAGTGGCTATTCTCTAAGGGGTAGATTTTAAAAGAAGCGCGATCAGCCTACTTTTGCTTGCGCATCAGACTCAAGCAAAAGTACGCTGGATTTTAGTAGATACGCGCGGAGCCGCGCGTATCCACTAAAATCCTGGATCGGCGCGCGCAAGGCTATCGATTTTGTATAGCCTGCGCGCGCCGAGCCGCGCTGTCTCCCCCCGTTCCCTCCAAGGCCGCTCCGAAATCGGAGCGGCCTTGGAGGGAACTTTCCTTTGCCCTCCCCTCACCTTCCCCTCCCTTCCCCTACCTAACCCACCCGCCCGGCCCTGTCTACACCCCCCCCTTACCTTTGTCGGGGGATTTACGCCTCCCGGAGGGAGACGTAAATCCCCGCGCGCCAGCGGGCCTGCTGCGCGCCGGGCCACGACCTGGGGGCGGGTACGGAGGGCGCGGCCACGCCCCCGGGCCGTAGCCACGCCCCGTACCCGCCCCCAAAACGCTGCCGACACGCCCCCGGAACGCCGCGACGACCGGGCCCGCCCCCCGACACGCCCCCGACACGCCCCCCTCCGAGAACCCCGGGACTTACGCGAGTCCCGGGGCTCTGCGCGCGCCGGGAGGCCTATGTAAAATAGGCTTCCCGGCGCGCAGGGCCCTGCTCGCCTAAATCCGCCCGGTTTTGGGCGGATTTAGGCGAGCAGGGCTCTGAAAATCTACCCCTAAGTGAACTTAATAGCAGGTAATGGACTTCTCCTCCAAGAACTTATCCAATCCTTTTTTAAACACAGCTATACGAACTGCACTAACCACATCCTCTGGCAACAAATTCCAGAGTTTAATTGTGCGTTGAGTAAAAAAGAACTTTCTCTGATTAGTTTTAAATGTGCCCCATGCTAACTTCATGGAGTGCCCCCTAGTCTTTCTACTATCCGAAAGAGTAAATAACCGATTCACATCTACCCGTTCTAGACTTCTCATGATTTTAAACACCTCTATCATATCCCCCCTCAGTCGTCTCTTCTCCAAGCTGAAAAGTCCTAACCTCTTTAGTCTTTCCTCATAGGGGAGTTCCATTCCCCTTATCATTTTGGCAGCCCTTCTCTGTACCTTCTCCATCGCAATTATATCTTTTTTGAGATGCGGCGACCAGAACTGTACACAGTATTCAAGGTGCGGTCTCATCATGGAGCGATACAGAGGCATTATGACATTTTCCGTTTTATTCACCATTCCCTTTCTAATAATTCCCAACATTCTGTTTGCTTTTTTGACTGCCACAGCACACTGTACCGACGATTTCAATGTGTTATCCACTATGACACCTAGATCTCTTTCTTAGGTTGTAGCACCTAATATGGAACCCAACATTGTGTAATTATAGCATGGGTTATTTTTCCCTATATGCATCACCTTGCACTTATCCACATTAAATTTCATCTGCCATTTGGATGCCCAATTTTCCAGTCTCACAAGGTCTTCCTGCTATTTATCATACAGGATTCAGGCTGGGGTCAATACCAAGTATCCGTCCAAAGGAAAACATGGGAAGGATAGGCAGGGCAGGAAGGCAAGGAGCAGGACAGGCAGGCAGACAAGGAGACAATGAAGAACTGAAGAGCTGAAGACCTGAAGATAATGGCGCTGGAACTGTGGAACTGAAGACAAGAAGACAAGGACGCCAAAACTGATGAACTGAGGATACAGAACTGAAGACAACAGGAACTGAAGATGACAGGAGCTGAAGACGAAGACCACAGGAACTAGAGAGGAAGAATACTGAAACAACTTGCACTACAAATAATAGAGAGACTTGTTGTCAAGGCAAAAAAGGGTTGAGCAGGAGGGCTTTATATAGGCCTAAGCCTGTGAGGTCATCAATGGGCACTGCAGGGGATTTCCCACTGTGGGCTCTTTAAGAGTCACACTGTCAGGTGAGCACACATGCTTAGGGAAGCTCAGCAGGAAGGCGGTAGTGTCCCCTGGTGAAGAGTGTCGGCAGTGTCATGCCTGGTCATAGCACGGCATCGTGCTACACAGGAGAGCAGGGGATCCCAGTGGCATCTAGAGGAGCTGGCCTGGACCCAGGGATAAGTGCAGAGGTTCACAGGAGGAGCCCGCAGACCAACAAGCATAACATTTTATTGGACTAAATACATTTGTAACTAGCTTTTGTGAGTTATCCCCTCTTTATCAGGTCAGTAATGAAACAGAACAGTTACACTGGATTAAAATAATACAGGGTCATTTAGGTCTTAGGTTGCCAGCATATGGCATTACAGTTCAGCAAAAGGAAGCATGGGGGTAGGGAGGAAGCTGTCAACTATTTAGTCCTACCCTCGGTTTTCTGTCTTTTAACCAGTTATCAATCCACAAAATGTAACTGCCTCCTACCCTATGACATTTTAATTTCTTGCAGAGGCTTTCATGGGAGACTCTCAAATGTCTCATGAAAATCCAAATACATTATCTCAACCAGGTCATCTTTAGCTATTACACATTCAAAAAAATTGAATAGATTTGTAAGGCAAGACATCCCTTTGCTAAAGCAAATACAAAGTTCTAGCACTCATACACAAAGCACTATGCACTGAAAAATTCGACTGACTAAGCCAGGCCCTTCACTTTCAATCCACCCAGAGAACACTCTGATCCACTAACACTGGACTCATTCCTACACCATCACCAAAAATGGCCCACCTAACCTCAACAACGGAACAATCCCTAACAGTGGCAGGTCCAACACTCTGGAACAGCCTTCCACCTCAACTCCTGCTTAACCCCACAACCCAATCATTAAAAAAACCCCTCAAAACATGGCTCTTCAAAAAAGTATGCCCCACTACCACCCACCACATGAACACTAGCTCCCCCCAACTCACCTCCCACTCCCCTCCCTCAACACCCACATCAGATCCGCATAATCACACATTATGATCAACCCCAAAAAACCAAGCTTTCTTACCACTCTTGATGCAAATTCGTAAATGATCTTCTATACCTCTAATATGATCCAGAATAACTCCCCACTGACCAACTGTTACACATGCTATAAAGTTTCAATGCTCAACATCATAAAGTCTCAATACATAACGTTATAAAGTTCAATGCAAAATATGAAGAAGTCCAATCTTAAATGTCACAATGTTCTAATGTAAAACAAGAAGTCTACTCTAATTGACTCCTCTGTTGCACTGTAAACCGGTGTGATATGTCTGATGAACATCGGTATAGAAAAACAAATAAATAAAGCCCTGTTGAATCTTTCCCATTAAGCCATTTCATCTATATGTTCAGTAATTTTATTTTTAAATATAGCTTCTATCATTTTATCTGGCACTAGAATCATGTTCTCCAGTTTATACTAGCCAGGTCACTCCTGGTACCCTTTTTAAAGATTAATGTTACATTGGCCACCCTCTAGTTTTCAGGTATTATGACCGTTTTAAATGATAGGTTACAGATTACAAGCAACAGGCTTCCAATTTCATATATGAGTTGTTTCTGTACTCTGGGATGGATACCATCTGGTCCTGCTGACTTGCTACTTTTAGTTAGTCAATTTGATCTATCATGTCTTCCAACACTGCAAGTGGCCAGAGAAGCTATAATCATGACCCACAACCCAAGAACTACCATTACTCATATGTCAGTTTCAAGCCATCAGCAATACTCACCCTGGCCACCAGTATTGTTGCCACCCAACCCCTGATTAATGGCAGAAGATGTCTGCCAATTGGGGCAGCCCTGAAGCATGGATCTTCTGCTAGAGGGATGTTGGCATACACTTTAAATTCACCAGCAACTCCACACAAACAACAAGTGCCATTTCAGCAGAATCTGAGGCAGAGCGGAGGATCAAACAAGGGTCATTCCAGTGGCCGTCAATGGAGAAAGAACCAGTTATTGGTGAACATGGGTGGCCAAACCTTGGAGATGTGGGCAGCTTAAGCTCCAGCATATACAAAAACAAAAATTAGTTGTCATGACAGCCAGTGCCAGAACCAAGAGCAGAAAGTTCTGGAATGTAGCAAATTTGGGACAAAACACCAAGGGCTATGACTAGAACTCCACTGAAGAAACCCAGTCAAGATAATGGGTGGACTTATGAAATGTTTGGCCAGGTAACAACAACAGCCTAAATAAGTAACAAAGTCACTGGCCTACCACCCCCACACACCCCCCCCCCCCCCCCCCGCCCTGTCCCTTTGCTCTATTTAACAGTGAGATCATTCCCAGCTATCACTGTTATGATTACATCTGCTGTGCAGCCTCATTGTACTCTGATTCTGACTACCCTGACACCACCATACCTGTGGAGGCCTCTAGCGAGTTCTGTTCAGAGCTATCCAAGCCAGCTTCTCAATGGCCTCCTGACTCAGCCTATGTTGCAGGTTCCGCTCTACCAGGAGTCCTCAATGAGCTCAGTGTCCAGCTTGCCAAGCTCATCCTCACTGCCTATGTAACCCAGTCCTATGTAACACAGCCTCACCAGTTTAACATTTACTTCTCATGGAGTCACCCTTGGCTCTTTTACCTAGTCGTTGCTCCTTGCCTCCCCTTGTTTTATATCTGCCTTCTGGATCTTTGCCTTTCTTTGTGGCCTTCTTGCTCCTTGCCTTGCCTTGCAGCTAAGGGGCATTCATACTCCTAGTATCTTGCTCTGAGGTCTATTCTGGCCTTACCCTGCCTTGCGGCCTACCTAGGCCATTCCTTGCTTTGACTTTGTTGCCTACACTAGGCCTTATTTTGCCTTGTGGCCTCCAGGCCTCTCTTTGTACCTAGGGGCCTTTGGGCCTATAGCCTAGTGGACTACAGGTCTTTAGCCTTGTTGCTTTTGGACTTCTTTATTCTCTGTTCTGTGTAACCCCTTGTCTAAGTCCTGCCCTAGTCTACTTTGTTTGTATCTTGTCCTTGTCTGGTCTTGTCTTTCCCTGTCTAGTCCTGTCGGTTCCAGTATCCTGCCTTCAGCTCCTTCCCTGTCTCTGTTCCTACCCAGTACCCTGACTTACTTGTGACTCTCTCTGGCTATGCTCACTACCTTGCCTTGTCTCTGTCCATTGCAGCTCCAGTCCTTGTTCTGTGCCCAGATCCAGTGTCTAGACCAGCCTGTCCAAGCCCTGCTCCAACATTACCAACCTGTCCCAGCCTTGCTCCAGCCTTATCAGCCTATCCAGGCCTGTTCAGCCTTGCTCCAGTTTGACCAGTCTCTCTAGACTTGCTCCCACTTGCATAGGCTCACTATGATGTACTTTCACCACAACCAAGCCTTACTGACCCCCAGAACCCAAGGGCTCAACCTGCAGAGGAGGATGCTTGCTAAGCAGAAGACTGGCCCATATCTAGTCCTGCAGTCCTGTACTGCTCCTTGGGTGGTGCACCTTAAGTCCAGCCAAGCACCCCGTGACACACCTAATTAGTCCTGCCACCCCTCTCCAGAAGAGAACAAGGGCTGGAAGCTGTTATCAGGGAATGTGTCATACAAGAGGTAGCAGGCATTTTGAGCCAAGAGGGTAGGCCCCCAATGTCATGGCCATTCCATTCCTGTCTCCTTTATTTTTAGCTCATCTTCATTAGTAGGGATTACCATACAAGGTAGACCATTAAGTAGAGATGTGAATCGTGTCCTCGATCGTCTTAACGATCGATTTCGGCTGGGAGGGGGAGGGAATCGTATTGTTGCCGTTTGGGGGGGTAAAATATCGTGAAAAATCGTGAAAAATCGTAAAAAATCGAAAAAAACGTAAAATCGCAAAACCGGCACATTAACACCCCCTAAAACCCACCCCCGACCCTTTAAATTAAATCCCCCACCCTCCCGAACCCCCCCCCCAAATGACTTAAATAACCTGCGGGCCCAGCGGCGGTCCGGAACGGCAGCGGTCCGGAACGGGCTCCTGCTACTGAATCTTGTTGTCTTCGGCCGGCGCCATTTTCCAAAATGGCGCCGAAAAATGGCGGCGGCCATAGACGAACACGATTGGACGGCAGGAGGTCCTTCCGGACCCCCGCTGGACTTTTGGCAAGTCTTGTGGGGGTCAGGAGGCCCCCCCCAAGCTGGCCAAAAGTTCCTGGAGGTCCAGCGGGGGTCAGGGAGCGATTTCCCGCCGCGAATCGTTTTCGTACGGAAAATGGCGCCGGCAGGAGATCGACTGCAGGAGGTCGTTCAGCGAGGGTTCCGGCGCCTCGCTGAACGACCTCCTGCAGTCGATCTCCTGCCGGCGCTATTTTTCGTACGAAAACGATTCGTGGCGGGAAATCGCTCCCTGACCCCCGCTGGACCTCCAGGAACTTTTGGCCAGCTTGGGGGGGGCCTCCTGACCCCCACAAGACTTGCCAAAAGTCCAGCGGGGGTCCGGAAGGACCTCCTGCCGTCCAATCGTGTTCGTCTATGGCCGCCGCCATTTTTCGGCGCCATTTTGGAAAATGGCGCCGGCCGAAGACAACAAGATTCAGTAGCAGGAGCCCGTTCCGGACCGCTGCCGTTCCGGACCGCCACTGGACCCGCAGGTTATTTAAGTCATTTGGGGGGGGGGGTTCGGGAGGGTGGGGGATTTAATTTAAAGGGTCGGGGGTGGGTTTTAGGGGGTTTTAGTGTGCCGGCTCACGATTCTAACGATTTATAATGATAAATCGTTAGAATCTCTATTGTATTGTGTTCCATAACGGTTTAAGACGATATTATTTATTTATTTATTTATTTAGCGTTTTTCTATACCGGCATTCATGATTAGAAACCACATCATGCCGGTTTACATAATTTTAATCGTCCTAAAACGATTCACATCCCTACCATTAAGTATTTGGCACTATTTTTTGTTTGGCTTAGTCCATCAGCTGCAAGTGAGTTGCCCAAGTTCACAATGAGTGCCAGTGAGAGAAGCAGGATTTAAAATTCAGGTCTCCTTCTACCCATGCTCATTAACCTCCTACTAATTAACTCCCTGAAAATCCCTATTCTCTGCTGACTTTTCACATATCCCCTTTTTTTCTAACCATACCACTAATCAGAAATCTTAAGATGTTCACCTGTAACCTTCTTCACTACAAAGCAGGTAAAACATGACTGAGTAGTCAAAATGGTACCATGTTTTAAATATGTTGTATTAAGTTAGCAAAAGAGTAGAGATTTTATAAATATTGAGTTCATGTAATTGTGATTTATTTTATTCATAACAGCACCTATTATCAACACACTTTTCAAAATGCAATAGAGATTTATGACCAAGGTAATCACTGAGATTTTTCCCTTTTTTTGGAGGTGGGGAGAAATCTCAATAAGGCATCTAACAGAAAAAATATGTGCATACTTTTCAACATGCAGAAACCAGCTTGATATTCAGACAAAAAAAATGTCTCGGATGGTTTGTGTTATGATTTTTAAGTATGTGGATCCTTTGACTGAGGCAAGAGGTGGAACCGCTCAGGGGGAGGAGCCCCACTGAGCCTCACCATCGGGAGGCGGAATCTTGGCTGCAGGTTGGGATACAGCAGCGGGAAGAATGAGAGAGAGAGAGAGTGACTCCTGGAGGCGCTGAGCTGCTGACGTCAGACTCAGTTTGGGAACTGGAGTAAATAAATAGTAATGGCACTACCCGAGGAGCGGGAGTGCTGGTAAAAGTACAGTCACTAAAGTACACTGGGTCCGTAAAGATGTTATATGAGAGGGTCCCTCAGTGGGAGGTCACGGTAATGGTCCGCAGAGCGGGGTACGCCGGCGAGGGTTCCTCTTCAGATGTCACGGCAATGGTCCGCAGAGTGGGGTACACCGGAGAGAGTTCCCTCGTAGAGAAAAACACAGGAACCGCAGAGTAGTACTCACAGTGACTGAAAGCAGTAGCAGGTCCGGAGAAGCCTCAGGGAGCGAGGCAGGTAGGAATCCATGTGAAGGCCCTCCGAGGAGTGGATAGCCAAGAGACGAGATAGGGCCCCCGAGGAGCGGGTATCCGATAGTCTCCAGCACGGAAGCAAAAACCAGAACAGCATTGCAGAGAGAGTAGATAGTTGTAGTAAGTGAACTCATTGCCATGTCGCTGTCTGTCTGGGCTGGTGAGCTAAGTATCCAGGTTGCGTGACGTCATCTGGTGGGGATGCCCCCGAGGTTCCTGCCATGGAGTGGTTAAAGCAGGTCGGGAGCGCATGCACGAGCACCTAGGGAATCCCACAGGTAAGATGGTGGTTAGCGGCGTCCATGCCGCTCAAGGAGGACCGAGAAGGCAGCAAACAAAGAGGTGAGCAACAGCGGCCGCAAAGCATAACAATTTGTGTTTGAAGATTGGGTGGTTGTGCAGATAAACACATGCTTGTACTTGAAGATGTTACAAATGAAACCATATATAGTTTCATATTTTTACACCATGCCTCTTAAATTTCCAGAAACATTTCTTATTAATATGGTTAAAATAAGTTCATTGCAAAAGTATGTGCCTATGTTTAGGAGGCAGAAAATCCATTTATGAGGATTCAGCTATTCTAACTGCCTAATTCCAGTTTTTTACCTTTATATATTTTATAAAAGTTGCAAATCTGTATATATTTTCACTTTCACATGTATAGATATATGGGATATCCCATAAAAAGGGGCAGTTTAGAGGCATTCCAGGATGGGGCCAACATTTATACACATAATTTGCTATTTTAAAAGGCGCTTACATGCACACATTTGCCAACTTAGGATTTGTAGGTATGTAGGCCCTGGGCCAAGGTGAGAGATGATACTGCCCACAGGAAGGAACCCTGTGAGCCTCACACCATTGGGAGGCGAGATCTCAGCACATGTTAGACACAGCTGTGGAATGGAGTCTTTATTAGAGAAATAGAGAGGCACTGCCCATGAAGTGGGAAGTGCAGGAGAAAGACACAGAGTCTGTGTGGTGGGGTATACCCAAGTGAATAGATACCTCTATAGTGAAGAAAAGGCAATGGTCCTCGGAGCAGGGTACACCAATGAGGCTCCTCAGTAGAGCTGATGCGGTAGTGGTCCGTGGAGCAGGACACACAATGTTCCATCAAGCTAGGTTGAGAGAACATTGCACAAATCTCATCTTTGGGTGAGTTTCCTCACTCCGAGGGTCATCAGATCTTCATAAGAGAGCACTGTTCTGTTCTAATGTCTCACTTTGAATGTCAAAGTGGCCCCTATCCCCTACACTAATACCTAAACCTCACCTTGAGTTACTAGGTGGGCCTCCCATAGAGATATAAATACCTATCTAGGGTGAGAGCATTATGTCTAGGTGTTCTCTCTCTCTTTCTTTCTCTTTTTCTCCCATAGTAAACAACTGCCTATTATCATAAAACATGCCCCTTTTTCTATCACAGGCAATATTTAGCACATTTTGATAACTCCAGGCCTTAGCCAGCTAAAGTCTAGCCAGTTTTCTTATTAACCAGCTAGAATTTACCCAGCTAACTTATGCTAGATTGAAAATAATCTTTTCAATTTGTTGTTTCTGTAACCACCATAAAGCTATTTTGCATGAAGAGATCCATCTGGTACTCCAAATGAAGTAGTATCTTTCTTATCGTTCTCTTTTTTTTTACTTCCTGCATTACCATTTACAATTAGACTATCTGTAAACAGAAGTAATTGATAGGCCCCTCATCTTCAGAGTATACTTTAGTATAGGATTTTGGTGATGCTGCATTCCTGATGGCTCTGCTGTCATCATTATATTCCTGCCTTTGAACACATAATAAAATATTGAATGTAATATTTACAGCAGAAAATAGTTTTCCTTCTAGGACTTTCAGGTTAATAGCGAAGAACAGGTGCCTTTTTTTTTTTTTTTTTTTTTTTTACAGGGTACAGAACCATCTAGAGGGCAATAGCAAATATATTTTCTGAGGAAAGTAAATAAGGGTGTGACAGAAATATTAAAGAGATTTAAAAAGAGCTAATTGTTAGCTAGATTTCTATTCTCCAGATTTCACTGCTCTTTAATAAAGCAAAAGCATAGGAATAAATACTTACTGCAGCACAGACATAGCTCATTGGGGAGACATAATTCCACAGCCTAGAGGTTTCTGATTAGCGTAAACACTGAATGTGGCTGAAGGCACAGATCAGCCCAGGAATATTTCTAAGTATATTGGTGTCTCTGAGATTTCCAGAGATTAATGCTATAAAAAAAATCATAATAAAACCAAAGAGAGAAATAAGTTCTCTCCTATAAGCTTGCAAAGGCAGGCACTCTGAGGTGTTTTAAAAACAGTGGTAATGACATGGCATGTTAAATCGAGTGCAACAATGATCTCACAAATTTTAACAGGGATACATATTAAATATAGCTAAACTACACCATTTCACAGAATTGGCATTTTGGGCTAAGCATGGTTTAAAACAGTGTTGTGAGAGACAGAATGGGAGGTAATAAAAGTATATCCATAAATTCAATGGCAACTAAATCACAGTACCTTTTGTGCAATAGAGTTTTCTACATTCCAGTCCAGCCCAGACTACAGTTCTAAGATATTTTTATGTTCTTCCTCCCTCCTCAGTCTCTCAACCCATATTCAACTGGAATATGCCCTGTCAGACAGCCATATTTTGGCCAGCTTTCTGTACTTCAGGTAATTTTCTTCAACCCTTAATTAAATAGGACATTTGGTTTTATAAGTTTTACCATTTATGTGTTTATTTTATTTATTCTAATCTATTTCATGCTAGATCACCAAGGTACCTCTTGTGTGCCAAAATAAAATCATACATAATCATACAAAATATAATATCTACTAATGAATAATAAAAAACCGATTAATATAAACAAAAAGACTACAAGACAACACAACAACTAACATGAACACAAAGAACAAAAATTATAAGAGCAAAAGGATAATTTGCAGAAAGCTGAATGATGAGTAACCGCCAGTCTAGACCCTGCAAACAATAGCAGCCTCAATAAGAATTTCTGCAATGATCTTAACATCCTAATGGATTAATGGAGGATATGATAGAGACATTTAAATATCTCAAAAGGTTTCCATTCACAGGAGGTTTGCCTTTTTCAACAGAAAGGAGGCTTTAGAGCAAGGGGTCATGGGATAAGAGTGAAAGGGGGTAGACTCAGGAGTAATCTTAGGAAATATTTCTCTACAGAGAGAGTAGTGGATACATGCAGGGCTGGTACTAGCATTTTTGCTGTCCTGTGCAAACAATTACTGTGCTGCCCCTCCTCATTTATTTTTAACACAGTATACCCCTCATCAATTAAACATGCAGAACACAGACTCAGTCTCACCAAATTCAGAATAAAGAAACTAAACAGAAACTGAACCGCAAACTACAACAAGCCAGACTCTGAATGCAATGCAGCAATGGAGAAACAGAAACATCACCAGTCCTCATAAATTGTTTCATCAAACAATAAAATCAAGGAATAAAAATCAATCATATTAGTAAAACCATACTTGGAAATATTCTTTTTATAATGATCTAAGGAATAGTATAACATCCAATAATTAAGAGCAGCATTTAAAAAATTTCCCAAACAGCAATAAATTATTTCAAAATGACAGACACAGATGGAAAATTCACCACTCTTCATACCTGAAAACTATTTACTTCCAGTCATCCTGAGTAAGGCATGGTTTAGTGAGGCAGCACAAAATTTCTTCACACACATACACACACAACTCCAGGCAGGCTCGCATTCACACACACAAATAATCCCAGATAGATTCCCATTCACATACACACACACACAAACACACACACACAAAGGTTAAAAGTATACAGCAGGCTTGGACAGTGGACACTGTTTAAAAATACATTCTTAGAAGCGCAGACCAGATGTATTCCTAGCATTAAGAAAGGTGGGAGGAAAGCAAAATGATTACTGGCATGGTTAAAAGTTGAAGTAAAAAAGGTTATTTTAGCCAAAAAAAAACATCCTTCAAAAATTGGAAGAAGGATCCATCTGAAGAAAATAGGAAAAAACTTGACAATGCTTATGCTAAGTTTAAAACATTGGTAAGGCAGGCTCAGAGAGAATTTGAAATTAAGTTGGCCATAGAGGCAAAAACTCATAATAAAAACTTTTAAAAATATATCTGAAGCAAAAAACCTGTGAGGGACTCAATTGGACTGTTAGATGACCGAGGGATTAAAGGGGCTCTTAGTGAAGATAAGGCCATTGCAGGAAGACTAAATGAATTATTTGCTTCTGTGTTTACTAATGAAGATGTTGGGGAGATACCAGTTCCGTAGATGGTTTTCAAGGGTGATGAGTCAGATGAACTGAACCAAATCACCATGAGCCTGGAAGATGTAGTAGGTCAGACTGACAAACTAAAGAGTAGCAAATCACCTGGACTGGATGGTATGCATCCCAGGGTTTTGAATGAACTAAAAAATGAAATTTCAGATCTATTATTTACAATTTGTAACCTATCATTAAAATCAACCATTGTACCTGAAGTCTAGAGGGTTACCAATGTAACCCCAATATTTAAAAAGGCTCCAGGGGTGATCCGGGGAAACTATGCACCTGTGAGCCTGACTTCAGTGCCAGTAAATTAGTGGAAACTTTTCTAAAGATCAAAATCACAGAGCATATAGAAAGACATGGTTTAATGGAACACACTATGGATTTACCCACAAATCTGCTTTGTTTTTTTGAAGGGGTTAATAATCATGTGGATAAAGGTGAACCAGTAGATGTAGTGTATTGGATTTTGAGAAAGCATTTGACAAAGTCCCTCATGAAAGGCTTCTAAGAAAACTAAAACATCATGGGATAGGAGGCGATGTCCTTTTGTGAATTACAAACTGGTTAAAAGACAGGAAACAGAGAGTAGGATTAAATGATCAATTTTCTCAGTGGAAAATGGTAGACAGTGGAGTACCTCAGGGATCTGTACTTGGACCGGTACTTTTCAATCTACCATATAAATGGGCTTGGACCGACGTGCCGCAAATGCACAGTAGAGGGCAGCTCTACTGCACATGCGTAAGAGCACATCGGTCAGAGGGCAGCAACATGGTGCTGGGAAGGAATGAAGCGGCCGGAAGGAATGAAGCAGCGGGGAGGAGCAGCAATGGCGACAGCAATGGCGGAGAAGGTCTCCGGGGGGTCTCTCTCTCTCGAGCGGGGAGAAGCGGCGGCACAGACATAGAAATGGGAGGTCTCCAGGGGTCTCTCTCTCGCGTGTGCGCCTCATCACCGAGAGTAGGGCGGGCCAGCAATGAGCCCGGTGGAGAGGCGCGCACGAGAGAGAGACCCCTGGAGACCTCCCATGGAGCAGTGGCGGTATCTAAGCGTCAGGCGCGCGTTCTGGATAAGAGAAGAAGGAGTGGAGGAGGGCTGAGGGAGAGGGACGGGGTTGTGGAGGAGATGGGAGGGAAAGGAAGAGGATGTGAGTAAGTGGGGAGGGTAAAGTTGTGGAGTACAGAAAACGGGAGTGGAGGAGGGCAGAGGGAGAGGGAAGGGGTTGAGGAGGAGGTGGGAGGGGAAGGAAGAGGATGTAAGTGGGGAGGGTAAAGTTGTGGAGTACAGAAAAAGGGAGTGGAGGAGGGCTGAGGGAGAGGGACGGGGTTGAGGAGGTGGGAGGAGAAGGAAAGGGAAAATGAGAAGGGTAAAGTGGAGCAGAGAAAAAGAGGGAGTGGCGGAGAGCTGAGGGAGAGGGGAGAAGGGGAAGGAAAGGGAAGGGAAGGTGAGAGGGGAAGGAAAAGGGAAGAGGATATGTCTGAACAAGTGGGAAGGGTAAGAAGTTCTGGAGAAGAGAAAAAAGAGTGGAGGAGGGCTGGGAGAGGGAAGGGGTTGTAAATGAGGTAAGAGGGGAAGGAAAGGAAAGATGAGAGGGGATGGAAGGAAAAGGGAAGTTGTGGAGAACAGAGCGGCTCTAACCGTGCTGGTCTGACCGATGGAATCTCGCCTGTTTTAACGGGCTTAACTGCTAGTATATTATAAATGATCTGGAAAGGAATACGATGAGTGAGGTAATTAAATTTGCAGATGATACTAAATTATACAGACTAGTTAAATCACAAGAGGAATGTGATAAATTGCAGAAGGACCTTGCAAGACTGGAACACTGGGCATTCAAATAGCAGATGATATTTAATATAGACAAGTGCAAGGTGATGCTTATCGGGAAAAATAATCCATGCTGTAGTTACACGGTGTTAGGTTCCATATTAGGAACTACCACCCAGGAAAAAGATATAGGCATCAAAGTGAATAATACATTGAAATTGTCATCTCAGTGTGCGCCGGCAGCCAAAAAAGCAACAGAATGTTAGTAATTATTAGGAAGGGAATCGTGAATAAAATGGAAAATGTCATAATAACTATGTATCGCTCCATGGTGAGAGCGCACCTTGAATACTTATATAATTCTGGTTGCCGCATCTCAAAAAAGATTTAGTTGTGATGGAGAAGGTACAGAGAAGGGCAACCAAAATGATAAAGGAGATGGAACAGCTCCCTTATGAGGAAAGGCTAAAGAGGTTAGGGCTGTTCAGTTTGGAGAAGAGACGGCTGAGGAGGGATATGATAGAGGTGTTTAAAATCATGAGAGATCTAGAATGGCCTCATGTGTATCGGTTATTTATTCTTTCGGATAATAGAAGGACTAAGGGACACTCCATGAAGTTAGCAAGTAGCACATTTAAAACTAATCGGAGAAAATTCTTTTTCACTCAATGCACAATTAAGCTATGGAATTTGTTGTGATTCATGCAGTTAGTGTAGCTGGGTTTAAAAAAGGTTTGGATAAGTTCTTGGAAGAGATGTCCATTAACTGCTATTAATCAAGTTGACAATGGGGTAGATTTTAAAACTTATGCGCGTAACCCTTTCAAAACCCCCCTGCGCGCGCAAGCCCCGGGACGCGTGTCGGGGGCATGTCGCGGCGGCGCATCATTCGGGGGCATTCCAGGGGTGTGGCCCACGGGCATAGTTCTGGCCCGTGGCATTTCGGGGCGTGGCCGAGGCCTCTGAAATCACTCCCAAGTCGGGGAATTGCGCAGCGGCGGCTAGCTAGCGCGCGCGAGTTACGCCTGCCTAGGGCAGGCGTAACGTTCACGATAAAGGTAGGAGGGGTGTAGATAGGGCTGGGGGGTGGGTTAGGTAGGGGAAGGGAGGGGAAGGTGGGGGGAGGCCGAAGGAAAGTTCCCTCCGAGGCCGCTCTGATTTCAGAGCGGCCTCAGAGGGAACGGGCAGCGCGCGCCGGACTCGGGGCGCGCAAGGTGCACAAATGTTCACCCCCTTGTGCGCGCTGACTCCGGATTTTATAAGATACGCGTGGCTACGCGCGTATCTTATAAAATCCGGCATACTTTTGTTTGCGCCTGGTGCGTGAACAAAAGAACGCGCGGGCGTAGTTTTATAAAATCTACCCCTTAGCGAATAGCTACTACTATTATTGGCATCAGTAGTATGGGATCTATTTAGTGTTTGGGTAATTGCCAAGTACTTGTAGCCTGGATTGGCCACTGTTGGAAACAGGATGCTGGGCTTGATGGACCCTTGGTATGACCTAGTATGGTATACCTTATGTTCTTATATATTCATGGCCTGGCCTCCCTGTGGAGGTGGTGGAGATACAAATGTTAACTGAATTCATGAATGCATTGGACTGTAAGGAAGTATATAAGAACCTCCCTCAGAACACCTTAAAGGACTGGCCACAGCTATCTGTACCGGTTCTCCTTAATTCCCAAGCCAGCAAGGGATTCTGGGCTAGGGTGGATCACAGGAGACCAGGGATAAGAGGCCAGGGCCCAGAGGGGTGAGAGAGGCCCCAGAGGGCAGAGAGGAAGCCTTCCTATGAGCGGACAGGTTGCCATTGATGTTTGAAAACTGTCACAACAGCAAGGTAAGCTGTATCTGTTTTTCTGTTTTGCTTTCACTGTAAATACATAAGGAAACAGACAGAGATTGCCTCCTTTGTTTTCCTGGCTGTTTCCCAAGCCACTACTGCTCAAGTTGCCACAGGGATAAATACAGAGGATCCCTGAGGGAGTGGTGGGAATTTTAAGGGATACATACATTGGAGAAATGGGCAGACTAGGTAGGCCAAATGGTATTTTCTGCCATCATGTTTCTAATATCAAATCAACATTTCAGTCAAATATTTTGGACAATCTTTATGTAAATGCTTAAATATTAAGGTCAGAACTTTAAACCAATTTCTGGCCTCTAACAGTTGCCAATAGATTTTCTTAAAGTTTACTGTTGACATTAGTATGTATCACTGTTGCCAAATCCTTGGAGGTACAATTGCCTGATCTACCTCAGACAGCAGAAGATATCCCATACCACAGCTGACAGTTGATCCATGGTTAGCTTACTATAATTGTAACCCCTAGCCTAAGTACAGTCTCTTTAGGCTGAATCTGCATGCCAGTCAGATAATTTAAAGCATACGAAAAGTGATTTTTCCCTCTGGCTGATCCATAAAACCTTTGTTTTACAAGAATTAAGTTCCAACTTTCTCCATTGTAACAAATCATAGACCACTTCCTAGCACATGTTCACATTTCTAATATCATTGTCCCGATCTGTATCTGTATCTATAGGAACAAGTAATTGAATGTCATCTGCTAACATATAACAATGTAGGCCATATGTGCTTACCATATCCACCATAGGGGCCACATATAGGTAAATTAAACAGAAGGGGGATCAGGATTGAGCCCTGAGGTACTCCACAATCCAACCACAAGGCTTCCAAGTCCTTATTATCCCAATGCACCCAAATTATTTGCTACCTCAAGTAGGAGGCAAACCACTTTAATACCCCCTCCTAACCCACTTTCAGCCAAATAATCTAAAAATAGCCCATGATCCAATATATCAAATGCGTTAGACAGGTTGAGAAAAATTAATAAATCATCTCCTCCCCATCCACCTGCCTTCTGATATTAGTAGGTAGTTTGAGTTCCATGCATGACCAGCATAGAACCCAAACTACCTTGGGTTCTATGCTTGGGTTCTAATACACTTCTTGTTTCTGCTACCCAGTCTCAACAATAGTTACTGTTACTGTAATTGCATATTATACCCCTATTTTAGTTACTTTGTCATTTACTAATTATCTTCAACTGTTACTTGTAAGGGCCCTGCCCAAAAGTTATTTGTTTGATGTAAACCGATACGATGTGTGAACGGCTATCGGTATAGAAGAGACGTTAAATAAATAAATACATAAATAAAATAATAGCATTTTTACTCAACAATCTGTGGAATCTAGCTCTTTGATAATATATTGCCACTTGGCTTCTTTAATCATCTCCTTATATGACCATAATTGTACCTTATATAATTGCTGGTTAACCTCTGACTTGCCCCTATGCCATTTCCTCTCCAATTGATAGGTTTGTTGCTTCAATAGTGTCACGGATTGACAGGCTGGAGTCAGGGAGTCAACTCCCACAGAAGCAGTACAGGGCTGCAGGGCAGGACTAGAGCTGGTCTCCTGCCTATCCAACCCGTTCCCCCACAGGTTGAGCCCTTGGGTTCTGGGGGCATAGTAGGACTTGTTTTCTGTATAACATCAGGGAACGGAATGGAAGCTAGGTACAGGCTGGGAGCTGAGGTCAGGCACAGGCTGGACAAGGCAGGGCAGGCTGGGCAAGGCAAGCTGGATGATGCGCGAGGCAGGCTGGATAAGGTGAGATAGGCTGGAAGCTGAGGGCAGGCACAGGCTGGAAGCTGGATAAAGGTACTGGCTAAGGACTAGATACAGGTACTGGCTGAAGGCTGGATACATATACTGGCTGAGGACTGGATACAAAGCACAAGCTGGGACTAGATCTGAGGCAAAGGACAAGGGCAAGGTCTGGGAAATATACAAGAGTCTAAACTGGACTGGGCTGGGCAAGGACCAGACAAGAACAGAGCTGGGCAAGGACAGGACTGGACAAGGACAGGACTTGGCTAGACAGGTAAAAGGAAACAAGAAAGTCCAACAGGGCACGAGAATGAGCAAGGTAGTCTTAAGAACATAAGAATATGCCATACTGGGTCAGACCAAGGGTCCATCAAGCCCAGCATCCTGTCTCCAACAGTGGCTAATCCAGGCCATAAGAACCTGGCAAGTTCCGAAAAACTAAGTCTATCCCTTGTTACTGTTGCTAGTACTATGTTCAGTTCTGGAGACCGTATCTCCAAAAGAATAACAACAGGATGGAAATGATCCAGAGGAAGGTGACCAAAATGGTGTGGGGTATATTTCAGGAGAGACTGAAGGATCTAAATAAGTATAACCTGGAGGAGAGAGAGGAGTGCAGGGGAGATAGGGTACAGACCTTCAGATACCTGACAGGCAGTAACAACATACACATTTCAAATCTTTTCTGCTAGAAAGGAAACAGTAGAATTAGGGGTCATGATATCAAACTTAAGGGGTCGACTCAGAACCAATATTAGGAAATATTTCTTCACGGAAAGAATGGTGGATGCCTAGAATGCTCTCCCAGAAGAGATGGTGCAGATGAGAAAAGCTAATGAATTGAAAAGGTCACTGGACAAACACTGCAAAACCCTAAAGTCTTTAAAAAAGGGATGATATAACATATCTGCATGGTGATAACTTGCATGGAGCGGCAGTTACTACCCTTAACAGAACACATGGGGGTAATCTGCATGGAGCTGCATTTACTACCCTTAACAGAACATATTAGTATAACCTGCACAGAGCTGCAGTTATAACCATAAGCAAATTGCTGGGCAGACTAGATGGACCATTTGGTCTTTATTTGCCGTCATTATTATGTTACTATATTACTATGGATCAAAAACTATTACTATGTTCACCAGGATGATATTGTTTATAGTGCAATCTGCTTTGTCTGCTTGTTTTAAATAAATAGTTAAAAAAAAAAAAAGCAAGTCTGCAAAAGAACAGCTACTGCTATTAAATATCTATAATGACAGATAGTCTGCCTAATCAAAAAATGCAAATAATATGTTGAATTTTGAAGCAGTATTACTCTAGCATGAAGCAGTCAAACTACATTTTTATACCAATAATAAGTGTGATCCATAATTTAGGTATTTTATGTACTGCTTTTCAGTAAGGTACAATGATAAATCCATAAAACCAGTAATAAAGACCACATCAACAAAACTAGAGAGAATGGCTTACATAGTAATCAATGATGATGACAGAGGTAACTGAGGGAGGCAATCCAGGAATGATAAATAAAACAGACTGGTAAACAAAAGGGATCTTAATTGAGATATACAAGAAGAATGAATAGATAAAGGGAGTTTCTTCCAAACTAACAGGATAGGCAAGTTAAAGGAAATTAAATGGGAAGAGACATAAGGAAACAGAGAGGCACTGAGATATGGAGTGTAAGGGACAGGAAATGAAGTAGGGGTTTAAATAACTCGAAGGTTCTGCTGTACAGGTTTTTGACATGAAGAATAAGTACATATAAAGAGTGTGCACTGAATTCCTGAGAGGTAGGCTAGCCAGGGACCTGAGGTGCGTAATGGAGAAATGTTAGCAAAGGCGGCGCGAGATGCAAGATTTGCAGAGTTCAGGCAAAGCTGTAAAGAAGAGAAAAACAAGAAAGCATTTAGAAGCAACTGAGCATATTCTAAACATAGAAGCGATAAGGGTCTGCAACAGAAATGTTATATTTGCCTTAGAAAGAGAAGAATTGTTTTAAAAGATGTTCAGAGTAGTTTTAAACCCAAACTATCAGGTTGAAATTCCAAGTGCACAAATATTATTTGAAGATCATAGTTTCTTTATTTCAGTTTTGCACATTTATTGATAAATCAATAAACAAATTCCAACGATATTATTACTGTGTCAAATCAAAGTTTCAAACTCTGTGGTCCCCCGACACGGCCATGTTTTGCCTGTCAGCTTCTTTGGGAGGGAGTAAGCATAGATGACTGCAGAGTGGTATGCAATACTGAAATAAAGAAATAGCTTGGATTTAAAACTACTCCTCACATCTTCGTTTGCTATGTTTGGCTAGCTATGTGAGGACTGACATCCACCTGATGACTTTACTACATTTAAAAGATGTTCATAAGTTGAAAGCGATGCATTTTGATAAGCATATATAGTTTTTTCTGTCCCATAGAGGATTTCTCCTCAACATGATTTTTCAAATTCTAAATTTTGCACTATAGATGTATTCAGGGAACTAGATGACATGTTTAAATATAGTGCACATTAGAGAATATAGAAAGTAGAGCCTAAGAGGTGAATTTTCAAAAGGTTATGCATGAAAATATTAGCATATACGTGTGTACGTGAAGCATCTGCACATTTTCCATATTTTCTATACAGGTCACATATGAGCATATATGCACCTTCGTGAATAAAAGTATGTACAAAAAACGTGGAAGTAATAGGTGCGTCTCGGGGTGTGTCTAATGAGTTATTTTAAAAGCAACTTATGTGCGAACATGAACAACACTGCACAAACAGATTTATTACTGCTCATTTATGCACCAAGTTCAAGTTTATGCATCAGGTCCCGGCCTCTGGGTTAGGCCATGGCATCGGGCCTGGAGTTGGACCCTGGCCTAGGCCAAGGCCCAGGTATCAGGATCCAGCTTCCAGGTCAGGCCCTGGCATCAGACCTGGGTCCAGATCAAGGACCCAGCATCAGGTCCCTGTTTCCAGACTGTGGTGTTGGGCCTCGACCTCGGCCTTGTGTAGGCTAAAGCTGAGTTTGCGGCGAGTATGCAAGGCCGAGGCTTCAGGTGGGTGGGAAGCCCTGTTTTTGTTTTTTGTCTTTTATTAATGTTTGATTTGTATTTTTCTCACGAATGAAAAATATCAAACATTCCACGAAGCAAGATTCATGGGAAAAATTCTTCCCGAAAACTAACTGAAAACAGAAACATATTTTTTTTCCTCTGAACGCCCCTAGTTTTTGGAAACTGGCACCTTCCAGACACCTCTAGGCGTCACAATTGGAATAAGCCAGAATGCCTCCTCCACATGTATCAAGCAGTTCCTGGCTGTGTTTTTCAGGAAAATATAGCACGATATATATCTTTCTCTCAGAGAAGACAGCAAGAACAACAAATAATGACAGATTTCAGCCACATTGTATGCCTCTCCTTTGTCTTGGGGACTATTGATTGTACTCATGTCCCTATAAGGGCAACAGGAGCCAACAAATTGATTTACAACCACCACAAGGGCTTCCACTCCCTCAATATGCAGGTGGTCTGCGATGCTAAGGGGATAATCATACATATTGTGGCTAAAATCCAGTCATGATGCCTACATTCTCTTATAGTCAGGAATTCATGTCCACGTCCTGGAATGGCACATCACTGAGGGCTGACTTCTAGGTAGGAATGCACTTATTACTTCCACTATATAGTATTTAACCTCTTCTTTTGGTTTCCATCATGTCTACATGGAGTAAAAGTACTGGCCCAGGAGGACCACTCCAGCATCAACCAGTGAACTGCCCTGCTGCCCACCACTAAAGGATATATAACTCTTCTCTGTGATCTTCCCTACAGGTGATAGAAGATATCCACCCAAAAATTGGCTTGTAATCCTGCTAGGTAACCCACAGACCACTGTAGATGTTCACTGCAACAGAGCCTGCTGGCAGATCAAGGCAAACATCGAGAAAGTATCTAGTGGCATTTGAGGGGGTCCTAGCCTGCTGGGGAGGTTATTATTAGAATTGGTGGGGTGGAAATTGGGCTTGGAGGCCTGCGATGCTGGGTTTTGTTTTTTTTTACCAAAAATATCACCAAAAGAATAAGGATTAGTGTGTCAATTTATTCAAATATTGCTGGTGTCATAAAGCACCTGTACTTATCACACTCAAGCAGGCTGACAGCCTCAAGTGAGTGAACTGCCACGACTTCATATAATCATGTACCAGTTTAAGTCCAAAAGAATAATCTTCCATCCTCAAAATAATTTTTTTAAAAGTTTTCTTATGCACAATAAAAACAGTTCATATTCAATTGACTATGCAGACCACTACAATCATGTAGTTTTATAAGAAGGCTGAAAACTTTGCTCATATGTAGTGATGATGTTTGCTTATTGAATCTTCTCCAACATCTATGCTTGTTGTATCTTAACACTTTCACCACCAATCATTACCATGAGCCATAGGCCTGCTAAATTAAGTATGTTTTAACTAGACTCCTAAACTTTAAAAGAGACGTTTCAGACTTCATGTTACCAGGAAGCATGATCCAACATGCCAGGCTTTGAGCGTAAACAGGCGTTCTCAAACTTTCATCAAATCTAATTTGCTTAAAAGAAGGCACACATAATAGCTCCTGAGAGTCTGATCTAAGGCTTATAGTTGGTTTGTAGATTTTCAAGGAAGCATTAATAGAAGGAGGAGTTAACCCATTTAATCATTTAAAAACTAATAGTAAAATTTTAAATTTTATCCTCCAAACAATTGTTAGCCAGTCCAACTCCATCAATGTAGGGGTAATTTGTTGCCTTAAAGGGGTACTATAGATGATGAGGTCTGCAGCATTCTGGACAAGCTGTAATGTCATATAAGGTAGGGAGAGACCTAAATAGATGGAGTTGCGATAGTCAAAAGAGGATAACACTAATATGTGAAGGGCACTTTTAGGTCGGAGGTGCTCAAGAAAGGGTGAAGTCACCTCAAGAGTCGTAGTTTGTGAAAAGCACCCTTAACAACTTTATTGACTGATGGATGTAGACTCAGTTTGGTATCCATGATTATACCTAAATTATGAACTCAGGCAACAATCGGGTTAGAAACATTTTCTATCATCACAAGGTCAGGGACAGTCGGTGATGGGCATCTTGCTAGGCATACAATTTTAATTTTAGCTAGGTTCAGTACTAACTTACTTTGAAAAAGCCTTTCTTTTACAGTACAAATGCATTCAGCCATTCTTTTGAGATTGGAGTCAACTGAACATTGTCAGCATAAAGATGGAAGCCGATGTCACTAGAACCTCACAAATCAGGGAGATGTATGAATTAAAAAGCATTGCAGATAAGGCAAAGCCTTGGGGTGCCCTAGTATTGAGAGGAAAAAGAGAAGATTTGATGCCATTCCAAACTATCTTCTGTGTTTGCTCAGATAAAAAAGACTCAAACCAGTTGTAAACAGTTTCATAGATCCTTACCTGCTTTAATCAACTCAGCAGCAGCCTATGGTCAATGGTATCAGATGTTGCTGTTAAGTCAAGAAGCACTAAGAAGTGCTCTTGTCCCTGGTTAAATCCTGGATGAAAGGTGTCAAAGACAGACAACAAAAGTGTCTCTGAGTTGTGGGCAGTTCTTAACCAATATTGATGGGCATCTACAAAAGCGTGTTCAATGAAAGATTCCAGTTGTTTCAGAATATAATAAAGATTCAAATATTTTAATGGTGAAAAATTCGTGAAAAATTGGGGCAACATTATAGTTAACATTAACAGCTCCTTCCCACTCTCACACACACACACACACAAGCAGGTTCCTTCTCACTCTCACATACACAACACAAACACACACACAAGCAGGCTTCTTCTCACTCTTATACATACATATACCCAAGCAGGTTCCTTCACACACATACACAAGCAGGTTCCTCCTCATATACACATACACACACACAAAAGCAGGTTCCTTCTCACATATACACCACACCTATTTTTCTTCATCCACTGCCCGACTCTCTAATTTTCTTCTTTTGCCGTCACCGGCCTGGGATCTGGCAGCACCCACAGCCTCTCTGATATTATTTGGTCAACAGTGACCCGTAGCTACTCTTTATTCTTTGGCCGCTGCCAGCCTGGGTTCTAGCGGCAGTCCACAGCCTCTCTCAGTTTATTCTTTGGCTTCTGTCAGCCTGGGCTCTGACAGCAGCCTATGGCCCACAGCCTCTCTATTTTTTCTTAGGTCTGAGGTCTGGCAGTGGCCCGCACCCTATTTTTCTATTTTAGCCGCCTCCGACCTAGGCTCCTATGATAGCTCACAGTCTATCTTTTTCTTTTTTGTCTGCCGCCAGCCTGGTCTCCAGTGGTGGCCCACATCCTGTCATTTTCTTCTTTGGCTGCTGCTGGCCTGGGCTCTGATGGCAACCCGCAGCCTCTCCTTTTCTTCTTTGGCCGCCACCAGCCTGAGCTCTGGCGATGGTCTGCAGCCTCTCTTCTCCAGTTTGGGTCCCACTGGCCAGATTCCAGCACTGGCTCCTCTGGCCATTCACCAGACCATGGAGACACAATAGAGGTCACACTACCATTAGCAGGTGATCAATTCGACCAGCCCACCGAGGAATGCCTGATCCCCCAAGAGGCCAATCCACCCCTGGTGGTAAATGTAGACCAGCTTCTGAAGTGTTGTGTCTCTTACAGTTTGGTCATTCAAGGGAGCTAAGTATAGATTGCACACCCAAAGTTACAGATAGGCAGCTGCAAGGGTAGATAAGTATAGATTGCACACCCAAAGTTACAGATAGGCAGCTGCAAGGGTAGATTGCACACCCAAAGTTACAGATAGGCAGCTGCAAGGGTAGATGAGAGGAAGATAAAAATTACTGGACAGACCTGCATGGCAAGCTATATGTATGGCGATGTGTGGGTGAAAGAGTAATTGCCAAAGGGTTTTACTCTGGGTAGACATTTACTAAAGGTGCATCTAATAAAGGTCACACACTGAAATTATAATAATAAACATTAACTTTTATAATAAATTGAAAAATGTTTTAAAACGTTTAAACAATTTACAATTAGAAAACAAAATTCAGAAAGGGGTGGGAAAAGCTAGGGAGTAAACTATTTACAAAAATAAACAAAAAGGCCCAGGAACAACAAGATGCTCGGTCCTGAGAGGGCTAGGGGGCTGGTGGCTGTGGTAGTTGCCTCATTTCCATCAGCTCAAGAACTGTTGTTTAGCCCTTGAGTGTGGGTGAGTAACTCCAAGACTTCACTATTGTTGCGTTCATGCCTCTTCTCACCCCTCGCTCCACCCTCTCTACCTGGGATGCGACTCCCTTCGGCTCTGACGGACAGTGCAGCCATGGCTTCTCTCCGCCTCTTGGTCCCGGTTCCCCCGGGCTGGCCTGATGCTACGGATCCACCATGTTCCGATGACGTAAGGGCGCGCGCACTCCAGACTTTGTACCAGCAAGGGCGCGAACCTCGGGGGCGTCCCCCCATAGTGACATCATCCATTTGCACTTTAAAAGGTCATTATTTGCTAACCTCTAACGAGTTAGCAAACAAAGACGGCAGTCCACGATACTTGCAACAATGATCCGAGTCAGCCAGAGAACCCGTCCCCACTGCTCGGCTTTTTCAAACTTTCCAGGAGCACCCGCTCCATGGGGGCTCCACTCTCTCTTCCTGATTTCAGATTGCCAGAACACTCGGAAGACTCCTCATTTCCTGGAAGCGATCGCGGACGTGAACACAGTGAGTTCTATTACATAGGAATCGGTACTTGCTCCACGAGGGCCTACATTCCTATTGCTCTGAAGACTCCCTTCCGTCCAATACATTATTGCAGGTACAGAGATCAAGAGTTACATTGGCAAGATTACAGATAGGAACCGGTACTTGTTCCATGAGGGCCCATTTTCCTAGAATCTTATACAGATGCTCTTCTACTCTAGAAGCCATTTCATATACAGCAATTGTGAGTTCTTATTACAGACTGTTTGTGGAAACCAGTGCTCGCCTACGGCTCCTGCTCCTGAATGTACTGAAGATTCTCTGTGGCATAGAGACCATTGCAGACATCTACTATTGTGAGTGTACCATCTTATATCCAGTATACATTGTCTACTCACTACTTCTAGTCTCTCTCAACAGCTCAGTGACCCAGAGATTATATTCCAGTATCAAAAGGACTTCAGCCTTGCCAGACACAGCGACTCACTACCTCCACCCCTGGTGGTCCAGCTTCCAGTCTAATAAAGAACTATTGTGTTTATCTCATATTCTAGCTTAGCCGGTGGTTCCTCTCAGGATCTCCTCCTGGGGGTGCTGTCATCTGCCATAGGCCCAGAGATTCACCATTTCCTCCAAGTGGTCATTCCTTTCACTATTGTCACCTTGTGGGAGCCAAACACTACAGACCACTGACTCCGCTCACAGAAATATTATATCGACAGCTACTCCTCGTTCTCTGAGACTTGCCAGCAGTTTAAATATATATACAGATTGCTACTCCATAGCGGGGGGCATAATAGATTGCTATCTCAGTAGCGAAGTACTATATACCTATTGCCAACGCCTCTTCCTTGGAGAGTTGATCCATAACAGATTGCTACTCCTTAGCAGATTGGTAACAGCTTGCTACTTCCTTTCCTTACAGGAGCATCTAACAGCAGTTCGCTAACAGATCTACAGATAGCTAACTCCTCCCCTCTGGAGGAGCAGGTCATGTCATATCGCTACTCCTTCCCCTTTCAGGAGTACAGCAGAACAGCTTGCCAACTCCGCCCTCCTGGAGGAGTGAGTGACAGCAGATTGCTAACTCTTCCCCTCTGGAGGAGGCGAGCATAACAGATTGCTATTTCCTCCCCTTTGGAGAAGGAGAACGTAACAACTATCCTCTCCTAAAGTTGGCCCTCAGGACACAGACTTCCTCCACAGCAACTGAAATGTCATTGAGAATCTGGCCCTCTTGGCCAGGAGTGGGTAAAATGGTCCTCTTTTAAATTCTGTCCAGAGACCCGTTTCAGCTCTGTATTATTCCTTCTGATTCCCTTGATAGAAAAAAGAAATTGTTCATTCCTCACCCCCAGGGATGCCAGTCATGACGCATCCTTGGTAGTGAAATTCAGCCGGGATGCTGGGGGCCCATCTTGGAATGAGCCTGCCCAGAAGAACTGGAAGTTCGTGCATTCAGAAAAATTGACACACATGCATTCACAATTTTATGAAAACGTATGCAGGTATGAGTCCACTTATGCTCCAAGGTCTTGTGCACGTAACTAACATACGTGCGTATGCTTTCTATAAAAGTTACATGTATTTTATAACCCATGCAGGCATTCACATGCAGAATATAACATACAGGTAGTCCAGCATGGCACCATGTCTAAGTGTCTATAGGGCCATGCGCAGTAGGGATGTGAATCCGGCTTCGGACGATTGAAAATATCAGACGATATTTTCAAAATCGTCAGAAATCAGGGGCTCCCGATAAGAGAACCCCATGATTTTGTTCCTGGGGTTCTCTTCTCATTTTGGGGGAGGGTGGGAAAAACGGCACACCAAAACAATCCCTAAACCCACCCCGACCCTTTAAAACTGTTCCCTTAGCTTCCCCCGCCCTCCCGAACCCCCCAAAACCTTTTACAAGTACCTGGTGGTCCAGTGGGGGTCCCGGGAGCCATCTCCGCTCTCGGGCCGTCGGCTGCCACTAATCAAAATGGCGCCGATGGCCCTTTGCCCTTACCATGTGACAGGGTATTCGTGCCATTGGCCTGCCCCTGTCACATGGTAGGAGCACTGGATGGCCCACACTTTTTTAAAGATGGCGCCGGCCGTCCATTACTCCTCTGTGACAGGGCCTGGCCAATGGCATGGATACCCTGTCACATGGTAAGGGTAAAGGACCATCGGCGCCATTTTTATTAGTGGCAGCCGACGGCCCCGAGAGCGGGAGATCGCTCCCGGGACTTCCACTGGACCACCAGATACTTGTAAAATGTTTTGGGGGGGGGGTTCGGGAGGGTGGGGAAAGCTAAGGGAACAGTTTTAAAGGGTCGGGTGGGTTTTTTTGTTTATCGGCTCAGGCGCAGCCGATAAACAAAACCGCAATCGGGCCGCACAAAAAAAATTAACAATGTGAATCGGAATCGGAACCGATTCCGGTTCTGATTCACTCCTCTAATGCGCAGTAATTTGAAAGATTTCCTCCCTATGTGTAAGCCTTCCCTTCTTGACACAAGATATACAGCCGTGTTTAAAGGAAAAATTATTTCAAGCTGCATAAAATGTTCCCGGCAATACAAAGCAAATTCATGACAATTTTTGACCGCAATCAAGAAAACAAAATTGTACTTTCTGTCCTAGGAAAAGCTTAATTGGTAGGAAAATGTGCTCCAGTGTGTCATCTACCACATAGAATGCTGCAGCTAGTTATCAAGTACTGTGAGATATTTTCAGTTTTTGCTGTGGGTAAGGAGAGAACAAGATGACAGAAATGTGGAAATGATGAGGAAAATAGGTTACACGCTATCTTTGATCCTGTTTACAGAATCAAACTAAAATGGAGATGCTAAGCAGTGATGACAGGAGAAAAGCCTCTCAATGACAAATAAACCATAATACTCCCACATAATGGGGGATACAGATACAATATCTATTGGTATAGACATTAATTAAGAGGGACCAGAAAAGTTTGGGATTTTGGAAAGGCAGCAGAGAATGAACAACGGATTCACAGGAAACACTGTTCAGTGTTGATATCTGCTATCAAATATGTTTACTAATATTGGCTTACTAACTGTGGAGTGCATGCATATATTTATTGTACCTAGAATACCTGTTTAATTTTTATTGGGCAGTTATTCAGACAATATAACTTGCTTAGGCTAAAACAGTTTCTTAAGCTATTTGAAAGTATGCTGGGACATTCTAACTCATATTGACTTAGAATAACTGATTAGCATCTTGCCTGAACAATTATCAGCCCATTTTCCCATCCTGATTTACTAAATGTCTTCAGCATTGTACGTGCAGATTCAGTTATACTAACTCATGTGTGGCACAGCACAAGCAGTCTTAGGCTGCTAGAAGATAGGGCAGTTTGGATTCTGACTTTCTCCACAAAAATACTTTATCATTCAGACAGACAACAAAACCTGCTTACCTTCAGCAGGGCTGGCAACAAAAGGTCACAGTTCTAACAAACACCTGTCTCCTCTGGTCTAAGGCCACCCTGTTTCCTCTGGGGCCTGTCATTATATTCCTATCCCCAGGGGAAATGCCCTGCACTGAGGATTGCCTGCTGTGCTGTCAGTGTCTTTAGGGTGGACCAGGCTAAATGCCTGGTCCCAATCTTTTAAGGAGGGTCTGAGGTTTACTCCTTTCCATCATACTAAATACACCATATGGGTCCAGCATTTATAATGTATGTACAGCTTTTATTAGTCCTAAGCTTCTAGTTTTTGCTCTATTAGTTTGTTTCCCGAAGTTTGTGAGCCAAGCACAAGCACATCTGGCAGTGGATAATTGCTACTCCTCCCCTCCTGATCATCAGATGGATGAACTGGACTGTTGACCAGGATAGCATTCCTGGAGCTAATTATCCATCAGTGCATAACATTTTCTCAAGAGTTCTAGAATTGTGAAAGTATCCCATCGAAGTACTTTAATACCTGAAAGTAAAAACATATTTCTTAATGCATCTATAATCCTCCAGATTCTCAAGACTTTTATGATCTCTATAGAATTAGGTGAGTGCAGCTTTTAAAAGCCAAAAGGCTTCAAAACATTGTTGTGCTTGTTAATGGCAGATGAAAGAATGTAATCATTTATAGGCTTTTACTATTCTGACATTTTACCAAAAGAATGGTCACAAGGCAGATTGCAATCAAAGTTAATTGCAATTACAAAAGAATCATAGTTTACCATCATTGCAGGATTAACGATCACTGAAGAGATATGAGGTTGAATATTTTTATTTATTGTGGCTGCATGGTATGTAGCAACGCTTGTCTTAGGAAGCTGTTTGCTAGATGCATTAAATATTAAGTGAATTACAATTATAGCATAAATGGTAGTATAATGCATGACCCAGTATAGAAGAAAAGAGATGTTAAATGCAAACATCAGAATAGGAAAGCCCTTAGGGCTTGATGAAGTGGTCTTGTGATAAGAAATCTGTTTGTCCTTATAAGGCGCATAGTTTTTGACAATGTCTATGAGAAGGCTTGGGTGAATAGCCATGCCTTGACTAGTTTTCTGAAAGTAAGGTAGCTTCCTTCAAGGTGAAGGGGATGCAGTAACTTGTTCCACAGTTTTGGAGCATGCCCATGCCCATAGTCTTGTGCAAGTGAGTTTCACGACTGTCAAAGAATGAGTGAGTTTGCCACAATATCAGTTCAGTAAGAAATAGTACTCAGATTATCATGGTTTACTATGCAGTTTTGCCTCTATAAAAGCAGAATATGCTTATGTGAGGAGTGTTTATTTTTCTAATTTAAGGACTTATGTCTTGGAAAATTTGATTCTGAATAATCTCCATATCTGGAATTCTTTGGAACAGATCTTCCAAGCAAACTTAGAAGAAAAATGTAGGGCAAGAATCCTACAAGGCCATTTGCTTGTATATTTTTAAGGAGTCATGTTTTGCCTAAGATTTTCATTTTCTACAACTTCTGGAAAGTAAAAATTCAACTGAAAGAAATAACATAATCACAAACATGTTCAAGAACTACAATGAAACTCACTCAATTCTGTATCATTTTCAGGCAAGTCCTATGGCTGTTTTTGAAGAACATTTTGATTTCATATTTTTTTCAAAAGGGTTTTTTTTTTTTATCCCTTCTAGAAGTTGCAGGAAAGTAAATTCTTAGGCTAAAGATATGCTATTTCAAAGCTAGGCAAGCAAATTGACTTGAAGGCTTTTAGCATTTTGCCCTGCTTTTACCTGAAATGTAAATTTGGCCCAAACTAGTGATCCTGGAACCTCTTAGACATGTAAGGAACAAAGAAAATAAATATACTGAGGCGGATTTTAAAAGGAGCGCGAATAGCCTACTTTTGTTTGCGCTCCAGGCGCAAACAAAAGTACGCTGGATTTTAGTAGATACGCGCGGAGCCGCGTGTATCTACTAAAAAACCTGGATCGGCGCACGCAAGGCTATGGATTTTGTATAGCCGGCGCGCACCGAGCCGCACAGCCTACCCCCGTTCCCTCCGAGGCCGCTCCGAAATCGGAGCGGCCTCGGAGGGAATCCTCTAACACCCTCCCCTCACCTTCCCCTCCCTTCCTCTACCTAACCCACCCGCCCGGCCCTGTCTATACCCCCCCCCCCTTACCTTTGTTGGGGGATTTACGCCTCCCAGAGGGAGGCGTAAATCCCCGCGCGCCAGCGGGCCTCCTGCGCGCCGGGCCGCGACCTGGGGGCGGGTACGGAGGGCGCGGCCACGCCCCTGGACCGCCCCGGGCCGTAGCCACGCCCCCGTACCCGCCCCCAAAACGCTGCCGACACGCCCCGAAAACGCCGCGACGACCGGGACCGCCCCCCGACACGCCCCCTCCGAAAACCCCGGGACTTACGCGAGTCCCGGGGCTCTGCGCGCGCCGGTAGGCCTATGTAAAATAGGCTTACCGGCGCGCAGGGCCCTGCTCGCGTAAATCCGCCCGGTTTTGGGCGGATTTACGCGAGCAGGGCTCTGAAAATCCGCCCCACTGTGTACAGACATTTTAATGATAAGCATTTGTGTGATTTATCTAAATTTTAGGTACAAAGATTTTGAAAAATATATCTTTTTCTTAAAGAGGTAATGATTTGAAGAAATTACTGTCTCCACAGACTTATTGGCAGTGGTGGCTGGTGGGCTACAAAATAGGTCGTGCTATCTGCCCTCTCTATCTCCTTCCTCTTGCTTCCATTGCCTTCTACCCTGCTTTTCCCACACTTTTCCACTTTTGCTGAAAAGCGCCACTGCATAAGAAAGGAAAGCAGGAAAGACAAACGCATTTCTCTGGCTCAGTAGCAGTAAAGGTTCTGTTCTGCCTCTCTTCTGAACCACATGCCAGCTGGGGCAGCGCAGGCTCAGCTCCTCCCAACTGGGAAAAGAGAATATGGCAGCTGCGTCTACTGCTCCATTGGCTAGGCTCTCTTGCTTCTGCACTGCAGCTTAGCTCTACTTTCACAACAAATGAGCACAGCGTGCTCTGAGGGTCTGGTTACAGGGAGGTTGCTACTGGGCAGAGGACTTTTATCCTCCATGGGATCATCCTCTCCCTCTAACTCCTTAGTAACTGTAAACACAGTGATTCAGGAAGCACTGACTAGTATCCTTCCAACAATGAAAGAGAATAGACCACTAGCTGATCTAAAGAGATTGAGCAGAGGGGCCAGCAATGAATATACACGAGAGAGATTTTGATGCACTGCCTCTGTTTATACAAATATATTTCATGCATATTCATTGTAGGTATCGTGAAAGCCAATCCTGTTTGTGGCACGCAAATTGCCTACCTCTTATCCAGCCCTTCCTTTAGGAATGACAGATATCTTGATGGTGCAATTCTACTTTCACACATTAACTCCATTTGCCACTGCTTACTGGATTTCTACTCTGGGGACCAGGGTCCTCAGGGGAATTAGGAGCAGATTTAGGGATCAGACAAGAGAAGTGCAAAAGATTTACAAGTCAGTTTATTTTCACAATGTTGAAATAGCACATCTTTAGCCCAAGGCTTTAATTTCCTGAATCTTCTGAAAAAGAAAAAAATTCTACCTATGCAAGCAAAATCTTTTTACATCTAAATTTGAATTCTTTAGCAATGTAATATCTCTTGGCAAATTTTCAAGCACAAGCTTATTTAAAGTAGATACATATTGTATAAAACTGATGTAGGGCATTAAAAAAAGATACGCTTTTCAACTTTGTCCTGGAGGTTTTTCTAGTGGTTCCTATTCTGCAAAGCTTCTGAGTTCCATAAAGAGTCAAAGACCTGGAAATATTTGATCCACAATATCTTTTCTTTTGGTGTGAAAAGAAAAAGATATGAGAGTTGGCTAGGGGATATATTTAGCTCTATCCCAGAAAGGTTTACTCCAGTCTATAATTTTTTGAATACCTATAAATTGTGCAGAATAAAGACCTTAATGCTTAGCCATAGAAATAAAATGTTTAAACTATTTGAAAAAAGACATTAGTTATTCCATGAAATGTTCCAAAAAATAATTTTACCTTACACAGGCTGCAACTTAAAAAACTAGTGTTGGAAAAGTGGACCCTTGAGCCGAGACAAGATTGTTGCTACCTCCAGGGGGTGGCCTTGGAGGTCCCCGCGGTGGTTCTGGGAGAGAAGACCCAACAGGACCTTCACCTTTACCAGTCCTCATTCCCCGCAGGTTGAGCCCTTGGGTACCGGGGCCAGCAAGACTTAGGTGCGGGTCTTCCCAGGCGTGGAACCAGTAGGCGAGGAGAGGCAGCGTCGGGGGATTCCAGGTGTAGAGACTTATGGCGGTCAAGCAGCATCAAGTACTGGGCAAGGAGTCAGGGCAGACAGAGATCAAGCAGAGTCAAGTACCAGGCAAGGAGTCAGAATGGAGAAAGCAATCCAAGGAACGAGGAGCAAGGCAGGGACTGGAGGAAGGAACAGGAACACTGGAACCAGGGATCAGGAACGAAGCAAGGCTGAGACAGGAATGCAGGAATCAGGAATGCAGACAACTCACCCTCTTCAGAACAGGACCCGTTACTGCGGCGAATAGGGAGCAGAGAGGCAGAGTTTAAATACCCCGCCTAGCCTGATATCATCAGCCCGGGCCGCGGGGAACTTTCCCGCCGCTAGTCCTTTAAATCCCATGACTCGGTGTGCGCGCACCTAGAGAGGAGACCACGAGGAGCTGGAGTCGGTGGCGTTCAGGGCGCCACAAGAGCAGGCTGCAGGCGCAGTTGGTGGTCAGGAGTGGCTGCAGCAGTGCCAGGCCTCTGGCTGGCGCAGGTGAGGGGACTTGGTCGCGGGCCAGCACGGCCGAGATTCCTAACAACTAGGAAGTTCACATCAGATGTGATCAAGTATAGCAAAGCAAGGTAAGGTTCAACAAATCAAAGAGTTAAAGCAGAGGTGACAAACTAGAGCCTAAATTCATCAAAATGAGTGAGTAAGAGAGAGAGAGAGCGAGCCTGAGCCTCTTTATAAGGCTTTCATAGTAGTCAACTATTTATACCACTATAGGAGGGCCAGCTAGTAACTTGAGGCAAGGATTTGGTGGTGGTCTAGGGTTTTGGGGCCAGTTTTACAAGCAGAGTGAGTCATATGAACAGCACAGTAACCTCAGTGAAGATTTGATGTGATTTGGAGGGAGGAAGGTCAGACTAAGATAAGTACTTCAGTGTTCTCTCACCCTAACTTGATAGTACCCTAGTAGAGAGTCCATCAATCTAGGGTGGGAGAACATTGTAGAAATCTCTTCTTTGTGTGACTTTCCTCACTCCAAATCACATCAAATCTTCACCGAGGTCAACTGTGCTGTTTGTACGTCTCACTCTGCATGTAAAACTGGCCCCAAAACCCTAGACCACCACAAAATCCTCACCTCAAGTTACTAGTTGGCCCTCCTATAGCAGTATAAATAGTTGACTACTATGTGTGCCACCCCAGAGTCTCTCTCTCTCCGTCCTCCTCTCTTCTCCTCTACTTTCCCTCTTACCTCTCCCCATGGCCAAAAATGACTGAAATAGAATTTGTGATATTTATCGCAAATTGTGTTTTAGCCATTTTGGGCATATCACACAGCTTAATGCCAGGAAAAAGGTGTAGTTATTTCCGTCATTAAACATGAGCAATAGTGCCCCTCATTTTAATTGATCCCGTCCAAACCCCTCCCCAATCCTGTCCCTTTGAATACATTTCTAAAATTTGCATTCGCGCTGCGCGTTGCAATATCTATCACATGCGTTATTGCATGCATTAACACTGTAATGCATTTTGATGAATCCCCCTATTATTTTGATCTCATTGAGGTTCTTGGTCAGGATGTCTACAATGATTATTCATCAGATAGATATGCTATAAGAACTAGGCGACTATTTGCAGCCTTGGCGGGGTAGAATTGAAAATATGGTTGCCAACTGGCTCCACATTTTAAGGACAGAGTGATTCAGTCCTGGTTTTACCTCACTACATTAAGTGGTATTTGTAATCTTGCTTTTCTATAGAAATGCAATAAGAAAATCAGAAGTACATCTTCCTTCATACAATGGAGTTTAAACCAGGACCGGATCAACATGTCCTGAAAATCTGGAGCCAGATGGCAACCCAATCTAGTTAACTAAAATTCTTTGGTGTATTAAACTAATTTAATGAGGAACAAAATGCTTCACCTAGTCTGATTATATTATCTATTAAAATAATCATAAAATACTTTGTGAAAAGTGTTATGAAATTAATCAATATCATCATTAAATAATAACTGAAAATTTTTACAGCTTGTGGATTCCCTGTTTCCCTTGACAAGACTGTAAAAATAATTAAATCGGACAGTCCATCTCATAGTAGTCAAACCACTTCCCTTTATTCAATACGGGGTAGATTTTCCACTTTGCAGGCGCACATATGTGTGGGCAGCACGTGCAAGGGGGCGGATTATTGCAATTTCCATGCGGTGACTCATTCCAGCCTTTCCCAGTTCCCTCCCAGTCCGCTCCAATAAGGAGCGGACTGGGAGAGAACTTCCCTACCCCCCTACTTAACCTCCCTTCCCCTTCTCCTCTCCTCTCCTCCCCACCCCCCAAACCCTGCCTTTTTCTTTTTTTTACATATGTTTCACAACTTACTTCAGCTCCCAAGCCGACAGCTGGGTCTTCAGGACAGCGAACAATGGCGCTGTCCTGGCCTACCCCGCCCCCCCCCCACCCAGTTTTAATACACTTTCTCACTTCTGCTATTTTACATATAAGGTGAAGCATTGAGAATAATCCTATAAAATGACAATTTATGTACTCTCTAATTAATTAAATAATAAGTCATTATATATCTCTAGAAAAAGAGGAACTATGTCATTGCTGTTGAGAAAAAGAAGAACTGCAGAACTGTGCTCATTAATATTCATTAATCACAAATGCAGCTAAACTTATGCAGTCCTAATGGTTTTGAAGAAGTAAACAACTACTGGTTTTAACTGGTCATTCCTTACTTATTTCTACGTGCTTGCTGCATAGCCCTCTATCGCATGCCCAGCCTTTAGTGGTTTCTGCATTATTTAATTATATAGAAGAATAGAGGAAGTTAAAGCTTTATTTCTAACTGCATAGTCCTGGCCTTGTCAGCCTCAATGCATCAATTCAATTGTGATCTTAATCATAGATTCCCTCTAGATCTGTCAAGCTAAATAAATGAAACAAAGATTATAAAGACCATCAAATAATCTTGGTATGCCAAAAATTATTTTCTTTTTCACAGTATAAATGTCATAAAATCCAGTGAATGAAAAGTGCTGACAGGCTTTTCTGCTATTTGAAAAAGGCACTCATCCATGTGTTAGGAGACTTCTAAATTTGTGCCTTTTTTTCACTTACTGTACTACCAGATATTTTGGGTGGGGAAGACCACTGACTTCTATAGTCTGATGTGCTTTGGAAAAATGTTGAATTTTTGTATCAGTATTTTTAAGGAATGACCTCTGGATTGTACTTGTGTATAATGCTGGGTAACAGTACCTGTAGAGGGAAAGGTTTCTGAATTGGGTGATGTAGTATCCCCTTAAGTAATACAAGGTTTTGATTGTTCCAGGGATTTATAAAGCCTGCGTCATCTTAGCAGGGCTTGCCCTTTCTAGATTGGAGTTTGAGAGGGACCTCCAGGATGTAGTTTTCCCTGGAGTAATAAACCCGTGGACTGGTGGGGCCCAGGGACTTCCCTAGTGTGGAGTGAGCCCTGCAGGGGCTTTCCCCCTCAAGAAAAAAGGCCTGAGGCCATGGAGTGGGATAGTGATTCCACCCTCTGAGAAACTGGCTGGGAGAGTAGATTAGAAAGAGAGATGTTTCCTTTTCCCCTGAGGAATACAACGTTTGAGAGAGGACATAGTAAAAGAGTACCTGAAGGAGGCTATAAAGGGGAGCCCTAAGATCCGGGAAGCCCTGAGGAGAATATGAGCCAGAGTGAGGAGGAGACCAGGAATTTCCTCACATTGTCCAAGTGAGATTCCCAGGATGAAGGAAAAGAGGCTCCTGAAGTCATAGTGGTGTGAGTAACCCTTGGGGTCTGATGTAAGTAACCAAAGGGATATTGCAGATATACATTCTATGTCCCAGAAGAGGTGATGATAGATGAAAAATAATGGAAGAGTAAAGATCAGTTTTCTGTTATGAATGGCATTGAAGAAGTACTGTATTAGAGAGGTGAACTAATGTCCCACAACTTGGAGTCTGATGTTTAGAAGGATGAGTAAGTAATCTGGGAGTATGTGATTTATCTGTCCTTGGGTGAAGAGGGGAGCTTGCATTTGGGGGAGACTCCCTGGTACCTGAGTATTAAGGGATATAAGCTCTACATTCCAGTTAATGGTGTTTGGGAAAAGATGAAGTAGTAAAATATTGGGAAGGGGGGGGGATTGAAAGATAAAATTCCTGTTCAAGTGAAGACTGAGAGACTAGTACCTTAACTTTTAGGTGCCACATTATATATATCAGTAATGTTTATTCTGTGTATCTTATGAATTCTGAGTATATACAGTGACTGGCTGTAAAACCAGAAATGAAATTGTTAGGCAATATAGAAATTTGTAACATTATTTATTTATTTATTTGTTTATTTATTTATTTATTTATTTTCTCCTCCTCCCCAACAGCTGAAAATCTGTGCTTATTAATCTAACAGCCACAGCAGTGGTTCTTCAGGCTGCTTCCTTGGCCCCTGCATGTGGGCCAGAGTGTCTGCTTATAACCACAGTAGTGGGACGTGCATCATTGCGATACTCTGGCCCTGAGGAGCTGCTGCTGCAGTTAGATTAGTAGGCCTGGATAGGCATTCAGCGAGGAGGAGGGAGAGACATGCCAACTGATGATAAGGCGGCTGCTGCTGCTGCTTGGCCCGATGGGAACCTGCACGTGCAGCCCTTCTCACGGTCACAGAATAACAGGAGACCAGGGACCCTGCTAATTAGTATGCTGGCCCATCCAGTTCTGAAGCCTATGAGTATCAGAATATTACTTGATGAGTTAGATGAGCATGATCAGCACTACAAGCAACAGAACTGTGAATAATAATGGCTTTGATTATTGTTTTTTGCTGTGATGCTGAGAGAAAGAAAAAGCAAAAGATGTATTGTCTATAGTTATAGCCAGAGCAATACATAGGGATGGATGAGAGGTGCAGTTGCCCAGGGCACTAAGCCCCTATTGGGGGTGGGAAGGGGAAATGACTGAAATGCAAGCATGTGCCAACAATGGGGAAAAAAAAAAAAGCCAGGAAGAGAGCTGCTCTCCTACTATCCAGTATGGAGGCGAGAGAGAGTGTAAAAAAGAGGATTTGAAATTAGACTGGAGAGGTTGAAGGAAGAAAGGGGCATGGTTTAGTATGGGGGACTGAGACAAGGCTGCAAATATATTTACCTGAGCAAGGTGCTAAAATATCTGTTCTGTTCTAGTCATAGCAATAATGGTTGCTGCTGATAAATGGCTGTAACCTTAAATGTATGTGCTAATTCACTTCTTTAAGTACATTTTGCCCTTTTCGTACATTTGCAGTGAGTTAGAAAAGTTATGTAGTATACACAGTAACAGCCAGTTAGAAAGGTACTATACTTTTGTTTCCCCTTCCACCATACATGAAAGGTTCCCTCTTCTCTCTTTTTCTCTCTTCTTACTGCTATAATTATGCTTGAATATTACACAATGAGTAATGATACTACAATGAATCACTAACTGACTCAAATGACTGTGGTAGCTGTCCCTCACCCTCCGCTGCTGTACACAAAATGGAAGACATCAGGAAAGTACTCCATACAATTAGGGGTAAACAGCACCCCCTACCCCTCCCTAAGTGGCAGAGACCTTGACCTTCTCCTGCTGTCATGGCTGAGGCTGGTGGGGTGCTAAAAGTTGCCGTATTGCAAGGCCTCTAGATGGAACATCACAGAGTGAGCTGTTCGCAGCCTTTTTCCCTACTGGGTATCCTGCACAGGAATGGGGTCCAGAACCCATCCATCAAAGTCTCCCAGGTGCAGGGAGGGGCAGCGGGGAGAAATTTGGGGTAACTGTTCTGAGAGAGGATGTTACCTGGAAAACCATGGAAATAAAAAAAAATTGGTGATGAGCAAGTTTAACAAGTTTATTTTTATCAAAAAGAAAAGGATTAGAAGCAATCTTGTAGCAAATAATACAAGTATTCAAGTTCTTTAGCATATATCTTTGGAATAATACTTCAAAAAAATATCTGTTAACCATAGTCAATTAGACAACAATTAGAAATTGTAAATACTTTCCAAAATTTCTCTTTCATGGCAGCAATGCAAAAACAATATTAACAATTCTCTTGTCTGGTTTTCAGAACCTTCCGCTGGATTCAGCTTCAAGTCAGATAAGTATTACTTTTATTCTTTTGTGTTGGTCTTCACTTGACTAACCTTCAGATCTATATTATAAGAAATTTAGGGGTAGATTTCCCACTGTGTGTGCACTTTCTGGCACGCACATGGAGCGGGCTCGGAGGGAACTTCCCTATCCTGCTACCTAAATTCCTCCCCTCTTCCCCTCTCCTCCCCACTCCCTAAACCATACCTTTGTGGGTTTTTTTTCCTTTGTTCCACAACTTACTTCAGCTCCCGAGCTGAATTAAGTTGTGCACCCTGGCCAGCGAGTCTTCGAGAATGCGAACAACGGTGCTATCCTGGCCTGCCACCCACCCTGCCCCGCCCCACCCAGAACACGCCCCCCAGCCTGCTCCTTCGAAAAGGCCTGGCACTTATTTGCGTACCAGCATTTACGCGCATTGCCAGGCCTCTTCGAAAATTCACCCAGCCCGTACAAGGCCCGGCCACGCACATAAACACCAGATTTTACATGCATAGGACTTTGAAAATCTGTCCTTAAGCCTTGGTGGGTACTTTTTCTCTTTTTCCAAACTCTTCTAAAAACCAAGAGTCCTTCTTATGTTAAGTATTTTTTTTCTCTTTTTTTACTGTCTACTTTTAGTCTTGTCTGTCCCTTTGTGTTACTTTCCTATTGAGCTCAATTAGATTCCACTAGCTTGCTAGTCTGCTAGATTGGCCACAGGTAAGGTGTGATTTCCTTTTGTAGGTGTATGCACCCACTTATCTGGGATCCAAGCTCAGTCCGTTGTGATGCAGTCTCTGATACAATGGTCTCTGGCACAGCAACCATCTACTCTGGTGTCTGATCTTCCTCCATCGGGGTCCACTTCCAGTGGGGTTTCTACTACCTAACTATACCAAGTCAAAAACAAAGAATAGCTCCCTGGCACCGAGTTATCTTCCACAAGCTAAAAGTCCTTCTGCTGTGGGTGTGGCGGCTTGATGAAACTGTTTTATTTAGCTAAAGAAAATAAATGGTAATCAGGAAATCCCTGTCTTTAATTTCAGTGGAACAGCAGTTACTTTACACACAAAACAAAATCCCACTGCCCTCTAATTAGAACAGGCAAAAAAATCAATTATCGCATTCCTGTTCAGTTGCTTCTACTATGAATTACTCTGTACCTCCTTTTCTTTAACTTCAAGGCACAGGAATCTCTCTGGGATCTGGAATCAAATCTTCTTTTTTGTTTATTTCTTTCTCTCCTTCTTTCAAATCTCCCAGGGACACAGTAAATCAGAAACAGCAGTGTTACTGGTTTATGGCTGTTCCCCTTGGGTTCAGGTTAGCTCCACCACAAATGCTTTTGGAGCTTGTCACAGCTGATCACCAGCAGTTTTACCTTCTGCTAAAGCCTCCTGCCTTCTGTTTAATTCCCCATGTGGACATTTATTTTCCCAGAGCAAATTCTTGCTTCACTGTTGTCACTATAAAGTAGTGTCAATTTTAAAAATCATTACTTTCCCTGAGACTGCCACTCAGCCTTCCTGTGACAGGGCAGAGGTGTTAGCCACTTCTATTTCATTTTCTTAATATTTTAAAAATAGCTGTACTATCCCAAAACAAGGTTCCAAGGTTCCTTACTTTTTAGATTTCCTTCACTAGGCAAATTACTGACAAAAGCCATGAGGCTAGCCCCTGTGCTTTTGAGCTGTACAATACACATATCGGGCGCCTGCAGGAAATCCAGAGCTGGATTCCTGCTTAGACTGCAGTCCCAGCACAGGGGCTTTTCCCTGGACACATAAACACACCAAACCAGCCTTGCACAAGGGATGAGGACTAACACTGGTCATCCCAATACTCAATCTAGTCCAAACATTTATTTTTAAACTATTTTTTCCAGATGCTTCATGGACTTGCATATTGGGATTCATTTTTCTCTCTGAGACCTTCTCTCATACAGCCGAACAGTAGAGGCTATCCCAGCATCCCTTGCTGCTGTCCCTGCTACACTTTATGCTCCGATGTGCCTCTATCACTCCTGGGGAGGGCTGTGGTAGCTTGTTACTGCTACAGGAGCTTAAGTGCCTTCTGCTGCTTATATTTTCCTCCTTGCCTTTATTTTAAACTTCTTAGTTTTGTTTTACTTTGATTTTGTTTATTTTAATTTTGTGCCTGCCCCTGTGGTACTGATATAACTTGGCCCCTTTAAGAGTCCATTTTATGACATCATCCTTGCTGGGCTGCTACATTGAAACTAAACCAGCAGCTGTTTCATCTCTTCTAATTGGGGGCAGCAGCAGCCCCTTCTCCCTGCTTTTAAACAGCTGATACAGTGGGGGAGAGAGAGTACCCAAACAAAAGAGCAGCATGCTGTCTCTGCCTAGCATTGCTCCTGCAGCAGCCCAGGTAACTTTTATTTAATAATACATTTTTTAACCTGTTCTTATACCTAAATCATTTCACTAGTTACTCTAGACTAAGACTGAGATACTCTCTCACTTTGGGCATGCTTCTTGTACATGTGTGCTTCTAATGTACTACCAGCTAGTTAGTACACCCACACACTACAAATGCTTTCTTCTGTCTACTAGGGATGTGAATCGTTTTTCAACGATTAAAATTATCGTCCGATAATGTTTATATCGTCTTAAATCGTTATAGAACACGATACAATAGAAATTCTAACGATTTATCGTTAAAAATCGTTAAATCGTGTTAGTGCGCACTAACTCGAGTTAGTGCGCACTAACTCCCCGTTAGTGCGCACTAACTCGATTTAGTGCGCACTAACTGAAAATGATACAAATAAACACTTTCCAGGTCACTGAAGGTCAGTTAGGAATGAATATGTGTTCCTATTGGCTGGCTGCCCTCTTATCTATTGATATTACCAAGGTTACCACTGAGGTGATGGTTGGGGGGATGGGAAATGGAACTGGAAACTAACGAACACCAACAGAAAATGAAACAAAGTGTTCACACTTCCCAGGTCAGTAAAGGTCACTTAGGAATGAATATGTATGTATGTATTCCTATTGGCTGGCTGTGCTCTTATCTATTGATGTTACCAATATGGTTGGGGGGATGTGAAATGGAAACAGTTGGAAGCTTGACAAAAAAAGTAATGTAATGATCAGCACTCACGTGACTAGAACTTGTTTGTTTATTATTTTGTTAGCAGGCACCTGAAATGCTAGTGCATGTTGAATTTGCCAATCACTGTGCATTTTAGAAAGGTGGTCCTGGCTGGAACTGTACACAGTTCAAATATATGTAATTGATTGTTGGTAAGTGTATTTTTTAAGTAGCCACACTGGCACCAGTATGTTTACTTTTCCTCCTACTTAACTCACTAGCTCAGCTTTGTAAGAAGGGCTTCTCTGCTTGTGTGTTGTTTTTGTTTGGTGTGAGGAGAGCAGAAACATCAGATCTTTATTCAATCTACTACAGTCATCTCTTACAGTGCCCTATCCCTATTAATACCAGGAGTGTTGTGATCTTCCTGCACACAGTGCCCTAACCCTGATACCAGTCTGAGACAGCTCCCTCCCTGCATTACTAGTGAGAGGCTGGCTTCACAGACAGGGGGGAGCTGCCTGACCCTCACTCCTGACTTCCCCCATGTCCCAGCTAGTGAATGGTGTGTGGGTGAGGGGGGGGGGGGGAGGATGGTGAAGTCTGAGACAGCTCCCTCCCTGCATTACTAGTGAGAGGCTGGCTTCACAGACAGGGGGGAGCTGCCTGACCCTCACTCCTGACTTCCCCCATGTCCCAGCTAGTGAATGGTGTGTGGGTGAGGGGGGGGGGGAGGATGGTGAAGTCTGAGACAGCTCCCTCCCTGCATTACTAGTGAGAGGCTGGCTTCGCAGACAGGGGGGAGCTGCCTGACCCTCACTCCTGACTTCCCCCATGTCCCAGCTAGTGAATGGTGTGTGGGTGAGGGGGGGGGGGGAGGATGGTGAAGTCTGAGACAGCTCCCTCCCTGCATTACTAGTGAGAGGCTGGCTTCACAGACAGGGGGGAGCTGCCTGACCCTCACTCCTGACTTCCCCCATGTCCCAGCTAGTGAATGGTGTGTGGGTGGGGGGGGGGGGGGAGGATGGTGAAGTCTGAGACAGCTCCCTCCCTGCATTACTAGTGAGAGGCTGGCTTCACAGACAGAGGGAAGCTGCCTGACCCTCACTCCTGACTTCCCCCATGTCCCAGCTAGTGAATGGTGTGTGGGTGAGGGGGGGGGGGAGGATGGTGAAGTCTGAGACAGCTCCCTCCCTGCATTACTAGTGAGAGGCTGGCTTCACAGACAGGGGGGAGCTGCCTGACCCTCACTCCTGACTTCCCCCATGTCCCAGCTAGTGAATGGTGTGTGGGTGAGGGGGGGGGGGGGGAGGATGGTGAAGTCTGAGACAGCTCCCTCCCTGCATTACTAGTGAGAGGCTGGCTTCGCAGACAGGGGGGAGCTGCCTGACCCTCACTCCTGACTTCCCCCATGTCCCAGCTAGTGAATGGTGTGTGGGTGAGGGGGGGGGGGGGGAGGATGGTGAAGTCTGAGACAGCTCCCTCCCTGCATTACTAGTGAGAGGCTGGCTTCACAGACAGGGGGGAGCTGCCTGACCCTCACTCCTGACTTCCCCCATGTCCCAGCTAGTGAATGGTGTGTGGGTGAGGGGGGGGGGGGAGGATGGTGAAGTCTGAGACAGCTCCCTCCCTGCATTACTAGTGAGAGGCTGGCTTCGCAGACAGGGGGGAGCTGCCTGACCCTCACTCCTGACTTCCCCCATGTCCCAGCTAGTGAATGGTGTGTGGGTGAGGGGGGGGGGAGGATGGTGAAGTCTGAGACAGCTCCCTCCCTGCATTACTAGTGAGAGGCTGGCTTCACAGACAGGGGGGAGCTGCCTGACCCTCACTCCTGACTTCCCCCATGTCCCAGCTAGTGAATGGTGTGTGGGTGAGGGGGGGGGGAGGATGGTGAAGTCTGAGACAGCTCCCTCCCTGCATTACTAGTGAGAGGCTGGCTTCACAGACAGGGGGGAGCTGCCTGTCCCTCACTCCTGACTTCCCCCATGTCCCAGCTAGTGAATGGTGTGTGGGTGAGGGGGGGGGGGTGGATGGTGAAGTCTGAGACAGCTCCCTCCCTGCATTACTAGTGAGAGGCTGGCTTCACAGACAGGGGGGAGCTGCCTGAACCTCACTCCTGACTTCCCCCATGTCCCAGCTAGTGAATGGTGTGTGGGTAAGGGGGGGGGGGAGGATGGTGAAGTCTGAGACAGCTCCCTCCCTGCATTACTAGTGAGAGGCTGGCTTCACAGACAGGGGGGAGCTGCCTGACCCTCACTCCTCCGGGGTATTGTGATCTTCCTGCACACAGTGCCCTATCCCTGATACCAGGGGTGTTGTGATCTTCCTGCATGCAGTGCCCTATCCCTATTAATACCAGGAGTGTTGTGATCTTCCTGCATGCAGTGCCCTATCCCTATTAATACCAGGAGTGTTGTGATCTTCCTGCATGCAGTGCCCTATCCCTGATATCGGGATGTGTGCAAGAAGATCACAACACCCCCGGTATCAGGAATAGGGCACTGTGTGCAGGAAGATCACAACACCCCCAGTATCAGGAATAGGGCACTGTGTGCAGGAAGATCACAACACCCCTGGTATTAGGGATAGGGCACTGTGTGCAGGAAGATCACAACACTCCTGGTATTAATAGGGATAGGGCACTGTGTGCAGGAAGATCACAATACCCCTGGTATCAGGGTTAGGGCACAAGTTCTAGTCACATTGACTGATCACATTACTTGTTTTGTCAAGCTACCAACTGTTTCCATTTCCCATCCCCCATATACTGTCAGTAGGAAACTTGGTAACATGAATAAATAAGAGGGCAGCCAATAGGAATACATATTCATTCCTAAACTGACCTTAACTGACCTGAAAAGTGTCAAATTGTATCATTTTCAGTTAGTGCGCACTAACTCCCAGTTAGTGCGCACTAACTCGAGTTAGTGCGCACTAATCGGAAAAAACGATTTTTAACGATTTTTTAACTAAAAAATCGTGCCTAAGACGATTTTCTTGCCCTGCTACACGATTTCTATCGTTAAGACGATATGGAAAACGATTCACATCCCTACTGTCTACTGCTAAATTACATGCACACAACTAGAAAATGACAGTTAAAAAATGCTACATAGAAATTAGTAGTCTTTCTAGACTAGGAATGGGCTAATCTTACTGCAGGCTGCAGTCAGTAAGTGCAATGTGTTTGCATGTGAGATGGCTTCCCATAGTCCCTCACAACCCATACCTTGCACTCTCTCTTTTTCTCTTTCTCTCTTATTCTGCTTTTTTCTCTTCTCTAGTATTTTAAATAAGTATTCCAATGTCTTTTCTCACTGTGATCTTTCACTCCCTTCCTGCCTGTCGCTAGCTCTTTCTCAGCACTCCACGACTACACAGCAGAGAGCTGAAAGCTGTCCTGAATTGATAGGGGAGGGGGAAGCAGATTTAGCAGGCTCAGGAAAACTCAAAGCCCGAAATACAGTAAGGATGACCAGAAGACATCATCTCCAGGGCATTTCAGGATGAACCAAAACTGGAAATTTCTAATCCACTCTTGTGATTTGCAATCACATTTTCCACAGTGTGCATCATCTAAATCAGTTTTGGATTGCAAACAAATCCTATTTGAATCCAAGGAGAATCTGAATTTTTTTTTTTTATCAAGCCATTTGTATCATGCATACTTAACTCTGTTGACTTTGAATACTGTCAGTACTATGTAATAATAATCTTACAACATATTTAATATCTCTAAACTGCTGACTGGTAAGACCTCATATTTAAGACTGAGCCTGTATTCATCTCCTTAAATCAGCTTTAATAATTCCTCTTTTTCTTACCATACTTCTATCTCTTACATGATTTTATATATCCTTAAAATGGCTTTTCAAGTGCAGACTTCATTCTCCTTTGAAATATGGCAAATAATTTTGAAAAAAACAAAGAATTTCCAGACACTGCCCTTTATTATCACAGAGTGAAATTTGCAAAGAAACCAGATAAACCCAAGAAAATGAGCTTTGCGACTGATGTGAATGTGATTATGAGAGTATTTGGGCCCAAGGGAAACAAAACAACTGTGAACTGTAGCTTATGGCGCACTCTCATTAAGAAATGATTAATGATGTTAATTGACAGTAACTAAGTCCAAGAAAATTGGATGATAAGAGTTTGTTGATAAGAACCATTTTTATACAAAGTCAAAATAAAATGCGGTTGGGAGTCAGAGAGTGTGTAGTTTGAATGAGGTTTTTCATGCTCGCGTATTATGCATGTAAATGCAATACAGAGTACAGACAGCAAATTAAACTCACTGAGGGTTACTGCAAGAATCTTAGAAACATGCTCAATGTGACCTTATAAATATCAGAATTAAGAGTCATCCACAGTCCAATGTCCCCTCCTCCGTTTTGCTGCCCCATTCTTTTCTTGTGTTTCTACTGGCTTGAGCTTATTGAATGAAGAATCCAACAAGGAAGGATAACAAAATGATTAATGTCCTTTATAACTCAAAACACTTTTATTGTATGTCAGGAAAATGTGTCAGCGTACCAATTTAGTTTACAGAAGCTTCACGGTCCCCTGACAACGGGCTGTGTTTCAAAAAACTGCATTGGGAGGGAACCTAGAACAAGAGTGGCTAACATCAGAACAATTGTAGGAAAACAAGTGCAAGAAAAGGGACAAAGGGGTAGATTTTAAAAGAAGCGCGATCAGCCTACTTTTGCTTGCGCATCAGACTCAAGCAAAAGTACGCTGGATTTTAGTAGATACGCGCGGAGCCGCGCGTATCCACTAAAATCCTGGATCGGCGCGCGCAAGGCTATCGATTTTGTATAGCCTGCGCGCGCCGAGCCGCGCTGCCTCCCCCCGTTCCCTCCAAGGCCGCTCCGAAATCGGAGCGGCCTCGGAGGGAACTTTCCTTTGCCCTCCCCTCACCTTACCCTCCCTTCCCCTACCTAACCCACCCACCCGGCCCTGTCTACACCCCCCCCTTACCTTTGTCGGGGGATTTACGCCTCCCGGAGGGAGACGTAAATCCCCGCGTGCCAGCGGGCCTGCTGCGCGCCGGGCCGCGACCTGGGGGCGGGTACGGAGGGCGCGGCCACGCCCCCGGGCCGCAGCCACGCCCGTACCCGCCCCCAAAACGCTGCCGACACGCCCCCGCAACGCCGCGCGCTCCGGCCCCGCCCCCCGACACGCCCCCCTCCGAGAACCCCGGGACGTACGCGAGTCCCGGGGCTCTGCGCGCGCCGGGAGGCCTATGTAAAATAGGCTTCCCGGCGCGCAGGGCCCTGCTCGCGTAAATCCGCCCGGTTTTGGGCGGATTTACGCGAGCAGGGCTCTGAAAATCCGCCCCAAAGATAGCTGGAAACATGAAATCATGAACAGGGTACACACTTAAAAGTAGATATAATACAAATGCTCAGATACATATTGGTTAATAAGGAATTAGAAATATAATATATCAAAAACTCATATAAAGAAAGTTATTTGCTTCAGAGGAAACCATATAAACCAGACAACATAGAAATCAACACATAAAAGATCAACATATCCAGAAATCAAAAAGTTATATGAGCAGTGAAGCCTGTTTAGTAGACCAGACATCACTGAGAAATAAAGCAAGACCCCACGGTAAGCTTGATGAGCATTGCTCCAGAAGTATTAAAAAAAAAAAACAACACAGGGCGCTGGAGATGTGCTGCTGAAATATTTCAGTTAAGTATTTAGGATGGAGCATCAAGTACAAGCTGAAAAAAAATCTTCTCACAGGGAAGCTTGCTGGGCAGACTGGATGGGCCATTTGGTCTTCTTCTGCCGTCATTTCTATGTTTCTATGTTTCTATGTTTCTATAATTTGCTAGCAAAGTGGTGGAGTTGAAGACTAAAATAATCCCTGATGCACAGAAGAACATAAGAAATACCCTTAGCCAACACAGACAAAAAACCATGGTACACCAAAGAACTCAAAACGATCAAACAGGACCTTAGAGCCAAAGAACGCACCTGGCGTAAAAACCCCACTCCCACACACAAGTCAGCATATAAACATTCATTACACCACTACCGTCAAGCCACTAACCAAGCCAAAAAAGACTTCTACGCAGCCAAAATCCACAATTATCAATTCGATGCAAATGCCCTTTTCACGTTTGTTGCTAATCTCACTGCCCCCCCATGCCCCTTCTCCCCAGAACAAAACGCCAAAGAGAAATGCACAGAAATTGCTAATTTCTTCAAGAATAAAATTGACAACATTCTCCTTCGCTTCACCACCAAGCCCCCCACCACTTTCCACCTACCTACCAAAACATCCAGAACCAATCTGCAAACGTTCGAACAAACATCTACCCTTGAAATTGAAACCATTCTAAAAAGAATGAAACCTGCTTCCCATTCTGCTGACACCATCCCCTCTAAGACCCTCCTATCTTCTCCCACATCCATATCCAGACTTCTATCTGACTTGATCAACTGCTCTCTTACATATGGCAAGGTCCCAGACCCACTCAAACTTGCAATAGTCAAGCCCCTCCTAAAAAAGCCCACCTTAGACCCCAAAGACCCCTCTAACTACCGGCCTATATCCAACCTCCCTTTTGTATCTAAAATACTTGAAAAGGTTGTCAATACCCAGCTCTCTGACTACCTCGAAAACCACAACATTCTGCACCCCGCACAATTCGGCTTCCGTAAAGGTCGCAATACGGAAAACCTCCTTCTGGCAGTCACCAACACCATACATATAGGCATGGACCAAGGAACCTCATTCTTACTCGCTATACTAGATATCTCTGCTGCTTTCGACACTGTCAACCACCAAATACTCCTATCCCGGCTATCAGAAATCGGCATCTCTGGCACTGTACTATCATGGTTTACCTCATATCTCACCCATAGAGAATACCTGGTCAACATTGACAACTCTGAGTCCCCACGCATACCCCTCCTCCAGGGTGTCCCCCAAGGATCCTCCTTATCCTCCACCCTCTTTAAAAGAAAATTATTCCTTACCTGCTAATTTTCGTTCCTGTAGTACCATGGATCAGTCCAGACGGTGGGTTATGTCCCCCGTCCAGCAGATGGAGTCAGAACAGAGCTCGAGAGTCCCGCCTGATATACCAGCGCACCCTCTGCTGGAGCTCAGTATCTTGAATAACAAAGCCCAAAAGAGCAAAACAACACAATTTGGATCAAGAGCCCTAACGTAAGGCAACAGGAAGAACAATAAACAGGCACGACCCAAACCAGGTCGAAACAGTCAACTTGTGAGGAGCTGTACAACCCCTATAGAAAATAGGAGCGGAAAAGACAGACTACCTAAACGAATCCGAGCAGGAGCTGAGCATCTCATGGCGGTGGGCGTCTGGACTGATCCATGGTACTACAGGAACGAAAATTAGCAGGTAAGGAATAATTTTCTTTTCCCTGTACGTACCAGGATCAGTCCAGACGGTGGGATGTACCCAAGCTTCCCTAAACCGGGTGGGCCCCTGAGAGCCCTGCTCGGATAACCTGATCGCCAAAGTGCCCAGGAGCCGAAGGCGCCAGGTGTAGCCGATAATGCCTCGCGAAGGTATGCAGCGACTTCCACGTCGCCGCCCGGCAAATTTCTTGCGGAGAGACGGCACGAGACTCCGCCCAAGACGCAGCTTGAGAGCGCGTAGAATGAGCCCTGACGGCCCTAGGCGGATCCCGACCGGCTCCAATATAAGATGCCGAGATGGCATCCTTGATCCAGCGGGCAATGGTCGTCTTCGATGCGGAGGAGCCCTTCTTAGGTCCCGACCAGAGCACAAACAGGTGATCGGAAATCCGGAAGGCATTGGTAACCTCTAGGTAGCGGAGTAAGACCCGCTTGACGTCCAAGTGACGAAGAGACCTCGACTCCTCTGGAGAGAACGCCGGGAGTTCCACCGTCTGATTCATGTGGAATGAAGAGACCACCTTCGGGAGAAAGGAAGGTACAGTACGCAGCGAGATCCCCGCTTCCGAAATGCGAAGGTAAGGCTCCCTGCAGGAAAGAGCCTGCAGCTCCGAGATGCGACGGGCAGAGCATATCGCCACCAGAAAAACAGTCTTCATAGTGAGGTCTTTAAGCGAAACCTCTTGTAGGGGTTCAAAAGGAGCGCTCGCCAGAGCCCTGAGAACCAGGTTAAGACTCCACGACGGACAAGGGTCCCTGACCGGTAGTCGTAGATGTTTGGCCCCCTTCAGGAAGCGGGCGATATCCACTTGGAGAGGCAGGGAGACCGCCGTCTGTACCAGAACATTCAGGGCCGCTACTTGTACTCGCAGGGAATTGTATGCCAGACCCTTATCCAGTCCGTCCTGCAAAAACTGAAGAATCAGAGGTACCGACGCCTCCGTGGGTCGGGCCCCATGATCGGCACACCAGGCCTCGAAGACCTTCCACACGCGAACATAGGCAACAGAAGTAGAAGGTTTGCGAGCCCGGAGCATCGTGGAGATTACCGCCTCCGGATAGCCTCGGCGGCGGAGGCGGCGCCGTTCAAAAGCCAGGCCGCAAGACAAAAGAGTGCCGCCTGCTCAAAAAATACCGGTCCCTGCTGCAGGAGCCGAGGAAGATGACTCAGACGTATTGGACCGTCCACTGCCATGTGGAGAAGGTCTGCAAACCAAGGGCGACGCGGCCACTCCGGAGCTACGAGAATCACGGGGCCGCTGTGATTCTCTATTCTGCGAAGTACCTTGCCCACTAAGGGCCAGGGAGGAAAAACATAGAGCAGCTGACCTGCCGGCCACGGCAGAGCTAGAGCATCCACTCCCTCTGCGCCGCGCTCCCTTCTGCGACTGAAGAAGCGCGGGGCCTTGGCGTTGAGGGCGGTCGCCATCAAGTCTAGTCGCGGCGTTCCCCAGCGTCGAACCAGGAGATCCATCGCCTCGTCGGAAAGGGACCATTCGCCGGGGTCCAACCTCTGTCGACTCAGATAATCCGCCTGGACGTTGTCCACGCCGGCGATGTGGGAGGCCGCAAGCCGAACCAGATGAAGTTCCGCCCATGCCATCAGAAGCGTGGTTTCGGCGGAGACCTGTTCGCTCCTCGTCCCGCCTTGACGATTGATGTAAGCCACCGTGGTTGCGTTGTCCGAAAGAATCCGCACCTCCCGGTTCCGAACCAAGGGGAGGAAACGGTGAAGAGCTAGACGTACAGCTCTGGTCTCCAGACGATTGATTGGCCACTTCGCCTCCTCCGGAGACCACGTCCCCTGTGTGGCGCTTCGGTCGCAGACGGCGCCCCACCCCACGAGGCTGGCGTCGGTGGTCACTACTACCCAGGAGGGGACTTCGAGAGAGACGCCGCGGGCCAGGTGAGCCGGGACCAGCCACCACTCCAGACTGTCGCGCGCTGCCTGGGGAAGGGGCAGAATCACCTGATATTCCTGCGACACCGGTTTCCAGCGTGAGAGCAGGGACGCCTGCAGTGGGCGTAGATGTGCAAACGCCCAGGGCACCATGTCGATGGTGGATGCCATCACTCCCAGAAGCTGCAGGTAATTCCAGGCAGTGGGTTCCGACAGGGACGCGAAATGACGCACTTGCTCCCTCAAGGAGAGGGCCTTGTCCGCACGCAGGAAGACCATGCCTTGTTGAGTGTCGAAGGTCGCCCCCAGAAAATCCAAGCGTTGAGATGGAACGAGAGAACTCTTGGGAAGGTTCACAACCCAGCCCAGGGAGCGAAGCATCTCCAAAACTCTGGCCACCGAGGCCTGCCCATGTGAGAACGACTTCGCCCGCACCAGCCAGTCGTCCAGGTAGGGATGCACTAAAATTCCCTCCCGTCGAAGGGCCGCCGCTACCACCACCATGATTTTGGTGAAAGTCCGCGGGGCTGTCGCGAGGCCGAAAGGTAGGGCCCGAAACTGAAAGTGCTGACCAAGGACTTTGAAGCGTAGATAACGTCTGTGTTCCGGACGTATGGGGATGTGCAGATACGCCTCTGTCAGGTCTAGGGAAGCCAGAAACTCCCCCTGGTGGACCGCAGCAATTACCGATCGCAGCGTCTCCATGCGGAAACGGTTGACCCGCAGCGAGCGGTTCACCTCCTTCAAGTCCAGGATGGGTCGGAAGGAATCGTCCTTTTTGGGAACGACGAAGTAAATGGAATAATGGCCCGAGCCCACCTCGGCGAAAGGGACGGGCACAATAGCGTCTATGTCCTGGAGTCGGTCTAATGTCTGTTGAACCGCCATCCTCTTGAGATCGGAGCCGCAAGGAGAGAAGAGAAACCTGTCCCTTGGCGGACGGACAAACTCCAAGGCGTAACCGTGTTGTATGGTGTCCAGGACCCACTGGTCCGAAGTTATGCGTACCCACTCCTCGAAGAATTCCGAGAGTCGGCCCCCGATGGGTGGACTGGAGGAGTGGGTCGCTCTGGCATCATTGGGAAGATTTGGTGGGGGGGTTCCCCTGTCCTGAAGCCTCTCTCGCGGGCCGCCGCCCACGAAAGGAACGCGACCAGGGCTGTGGTCTACTGGAGGCTGCGCGAGAGCCAGGTTGCCGGTACGATCTGTAACGCCGCTGTGCCCTCGCTCTGGTCCTAGTGGAGGCAAACGCCCGGTAAGGACGCTGCCTATCTTCGGGCAGACGATATACCGAGTTCTCCCCTAAGGACTTGATGATTTCGTCTAGGTCGTTGCCAAAGAGAAACTTCCCTCGAAATGGAAGGGATCCCAGGCTCGACTTGGAGGAGGCGTCCGCAGACCAATTACGCAGCCACAGGAGCCTCCGGGCTGCTACTACCGAAACCATGGACCAAGCCAGTACACGGAAGAGATCATACAGAGCATCTGCCCCGTAAGCAATGGCAGACTCCAGGCTATCGGCCTGGGCAGCTTCCTCCGGAGGTAACTGCTGGGACGTTAGGAGCTGTTGGACCCAAAGGAGACTAGCCCTTTGAGTCAAAGAACTACACATCACGGCTCGCATTCCCAAGGCCGAGACTTCAAACACCCTCTTGAGAAACGTCTCCAGCTTGCGGTCTTGCGTGTCCCGTAGGGCCGTCCCGCCCGTGACGGGGATCGTCGTCCTTTTCGTCACCGCTGAGACCGCCGAGTCTACCTTGGGAAATCGGATGAAATCCAAGAAATCCTCCGGCAAGGGATACAATTTTTCCATAGCACGGGAGACCTTCAACGACGCCTCAGGAACGTCCCACTCCCCAGTAAGGAGCTGCAGAAAAGACTCATGCACCGGAAAAGCCTTTGCCCTGGGCCTGAGGGCGGCCAGCACCGGATCCCCTTTTTTGGATGATGTCGCAATCGCAGGAGCCACTGGTGCCGGAGGATCCGGAGGCGGATCCAGATCGAGCTCCTGCAGAGTTTGCTGAAGAAGGTCCTCCAACTCCTCCTTGTGAAAAATTCGCAGGGCGCGTGGATCATCTCCCTCCGCCTGTCCCTCCGTGTGTGCAGGATCCGGCGGGTCCGAGGGGTCAAACCCCGACGGGAAAGCCCCTCCCACCGCACGCGGCTGGGATGGCAAAGCAGAGGTCCCTGTGACTGCCCCAGCCGGGGTCAGGGACCCGGGGGGCGGGACCGCAAGTTTCGGGATCTTGGGCGCAGGAGGACTCGCTGAGGCACCCCCCGGATCTGCCAATCCCTGCAAATACGCAGTGTGCATTTTCAAAATAAAATCTGGGGAGAAAAACGGCAGACCGGGAGGCGCGGCAGCAGCGAGATCCCCTTGTGGCCGATGAGCGGGCCGTCCTTCCTCGGGGCTTCCGTGCCGGCGGGGGGGCCCCTGAACTGTGCCTTCCTTCTCCTGCGAAGTTGCTGCGCCCGGATCCCCCTCCAAAATGGCCGCCCTTCCCGCCATCGGCGAGGAAGTGGCCGGCCCACGCTTCCCGGGCTGCGGGGAGGGTGGCGTCGGGACGGAACCCGAGGCGTGCGCGTCCCCTTCCCCGTCGGGGAGGCAACGAGGACACACTCCCTCCCTCGAGAAACGAGACCCCGGGTCGCCGCAGGTCTCGCAACGCGAAAAGCGCGGCATAGCGATGCCGCCGAAGAAACAGCGCCTCGGGGGGGGCCAGAAACAAAAAGCGCACCGCGGGGGAGCCCAAGGGCCCTCCGAGCAACCCAACCAGTCCACAGATGCCGGCGGGAAAACCCCTCTGCCGGCGCGCCCAGGCCCGAGAAAAATTCGCCGGGCCGCGGGACCACTGAAGTGCGCCGGAGCCGGCTTTACCGGCAAAGGAGAAAAAAAGCAGCTGAAGAGAAGAAAATTCACACAGAAACCACACTTACCCCCAACGGAAGGAGAGGGAACTGCAGAAGGAGGCAGAAGAGAGGAAAGCACGCCTCCTCAAAAATCAAACTACTTTTAAATTTATTTATTTTTTTTTTTTTTAAATTTCAATAACTTGATCCAAATTGCTAAAGAATATGACAGAAAGAACTGAAGAAAAAGGTCAAGAAAGAACCAAAAAACCTGTCACTCTGGGGAAGCACTGTTTCCCCAACTCGCATCTGCTGGAGTCAGAAAGATACTGAGCTCCAGCAGAGGGTGCGCTGGTATATCAGGCGGGACTCTCGAGCTCTGTTCTGACTCCATCTGCTGGACGGGGGACATAACCCACCGTCTGGACTGATCCTGGTACGTACAGGGAACATATATCTTCTTCGCCTCTGCTATCTACTTTCTAACCTCGGTCTCAATTTCTTCATGTATGCGGATGATGTACAGATCCTCATCCCCATGCAAAAAACCCTACAAGAAACTCTAAACTTCTGGGAATCCTGTCTTGCCTCCATTAACTCTCTCTTAGACAGCCTCCAACTCGCTCTTAACACAGCAAAAACTGAAATCATCCTCATTTCCAACAAACTCGAGGTTACCTCACAGGCCTCTACTAAAACTACCCCCACAACCCTCCCCATCCTGCCATCTGTAAGAGACCTAGGTGTTGTATTAGACAAACACCTTAATTTTCATCCACACATCAAATCCCTTCTAAAAACCGGCTTCTATAAACTCCACATCCTCAAAAAGCTCAAACCCCTCCTCCACCTTCAAGACTTTCGCCTTGTATTGCAGTCCACAATCCTATCAAAATTAGACTACTGCAATTCACTTCTCCTAGGCCTACCCTACGCCACAATTAAACCACTACAAATCTTGCAGAACTCCATGGCACGAATCATCACAGACACTCGTAAGAGAGAACACATCACACCCATTTTAAAAGAACTGCATTGGCTCCCCATCCCTTTCCGTATAAAATACAAAACCCTTACAATACTCCATAACATGCTTCACAAAAATGACCACGAATGGCTCAAGGAAACACCACGTTTCCGTACATCCAATCGTCCATCCAGAGCCTCCACGGCGGGCACTTTACACATCCCACCCCTCAAAATAGCACACCACTCAACTACCAGAGAGAGAGCCTTTACCATAGCCGGCCCCTCCCTCTGGAACTCTCTTCCCACGTATCTCCGCCTTGAACCTTCCTTACCCAACTTCAAAAAAGGCATCAAAACCTGGCTTTTCTTACAAGCATACCCTGACTCCAATCAGACCTAAACCCCCTCCACTGCCACTTCCAATTCCCTTACCCCTTCTAATCCGTTGATGCATCCTAGGGAATTCCTGATTTTGTAAATTTGTTAATTTTTTATTCTCAGTTTTTTTAACACAGTTCCTATCAATTTCTCTCTCCCCTAGCACTTCACTACCTTTCTCCTTCCCGCAACTTCTGCGCTTACTGTCACCTGACCCCCATCCTCTCCTTTTTCCTTCACTGCTCCACCTCCCCCCTCCCTGTTATTTGTAATTTCCTCTTCCTCCTTTACAATGTTGATTGTGAACCGGCATGATATGTCCTATGAATGTCGGTATATTTTAAAAGCATTTAAATAAATAAATAAATAAATAAATAAATAAATAAGAACTACCATAGTGAGTCAAACCAATGGACCTTCAAGCCAGTTGGGTTACAAAACTTAGCCGTAACTTTTAAAGCCAATTTATCCCTGCATGCCCATTCACAGATGATGGTAAGGGCTGCATTTTTTTCAAACTTCTAATTTTGCAGCCATTTTTATCACCTGCCAAGTCATGATTAGTCCTCCAAGCTTGGGAATTATCCAGATTGGATTATTATAATTTCATCTACCTTGTTTTACCTTCTAATGTGCTTAAACCATTACAGATTGTACAGAATTCTGCAGCAGTTATTCTGTCTGGCATACGTATGCGTGAACATATTACACCTGTGCTGCATTCTCTTCACTGGCTTCTGGCATAGTGGAAGGTGAACTTTTGAATACCTACTTTAATCAATAAAATCATAAATGCCTGTTTCATTATTACATTAAATTCTACACTGTGATGGAGATATTTAAAACTAGCTGGCTTTGTATGTTAACCAGATTAGACTTATCCAGCTAACTTGTACCAGATATTCAGTGGCATGGCTATGCCACTGAATATACCCAGATAAGTTTTTCTGGCTAAGTTTAATACTTATCTGGCTAACTTTAAATCTGCTACAGGGCACGTCTAACTTAACCGGTTAACTTAACTGGATAAAGCTGAATATCACTACATATCCAGTTTATTTGGCCAATAGGTAACGCCACTCAGTTGCTCCCACTCCCTGCCCACTAACTATATGGCTAGCTATTTAGCTGGATAAGTAACTTATCTGGCTAAGTGGTATAACCAGATGTCCAGTGGTAGCCACTTAGCCAAATAAGTTTGACTTATCTAGCTAAGTAGTGTTTGAATACCAACACATTGCTGGGCTTTGAGAAGTACCATCATTATTTTATTTATTTAAATTCTTTTAATATACCGATGCTCAAGACCAAGTCTTATCGTACCGGTTTACAATATAACTAGGGGGAAAACCAATTAACAACGATATAGAAGGCAAAAGTTACAAAAAACAGGGAGCATAAACATAGGCATTAGAAGAGAAGAAGAAGATCAGACGAGTACAATTGGAGAGCCATGTAACAAAATAGTCAGCGAACAATTGATTACATATAGAGTATCTGAATTATGACTTATACATTTAGGTAAAACCTGTGACAGAGCTTCCTCAGATGCAGCCCCTTACCTTTGCAATTTGCTACCTCAACAGCTACAATTTTCAAAAGCCTATTTTTGTGTAAGTACAATTTTTGTATAAGGACAATAGGTTTTATGTGCTGTTCTATTGATTGCTGTTATGGGTTACTGTAAATTGATGCTGTTATGGGTTACTGTAAATTCTTCCTGTTTTCTGAAAGATAAATCGGTTTATAGTATTGCTTGTATCATGTTTATTATGCACAGGACAACATTCTTTATGAATATCTCATGCTATATTCTCAGCCTATTATGATTTTGATTTTGTATGTCTTGCTTGTTTTAATATTGTGCATGTTATTTTGTACCTCACCGTGAACATTTATTTATTTAAAAATTCTTATAACATTGGATTTGTGTGGGTTATAAATTAAAAAATAAATAAATACGGTTGTCACTTTGGCACTTACCTCTGGTGTGGCTGGCACCATTTTTAAACTTCCTGGAGCTTGTTAAGCACCAAGCCATTCTTTATGACTCTTACCCAGGGATACAAGAACACTTTGATTTTGTAGAAAGTATAATTTTTATTGATCAATATAAGTATTCTTGGGAGATGCTGGATACCATTTCTCTAACAAATTGACCACCAGCATCTCATTGTATACATGAACTGATTCTTCTTTTATAGGTAAAATACAATATAGTACTAGGTTAGAAATTCTAATAGTGCGTGACTACCCAGAGAATAATTTACATAGATTGTCATGTCAACAGCATGATAGATTATCCCTAAACTACCCGATTATTTCTCCAAGGTGGGGCCCATTTACCATCCTTTGTTCTGTTAGAATCTTGTTGGTCAGGGCAACTATCACATCTTAGGCTGTGTTTACAGATGCCCCTGAAAATGGTGCCCCTGTAGTGACAGTCTAGCCTGAAGTTCCAACCATTTCCTTCTGCTTTTGTGACCCTATAATTAGGCATCTCAAAGTGTCAGCCAGCTTCAACTGCTGTCCATATGTCCTTGGAATTCCTCCAGGTCAGGCTCAGTAAGACATTTGAAGTTCACATAGCCAGAGAGGCTAAGATAGCAGAGGATTCTGGGTCAGTTGCCATCTCCATGTTGGTATCAAGCTCAGGCACACATATCAAGCTGGGGCATTATCATGTGAGCTTCACTCCTGACATTAAAGATTTTTTCATGGACCATGGAACGGGATAAGTGGGGGCTTGGGAAGAATGGGCATGGCTGCTTTTAACTGGGGGGGGGGGGGAGGGGCATGGGGATGCCCAGCCAGGTAGGCCCAAGCCCCAGGTTCAATTTTGACAGCGTGGCCTGTTTTTATTTTTTTGGGGGGGGGGGGGTTGGGGGGGTTGGATTTGCAGTTTAATGGTGTTCTTTTTTTTTTTTTTTGGTTCAGCAAATAAACCAAACCAGAAAAAAAATTAAGGGGTAATTTTGAAAAGGATTTATACACGTTAAAGTAGCATATATTGTAAGAATTTTCAAAAGCCTATTTTTGTACTTAAAGTACACTTATGCACATAAAACCTATTGACCAATATCATATATGATAGTGATTTTCAAAAGGTCACTTACATGAGAAAATTGCATTTATATGTATAAAACCTAGTTTTAAGCATGTTAATCCCTATGAAAATTATCCTCTATATGAACAAAACAAAATACCGAACCAAAAATTTTGGGGTTGTATATCTCTAGCAGATTGAGTTTATTGTAGAACCTGCAAAGGAAAATTAAAAATACTTTAAATAATGTTTGCAACATCTAATTAAATTCTTATTGACCATACCTATTTAATGCATTCTGCTGTTTCACACTGACATCACAATGAAACACTCCTGAGAAATAAAGATGTATTTTGTAAGATCATCTTGTCCTCATTGATTCAATTGCGTAGAATTGTCAAGATATTAAAGGTTTCCTTGGTAGAACTTACCTGTATTACTGTAATATCTTTATTCCTTAACTTTCCCTCTCAACCTCCACAACATCCATAGGCCTAGATTCATCATTTAGCTATGTTTATCATGCACGATAAAAAAAGGAACATGGGTATTCTAATTGCCGACCTGCCGCATCGCACAGCTATATGATACACGCAGCATTGCATCATCGTGCGCCATGTTGCGGATTCGCAAAGCATGCTGCATATTATTTTTTTTGCTGTTTAAATACTGGCTTCCTGCACGTGCCTCTTTGAGGTTGTGCCAGGAGTATGGTTAGAGGAGGTAGCTATTGTTGATGGGTAGTTGTTGGAGATTTGTAGTGATAACTGATCGGGTTGTCTTGTTTGCTATTGTCCTCTGTTTCTCTTTCCCTTTTGTCTTTTTTGTCATCTTTGTTGGAGTGCAAGTTTTTGTTTGTTAGTCCAGTTTGTTTGTCTGTTTTCTTGTGGTGAGGAGTGGAGATGGTGAGGAGGAGCGGAGGAGGTAAGAAGTGGAGGTGAAGGGGAGGTGTGTGTGTGTGTGTGTCTGTGAGTGCTGAGGAGAGGTTGGAGTATGACAGGCATGAGGAGAGAAGAGGCATGAAGATAGAAGGGGGAAGAAGTGGGAGAGGGAGAGGGAGGATGAGGTCAAGAGTGACAAGGGAAGGAGGAGTAGGAGTAGGGAAAGGGGGAGGAGTAAAGAGAAGCAGGAGGGAAGGGTGTGGGACGGGGAAGGGGCTAGGCAGGCAAGTTCTGGGAGAGGAGTAGAACAGGCTATAGATAGACAGAGAGGAAAGAGGGGAAGGAAATTGGTAGGGCAGGGGCAGGAGGGGGGGGGGGAGGAAGGGAGGGTAGAGCATGAGGACACCTCTTCGGAAGAGGAAGTGGCACCCTCTTCAGGAAGCCAGCCAGCACCATGTGCTCATCTAAGGGCCATAAAGTTCAGCATGCAGGGGAACGACCTGGTGATCGCAGGGGTCCTCCAGAACTATCCCCTGCTGTTTTGGAATTGGGCGGCAAAGACATCCAAGGCTGTGAAGGAGCAAATATGGTGCAACATAGCTCAGTCCATCAGCAGGTGGAGCAACATGCCAAGAAGTGGGGACCAGTTTGCCCACCGATACAGAGACATTAAGGTCCAGCTCAAGGTCAAGGTGGCAGCGAGAGCAAAACACCAACTCCTGACCATAGAAGGAGGAACACCCTGTCCAATCCAGTTCACATAGATGGAGGAGCGACTACACAATGCGAGCTGTAGCTGGTAAGTTCACTTACCCCTAAATGGACAGGCTGTGATGGGTGCACACATCATTTGGCATAAGATGCTCACTTTGCAAAGAAGGAAAATGCAGCTCTCATGCCAAATCAAAAAAGAATACTTGCTGGCACATGTACTTATGTCTTCTTTTTTGTTTCTTCTCTTTTGTTTACACAGCTCTTGAGCACCAAGCTGCTGATCCCAGCCAGAAACATCCAGGGTCCTGTCAGGAATGCCCAGGGGCCAGCTAGAAAGGCCCAGGGACCAGCCGGGATGCCCCCAGGAGCAGCCTGCCACTAGCAGTACTTCAGAGGCCCTTGCTGATGGATGTCGAGATGCAGTGGAGCGAGGAGGAGGAAGAGTAGCAGCAGCCACAGCTACAGGATTCATAACCATTGCTGTTGATACAAGAGCTGGTCTCAACAAGTCCACTTCAGGTCTCCCTCAATATGTCCACATTCACGGAGGAAGGTGATCTTGACTGGCAACATTCACCAACGCATCTACCATGAGCCAGCACACCATGCCAGCATGTGAAACCACAGTACCCATGCCAGGTGGAGGGCACCACCCCACTGATGCCCATCCTGGACCCACATACACCAGCTGCACTATCAGCACAGCAACAACAGCCCCACCAGCGCCTCTAGGACCAGCACCAGCAGCAAGCATGCCTACAGTTGAAGTGAGGCAGTTGCAGGGAGAGATAAGGCTATTCAGATCAGTGGACTGGCAGAACAGATAGTCCAACAGAATATGGCTATGAATATGCAAAATGTTAACATCCTTGTTGCTGCCATCAGCAACATGAGTAATGTGCTGACACAAATAAAGCACCGCATGCCAGAGCAGGCTTCTGAGTCCTCCGCTCCATCCTGCGAATCAACACCACACAGCAATCCCAGAGAGGCAAGACGCTGAAGAGGTAGGCCCCCATAAAGTATGCCCACTCCAAGTGGGAAGCCACAATGTAGCATAGGGCTTTAATTATGTAAAGAAAATGGCCATTAAGGGCCAAGAACATAAAATTTGCAACAAGATTGGGCCGGCCTCTTCACAGATTTGAACTGCCATCTAGATGGAAGAAATCTGCTCTGCGTGTCCTCTGCACAGAGTTCCTATGCCATCTAGATGGAAGAAACCTGCTTTGAGTGTCCTCTGCACAGAGTTGCTGTGCCATCTAGATGGAAGAAACCTGCTCTGCGTGTCCTCTGCACAGAGTTGCAAGGCTGTCTAGATGTGTTATGTTTTGTAGGGTTTGGGTGGACCCTTGGACACTGTGGCAGCTGACCACGCCCACGGGGAAAGTCCCGTGAGGGGCCACAGGTCAGGCTCAGCTCCGGACAGACAAACACAGATTATATCTTTTATTAGACAGTTTATGAAGCCACCAAAGGTGGTGGTAGTGAGTAGGAGATGGAGCCCAGCTGGGCTACTATTCCTCAGGGCGCTGGAACAGCGGCTTCTCTGGTAGCAGTGCTGTAGGAAGAAGAACTGAGAAAATGAGTACACTGAGATATTCACAGAATCCCCAGTATGGAGAAGCCCCGAGATAGGGAGAGCTGGCCCTCGAGGAGCGAGTACCAGATCCCTGGGCACAGAGACTCGTTGGCAAGTACTCATGCAGCAGTTCTCCATGGAAGATGGCACTGGTGCTGTAACAGAGGCAGGCCCTCGAGGAGCGAGTACCTGGTTCCAGGGAAACATCTCTGAGGAGTAGATGGTAGTAGTACTCACAGATGATGTCTGTAGCGAATTCTTCCACGTAGAAGATGAGATGGACACAGGTAGCAAGTCAGGAAACATGGGCCCTCGAGGAGCCAGTTCCGGTTCCTGATAGTGACCTAAAAGAAGCCGAGAGGCCCCCGAGGAGCGGGTACCTCGTTAACAGCAAAGAATCCAAATAGAAGTTGGAGGCAGAGTAGCTGGGTATGGAGAGCGAATCCCATCCATAGGAATTACCCTTGCTAACTCAAAGGCTAGCAATAAACAACAGGCTTAAATTTCCGGGCAGCATGATGTCATCACAGGGGGACGCCCATGAGGTTCATGCCATAGAGGAAATAAGAATGAGGGCCGTGCAGCGCGCGTGCCCTAAGGTACCTGAGGAGCATGGCGGGAGGCAGCGCCCAAGCCGGTCCGGGGACGCCAGAGAGGACGGCGGGCAGACGCTGCCAGACATCCACAGGGAGTAGGAAGAGTCGCAGAAAAAGAAAGGTAGGCGGAGTGTAGCCGTCGGGCCTCAACGGTTGCAACAAGATGGAAGAAATCTGCTCTGCATGTCCTCTGCACAGAGTTGCTGTGCCATCTAGATGGAAGAAACCTGCTCTGCATGTCCTCTGCACAGAGTTGCTATGCCATCTAGATGGAAGAAACCTGCTCTGCGTGTCCTCTGCACAGAGTTGCTATGCCATCTAGATGGAAGAAACCTGCTCTGCGTGTCCTCTGCACAGAGTTGCAAGGCTATCTAGATGGAAGAAATTTGCTCTGCGAGTCCTCTGCACAGAATTGTTGTGCCACCATGCAGCATGGATGGTGTTATGTGAAGCATTTTCATGCAGCAAACTAACTAAGAACCCCTCTTTGAGGCTCTGCCCCTATTACAGTGTCATTTAAGTAGGCTGCAATCACTTTCTAGGTGCTGGCTCTTGTCATGCTGTCCCATCTCCTGCTCCATGCTGCTGTGTTTCATCTCATCTTATCTCCTGCAAATGGTGGCTCTCTGCTGCTGTGTGTCCTCTCATCTCATCTCCTGCAAGTGGTGGCTCCATGCTGCTGTGTGTTCTCATCTCCTGCAAGTGGAGGCTCCATGCTGCTGGGTCTCCTCCTGGGCCTCCTGCCTCCATGCTGCTATGTTTTATGCTGCTCCTGCTGTGTTGATGCTGCACTCTGTGGTCCTGTTCCTGCTGCCTTCATGCTGAACTATTAGGTAAACACAAAGGAATAGATGCCTTGATCTTTTTCAATATACTTTATTGGAGCAGAGACATATTCATAACAATGCCCGACTCAAGCCAAGTTTTGATGTGTAAAGCTGTAAAGTTCATGCTGAACTATTATACTGTGGCCCTTCAGCTGTGCCCTTTGAGAGCACTCTTTCAACATGGAATGTCTGGGGCCTTTACTTGAACTTTGCTGCCGTGGCCCTTAGGCTGTCCCCTTTGAGTGGACTCTTTCAACATGGACTGTCTGGGGCCTTTGGCTTGACAGCATATAGTAGTGCTGCATGTAGCAGTTACTTAACAGCAATACTATAGCTTTTGGGGTGCCACTTCCTCTTTCTTTGTTCTTAGTTGTAATCATGATTTTGCCTGAAGGATATATATATTGTATATATTTGTATATAGTACTATTTGTATATAGTACTTTTTATGTAATCAACCCACATATTTATTTCCAAGTTATTTTCTTCCTGTTCCTTGTAAGACATTTACTTGTCACTGTTGTTATTGTTCAAATTGTAAACCGAATTGATCAGTAATTCTGTTACTGGAAAGTCGGTATAGAAAAGTTCTAAATAAATAAATAAATAAATAAATAAATAAGGATAAGATGCAATGCCTATATATGTAATGATGCTATTTTAATCTATTAATGAACAGATGTACATTGAATATGCTGTTCATGAAATGTACAATGTTTTTTGCTGTTTGGTATCTTGTCCTTGCAGATTGTGATTACCTAAGACACTGCATTTATTTCAAATTGTGCACTACATGTATTGCCAATAAAGTGCTCACTGTTTGGAAAAATCTTTCTGGTTGTGTCCTTTCCTTGTGTGGTTTTAGTGCTTATTTATTTATTTTATTTATTTAAAGGATTTATATACCGGAGGTTCCTGTATAATATACATATCACCCCGGTTTACAATGAACAGTAAATATCGCTTCAAGTTAGAGGCTTACAATGAACATGGTTAATCCAAATAACAGGGAAATATATATAATAATGTTAACAATTAAGAAGTAATAATAAATAGATAATAACAATAAATACATATGTTATGTAAATGGGACTCTTCTACATAATGGTGATATACACTAATGTTTATCAGTTTTAAACTCAGACATATATAGAAGGTATTCAAGCAGTTTTTGTGTGGGACAGAATTATTTAAGCCTTGCCCTCACACCAGATAGTAAATCTTTTCCATTTAGAAAAAGACCTAGTGGATTCCCTTCCTAGAAACCAAGAATTTGAGACACTGGTTCAGAGATGTGAGGAATGAATTACATCACTTTTAACATCCAAACTTTGACGATGAGGGATTGGAGCTTGGGATTATTTGCTTTTTTAAATTACTCACCTTTTCCAAATCCAAACAAGGAGTGGTACAATGCAGGTACTGTAATTACTTCCCTTTCCAAGAGGATTTACAATCTAATTTGCACCTGAGGCAATGGAGAAAAATGATTTGTCCAAGGCAGGGCCTTCCCAAACCTATCCTGGGAACCCCACAACCAGTCATTTTCAGGATATCCACAATGAATTTGCATGAATTAAATTTGCATATATTGGACTCTCCAGGAAACCAACCAGACAAGATATTATAGTGGAATGTGGGACTTCCCATAAAGTAATACGAACGCAATAACTTAGCAATTGGTCTGATGTACACACAACTTCACAGAGAAATATGGAAATAGCATCTGCACAAACCAAAGTGTAAAAACTTCACACATTTTTTTTTTTTTTATATTCCGCACATCAGATACCAGATCTGGCCAGAGCGGTTCATAATTATAAAATCACATAGAATTACAATCAATATAATACTCCTCCTTACTCATTAAAAATAAAAAATTAAAATAGCTCTCCTCACTTCAACAGTAAAATTATTAGCATTATCCTGCCTATCCAAGCTAAACCCCTCCCCACAGCTACTCAGAGACCTATCTTATATCGGAAAACGCCATGCCTTCACCTTTTTCCTGAAACTGAGATAATTCTGTTCCATTCTCACATCTATTGGGGAACAGTTCTACAATTCAGGGCCACTGTCTGAGAACATTCTTCTATTTATCATCTTTCACCTCCCCCCCCCCCCCCCCCCCCCCAGCAGGGACTACTGCCAAGGCCGCTGTTAAGGACCTCAAAGTTCATGTACCTTCAGTACCATGCTTATGGTACTGAAGGTTAAAGGTTTGCTCTCCACATGAGCTTGCATGCTAGAATGGCCTGCCTCTTTCCAATTGTGCAGTTATCGAGCATGCCAGACCATATGGGCTTTGGCATAACAATGAAAGCTGTGTGTAAGGAAGACAGCCAGAGGTGAAGATGAAACTCATTACTAGGGACCTTCACAATTGCCTCTAGTTGCCTTCTTCATACCCCATAACCTTTAGTAACTCCTGCTTACATGCACCTGTATGTGACCTGCTCAGTACCTTCATGTGCAACACATTAGATATTTATTTATTTAAAAACTTTTACATACTGCCATTCTGGTTTTCAATCATGAAGGTTTACAACTTGGGTGGTGCAAAGGCAAACCTGGAGTCATTATGACACAACGGTTTATTTTCTGCCCCTTTATTTCTGTCAGGAGTGCAAGAGTATGTGACCAGATACATCTGTAGCTTATACTGCAAACCTAATACCATGTGTACTTGTTGAGTGTTGCTATACACTGTCAGCTGCTGTGTCACAAGTAGGGATGAGGAGTGAGGATATACCATCTGCTCTACAATGTCCATAGGCAACCACCAGAGGGCCTAGAGAGATACTGGTGAAACCTTACTTGGAATACTATGTATAATTCTGAAGACCACATCTAAATAGTAATTTATCTTCGTTCTCCCCCTCTTTTTTTCCTTCTCCCAGTTAAGGCAACCTTGTTAGAATGTAACTTTTATGCTCCTTCAAACTGTCTTGTTATATGGTTGGTTATTGTTTCTGCTTAGTTCAATGTAAACCGAGTTGATTTGATCTGTATCAAGAAAGTCGGTATATAAAAGCCTTAAATAAATAAATAAATAAATCTTCAAAAGAATATAAACAGGATAGAGATGGTCCAGAGGATGACTACTAAAGTGATTAGTGGTCTTCATTCTAAAGCATTTGGGGACAGACTTAAAGACCTAGACATGTGTATCCTGGAGAAAGGTGAGATGGGGAGATATGATACAGATATTTAAATATCTCAAAGGTTTCCATGCACAGAAGACAGGCCTATTTCAGTGGAAATGAGGTTCTAGAATGAGGGATCATGGGATGAGCGTGCAAGGAGTAGACACATGAGCAATCTTAAAGCTGAATTCTAAAAGCCTGATATGCACTGAAATTAGGGGATGTGTGAATAAGTTGGGGCCGGCACATGCTGAGTGCATTTTAAAAGCTGGCCAGATATGTGCAAAAGGGTTACTGCACATAGAAATAAAAAGTTCAAAAAAGGGTGTGGTCATGGTCTGGTCAGGACATGGGCATTCCTGAATTCAAACTTGAAATTTGCATGTGAATACTTACGCATACTGGGGCTGGGGTCCCCTACCACATAACTTTATTTCTGCTATGGATGACTTGTATGTTGTAAAACAAAAAATTCTTGGCAGATCAGTGGGTTTTTAAAGATCGGGGCTAACAGGAAAGGATGAACTAGGAATAAATTGGGAAATCTGGTATTGGCATCAGCAAGTTTGTCTTTTAAAATGCCCCCACTTATGTGGTAGAAGCGGCATTTGCGCACATTCACTTAAAATTGTGTAGCCAAATTAAAGAATGCTATTTTTCACTTATGTAACATGGAAAAGTGTATAGTAAATGTTGTGTCCCGTGGCTGTGGCAGGCCACGACCGTGGTCCCCTACCTCGTCCATGGTGGCGACCCGCCGCGGAAGCCTCAGAGGAAACCCCTGACCAGGTGCTCGGTGCCCCGGCGTGGGTCCCCAGCCTGACCGTCGGGGGGAGAGCTGTCCCTGCTCTGCCCCCGTGCCGTTTCTGCAGTCGTTCCTCCGTGGAGGAAATCAAAGATGGCCACCGCCATCTTTAGGCGTGAGGCCGCACCCCCTTCACTAATTTAAAGGGACCTGATCCCTTTAACAACCTCACCTGTCCTGGATCAGCCTGAGCAGAGGAAGTATATAAGAGAGCTTCCTCTGCTCATTCTCTGACTTGCCAACGCCCTCCAGCGTTGTCTAGTCTGCTTGCCTCGGTGAGTTCTAGAGCTTGGATCCCTGTTCCTGTTTCGGCTTGGTCTCCTCGGTTCCTGACTTTGGATTGGCTTCAGTACTTCTCTGGTGTGCGACTCGGATTGGCAAGCAGTAATTCTCTGGTGTGACCTCGGACTGGCAAGTGTTGATCCCTCGGTGTGTGACCTCGGCCTGGTAATCGACAACTCTCTGGCACCTGATCTTGGACCCCTCCTGGACTCCATCTCTAAGGGCCCGCCTAAGTCCCAGCGGTCTGGGTCCCTACGGGCTCCTCCTGGGGGGACCACAGACTTCCAGGGGTGAAGATTCAGCTCCTCTTCTAGTCTCTTCATTTGTCTGCAGTCGTCTCCGCCTCCAGAGCCGAGGGTCAACTGTGCTCCTCTTCTGTTCTGCCTCGCCACCCGATGAGAGAACCTACGGAACCTCTACAAGGTATTCCATCCTCTCATCGGCCCAAGGGTCCACAAGCCTGAGCTTAACAGTAAAATATGACATGTAAGCAAATTTAGAATATGTATTTGCCATCGTTGTCATACAGAGCTCGTAGTATGATCATGAATGACCTGTCAAATGCATAACTGGTTGAAGTCGATGTTTGTACAATGCTGTTAGAGATGTTAATGCTAGATGCTTTGAAAGATGGACTTAATTGGGAAAGGGTTGGTGAGGGATAAAGGGGGAAAGATGGAAAGTTTGGCTTTCTTTTGGTGTAACTGTATTATCCTGTAATAACTTGGTAAAAGATAAGAACTCACCATCTCTGAGAGTTCAAGAACATAAGAAATTGCCATATTGGGTCAGACCAAGGGTCCATCAAGCCCACCATCCTGTTTCCAACAGTGGCCAATCCAGGCTACAAGTACCTGGCAGGTACCCAAAAACTAAGTATATCCTACGCTACTGATGCTAATAATAGTAGTCGCTATTTTCTAAGTCAACTTGATTAATAGCAGGTAATGGGCTTCTCCAAGAACTTATCCAAAACTTTTTTAAACCCAGCTACACTAACTGCACTCACCATATTCCCTGGCAATAAATTCCAAAGTTTAATTTTGTATTGAGTGAAAAAGAATTTTCTCCGACTAGTTTTAAATGTGCTACATGCTAACTTCATGAGTGCCCTCTAGTCCTTCTATTATTAAAATGAAATAAAAGATTTAAACATAAAAGGAAGAGAAGTCTAAAGAGTTAGATTTACCAGTCCCTTTGTGAGAGGTGAGATTATATGTGGAAAGATGGGCACCTAAAGGGTGGGGAACGTCTGGAATTACAGCATTAAATGATCTAAGCCATACATCCTGTTAAGTGGTGTTGGAGAAAGTTATGGGAGTAATGGAGGAAAGAACACACTTTGAGGTGGGAGGTGATATTGCAAGCACTGGGATACAATGCTTTTTTTTTTTTTTGGTCAAATGTTCATCTTGACTGTGTATTCCAAGAACTATGATTTATTCTGTATTGTTAATCTGTCCTCTATATGTTATGGCTAGGATTTCCAGATGAATAAAAGTTGAGTGTTTGAAGACAACCTTGAGCAGTTTTTGATTTTTCAGGTCTCAAAAGGATGCCAGCAAAAGGAAACTACCCTGGAGGGGCAGAGTTCATGGAGAGGAGCAAATATTTTAACTGTTCCTGACCAGATCAAGCAAGAAAGGGAAGTGTTACCTACCCACTGCCTTTACACAGGTCCACTTCACCATCTGCATGACCCATTTTTTGAACCCACAAAACAAATCAGATTGACCCTTGCTAAATAAAGGTTACATCCTCCCGATATTTTATGTACCTTGTAAGAGGGGCAACACAAGCTCTACTGCCTGTAGGATACTGCCCCTTATCTAAGCCAGTGTGGTTTATTTTCCCTCTGGTTCTCTGTCATTCTGGGTAGATGAATATATACTTACATACTCCTGCCCTCTCTCTCCCCCCACCTCTATGCCTTTTACCCATCTTTTCTCAACGCTGTTCTCATTGTTTCCCTCTACAGTTACTAATTAGAAATAAAAAATAACAGTCATGTTTCTAGTTTATTTCTTTATTTTAAAAATGTATAACTGACCTATTTATAATTCTAGGTGGGTTACAGACTCATTCATAATAATAAAAACAAAATACAAAAATTATACAAATGGGACATAACATGAAGCATAAAAAAAAAATCCATGAATCTCAATAAATAATAAACAGTAAAAAAGAACTTCAGCACTACCAATGGCATTAAAAAAATGAGCATTAGTTTAGCTCATCAAATGCCTGTGTAAATAAATAAGATTTTAACAACTTTGGAAACCTGACATGTCATGATCAGATTTTAAAGCAACAGATTTGCAAACAGATGCTCAGATTTGCAAGCATGGTACATTTACTGTGCTCCCATTTTATCTTGATTTGGTCTAGTTTCAAGAAATGTAGCTTGCAGCAGGATACCTTATTGTGCAGGCCATGTTTAGCTAGACGATGTAAACAATGGGTCATGGGCAGCCATGACTCAGCAAGTGACCCATCCTCTTTTCTCTGTGAAGAATGGTCTGAGCAATAAGGTTTTCCATCACTATCTATTTTTCAAAACTACTTAAAACAAGATTTCAAGTATGGATGAGACATCTTTCCTTCATAAAGATTTTATAGCCATAAGTTAATTTGAATCAGACCAATGCATTAGAATGATAGCACTTTCAATCTATGTGCACTAGTTCAAGAGGAATTGTGCAGGGGAAAATCATCACTCATTCCTGAAATCCAAATTGTGTTCAGTTTCAAGAAATGTAACTTTTGGCAGTGTATCTTTTTGTTTAGTCCTTGTTCTCAGAAAGGAAAATGGGTGTGTCTAGGGCTGTTTCTGGTTGCTCTATATGCTACTGTGGTTTGGGACCTAGTGCCTTCTTTTTCGATAAAACTAAGACCTGAGTGTTAACACATCCTGCCAGAAGCTGCATTTTCAGAAACTGAAGAAAAATTAGGATTTCAGTATTTGGTAAGACATCTTTCCTTCCCAAAGCTTCCTTAATCTCTCTTGAACTGGAGCAAATACTTTGAAATAAACCTCTTTGCAGCAGAAATGCTCAAGTCCACAGGGATTAGAGGATAAAAAAAACACTACAGGTGAAAGAACTGTTTTTCACTCTTGAAACCTCATTTACTATTATTTCAGGAAATAAAGCTTGTGAAAGCATGACTAGTTGTTGAGACAATTTCTAAAAGAGAAAAACAGGCAGGCGTTAATATCTGAGCGATAAATGTGCGTCTCAGACGCACATTTATCTTTTTGCATTGGGAGTGAATGAGTAATAGGCTCATTCATATGCATTTGCATGAGATGAGCGCTATCTCATTCACTCCGTGTTAGACACGCGTTAAATAGGAGCTAATCCCCTTATTGCATTAGGGGATTGATTAGCGCCTATTTTTCACGTGTCTAACTGCTCATTAAGAGTACGCTCGGCTGAGCCCACCATATTGCATCAGCCCCGAAGTCAAATAACAGACTCTGCCTTGGAACACCCTCAACCGGCCCCCAAGTTATCTGTATAACTTTTTTGCTGGCTAAAATTTGTCTGGCTAACTTGGGGCTGATCAAACTGGTGGGATTTTCAAATCTCACTATTTGGCTTAATCTGAATTTAGTCGGAGAAATGGCACTGAATATTGGCCTCAAGTTTTATAAATATGGATGATGTTAATATAGTGTACAGACTTGGACTGGTATTGCAGCTTTGTATGACATACAAAAAACTCATCCTGAAAAACTTTATACCTAACAAGAGTCCCAGAAGCATTGAATCAATAATAAATGACCTTTCAACAATGGAACTTTAATGGACCAGATTAGTTTCTAAATATTCAACAAACTACACTATCAAATAAACAGCAACGTCTTAAAGAATTTATATTTCAATTGATTGATGCAATCCAATGTTTATGCATTTTCTACTTAAGAAAAACAAGTTCAATGAATTAACTAATATATTTATATTTGCTAAAATACAATATTTGTATATATTCTTATTCATATTTGTTAGTTTGTAAGAGCTCTCCTAAATAATAGAAACAATGCCTACAGTAGGAAATTAATGACCTTTGTGTTTATCTAGTACCTGAAGTCATTATAGCTCCATAAGATTCTTTTGTTGGTATTATCTCTGGTCCAGTGTATTCAGTTTCTGGTTATGTAATTACAAACACAAACTTTCACAAAAGCCTGAGGAATATTTGTCATACATCCAAATGGAAAAAAAAAAGACTTTCTTGCACTGTGATGGATGCGGTCATCTGAAGTTTATTTCCTTTCTGATATCTCCTGAAGGAGATTCAAAGGGCTAGTAAAATTTTATTTCTACTACAGGGGAACAGAGTTCTCACAGATTCTGTTGCATGCGACCTTTGTTTCTTTACTTGTTAAAGAACATCACTGACTAATACAAAGTGCGTACTTTGAAAAGTATCCTACAAGCTCGCATAGTTTTTCTTTTACTCGAGTTATCAAATAAGCAGATTCTCTTAGCTTCTCACTATCCTGCCTTTTCTTTACCTCTTTGACAGCTTCTGAAGTGTTTAAGGCAAATTAGGCATACATTTCTCAAATGATACTGGAAAATCTTCAAAAACAAAAGCTCTCTCATTAGAATATGTTTAAAACTTAAAATATTATATCAATATTATGCATGAAATATTAGTGGATGCTATAGCCATCACATAAAAAGCTTTCCTTTGAGTATTGTGATGTATTGGATCTACAGAATTTTGTAAATTTATGCTATAAATTATTGATTTTTGTTTATTCTTATACCATGCTGTGGACACATTTTAGTGTAAAAAAAAATCAAAGAATGAATGCAGTAGAATAGAACCACAGTATATACTGTATTTCCAAGAAGCATTATTTGTTTTAAGAACCCAAACTGCTGTTTGTTGTAGAACTGAAATTAGATAGTGAAAGAAATCTTCCCTTTTTAACTGCTTTCTCTGTGTTGTTTGCTGATAGTTATTTCATTGTATTGTTAATGTACTGTTAATTATTTTTTATATTTTCACTTATTTTAAATGCTTTGCTTTTATAGTGGTTAGTAACATCACAAAAATGCTCTGTCAACTTGAACAAAACAGCTTAAAACAGGTACATATGAATTAGATCAGTGAGAGCACTGAGAGAAGAGGATCATCTTGCTAGTGGCCGAAAAGAATCGGTAAATATTGCATGGGGAAATGTTTAAAACTTAAAAGTTTTGGGGAGAAGTAAATTATTGGGGTATATTATTTACAAGGTCATTCATCAAAATACGTTATGGCGCTAACGCCCACAATAATGTGATAAGTCATGCGTTAACACCATAAAGCATGCGATAGTAATGGTAGCGTGTGGTGCGAATGGAAATTTTTCAAAGGGGTGGGAATGGGGAGGGGTTGAAGGGCATTTTCACACTGTGCGATAGCATAATGCACGCTATTAATGCTGGAAATAACTACACATTTTTTCTTGGTGATAAGCTATTCGAAGTGCCCGAAATGGTAGTAACGCAATTCTCAATAAAGATTGCAAATTGCATTTTGCCCATTTTGGGGATAGGGGAGAGGAAAGTGGGGAGAGAAGAGAGGGGTGGAGTGGAATAGAGTGGAGTAAAAAGAGAGAGAGAGAGAGCCTCTGGGGAGGCTTGCACAGTATTCAACTATTTATATCACTATAGGAGGGCCAGCTAATAACTTGACGTAAGGTTTTGGTGGTGGTTTAGGGTTTTGGAGCCAGTTTTACATGCAGAGTGAGATGTACAAAGAGCACAGTACACCTCGTCGAACATTTGATGTAATTTGGAATGAGGAAAGTCTCATAAAGATAAGAAAATAAGAACATGCCATACTGAGTCAGACCAATGGTCCATCAAGCCCAGTATCCTGTTTCCAACAGTGGCCAATCCAGGCCATAAGAACCTGGCAAGTACCCAAAAACTAAGTCTATTCCATGTTACCGTTGCTAGTAATAGCAGTGGCTAATTTCTAGGGATGTGAATCGGGCTTCGGACGATTGAAAATTTTGGACGATATTTTCAAAATTGTCAGAAATCGGGGGCTCCCCCAAAACGATAGGAAAACCCCACGATATTAATCGTGGGGGTTCTATCATTTTGGGGGAGGGCGGGAAAACGGCACACAAAAATAACCCCTAAACCCACCCTGACCCTTTAAAACTAATCCTTTAGCTTCCCCCACCCTCCCAACCCCCCCCCCCTAAAAAAAAACTTTTTACAGGTGCCTGGTGGTCCAGTGAGGGTCCCTGGTGTGATCTCCCGCTCCTGGGCCGTTGGCTGCCACTAATCAAAATGGCGCCGATGGCCCTTTGCTCTTACCATGTGACAGGGTATCCGTGCCATTGGCCGGACCCTGTCACATGGTAGGAGCACTGGATGGCCGGGGCCATCTTGTGCTCCTACCATGTGACAGGGGCTGACCAATGGCGCTGATAGCCTTTGCCCTTACTATGTCACTTTGCGTTAACTTATGCTGAGCGGGGATTCGGAATGCAATACCCAGACTTTTAAAGCTTTGCTTTTAAAAGTATTTGATCTGATATCCCTTTTTTAAAAATAAACCTGCTGTGCAATTCTTCTTCGACTTGGCTACGTATTTACTTTTGAGATGTTTTAAGCTAATTCGTGTGGCTTGTAAGCCCCTGAGGCAGCTCTTTGAGCGAAACTCGGCCAGAGTCGGGCAAGCTTCAATAAAATCCTGTTTTACACCGATCCATCCACTTGTGTTCATTGCTATATTAAATAGCTACTAAGAGGGCAAGCAAAAACCAAGAAATTGTTTGTTTGTCTTTCCCTCCCACCCACCCCTAGCTCATCCTTTAATGTATAGAAAGGTGACACTTTCACACTAAAAAAAGATATATTAATTAATCAGTCTTTTAACTTAAATTCATTCCCTTGTAGATCACTATCAGATAAATAGTGAATACACTAATACATTTAAAGAACCCTAATTGTATACATTCCTACTCCCTTAGTAACCTAAACTTAACTAGGAACTCAACAAATTTAAGATGAAGTCATCAGTCCAGCAGCAAGAGGGGGACCTCCCAGTCTTTTCCATTGAGTGTCACATGTATGATTTTTTACCTGCCGATGAGAGGTTGTACATGTGCACCCAGTGCAAAGAGCTCTTGTCTCTCAGAGAATGAGTCCAATCCCTGGAGGCTAGACTGTCGGACCCGGAGGAGCTGAGGCAGACAGAGAGGTACATAGATGAGACCTTCAGGGGCATAGTAGCCAAGTCCCAACTTCAGACTGGCGGCCCTGGTGCTGCCTTGGAGGAAGAAGGTCTCATGATCGGAGAGCATCAACTGGTGCAGCAGGAAAGGATCCTATAGCAAGGACCTGCTCTCCAGGTGATGCATTGTCCTTTCGCACCAAGGATATCTCCCCAAGGCCTACTGTCCAAGAGGGAAGGTTTAGGTCGGCCATCATAATTGGTGATTCGATTATTAGGAATCTAGACAGCTCGCTGGTGGGCATGAGGATCGCCTGGTAACATGCCTACCTGGTGCAAAGGTGGCGGACCTCACACATCACCTAGATAGTATTTTAGACAGTGCTGGGGAGGAGCCGTCTGGCATGGTTCATGTGGGCACCAACGACATATGAAAATGTGGGAGGGAGGTTCTGGAAGCCAAATTTAGGCTCTTAGGAAGAAAGCTTAAATCCATAACATCCAGAGTAGCATTCTCTGAAATGCTCCCTGTTCCACGCGCAGGTCACCAGAGGCAGGCAGAGCTCCGGTGTCTCAATATGTGGATGAGTCGATGGTGCAAAGAAGAGGGATTCAGTTTTGTTAGGAACTGGGGAACCTTTTGGGGAAGGGGGAGTCTCTTCCGAAGGGATGGGCTCCACCTTAACCAGGGTGGAACCAGACTGCTGGCACTAACCTTTAAAAAGGAGATAAAGCAGCTTTTAAACTAGAACAAAAGGGAAAGCCGACAGTTGCTCAGCAGTGCATGGTTCAGAGAGAGGTATCTTCAAAGGATACTAATGATGCATTAGAATTAGGGCATCCCGACAGTGAGGTTCCAATAATAAGAAAAGTAGTCCAAGTGCCTGTAACTAAAAACTCACCTGAGCTAAAAAATTCTAACTTATCCCTATCAATTAAAAAGCAAATGAAAATACAAACAAAAAACAAACTTTGAAATGTTTGTATGCTAATCCCAGAAGTCTAAGAAGTAAGATGGGAGAATTAGAATGTATAGCAGTGAATGATGATATAGACTTAATTGGCATCTCAGAGAAATGGTGGAAGGAGGACAATGAATGGGACAGTGCTAGACCGGGGTACAAATTATATCGCAATGACAGAGAGGAGCACCCAGGAGGCGGTGTGGCGCTTTATAGGGATGTGAATCGTTTTTTGACGATTTAAAATATCGTCCGATATATTTTAAATCGTCAAAAATCGTTAGGGCCACGATACAATACCAATTCCCCCGATTTATCGTCAAAAAATCATAAATCGGGGGAAGGGGAGGGCAGGAAAACCGGCACACTAAAACCCCCTAAAACCCACCCCTGACCCTTTAAATTAAATCCCCCACCCTCCCGAACCCCCCCCCCCAAATGCCTTAAATTACCCTGGGGTCCAGCGGCGGTCCATAGCTAAATCGAGGGAAGGGGGAAGGAGGGAAAACCGGCACACTAAATCCCCCTAAAACCCACCCCCGACCCTTTAAATTAAATCCCCCCCCCCAAATGCCTTAAAGTACCCTGGGGTCCAGCGGCGGTCCGAAACGGGCCGAAAACCGGCACACTAAATCCCCCTAAAACCCACCCCCGACCCATTAAATCCCCCCCCCTCCTGAACCCCCCCAAATGCCTTAAAGTACCCTGGGGTCCAGCGGCGGTCCGAAACGGGCTCCTGCTGTTGAAGCGTGTTGTCTTCAGCCGGCGCCATTTTGCAAAATGGCCGCTGCAAAATGGCGGCGGCCATAGACCAACACGATTCGACCGCAGGAGGTCGCTTCCAGACCCCCGCTGGACTTTTGGCAAGTCTTGTGGGGGTCAGGAGGCCCCCCCAAGCTGGCCAAAAGTCTCTGGGGGTCCAGCGGGCGTCCGGGAGCGATCTCCTGCCGCGAATCGTTTTCCGTACGGATAATGGCGCCGGCAGGAGATCGACTGCAGGAGGTCGTTCAGCGAGGGTTCCGGACCTCCGCCATTTTGTGGCGGCCATTTTGCAAAATGGCGCCGGCTGAAGACAACACGCTTCAACAGCAGGAGCCCGTTTCGGACCGCCGCTGGACCCCAGGGTACTTTAAGGCATTTGGGGGGGTTCGGGAGGGGGGGATTTAATTTAAAGGGTCGGGGGTGGGTTTTAGGGGGATTTAGTGTGCCGGTTTTCCTGCCCTCCCCCTTCCCCCGATTTAGCTATGGACCGCCGCTGGATCCCAGGGTAATTTAAGGCATTTGGGGGTGGGGGATTTAATTTAAAGGGTCGGGGGTGGGTTTTAGGGGGTTTTAGTGTGCCGGTTCACGATTTTAACGATTTTCACGATATTCTAAACACCCAAACGGCAACGATATGATTCCCTCCCCCTCCCAGCCGAAATCGATCGTTAAGACGATCGAGGACACGATTCACATCTCTAGCGCTTTATGTCCAGGATGGCATAGAGTCCAACAGGATAAACATCCTGCACGAGACTAAATTCACAATTGAATCTTTATGGGTAGAAATCCCTGTGTGTCGGGGAAGACTATAGTGATAGTATACTACTGTCCACCTGGTCAATATGGTGAGACTGATAGTGAAATGCTAAGAGAAATTAGGGAAGATGGTAGTGCGGTAATAATGAGAGAATTCAATTACCCCAATATTGATTGGGTAAATGTATCATTAGTATATGCTAGAGATATAAAGTTCCTGGATGGAATAAATGACATTTTTATGGAGCAATTGGTTCAGGAACTGACAAGAGAGGGAGCAATTTTAGATCTAATTCTCAGTGGAGCACAGGATTTGGTGAGAGCAGTAACGGTGGTGGGGCCGCTTGGCAATAGTGATCATAATATGATCAAATTTGAATTAATGACTGGAAGGGGGACAGTAAGTAAATCCACAGCTCTCATGCTAAACTTTCAAAAGGGAAAGTTTGAGAAAATGAGAAGAAATTATTAGAAAAAAACTGAAAGGAGCAGCTACAAAGGAAAAAAGTGTGCAAGAGGTGTGGTCATTGTTAAAAATATCATCCTAGAAGCACAGTCCAGATGTATTCAACACATTAAAAAAGGTGGAGAGAAGGCAAAACGATTACCGGCATGGTTAAAAGTGGAGGTGAAAGAAGCTATTTTAGCCAAAAGATCTTCATTCAAAAATTGGAAGAAGGATCCAACAGAAGAAAATAGGATAATGCATAAACGTTGGCAATTTAAATGTAAGACATTGATAAGACAGGCTAAGAGAGAATTTGAAAAGAAGTTGGCCGTAGAGGCAAAAACTCACAGTAAAAACATTTAAAAATATATCCGAAGCAGAAAGCCTATGAGGGAGTCAGTTGGACCGTTAGATGATCGAGGGGTTAAAGGGGCACTTAGAGAAGAAAGGCCATCGCGGAAATATTAAATGATTTCTTTGCTTTGGTGTTTACTGAAGAGGATGTTGGGGAGGTACCCGTACTGGAGAAGGTTTTCATGGGTAATGATTCAGATGGACTGAACCAAATCACGGTGAACCTAGAAGATGTGGTAGGCCTGATTGACAAACTGAAGAGTAGTAAATCACCTGGACTGGATGGTATACACCCCAGAGTTCTGAAGGAACTAAAAAATGAAATTTTAGACCTATTAGTAAAAATTTGTAACCTATCATTAAAATCATCCATTGTACCTGAAGACTGGAAGATAGCTAATGTAACCCCAATATTTAAAAAGGGCTCCAGGGGCGATCTGGAAAACTACAGACCGGTTAGCCTGACTTCAGTGCCAGGAAAAATAGTGGAAAGTGTTCTAAACATCAAAATCACAGAACATATAGAAAGACATGGTTTAATGGAACAAAGTCAGCATGGCTTTACCCAAGGCAAGTCTTGCCTCACAAATCTGCTCCACTTTTTTGAAAGAGTTAATAAACATGTGGATAAAGGTGCACCGGTAGATGTAATGTACTTGGATTTTCAGAAGACATTTGACAAAGTTCCTCATGAGAGGCTTCTAGGAAAAGTAAAAAGTCATGGGATAGGTGGTGATATCCTTTCGTGGATTACAAACTGGCTAAAAGACAGGAAACAGAGAGTAGGATTTAATTTTGCAATTTTCTCAGTGAAAGAGAGTGGGCAGTGGAGTGCCTCAGGGACCTGTATTGAGACCCTTACTTTTCAATATATTTATAAATGATCTGGGAAGAAATACGACGAGTGAGGTAATCAAATTTGCAGATGATACAAAATTGTTCAGAGTAGTTAAATCACAAGCATATTGTGATAAATTGCAGGACGACCTTGTGAGACTGGAAAATTGGGCATCAAAATGGCAGATGAAATTTAATGTGGATAAGTGCAAGGTGATGCATATAGGGAAAAATAACCCATGCTACAGTTACACAATGTTAGGTTCCATATTAGGTGCTAGGGATGTGAATCGTTTTTCAACGATTAAAATTATCGTCCAATAATTTTAAAATCGTCTTAAATCATTAAAAAACACGATACAATAGGAATTCTAACGATTTATCGTTAAAAAATCGTTAATTGGGTTAGTGCGCACTAATGGGTGAACCCAGCCTGCCTCCTTGCTATACGTACATCCTGCAGCTTTCCATATTCCAACCTCTTCCACTTTAACAGATTCATGCAGCTGCTGCACTGTTCATAATCCTGCTTCCCTTTGTGCTCTAGTCTGCACAAATTCCTTAACTGCTAATTGACAAGCTTGTTTAGGAATCTCTTGTGCTGCAAAGTCTGCAAATGTGAGAGAGGATCTCCAGTAGCTGAGACAAAGCCTCTCCTATTCCATTTTCTTAGGAGTTCATTAAGAGATGAAAATATATAATGTGAATCAGTGAAAACTGTCAGGGGAACCAGAGCATAATTCATGAATACCCATGCTACAGCACACAATTCTGCTCTCTGTGCAGACATTTCTAATGATAGTGAGAACTGTTCACATCTAAGCACTTAGTCTGCAGAATTATACTGAACAGCAGCAAATCCTGGGTTTGATTTTATACTGGACCCATCTGTAAACCAAAAATCTCCTTCTGCTAAGGGTTCATTAGATATAACAACCTTGTCAGGTAGGATCAGCCCAGTTATTCCACATATATGGAGAATTGGGAGTGCTCCCTCTAGAAGGTCCTGGAGAAAATTGAATTTGGAATTACTTGTAATTGTCTGATGGGATACTGTAGAAGTCAATAATATGGCTGAATATTTACCAAGTCTCGTAGTGGTAAAGGAGATATGGGCATCCCCCAAAAGTATTCTTACATCATGGGAAGTATGTAAGACAATTGGAATCCCTGGTACATATGCTTGCAATTTACAGATAGTTTCTGCACATGCCACAACCCCTAAATCACAATCCGAAAACCCCTGTTCTATCACACCAAAAGTGCCAGAGACATAAGCAATGGGGTTATATTGTCATGCCAAGCAGCAGCCATGGCCCATCCTTCAGAACCATGATATACCCACAAATCAATCTCATAACTTAGATCAACAAGAGCCAAACTTGGTGGATTCAATACTGACTGTACTAGATCCCTGTATAATTTCAGAGTCTTCTGCAGTTAATGTCAATTTATCTTCACTAACAGGACTGCCTTTAAGATGCCATCTAAATAATTAGCTTTTTGTACTAAATGCTGGTATCCACAGTCTGCAACAGTTTAGCAAACCCAATAATCCTTAGCTGTTGTACGGTTTGGGGAAGTGCCACTGCTGGAGATACAGCAAAAACTACTGTTGGCAATGGAGTAACCAGAGTTCTGACTAATTTAGGTAGTTTGGGAGTTCCCTCTCCTGAAACAGCAATAACAGATATTGGAATTAAAGGTGGAGGGTCTAACTGTAATGGTTTATAACCTGGAGCAACATCATTTGAATCAACCGGACCTAATTCAGCCGGGGCAGTATATAGTGAAAAGTGACCTAACTGACTACAGGCATGCAGCAAAGCTGGATATAAGCCAGGCATACTAAGGTCACCTGAAACAGAGGAGTTCAGAGTAGCAGGAGCATAGGGTGAGGGCATCTTACTCCATTCAGTGTCATTAAGAACAGAATTCCTTCGCCTATACCATAAATCAAAGACTTGCAAAGGTTTATCTAATGACTGCCCTTTCTTTATGTCCTTTATAAGCAAATTTAACAACACAGTGGGCTGTAAAGAGCATTCAAGTGGCCAAACAAATGCAGACTGTCCTTTAGACTGTTTTCCTGACTGCTTATACCACTTCTCATGAAGTCTAAAGGCGTTTTCTTCTTATCTACTAGATGACTCTCTGTCACCACAAAAAAACTGAATGTATGAATGCAAGAATGCAATATATCTCCTATGTCTGCCCTAAAATCTTTTTATTTTATTGTTTGCAAACCCACTATCTTATTAGCTTCTACCCAAATTCAATGTTAGCCACCCAGAGAAAGCTGACAAAACCAAACTTTCTGAAAGAATCTACTAAATTAAATTCACTTACTGTAACATTTCTCCACAACTTTAATTCCTCGTCTGCTTATTCCTTTCAAACAACAGGAAATCATGTAAACCAGTTCTCCTCCCTGTGTCCCTGTGCATACAAACCAGCTGGAGCTTTACATACCTCCCACCTTCTCTGTACCAGATAACACAGTTAACTCTCCAGCTCCCAGTGCCCTTTCAAGTGCTGAAACTGCCATAACAATTGTAAGTCAGACCCCAATCACTGCAATGCATTACACCATGGCATAAATCAGACAAAAATAGAAAACCAGATGTCAAACTAGACTTTTCCAAAACTTTTCTTTTGTATGTTCCTATAACAATCCCTCAGCCTTGTAAGCAGGGCAAGGGCTTACAACCACGTCCTAACTGGTGCTGTTTTTAAACCTCCTTGGATTGTTTTTTCCAATACAAATGTATTAACAAATATACAGACAAATAAATCAAAATCACTCTTAATAAGTTCTCATTAAGTATAATAGTCTACAAATGGGTGTCCCCAAAGTAGATCAAAATAAATGGTGCACTTATATTTACAATTGGCCAAAGAAAATCTTGTACTTAACTAGAAAATCAAACTTGCAAATTAATTATATAGGCATGATTAAATACTCACAGATCTGTCATCCCATGGGGGGGGGGGGGGGGGCACTCACTTCTGTCTTCTGGGTACTACTTTTTCAATAACCAGTCATCCAGAAATCAGAAATCTTCTGTTCCTAGGAATTACTATGCAATAAACAAAACTTCGGACAAAAGCCAATAAAAGTCCGAGTAGCAGCATTAGATCTGACCCAGTCCAGCAAAGTCAGAAGTAAGACTGTCCAATAGATAGCTTCAGCTATCATGTCCCATCTGGAGTGCCATAATGTTAAGCACCATGCCATTTGTTATGACGCTTATGGCCAGGGAGACAAGAACACTTAGATTTTGGTAGAAAGCATAATTTTTTATTGAACAAACAAACAAACAAACTGACTATAGCATCTCATCATATACAGGAAGTGATCCTTCTTTTATAAATAACATTCAATATGTACAAGGGTGGAAGATTCTAGAGTGCGTGACTGACTTAGAGAATAATTTACATTGGTTGTCATGTCAGCAGCATGATAAGATCATCCCTAGCTACCCCTGAGTATTTCTCCAAGGTGGGGCCCATTTACCATCACTCTTTGGATAGTCTTTTGTTCTGTTAGAATCTTGCTGGTCAGGGCAATTAACACATCTGAAGTTGTTTACAGATACTCCTGAGAATAGTGCCTTTTATTGTGACTGGATAGCCTGAAGTTCCCGCCATTGGTTTCTGCTTTATTTGACCCTATGATTAGGTGTAACCCTATGATTAGGTGTAACCTTATGGAACCTGCTTGCCTGCCTGTCCAGATGTCCTAGGAATTCTGCAAGTCATGCTCAATAAGTCACTTAGAGTTCATGCAGCCAAGGCAGGCTAAGAAACTAGGGGATTCTGGGTCAGTTTCTTTTCTCCATGTTGGTTTTCTGTTCAGGCACACTCCTCACCTCCTAGAAATTCTGAACTTAAGAGGCTCTCATCTAACACTAACTAGAGATAGAGTAATCTCAATTGCCGGCCCAAAACTATGGAATTCCATGCCAGAAAAACTTTGAACACTAACAGATAAAAAGAAATTCAAAAGAGAATTAATTTATTTAATTATTTATTTGTCATTTTTGCTTTACAAATTGGAAACATAATCCCTTGTCACAATTAGATAAATCATTAATCTTTATAATGTACATTCCCTATAAAGATAAATAAACAAACATTTGCAATTTTATCCAATTTGTACTTTCAAAACAATAATAAAAGGAAATAAGAAACCAATGAGAGGACAAGGAAAAATCAAAGGAGAAAAAAAACGAAATTCACCAACTTATTATGTCAATAGCATAGATTTAAACTCGTACACTTTATAGTTTAAGACCTCTCCCCATTTTGAAGTACTGGTGAAGAGGTAGTTGGTTTACGAGCTTTGACAAACTGGCATAATTGATCCGGTTGAAAAAATATAAAGGACTCTTCCCCCTTTTAAAGATACATTTACAAGGATATCGTAAGGTGAAAGAAAAATGCGTGTAACCTGAGAAAATCTGCCCCTGCGCGCGCCGAGCCTATTTTGCATAGGCTTGGCAGCGCGTGCAAGCCCCAAGATGCGCGTATTTCCTGGTGCTTTCAAAAGTAGGCGGTCCGGTTGCATGTCCGGGGCGTGTCCTGGGTCAGGGGCGGTCCGGGGGCGGGTCCGGGGGGGCGTGATGGTGGTCCAGGTGGGGGGATTTAGGTAGGGCTGGGGGGTGGGTTAGATAGGAGAAGGGAGGGGAAGGTGGGGGGACCAGAAAAAAGTTCCCTCCAAGGCCACTCCGATTTTGGAGCGGCCTTGGAGGGAACGGGGACAGCCATCCTCGGGCTCGGCGCACGCAAGGTGCACATGTGTGCACCCCTTTGCACGCACCGAGCCCAGATTTTATAACATGTGCACGGCACCGCATGTTATAAAATCGGGCATAGATTTGTTTGCGCCGGGTTGCGCGAACAAATCTAAGCCTGCGCATAAGTTTTAAAATCTGCCCCTAATGCAATAACACTTTGTCTTAAAGATAGAAATTCTTTCCTCCTGATCTGTGTTACTTGGGCCAAATCAGGATAGATTCTAACTGGCTGACCAGTTAGAACAATACAGGAAATTCCCTAAAGAAGCATCTCATAACATTATTAACATCTTGGACAGCAACAAAAGATACCAACAAAGTATTTCTATCTAATATATCCATGTTTGTATTTTCTAAGAAACTAGTCAAATTTGCGGGAATAGAAACAACAGCAGCAGTCCCTGCAGATGAAGTCCTCTTACTTAAGAAGTAACAAGAATTTATTGAGGGAATGTTATTTTGAGGAAATCCGAGTGCTTCAATTAGGAATCTCTTCAGAGCAATATAGGGTATTTCCCCCACCACTTTAGGAAAGTTCAAAATCCTTACATTGAGGTGTCTAATATTATTCTCTAATATTTCCAGATGCCTTGAACAGGCCAGTTGATCTTTAATAATAGCCACATTTAGGGCTTGGGCCGACTGAATTTTATTTTCAGCCACCACAACCCTATTTGTAATTGCATTAGACTGTTCTTTGATGCCCAGGATTTTTTTGCTGGAAATTATAGGCTAAAGAGTCCATCTTATTTTCTAGTCTGTTCAAAGAAGTCCCGAATCCTGCCACCAAGTCCCATATTGCCTCTAGAGTCACCGCCTCAGCCCTAGAAGGTAATTGTGTGAACTGACCCTGTGCGCTGGGTGGTGTTTGTCCTTGGCTTCCATTCAAAGGGGCCTCAGCTCTCTCCCTCCTCTGAGAATCCTTTGGGCTGCCAACCAAACTGCCTCCATCGCCGAAGTTCAATTCTTCTCAGGCGACAGGAGGACTCTCCACTTCCAACGCTGTGCTGAGAACTGCCCCCTCCTGCCCAGTCGCTCCTACCGCGTTATCGGAGGATGACTGAGCTGCATCTGTGGCAGGGTCACACTGTGCCAGGGGCGGGCGCAGGTCAGGGCTGAGGGACACATCCTCCATTGGAGATTCCCGCTCTCCTTCACGGGGACTCCCGGTGGTTTCACCGGCTCCCTGGAGATCCAGCTAGGTCAAGAAGCATTGGATGTCAAGCTGCGTTAAAGGAGGTAGGGATTCGGAGGGGTAAATCCTTATCTTCCCCTTTCTTTTGGATGGCATGGCAATAATTGCAGCAGCAGCAAATGCTCCGTGCACCTTCTATGCTGCCATCTTGTCCTCTCTATTCAAAAGTGAATTAAAAACTTGGCTATTCAATAATGCCTTCTCCTTGAATGAAACACCCTGCTCCCATGACTCAGATAACATTAATAATTCTTGAACAATATCCACCCTCCCTCACTATCCCTTTAATCCAGCTCTGTTTTTGTGTTAGAAGTCTACCATTGAATTACTTCCATTTCTATGAATGTCTATCCACCTTGTAACATTCATTTTATTTATGAATGTTTTGCCTGTAAACCGTTATGAACTAGTGATTCTCACATGAAATGATGGCATATAAAACATTTTAAATAAGTAAATACATATTTTTGATAGCTGCTAAGTTTACAGTGAAATCTATAAATTATCTTATTCTTTTAACACAGAATTGTAACAAGCCCAAAGTAAATGTTACCTCAACTTTAAATTTAAAAAGTTGATATTTTCAGTAGAACCTTCTTCGGAGTCCTTGCTTGACCATAACAAGCTACTGACAAGACATAAGCTGTTTTGAGAGTAGAACAGATTTAGAAATGCCAAGCCCACATATTCTCACAGATAAATATCACTTAAAGCAGCAGTACTAGCAAAGTGTTTTTCAGTGATTCATTTGTAGTTAAAATAATTTTCACATTTTCATTTTTTGTTGTGATTTCTGTAGACAAATAGCTTTATTTTTTCTGAAAGATCCTCTTTCATAGCAATTTCAGACTCCAGGCAGGCATCACAGAGATGCTATTCTTCTAGGCAATACCAGGAAGGTTGAAAATTTAGGTTTTGTAGTACAAAAGGAGCTATATTGGAATGACAGCAGTAGACTAGTCAGGCATAGAACTGTGAGAAATCAGATAATACTCCAAATACACAGTTTTAATTGCTTTAATGCTCTGGCAATCTGTAAATGTAGTCACTACAACAACCTTCTGAGGCTGCACTGAATTTATGGGGGTCAACCATAAGTTGATCCATCTAGTATCCCTTGGCATGCCACAATATCTGCAAGGATACAGTGGATGGATTATATATAATATATGTATTATGGAGGGATCTTCATTTTTAATTTTTATTTTATTTTTCCTGGGAATTTTAATATTATAACAAAAAAACTCAATGAATAAACAACCGTTTTAACAAAACAGGGGAAAAAATTAGTGGAAAAGTCATTTTTTCACAGATTTTATTTTTGTTTTTTGTAACATTGAAATTAAAATAAAATAAAAACTGAAAGTTAAGGTCTAAGTACTGTATATGCATACAGAGAGGCAGGAGGGGGAAAAAAGAAGCTCTTTGACTTGCAAATACTTAGGCCAATGTACTATTCTGCGATGTTTTCTGCAAATTAGCAGCTGGTTTGCAAAAGTTTTGCTACAGATGCAAATGTATGGAACTGAACATTTTGTTTCTTGTGCTCCATGAGGAGCCACCATGTTTTAAAAGAGTCATGTGGCTCATCTCCTCTGCTAGTACAAAATCCTGAGTGGTCCTAGTGTATCTCATCCTTAGTGACTTCTGAGCCTCTCGTGGGTCATAAATATGAGAACCTAGAGTGTTGCGCTGGAGGTGGATCCTTGGCCAGGTGCAGGATTGGTACGGCCCTCTGGTCGGACCCAGAGAGCACCTGCCACCAGGAGGCGGAGCACATGAGGAGACAGAGGCTAACTGGAGCTTCGCCAATAACAGTCCGAGGTTTCCGCAGGATGAACCCTTAGGTACCCGGACCGCCTGGACATAGGTGGGCCTCATCTCCCAGAGAGGTAGCAGAGAGGTGTGCCCACCACGAGCAAGGGTGTGCGGCTGATGCAGAGAGGAAGAACCAGACCTAAACTGGAGACTCTGGAGACCTCAGGGAGGTAACAGTTCAAGAAGGTTCTCTGGGCAGAACAGGCAGCGCCTGTGGATCTGGTCAGAGGAAGGCCGTGGTCAGAGTCCAAGCAGGTCAGTCTGGTGGTCACAGAAGGCAAGAAGAGGGTGTCCGAGTGAAGCACAAGGGTCAAAGCCAGGGTATCTGTCCAGAAGAGGTCACCCAAAGTGAGGGTCAAATCCAAGGTCAGTCCGAGTGTAGTCAAGGCAAGCAAGGGTCAGTTCCAGGTGGTGGTCAATGTGGTCAGGCAGACAAAGGTCAGTTCCAGGCAGCGGTCAACATGGTCAGGCAGGCAAAAGTCAGGTCCAGGCAGCGGTCAGTCGTCGTCAGGCAAGCAGGGGTCAGTACCAAGAATCAGTCCGAAGGGTACTACCAGGGAATGTGGAGCAGGAACAAGACAGACGCTGAAGACATGGAGGACCACGGGAGCACTGGAACACAGGATACGCTGGAACAAGGAGACACTGGAACACAGGATCAAGGAACAGGCAAACTTAAAACACTGAGGTGTCAACCCGATTGCCAAGGCGAGGTTCTGGGGACATAGCCTCGCCTTATATACTGGTGCTGCATGATGTCATCAGGACGTGTCTGACCTGGTTTTCCCGTGCTTGGCCCTTTAAAGTCAGTGACGTCAGCTGTGCATGCCTAGGGGCATGGCCGAGGAGATGGAAGACGCGGAGCCCCTACGGGAGCTCCGCTGAGAGGCCTGCGGGGTGGAAGAGGCTGAGGACGCCTGGGGAGAGCGTCGGGGACATCAGGAGCTGGCGGCTGCAGCAAGACCGGAACTGGTGGAGGGCAGAGCGAGGTGAGCATGTCCGACCGTGGCACCAACACGGCCAGGACGCGCAACATAGACCCCTCAAAGGCCTCCCCTTCTACTGCAAAAATGTTACAAATTAGCACTGGAGCCCTACGGACTCCCCCAATCTTGACCAATAACAGTAGTGATTTTTAGGGATGGGGAAAACTCACCTTGCTCCTGCCACACCAGCACCATTTTCCAAAATGATGCTGGCTGATCCCTGGCAATCATTTGCCATGTGCTTGGGGCAAAGGATCACCAGGGTTTAACTGGTGCCATTTTGGAAACTGGTACTGAGGGCAAGAGTAAGAAAAGTTTATTCCTGTCCCTAGAATACCACATATGCTATGGAGTAAACTTGGAGGGGAGGACTCAATCCTTTTTTTTTTTTTAACATTTTGTGGGGTCAAGGAGGAGGAGGGCCTTGAAGGGATAGGGTGTACTGAGCCCTCCAGCTGTAATATTTATGGCCCACAAGGGGCAAAGGGATCATGGTGGGAAGATCCTCTAGGACCAGAAGAGATTATGTACTAGCAGGGTGGAGACGAGACAGACCACATGCTCCATTTAAATCTATGCAGTGGGTCAGTGAATCACCACTTCCCCAGGACAGACTGAAAACTAGCTATACTTCTTTGAGGTATAGTGGGAAGGGGTGCAAAAATAGTCCTGCAAAGACTATTGTGTGTGCCTGTTTTTGCAAAGTTATCCAGTAATGAGTTGTTTTGCATGATTTTGCATTGCAGCAGCTCATTACTGGGGAAATTGAATAAACTTTCTCAAGTAGTGGATTACACATGAAAGTTTACTTCTGTGCAGCGCAGTTTTGCTAAATATTTTTGCAAAAGGGGTTTTCATTCCAATAATCATGAAACACTTAAAGGTGAATTTTAAAAGCCTGGCGTGCACCAAAATCGGGAGATGCACACACAAGTCGGGCTCGCACGCGCCCACCAAATTTTTAAAGCAGCCCAGATGCACATTTTATCTCCCTCTGCGTGCACATGTCACTTGATTTCAAAAAGGGGTGTGGTCTGGTACAGTCTGAGTAAGATCTGGGTGGGGCATAGGCATTTTGGGGTGAAGCCAGAGGAGGTGTAACTTAGCTATTTCTGCTGGATAAAAGGATCTGGGGTAACTAGGGGGAGTGCAGACTATAAAACCAGGGGGGTTGGGGGACCTAGCTCTTAACTGGGCAAACTGGTGGATAAACTGGTGAAACTGGAAATGGCATGAATGCGTGCCCTGTGTAAAATACCCTGACTTACATGATAGTGTTATGCCCGTCGGTCGCAGACAGCTGCGACCACTAATGCTCACCTCTTTTTCTGCTACATTACCTTTCTTTGGAGGAATGGCGGCCTCTGCCAACCACCGCCAACCAGCCTGGCGTTCCTGGGACGGTGTGGGCACTGCCGGCCACCATCTTGGTCCAGGAATCACTTGGGCACATGCGTGAATGGGCCACTCTTGTACACATCATGGCGGGAACCTCAGGGGCATCCCCCTGGATGATGTCACCCACCTCCAGTACTCAAGCTAGTTGGCCCTTCACTTCTACAAGTTAGCAAGAAGTTCCCGCTTGCTGAATTCCACTCCTTGGACTTCCGGTTCCAGTTGCTACATTGGCGTGAGACACTCTGGGTACCCGTTCCTCGGGGGCCCTATTTCTTCTCTGGTTTTCCACTCCTCAGAGGACCCTCTGCCTTTAGCTACTATCGGTTCTGCTCCCCAGAACATCTCCTGGAACTACTTCCTGTGAGTACTTAATTCTACTGACTTCTACTGCCTAAGCCTCATTCTGGGATTTGCTGCGGTGTACACCATGCTACAGGCCACTATTGCTTCTTCCCTGAAGGAACCACTCCAGTATACCCTGTCTACAGGTTATTGCTGCACCTCGGATAGCTTTCTCATTTCCATCTCTGAGACTCATCCCCGGTGTACCCCACTCTGCGGGTCACTACCGGATCTGCACATCCGAGTGTTCTCCACTACTGAAAGACTTCCTGGCATACCCTGCTCTGCGGGCCACTACCAGATCATCACATATAAGACATCATTGTTGGGTATACCCCCTGCTCTGAAATGTACTTTCTGCACCTCCCGCTCCATGGGTTGTGTCTCTCTCTGCTATCAATAAAGACTCTATTCCACAGCTGTGTCTGATGTCACTGAGACCACGCCTACTGGCGGTAAGGCTCACAGGACTCCTCCCTGTGAGATACCTCTCACCTCGGCCCAAGGGTTCACACTAGTACTAAACTGTGAAGGCTATGCTGAGACAATGGTATATAAATGATAATAAACCTTAAACCTTAAACATAACAGATAGAATCAGAATTTGTGCACCTAGGTGCACACCCACTTAAAATTGGGTGCACATGTGCATGCGGCCAAGGCTATTTTATAACGTGCATGCATGCTATAAAATGGCCACATATATGGGTGCACGCCGATGCACATGTGCCAAAGTGCACCCACTTGCTGGCTTGGAAATTACCGTCCCTCATTTTAGCATTTTTGTGCTTTTCTTGGCCTTTCATGTTTTTTTTCTTCATGCAAAAATCCATTAAAAATGAAGTGTGCATCTTATTTCTCTCTTATATCCACAAGAAGTGGATATAAAGTGACCCTTGAGCCATTTGTGCCTTCATTGATCTAAACCAAGCATCCTATCATTGGACAGGGGTACATGGATCCTTATTAAGATAATAAACTTATTTTGGAGTATTACCAAATGGTCATTTATTTTTGGAATTTCTACTGAAATAAGTGATAATTGAATTAAGTGGGTTTTTTTGTTTGTTTTTACTCTTTTTTCTTCTTTTTTCTTTTTATTTTCTGCTTTAATGCATTTTGATAAATGTTTTCAAGTTCCTCCTTACAACTGGCAGAGTACTGCTGAAACATGGCATGTTGTACTTTGTAAGGTTTCCATGTTTTTGAGAATTAAAATTTTTTATAAAAAGTGATTTTTTTCAGGTGGTTTTCTTCAGAGAGGGTTCTTCATCATTTCTCCTCTCCCTTCCCCCTTCCCCCTTTTTCCTTTTTCTCTTTTTGACCTGTGACTAGAAAATTGGTTATTTTAATAACCCTGGATTTGCAGAAAGCCCATCTCTGTTTATCAATTATATTTTTTATCACTTTTCTTATTTCTTGACCTTAATTCCTTCTGCAAGATTTTAGTTATATGTTTTACTGTAATACTAGCCATTCTGTTCTACCATCTTTGTAAATGTGCCTGCTTTCAGATAGTAAAATAAAAAACAAGATGAGTTCAGTGTGTTACTGGAAATATTTTAAGAGAAATAACATGACAGAATTAAAAAAAAATAAGTGTGTCTTGACAAGAGAATTCTACAAGAATATGTTGATAGTGACCATCAAAGTAATCCAGGTATGAAATCTTTTTCCTTTTAATTCCAAACTTAAGATTGCAAGAGTGGAGGATAAGTAATGCACCATATAAGTATTTGTAATTATAAATTGTTGTAAGTGTCCATGCTCAGAATAACTTTTCATATGTAGAGGCTTTACAAAAAAGCAAATTCAAATGAAGCAAGCAAATCTAGGTAAAGTTGATAAAAGATAATATCATTTGAAATGTAAGCTAATGAAAATGAGAAATGTATTTAGTTTAGCACAAAGAGAATTACTTTTTATATTTTTTCTAATCTTCAATTTTTATGAAACTATTATACTATAATATTCATAATTAGATATAAAGTATGCAGAGTTAAAAGTGTATACGATTACATCTAAATTAATTAAGGTATCAGAGTTGGAATATCATTGTGAATGAATAACTGATGAGATTTCTGATATGAAACAGAGACTGTTCCTCTCAATTTCTTATATTTATGAGCTTATCTCGTTTTTACAGTAGGCTCAAATTCTCCTGAGCAAGAATAAATACCATTTTGGTGTTCTTTCAATGTCTTTCCTAAAGCATTGTATACTCACAAAAAACAGCATGAATATAAATATACATGCAGTATGATTTCAAGGCTATTATAATAATAAGGAAAGAGAAGAGAATTTTCAAAATGGCCTAGTTTACACTGGCAGGTGGTGCACCATGAATTTCATGATTTTATTATAAAATCATAAAGTAATAAGAAATATTGAACCCTGTCCTCAGTGGAATGGCATCGGAAAAGCATGCACTGAAGTTCTGTGATGTATAAGCTTAGTTCAGGTCTCATCATATTTCCAAATTCAGTACAACACATATACAAAACAATTTGAAACACAAGTCCGCTGTCTTAAGGACGTACGAACATAAACACCATGCTGGTTCAGACTAAGGTCCATTAAGCATGCATCCTGTATCTGACAGTGGCTAGTCTACAAGGTTGGTGCAAATCTGTTTGGCACCCTAGACGAACCTATCATCATTGATTCCAACTTACCTATTGGCAGCAACTCCAACACAGTGCTCCCTCCTATCCATAACAGTGGCTCCAGAACAGTGCTCCCTTCTAGAAGTATTAGCTCTAGTACAGCCCCCCTTGGCCCTTATGCTGGTGGGAGTTTGCAGACTCCAAAATCTTGGCACTCCTGGCCAGTGGTTCCCAATCTTTTTTGTGCCCTGGCACACCTGGCATTGGGCTCACTTCATCATGGCACACCAGCACCTTCCCTATCACCATCCTCCTGGCATCATCATTCTCTTTTCTTCCTCTACCCTTCCCCAAACCCTGGCATCACCTTCCCTTCACTTTCCCTCCCTCATCCCCTGCATCATCACCTTTCCTCTTCCTTCTCCCCCATCTCCCACACACTCAAATCACAAGCTTTTACCCTCTCTTCCCTCTCACCTTCTTTCCACTTCAGTCCTCATCTTCTCTCCACAACCATTGGCAATATCATCTTCTCGTCCCTTTCTTCTCCTTCCCTACTACCTTTGGTATCATCGTGTTCTCCTCCCGTTCCTCTCCCCCATCCCCCAGCATCATCACCTTCTCTTCCCTTTCCTCTACTTCCCTACTACCTTTAGTATCATCACATTCTTCTGCTATCTTCATGGAGCTCCCCCTAGTCCTTGTATTATCCAAAAGAGTAAATAACCTATTCATTTACCTGTTCAAGTTCTTTCATGATTTTGTAGACCTCTATCATATCCCCCTTCAGCCGTATCTTCTCCAGGCTGAGCAGCCCTAACCTCTTTAGCCTTTCCTCATAGGGGAGCCATTACATGTCCTTTATCATTTTGGTTGCCCTTCTCTATTCTTTCTCCAGTGCAACTATATCTTTTTTGAGATGCGGCAACCAGAATTGCACACAATATTCAAGAAGCAGTCTCATCATGGAGCAATACAGAGACATTATGATGTTTTCCATTTTATTTGCATTTCCCTTCCTACTAATTCATAACATTTTGTTTACTTTTTTGATCACCACAGCACACTGAGCCCACAATTTCAATGTATTATCCACTATGATGCCCAGATCTTTTTCCTGGGTGGTAACTCCTAATATGGAACCTAATATCATGTAACTACAGAAAGGGTTATTTTACCCCTTATGCATCACCTTGCACTTCTCAACATTAAATTCCTCTGCCATATGGATGCCCAATCTTTCAGTCTTGCAAGGTCCTCCTGCATTTATCACAATCTGCTTTTAATTTTGCTTCTCTGAATAATTGTTTGCCATCTGCAAATTCATTATTGTTGTCCTCCTCTGCACACTTTCTAGTTCCATTATGTCTTTTTTGAGATGGGGAGACCAGAACTGCACATATTACCCATGGTGCAGTCACAAAATAGATCAATATAGAGAAAATATAAAAGCATAAACATAATGGCAGAAAAAGACCGTTGGCCTATTTAGTTTGCCCATTAACCCAACTAATTCAGCTTTACAATTGCTATCATTTCCTCAGAAATCCCCTGTGTTTAACCCATGCTTTCTTGAATTCAGATACTGGTTTTGTCTCCACCACCTCCACTGGGAGGCTATTCCTTGCATGCTTTACCCTCTCTGTAAAGGAATATTTTCTTAGATTACTCCTGAGTCTACCCCCTTTCACCTTCGTCCCATGACCCCTTATTCTAGAGCTTCCTTTCTGTTGAAAGAGGCTGGTATCCTGTGCATGGAAACCTTTGAGGTACTTAAATGTCTCTGTCATATTTCCCTTATTTTGTCTTTCCTCTAGGGTATACATGTTTAGATCTTTAAGTGCTTTAGAATGAAGACCACTAATCATTTTAGTAGCCACCCTCTGGACCATCTCCAACCGGTTTATAGCCTTTTGAAGGTTCAGTCACCAGAACTGTACACAGTATTCCAAGTGAGGTCTCACCAGGGATCTATACAAGGACAATATCACCTCCCTTTTGATGCTGTTCATTCCTCTCCCTATGCAATCAAGCATCTTTATGGCTTTTGCTTTCCTTTTATCCTCCTGTTTGGCCACCTTAAGATCATCAGATACAATAATTCCCAGACCCTGTTCTTCTTTCATGCTTAGAAGAATTCTACCCCTAAACTGTACCTCTTCCATGGGTTTTTGCAGCTTAAATTGATAACTGTATTTTTTTTTTAGCATTAAATCTTAGCTGCCAGACCCTAGACCAGTGGTCCCCAAACCTGTCCTGAGGGCCACTAGCCAGTCGGGTTTTTGGGATATCCTCAATGAATATGCATGAGAGAAAATTTACATGTTATGGAGGCAGTGCATGCAAATTTTCTCTCATGCATATTCATTGAGGATATCCCAAAAACCCGACTGGCTAGTGGCCCTCAGGACAAGTTTGGGGACCCCTGCCCTAGACCATTGGCTCCCACACCAATCCTGGGGGACCTCCAGCCTTTTGGGTTTTCAGGATATTCACCATGAATATGCATGAGATAAATTTGCATGCAATGGAGGCAATGTATGTAAATCTCTCTCAAGTGCTGCGTCCATCGGTCCTAGATGGCTTTGCCCCGTTTGCCTCACCTTGTTCACGGCTTCTCCCACTTACCTTGGGAAAATGGCTACCACCACGTCTGCAAGCCGCCCTCTCTGGCATCCCCGAAATGGCTATGGTGCAGCCTCCCGCCATGCTCCTCCCAAGGCCCCACTAGGGTGCGCCTGCTACCCTCATCTTTATTCCAGCTATGGCGCGAACCTCGGGGGCGTCCCCCTCAAGTGACGTCACGCCATCCGGGTATTTAGCCTGCCCTTACTTGCTAGCTCATTGAGTTAGCAACGATTGGTCTTGGCCAGTCAATGCTACTCTGCCGCTTCCATGCTGCTGCTGGAAGCTTTCTCTCTGCCCTTCGGGATACTGACTAACTTGGGTACCCGTTCCTCGGGGGCCCTCTGCTTTATTTCAGGTGCCTTACAGGGATCAGGTACTCACTCCTCGAGGGCCTGTTCTCCCTGCCTCGGTGCCAGTACCATCTACTTCAACCTGGTGGAAATTGCATACCTACAGCTACCATCTAGTGAGTAATCTAACTCTCAGTCTTTCTCATCTACAGCATTGCCTTGCTGGGAAACCAGCACCGGAATTCCCCTATACCAACGGGATGAGAAGGGTCCCCTCTGCCGAGGGTCCCAAGACTGCTACATCCAGACTACCTCACTACTGCCACCTCTGGTGGTATCCTGCAAGCTGCACAAATAAAGATCTAATTCTGTGTTTGTGCATCCTGAGACTAGCCCAGTACGGTGGCTCCCCATGGGGCTCCTCCCCGTGGGTGTGGTCATCTGCCACAGTACCCGAGAATCCACCCAAACACCACTTAACCATAACATCAAGCATATTCATGGTGGATATATTGAAAACCTGACTGACTGGGGGTCCCCCAGGACAGATTTCGGAACCTCTGCCCTAGAACATTTATTCTTCATTCCTTTTCAGATCTTTCCTAACATTCTTTTATCTTTTTTTTTTTTTTTTTTACCTCTGCCACACACTGAGTTGAGGATTTCAATATATTATCCATAATGACTCCAAGGTCCTTTTTATGGTAGGTAACTCCCAATGCAGAACCCAACACTGTATACCTATATGTAAGCCGGGCAAATGTACTTCTGTTAGAAGACTCCTGTGGCCGAGTAGTGTAGTCGTGTGGCAGCAAGGTAGTCAGATGTTAAATACAGAAATACTATTTACCGCTTAAAAATAATTGGAATAACCAATTCAAAACAATTCCAATTCTCAATTTTATTTATATTTTCTATTTTAAAAGAAATTATTTGCTTTATATATAATTAATATATGTTATTTCCTTATATTATTAAAATTCCATGAACTATTAAAATACAATCACAAATAAGAATTGTATTATTATTACTCTCTTTATATATATATTTACCACTTTACTTATATATTTTTTAATTAACCCAAGTATGAAATTACTATTAAATGTGAGAGTTCATCAGAGTTCATCAATGCAACAGTCACTTATCTGTTTTTCTTCCTTCTTTTCTTTTATCTTTATTGTTGCTTTTTTTCGTTGCTGGCCAGTTCTTCTTTCTTTTCTTTTATCTTGAAATCTTCTTCCTAAACTTAATCTTAAACAACTTAAAAGGAAGCAAAACTGACTCCCTTCACTGTTTTCAGGATCTTCTGCATATTACAACAAGTATGTTACTTGTTGTTTTATTTCAACTTTATATTCTAACTAATAATAAAAAAAATATATAATTCATAACCCTTGCACTACTGCTTCAAAACAGACAATGTATATCATACACACCTTTACACTTTCTATCAATCATACATTTACTATAACTGTACTTTAACTACACTTATCTGTATTTGTTAGGCCTGGATATGAGAAGACTGGCTTAACAGATCCTTCTCCATCAATGATCAGGCACTAACTGCTCTTATTCTGTAACTGTCTCTTTCCTTTCTGTCTGCTTGGTCTCAATACTTGATGACATCATAACGCTAAATAGTCCTCAGAGCTGATTATTTTTGTCTTTATACTATGCTTATTCTTTCTCTTTTTATTTTCCCCTGCAGTATCTGACTTCAGTTGATTTTTGTTTAATCTGAATGTCTTTTAAATCTTTGTGAAATTTAAATTCCTACACTGTGCTTTGTCTAACTTCTGTACACTTTTGCCAGCCTACTCACTGGTAACCAGGGAAGCCAGTGATGCGTCTCCTAGGATACGCTATCTCTGCCTAACCTGATCATCCAGTGCGCATGCAACCTTGTTGATGATGCGCTGGGTGATTCCAATCAACTTTCTTATGTTTTAAAATAGTGTAGTTTAATGAGGAATCTAAAATTCCTTCCTGAGCAGTTTCATTGTATTTAATTATATAGGTATCCTTTTTTTATCCTGAATATTATTTCCTGTTTGTGCTTATTAGCTTCTATTTTTCTTCTTTTTACTTAAACTTGTTAACCTCCTCCCCCCCCTCACAGTACTTGCAATCCTTGTCTCAGTGATGACGTCACTGAAGTTCCTGCACTCTCCTTTCTAACCTGCCCCCCTCTATCCAGCAGCTCCACGCCAGTTTCCAGGACAAATTAAAAGATAAAAAAAAATACCAAAATCAGTCTTAAGACACCCTCAGCAATGACAGCAGCAGGAGGTCAGCAACTTCTCTTTTTATTTTTATATACAGCTCTCATCTCAGGAGGAGATCTCTGTCGGCAGTGTCAGTCTCTCTCTTTCTCAATCATTTAAGCTGACCATTGATAGTAGCTCAATCCTCCCGGTTTATTTCTTCATTTGTTTATTCCTTTCCTGCCATCCTCTGCCTTTCTCTCCATTGCTTGTTGTCATTTCCTGAAATATTTTCCATCATTAGGTGTCACCCATCTTGGTCCAGAGTCCTTTGCATTCTGAGTGCAGTTTCTGCTCATTGCTAGAAGCACTAACAGTAGCTGATCACTGGTAACACAACGCTGCTTCTGGTAGCTTCAGTCCTCATCTTCTTTCATGGGTTCTTTTTCTTTCTTCAGTTCCGCCTGGCCTTTGCCTTTGGCAGTCCCTCATAGCAGGACTGGGTGCTGTCTTCAGTCTCCGTCCTGCCACTGTCACTGCCTCTGGCACAACTCTGGCCACTAGAAAATCTGAACCTTCTGGACTTTACTTGTGGAGCTACAGGACAGGTAAGTTTTCTATTATTTCAGTTTATGTATTTATTTATTTTATTCTGTTTACCCCTTTACATATAGTTTGGATTATTTTTCCTTATGTATATAACCTTGCGCTTTTCCACATTAAATTTCATTTGTCATTCACAAGGTCCTTCTTCAGTTGCTCACAATCTGCTGCTGTTTTAACAACTGAATAAATTTGTGCCATCTGCAAATTTGATCACCTCACTTGTCATTCCCTTTTCCAGATCATTTACAAATGTTAAACAGCACAGATCCCAGTACCAATCTCTGTGTTACTCAATTAATTATCTTTCTCTATTTGGGTAACTGACCATTTAGTCCTACCCTCTGTTTCCTCTGTTTTAACCAGTTATCAATTTACAGTAGGACAATGTCTCCTATCCTATGACTTTAAATTCCCAAGGACTTTGTCAAATGCTTTTTGAAAATACAAATTAATTATATCAACTGGCTTACTTTTATCTACATGTTTATTTACACCTTTAAAAAATCTAAAAGATTGATAAGGCAAGACTTCTCTTTGCAAAAACCATGTTGACTCTTTCCCAATAGCCATGTCAATCTATAAGGCCAGTGATTTTGTTTTTATGAATAACTTCTACCATCTTACCAGCACCAATGTCAGACTCACCAGTCTATAGTTTCCCAAATCAGGACCAGGAGGTGAAGCAGCAAGGTCTCGCATCCTGGGAAGTGACGAAGGTAAAGAGCAGTGTGGGGTTCCGGAAAAAAAATTCAAAAGACAAAGCAAAGAGCAGACGGGATATCAGTTCAAGTGATACTGATAGTAGTTCTACGACCGAATCTTCTTTGAACTCCAGCGCAGCAGTTAGAGGGGAAAGGGCCAGTGGGTTAGGGCCTGCGCAAGATATGGGACATCCAGCTTTGGCATCCCTGACTGAGCTGTGGAAAGGGGTACCAGGGAAAGTACGCAGGCGAATTAATAAACTCAAGTATGTTAACATATTTCAGCTGCTGGATGGCAGAAGGGGGGGGGGGGGCAGGAATAGGCGAAGCAAGGGCAGTAAGAAGAAGGGGAAGGAGTCAGGTGTCAAAGTGCCAAGAACCTTCTTAATTGGATGAGAGGTTTCTTGTGCTTGGCTAGCATGGTTGGGCATTTCAAGCCAGAGCAACACGGGGCATTACTGGCATATTGTGACAGCATACTTGGCGCATTTAAGGACAATGAAGGGTGGGCTTGGCTTAATTATGATGAACGATTCCGGGAAAAGATGATGGGTAATAGGTTCATGTTCTGGGGGACAAATAAGAGCGCTAAGCAATCAAAGACCAGTGCGGGAGTTTGGGGGGGGGGGGGATCAGGAGATGCGCAGAGCGGGGCTGGAGGGAACGCAGGGGGAGACTCAGCGGTTAGGGGTGGGGGGCAGATAGCGAAAGAGAGCAAGTTGTCCACTGTGAAGGGAGACATTTGTTGGTGTTTTAACAGGGCCACCTGCCTATTCCCGGAATGTAAGTTTCGACATGCTTGTGACACATGTAATGGCGCGCATCCCAGCGCCAGATGCACCCACCAAGGGTCAAGGTACCACTCAAAAGCACTAAACAGTAGAAGCGATTGGGAGAGGGGCAGATTAGGTTTGCAGAAGATTAGGTAGGGATTACGGGGGTAGTACGGACAGCGGGCTGCAGGGAGTAACAGGGGATTGGGTGGGGCTAAGGGAGGGAGGCCTTGGATGGGAGGTGCGCTGGGAGTGGCAATAATAAAAAAAAAAAAGGATTACTAAATACAATATACTATATGTATATTTAAATGAAAGAATAACCTAAGGACAGTAGATCACAGGTCGTGGCAGTCAGGGGCATACAAGAGCTTATATGCATGTACTTGGTGCAGAAAGCTCATAGCCCTCAGAGAGTGAGTCAAATATCTGGAGGATAGAGTGGCTAGGGCATGGGCTGGTATCGGGGAAGACTAGACTGTGGCTATGGGGGAAGGGCTTGGCCTATAGAGGCTGGCTGTAATGGGTGGGGAGCGTACATGCTATGCTGAGGCCGCTGGGGGCTGAAGGCAGGCTTTTCCGGGGCTGCAGGAGCAAGGGCAGGCTACAGGAACTGGGCAGTCTGTGCTGGGACTGGAGGGGAAAGAGCAATAAATAGGAGGTCGGGGGAATTTCCATGGGTGGCTGTGCAGCAGTTGGGGCTGTAGCTAGGAGGGGTAGGCTGGGCTGGGGCTGAGGGAGAGGTAGGCAGGCTGTGCTGCTCCTGGGGCTGCAGGAGGGTGTAGTAGCGCAGGCTGTGATTGGGCTCAGTAGGTGGTACCGGAGTTCAGAGGGGGAGGACAGACTGTGCTGGGGCTGAGAGGGGGAAAGGGCAAGTCATTTGGGCCTTTGGGGAATTTCCACGGGTCTCAGCTAGTTGTATATAATAAGAGATGCAAGCAACTATGCCTTCAGGACTGCTGCCATTCGCTTTTCCTGCATTTGTTTTATAACAGCTGCTGATAATAGGAAAACGTGATCACCTGATATGCTTCAGCTGCGCCAAATAAGAAAAAGCAGGCACGATCTTTTTAGATGTTTCTGCTGCACTACCCTCACAGTGGTGCTGCACACTGTGATACCACAGGGATGATATTATACTGCTTGGTCCTTGACTGTGAAGTGAAGTGGGCATCGTTTATTGTACTCTTTTATTGTATCGTTTATTGTAAAGCCTGTTGCTGCATTCTGTTTTTTTGTTAACCGATGAGATGTTCACAATGACTGTCGGTATATAAAAAGATTTAAATAAATAAATAAATAAATAAATAAATAAATAGTACTGGGCAGTGTCTCCTCCAGACTACTTCCATTGCTGCAGTTTTCTCAGACATGTATCAGGACATCTGGCAGTATGTATGGAGGGTCCTCTGTCTAAGTTTGGTAAGTATCAGTTTATTTTTCCATTGTATATGGGAAGTTTAGTTTTCTCACACATTGTTGATGGATTCAATGAGTGTTTCAAGGATGACAGAGAGCAGATAATAGTGTATTTGTAGTTTGCTATGACCCTGGCTAGAACATGATCTCAGTAAGAAAGCTTTTAATATTTTTTTTAGTACTGTTAATATTGTGTCAGTGCTAATTGGGTCTATTTTTACATTGTGAACCTCTTGGTTGTGATTTTATGTAAGTGGTATATCAAATATAATAATAATAATCACAATAATAAATAATTTTTTTGTCTTTTGTGCTTTTCAGAATGATGCGGACCCCAGTTAATACCATTGCACTAGAACAGGGGGGCTCAGAACCATTGTCGTCTCCTTTCAGTTCTTAAGATGGGGTGTATTATTGTGAATAGCCAAATAAATAAATAAATAAATAGTGACTATTTTTCTTTGCATGTGCTTCATTTTCTTGCGTTAAGATCGATGTGTGTGGTTGCAAGTTTTTACACGGATTTGGCCGGATTTTAAAAGTCCTGCGTGCGCAAAATTCGGAGTTTGCGCACGTGGCCGGGCCTTCCGCGCGCTGTGCGAATTTTCAAAGAGGTCTGGCCATGCGCGCAAATCCCGGTACGCACCCAAGTGCCAGGCCTCTTCAAAGGGGAGGACTGGGGTCAGGGGCTGGGTGGGGAGGGGCGGGGCAGGACAGCGCCATTGAACGCTGTCCCAAAGACTCGCATGCAAGCAGCCGGCCGGCGTGCGTAACATACTTCAGCTCGGGATCTGAAGTAAGTTATAAAACAAAAGAAAAAGAGAAAGGTAGGGTTTAGGGGTGGGGAAGAGAGGTTAGGGGAAGAGGGAGGGAGTTTAGGTAGGGCTGGTAGAGAAGTTTCCTCCCAGTCCACTCCCCCATTGTATATAACTGGCAGGTGCTGTGTTGTGGTTGCTAATTGGAGTGGACTGGGACGGAACTGGGGAAGGCCCGAATGCATTGCCACGCAGAGTTTGCATAAATTCTCTCCCCCTTGCGCGCACCACCTGCCCATATTTGCGCGGATTATAAAATCTTGTGTGCATGTGCTCATGGCCATCGGATTTTATAGCATGCATGCGCCAGGGCATGCATGTTATAAAATCAGTACATCCATGTGTGCGTGCACCTTATAAAATCTTCCCCATAGTATATAACTGGCAGGTGCTGTGTTGTGGTTGCTAATTGGTGTGCACCACAGTTTGAGATTTTATGTACTGCATGCCTGCTGTTTGTATCTCTGGTGTTGTGCTTCAGCACATTCAGCACGCCTTCAGGAGGATTGGAAACTAGACCGGAAGGAGCTGGCATGCAGTTTAGGATGGGATTCGAAGGGCCAGACATGTTATGGCCTTTGGTCCGCTCAGATCAATGTCCAATTATTTCCTTTGTGTGTGTTCTGTCATCTTTTACATTCTGTTTTTTTGGGAATGGCTCACTAATATCTTCCAAATAATCCACTTTAAGTCTTTAATATTTGGCACAATTGAAATATCCCAAAATGTTTGGCCTTTCCAGCCCATAAACACCAGTGATAAATGAAATCCCTATATAAACAGATTTTATGAATGGGGCAGATGGGGGGGCCTAGTCTCTGACTGCCCATGATAATATGGGTGCCAGACTTGGCCTCCTGCTGCTCTGTGGGGGTTACTGGGGAGGAAGTTGAGGTCCATTGGGGAAGGATCCCTCAGTGGCGTACCTAAAGTATTTGGCACCCGGGGTGGATACTTCCTTTGCCCCCCCCCCCCCAAATTCACTTCTCTGTCCCTCCTCCCCCCGTCACTTCTCTGTCCCTCCTCCCCCCCACCCAGTGATCTCCAGTTCCCCTCTCCCTCAAACAGTCTCTCTCTTGCACACACTTTCACACACCCCTCCACACAAGCTCACTCCATTTCTCTCTCATACATACACACCCCTTCAGACAGCTCCCTCTCTCACACACAAACATGCACCCTCACTCCCATACACACATTCACAGACATACTCTAACACACACATAGACACAAACACACACTCTCTCTCACTTGCTACCCCATGCTTCCTTTTGACCCCATGAAAGACGGGAACTCTTCATTTTTCTTGAGGCGGCATGGGGACTGATATGGCTCTACTTCATGCATCTATGGTGGAGAGGATGGGGGGCAGCGCTGTTGCTCTTCCTCCTGCTTCGGTCCGCAACTGCATGACCTTTCATTCTTCCCGCCCGCACGGACCCACCACTTCCTCTTCCGGGCCGCGTGGGGAGGGGGCTGGAAGAAGAAAAAGCTATGCAGTTGCCAGCTCCAGACCTGTGGCACTCTAGGAGGCTGCCCAGTACTCCCACCATTCGCGACACGGAGGCCTCCCTCTTCTTCCAGAGCGAGGAGGATGGGCTCCGCTCATGGCTACCAACCTCCCGGCTGTCATCTGGGATTTGAATGGCCATAGTTTCAGCTCTTTTGTTTTGTATTGCCCCAAGAGAGGAAGGGAAACGAGATGGTCCCCTGGGATGGATATAAAAGGAGGAAGGGATGTGTGCATCCCACCCATTTGCCATCCATTTTGCTGGCTGTAAACCTCTCACCCATCTACTAATATTTTTATCATTGTACAGTTCCTGGGTTTGGTTGTGCAGCTGGAAGGTATGAGGCAGGGTGATGTTGACAGACTGACCAGAGGGCTGAATAGTCGACTCTGGAGAACTCTGTGTGGATATGGTGTAATTGTGGGCAATCACAGTGCTGTGGGGCTCCTTGCTAAGATGTGGTGGGGGCCATAAAGGGAGGCAGCAGGCACTACTGGATGCCTACAAGTTGATGGCCTGGGGAATGTGCATCTTGCTGGGGTGTGATGAATGTCCACCAGGGCAAGTATTGAGGATATTTGTAACTGTCATGCTCGGGTAACATGGGTATTGTGTTGCTAATAAAGCTGTGGCCTTCTTGATTCCAGTGTTTTTGTGTTGTTTTGTTGTGAGTGTAAATGCATTTATTGTAAGGAGAGTAGGTGCAGAGTCCTGGTTGTTGTAAGGAGAATAGGTCATAGAGACCTGGCTGCTCATACTATTAGTATTTTAGTTCACATGAAGGAGTACCTATAGTGAGCAAAATAAAGATGATTACACTAACTTGTTTGATTTTATAATCAAGAGAATGTTATAGAAATGTGAATGTTTTGTTTAAATGTTTATGGCAAAAAATGTAATCTGAAATATTGTAGAGAGTATAATGAGAAAGAAGAAGAAACAAATGCACAGTCGCTGCATTAAGAATGCACAGCTATAGATATCCTTTAAGCAAAATCAATTCAAGCTAAAAGGTAGAAGAATCTCAGGAAGGAGCAATTATTCAAGGCTAATTACTTTTTTTAAATGATGACAATGGGTTAGTCTTCTCTGATACAGAGGAAGAAACAGCTCTAGGGAAATCATTTGCAAAGGTTACCAAGGATATGAATTATTCTCTGTTTTACATGCAGTACCAGAATATAAATAAATCAGCAAAATAGTAATATGTGAAGGTCGCCAGGACAACTGGACTACTAGCAATAATTAACGTTTTCAGAAATTCAAACATGCCATCAATCTGTCTAGCAATGCATAATCTCATAAAAAATGATATGCTTTCTTAATAAAAGTTCAGATAATTAGCAGATAAATGATTGAAAAATAATTTCATTTTAACAGAATAAAGGAATGGATAAAATAATTAACATTATGAAACACAATAATTGGTCCTGTTGAATCTATGAAATAGGAAATGAGCCTTCTAGACATCCCATATATATAATTCTGATTTAGTAATTTTTAAGTCGATATATAGCCTGTAAAGGTTATAATAGCCTCCATTTTATTGTTTGAATATGAAAAATGATGGTCATTATTCAATTATCTATGCAACATTATCTGGTTTAACTAGTTTCTAATATAAGCCCCACAATATGGAAAAATCTGTATTAGTAAATGCAAAGTTACCGAGCAGTCCTCCCCACTTTCTCACAACGCATTTGAAACTGTGCATTCCTTCAACACGTGGCCCCCATATACTCAATGCAGTATTTAAACATTTTCTCTCATTTAAAATGTTTCTTTAATTAAAGTTTTTTTAATATGATAAGGAAGAGGTCTTGATGTCATTTTATCTTGATTTCAGCAAAGCTTTTCATACTGTCCCACACAGAAGGCTGATGAGTAAAATGAGAAGCCTGGGAGTGGGTCCCAAGGTGGTAAGAATGGATTACAAACTGGTTGACTGACAGATGACAGTGAGTGATGGTAAATGTAACCTATTCTGAGGAGAGAAGAGTGTTAAGTGGAGTGCCTGAAGGATCGATTCTGGGGCCAGTTTTGTTCAATATCTTTGTGAGCAAATTAGAGAGGGTTAGAAGGATGTCTTTTTATGGATGAGACTAAGATCTGCAACAGAGTGGACACTCCTGAAGAAGTGGAGAGACTGAAAAGTGATCTAAGAAAGCTTGAGGATTGGTCAAAAGTTTGGCAGCTGGGATTCAATGCCAAGAAATGCAGAGTCATGCATCTGGGGTGCAGAAATCCATACGATCTGGGAGTGAGAGACTGATGTGTATGGACTGGGAAAGAGACATTGGGGTGATAGTGTCGGATGATCTGGAAACAGCAAAGCAATGTGACAAGATGGTGGCTAACGCCAGAAGAAAGCTGGGCTGCATTGAAAGAGGCATAGCCAGCAGGAAAAAGGAGATGATATTTCCCATATACAGGTCATTGGTGAGGCCTCATCTGGAGTACTGGGTTCAGTTTTATTTATTTATTTATAATAATTTAAATGCCACATATATATGGTTCTAGGAGGCTTACAATATATACATGCATTAAATGTATAGACAAGAAAAAAAACACAAAGATTAACAGCTGTTCTGGAGACAGTATCAAAAAGGTATAGAGACAAGGTAGAAGCAGTCCAAAGAAAAGCAACCAAAATGGTATGGGGTCTGCATCAAAATCCATATGAGATTAAAACTGAAGGACCTAAATATGTATAGCAGGAGGAAAGAAAGGACAGGGGATATGATACAGACATTTAAATACTTGAAGGGAATAAATGATGCATGGGAATCAAGCTTTTACCAATGGAAGGAAAGCTGTGAAAGTAGGGGTCATAATATGAAGCTCCAAGGGGGTAGATGCAAGAACAACGTCAGAAAGTATTTCTTCACAGAAAGGCTGGTGGATACATGGCATGCTTTCCCAGTAGAGGTAGTTAAGATGAGAACTATAATGGAATTCAAGAGAGTTTGGGATTAACATGGAGGATCCACAGTGGCTAAAGGTAAGTGAAAATAAGGAGTAACCTGTTGGCCCCATAATGTGGAACACTATACCACTCCACATAAGATCGATATCGGTGCAAGAGACTTTAAAAAAGCCTTGAAACATTTATCATTTATTTAATCAAGCATATAAAGATCTTAACAGACCATAATATTTTTTCTCCTCCTAGTCCCTTAGTCCAGCCTCCTTAAAACATCTAGATTCTTTACAGGCCCAATCCTGAATGACAGTTCGTTTTTCTTTGTTTTGTTTTTATTTAATTATTTGATTATTTGTTATTTATTTAATTATGAATGTTTTAATTGTAACCTGCCCGAACTTTGGAGAGCGCGGGCAACAAGTACTTTTAAATAAAATAAAAATACTGCGGCCGATTTTAAATTTTACGCGCGGGGGGTACATTTGTGCATGCTACCCGGTGCGCACAAATGTACAAATGTACACCTGATTTTAAACATACACGCGCTACCACGCGCATGTTATAAAATCGAGGGTCGGCGCGCGCAAAGGGGTAGATTTTCAGAGCCCTGCTCGCCTAAATCCGCCCAAAACCGGGCGGATTTAGGCGAGCAGGGCCCTGCGCGCCGGGAAGCCTATTTTACATAGGCCTCCCGGCGCGCGCAGACCCCGGGACTCGCGTAAGTCCCGGGGTTCTCGGAGGGGGGCGTGTCGGGGGCGTGTCGGGGGGCGGGCCCGGTCGTCGCGGCGTTCCGGGGGCGTGTCGGCAGCGTTTTGGGGGCGGGTACGGGGCGTGGCTACGGCCCGGGGGCGTGGCCGCGCCCTCCGTACCCGCCCCCAGGTCGCGGCCCGGCGCGCAGCAGGCCCGCTGGCGCGCGGGGATTTACGTCTCCCTCCGGGAGGCGTAAATCCCCCGACAAAGGTAAGGGGGGGGTGTAGACAGGGCCGGGCGGGTGGGTTAGGTAGGGGAAGGGAGGGGAAGGTGAGGGGAGGGCAAAGGAAAGTTCCCTCCAAGGCCGCTCCGATTTCGGAGCGGCCTTGGAGGGAACGGGGGGAGGTAGCGCGGCTCGGCGCGCGCAGGCTATACAAAATCGATAGCCTTGCGCGCGCCGATCCAGGATTTTAGTGGATACGCGCGGCTCCGCGCGTATCTACTAAAATCCAGCGTACTTTTGTTTGCGCCTGGAGCGCAAACAAAAGTAGGCTGTTCGCGCTCGTCTGAAAATCTACCCCAAAGGTGTGCACACTTGTGCACCTTGCGCGTGCCGAGCCCAAGGGGAGCCCCGATGGATTTCCCAGTTCCCCGATGGATTTCCCAGTTCCCCCAAAGGCCGCTCCGAAATCGGAGTGGCCTTGGAGGGAACTTTTTTTTAATCTCCCTCCACCTTTCCCTCCCTTCCCCTATCTAACCCACCCCCCGACCCTACCTAAATCCCCCCTCTACCTTATTCGATGGAGTTACGCCTGCCTCCTTGTGCCTGCCTCTGGCAGGCGTAACTTGTGTGCGCCGGCATGGCCGATGTGCCGGAGGACTTGGAAATGCCCCCAGTCCCGCCATGGACTGCCGCCATGCCCCCAACCCTGCCCCCCGATCTGCCCATTTTCGAAAGCCCTGGGACACACGCACGTCCCGGGGCTTGCGCGAGCCGCCGAGCCTATGCAAAATAGGCTCAGCGCGCGCAGGGGTAGGTTTTCGGGGGTTACGCACGTATCCCTTTGAAAATCTACCCTACTATCCTTAATAAAATAATAATTAATTGATTAATTAATTAATTGAGACAATACATAAATAAAGCTTGCTGAGCAGACTGGATACATCACTTGGGTCTTTTTCTGCCATCATTTACTATATTACTATATAAAATATCTGTTTGATATAAATTATGAAAAAAAAGATGATTATGGTAAACTTTGCAGGATCTACATCCTGGGCAACATTATTACAAACCCTAAATGTGATTTCATACATCTTCATGGGACAGCACTATTATGTTAAATGTAATAAACCCGAAGCCTGTATTCCTTCAGGGAACTGAAAAATTATGTCAAATATCTCAACAGTGTGGTCATGCATTATCACAATAACAGGGTCATTTATCATTTCATGATAGGGCCTTAACACATGCGATAATGGCCTAATGTGTGTGATAACACCCTAACATGTACAATACATACACGAAGACAAATGTGTATGCAAATATATAATTGAGGGCCGGATTTTAAAAGGGTTACGCGTGCCGGGCCTATTTTAAAAAGGCCTGGTGATGCGTGTAAAGCCCCGGGACGTTTGTAAGTTCCGTGGCTTTACAAAAGGGGCAGGACGGGGCCAGAGGCCTCTGACAGAGTGGCCATTGCCGCTCTGTCAGAGGATCGCGTGCCAGCAGGCTGCCTGCGCTCAGAACTTGCGCCTGCCACACACGCTCCTTTTAAAATCTACCCCTGAGAATGCAAATGGGAGGAGAGTGGGAGGAGTAAATATAAAAGAGTGTCTCCTACCACCTGCCACAGCCAATTAACGCACAATAACATGGAATTTAACATCAGAAATAACTACACCTATTCTTTTGGGCGATATGGATAAAACCTTTATTGGGTGCATTCGGCATTACCATGGCTAGCGGCTATTACCGTGCTCGATAATTCTGCGGCCTTCTTGCAAACACACCTACCAGGCCCTCTTAGGCCAATAAAAACTGCTGTTCCTACCCGGCCTGCCTTCCTAGACCCATTATATTTGTGGCATGTGTACTCCTCACTTTCGGTGCTTTTGTTCAATGCTCAATCAATCTGAAAAAAAATTTCAATCATTCACAATTAATACTACCCAAGTGCCTGATGCAGTTTTAATTACTGAAACTTAGCTTTTTGACCACGACACAATACTCTTAAATACTGTTTGTCCTCCAGAATATACTTACTTTTCTCAACCACACCTAAAACATCTGTTAATTTCACTGTGTCTTTGAACGAGAAGTGGGCCCTTGGGTTATAGAGGGTGGAGGCTCCACCCACAGGGAGGAGCCCTGTGGGCCCTTACCACAACAGGCAAGGTCTCAGCAGTAAAGGACAACAGAGGAATAACATTATTATACAGCTGATGGTGATCCGAGGAGCGGATCAATGGAGTCAGTCCAGATAGTAGTCCACAGTGCAGAATGGTCCGGTGAATAGCTTCTCTAGGCGTAGCTTGTGCTGGCAATTCCAGAAGTGGTCCGCAGCGAGGGGTAGGCTGGAAGCCGATCGCATACACAAGACAGAGGGGATCCGGTAGTGGCCCGCTAGTGGGGTAACCCAAGAATCTACCACAAAGGTAGTAGAGCAGGTTCTGTACTCACACTGGTACTGTAGATGTAGATGGAAGATCAGGCACCGAGGAGGTCCAGTTGAGGAACAACGAGGGTCGTTCAGGAATGATGCAGGACTCACTGGAATGAGAGAAAGAAATGGCTCTCTGAGGAGCAGATAGCCCTGAGTGCGGCAAGGCCCCCGAGGAGCGGGTACCTAGGACACTCAGAGAGACGAAGCCCCAGCGTAGCGGAAATAGCAGGAAGGAATCCTTGCTAACTCGTATAGCAAGAGGTCAGCTGAGTTTAAGTATGGGCAGGCGCAAAAGGTAACAGAAAAATTTGGGGGGGTTAGAGTAGGGCTGGGAGGGAAGGTTAGGGGAAGGGGTGGGAAGGTCAGGTTAGGGAGAAGGGAACGGGGGAATGCAGCACGGCTCAGCGCACGCAAGGTGCACAATTGTGCACCCCCTTGTGCGCGCCGACCCCTGATTTTATAACTTGCGCATGCCTGCATGCGCAAGTTATAAAATCAGGCAGACATTGCGCGCGCCGGGTAGCACTCACACATATAGTCCATGCGTGCTCCTTTTAAAATCTACCCCATTTTCTTTAATTCATTTATATCTAAAAGCCATCAATACATGGCTATCACATAATCGTCTAAAATTAAATACTTCCAAAACTGAAATGGTTTATCTATCTTCAATACCCCATTACACATGTTCCCCACAGTTTCATATATGAAAACTGCCAATTGTAAATCATGCTCAAAACCTAGCAGTAATTATAGATTCCAATTTATTTTTCTCAAAAAACATTTCTACAGTAGTAAAAAAATCTTTTTATAAAATACATTTACTAAAAAAACTAAAACCTTTACTATACCCTACTGACTTTTGTACTGTTCTTCAAGCCTTGATTTTAACTGGAATAGCCCTTTGAACCCTAGGTTCCTATGGCGATAAACCCGAATGGTTAATAAAACAGAAAATGTCATAATGCCTCTATATCGCTCCATGGTGAGACCGCACCTGGAATACTGTGTACAATTCTGGTCGCCGCATCTCAAAAAAGATATCGTTGCAATGGAGAAGGTACAGAGAAGGGCAACCAAAATGATAAAGGGGATGGAACAGCTCCCCTGTGAGGAAAGGCTGAAGAGGTTAGGACTGTTCAGCTTGGAGAAGAGACGGCTGAGGGGGGATATGATAGAGGTCTTTAAGATCATGAGAGGTCTTGAATGAGTAGATGTGAATCGATTATTTACACTTTCGAATAATGGAAGGACTAGGGAGCATTCCATGAAGTTAGCAAGTAACACATTTAAGACTAATTGTAGAAAATTCTTTTTCACTCAATGCACAATAAAGCTCTGGAATTTGTTGCCAGAGAATGTGGTTAGTGCAGTTAGTGTAGCTGGGTTCAAAAAAGGTTTGGATACGTTCTTGGAGGAGAAATCCATTAATGGCTATTAATTAAATTTACTTAGGGAATAGCCACTGCTATTAATTGCATCAGTGGCATGGGATCTTCTTAGTGTTTGGGTAATTGCCAGGTTCTTGTGGCCTGGTTTGGCCTCTGTTGGAAACAGGATGCTGGGCTTGATGGACCCTTGGTCTGACCCAGCATGGCAATTTCTTATCTTCTTATGTTCTTAACTCTAATTTCCTCGAGAAAACCAATAATTTTTGTCAATGTGCTATTTTTAATATTATTATTGGTTATTCAGTATGTGATTATTCCGGTTTACTGGTTATTTAGTATGTGATTATACCGATTTACCGGGATGATGGGTGTTGAAATTGATATTAGGCTGTTCCTGAATTCAGGGATACACTACTGTAATTCTCTGTACATTGGCCTTCCTGACACTGCACCTCGTCCATTGCTATTAATTCAGAATACTGCTGCCCGTCTCATTTCTAACACTAAACACAATGATCATATCACTCCAATTCTTCAATCATTATACTGGCTTCCCATCAAACAATGTATACAATTTAAAGTTCTATCAACTGTTCATAATCTCATTTACAACCCCTCATCTATTTGGCTTTGTTCTGCTCTCAGACTTTAACTGCTGTGTTCGTGCCTGTTCTCGCCCTCGCTTCACCCTCTCTTCCTTAGTGCCGACTCCTTTCTGGTCTGACGGACAGATGCTGCCGTGGCTTCTCCTCACCGTTCTTCCTGGAATCCCCGGCCTGGACTGACACTGCGGATCCGCCATGTTCCTGATGATGTAAGGGTGCATGCGTGCTTGTGCTCCAGAGTTTGTACCGGCAAGGGTGAGAAGCTCGGCGGCATCCCCCCCGTAGTGACATCATCCGCTTCCACCTTAAAAGGTCTTTGCTTGCAACTACGAATCGAGTTAGCAAGGGGAATTCTTTCTCCGCTGCTCTGCCTCCACAACCTTACCTAGGGGTACCCGCTCCTCGGAGGCCCCGCTCTCTCTTATTGATTTCAGATTGCTAAGACGGGATCCGGTACTCGCTCCACGAGGGCCTAAGTCCCTGAATGCTCAGAAGACTCCTTACTACCTGGAAGCGATCACAGACGTGAATACTGTGAGTTCTATTACAGATTGGAATTGGTACTCACTCTACGAGGGCCTATGTTCCTAATCTCCGAAGACTCCCTTCTGTCTAAGACGTTATCACAGGTATGGAGATCGTGAGTCATTATTGTAGATTGCAGATAGGAACCGGTACTCGCTCCACAAGGGCCCATGTTCCTAAATCCCTTCCCAACTCTCTTCTATATCAGAAGCTATCATATACCTATATCTTGTGCATTACTATTAAAGATTGCAGATAGGAACCGGTACTCGCTCCACAAGGGCCTATGCTCCTAAAACCCTCCAAAGACTCTCTTCTATTCCATAAGCCATCTCATACAGAGATATTGTGAGTTCTCATTCCAGACTGCATATAGAAACCAGCACTTGCCTACTGCTCCTGTTCCGGAATATACTGAAGACTCTCTGTTGCATAGAAGCCATTACAGATATCTACAATTGTGAGTGTATCATCCACTACTGGTTATGTATCCAGCATACCCTGTCTACTCACTACCTATAGTCTCTCTCTACAGCTCAGCAACCCAGAGACCGCAATTCCAGTATCTGAGGGACTTCAGCCCCGCCGGGCATATCAGCTCACTACTTCCACCTCTGGTGGTTCTACTTCCTGTCTAATAAAGAACTGTCTGTGTTTGTCTCCATACTCCAGCCTAGCCGGTGGTCCCTCGCAGGATATCCTCCTGGGGGCGCTGTCATCTGCCATTGGCCCAGGGATACACCAGTTTACCTCAAGTGTTCATTCCTTACACTACTAAAGTGGTATTATACGACTGCAACTCTGTGGGAAGCCAACCCAGATCATTCACTCCACCTATGGCGTATTACAATTGTTAGCTCTTCCCCTTGGCAGGGTGATCCATAACAGATTGCTAACTCCCTGGTGGACTTATAACAGATTGCCAACGCCTCCCTGTGGTGGGATGATTTATTACAGATTCTAACTCCACCCCTGGGGAGCAGTTTCTACAGATTGCTACTCCTAGCAGCAGGGATTGATAACAGATTGTTAACCCCTCCCTCTCCAGGAGGAGCTCGATAACAGATTGCTAACTCCGAGCAGCAGATTTATAACATTAACAACCTGCTCAACAACTCTGTTCACAAAATACTGTTTACAAGACGTTCCTACAGTCAGAGTGGCAAGACTAGATCTAACAAGAAAATGTGCTTTTTCAGTTGCAGCTCCCTTTTTATGAAACTCCCTTCCAGACTCATTACGACTATTGTCAAACATTAAAGAATTCAAAAAGTTCTAAAAACAAACCTATATTCCTCAGTTTTAACCCGATTTCAACAAAAGCATAACATTTTTTACACATTTATTTATTTATTTATTGGATTTTGTATACCGTCACTTGGAGTCCATCGTAATGGTTCACAACAATAAATAATATACAATGACCATAATAAAATCAACTTAATAAAACTAAAAAAATTTAAACATCAAATTACAAACATCCATATAAAAATATCTCATAAAACATATCAATAACCTTATCGAGCTGCTGCCCCTTCCTCCTCCTATCTCTTGTAACTAATGTGTTATGATAACACCCGAACAACATTCACTGAAACAGGGTATAAATAGATAAAACAGTAAAAGCAGAGCATAAAAACCAAACTTAAGATGGATTGGGGTAGCATCCTTAAAAAGCCATGTTTTTAATACTCTTCTAAACTGTTTAAAATTAGTCTCCATTCTAATCTCTATGGGGTGCATATTCCATAAGAACATAAGAAATTGTCATGCTGGGTCAGACCAAGGGTCCATCAAGCCCAGCATCCTGTTTCCAACAGAGGCCAAAACCAGGCCACAAGAACCTGGCAATTACCCAAACACTAAGAAGATCCCATGCCACTGATGCAATTAATAGCAGTGGCTATTCCCTAAGGGGCGGATTTTCAGAGCCCTGCTCGCGTAAATCCGCCCAAAACCGGGCGGATTTACGCGAGCAGGGCCCTGCGCGCCGGGAAGCCTATTTTACATAGGCCTCCCGGCGCGCGCAGAGCCCCGGGACTCGCGTAAGTCCCAGGGTTCTCGGAGGGGGGCGTGTCGGGGGGCGGGCCCGGTCGTCGCGGCGTTCCGGGGGCGTGTCGGCAGCGTTTTGGGGGCGGGTACGGGGGGCGTGGCTACGGCCCAGGGGCGTGGCCGCGCCCTCCGTACCCGCCCCCAGGTCGCGGCCCGGCGCGCAGCAGGCCCGCTGGCGCGCGGGGATTTACGTCTCCCTCCGGGAGGCGTAAATCCCCCGACAAAGGTAAGGGGGGGGGTGTAGACAGGGCCGGGTGGGTGGGTTAGGTAGGGGAAGGGAGGGTAAGGTGAGGGGAGGGCAAAGGAAAGTTCCCTCCGAGGCCGCTCCGATTTCGGAGCGGCCTTGGAGGGAACGGGGGGAGGCAGCGCGGCTCGGCGCGCGCAGGCTATACAAAATCGATAGCCTTGCGCGCGCCGATCCAGGATTTTAGTGGATACGCGCGGCTCCGCGCGTATCTACTAAAATCCAGCGTACTTTTGCTTGAGTCTGATGCGCAAGCAAAAGTAGGCTGATCGCGCTTCTTTTAAAATCTACCCCTAAGTATAATTGATTAATAGCCATTAAAGGACTTCTCCTCCAAGAACTTATCCAAACCTTTTTTGAACCCAGCTACACTAACTGCACTAACCACCTCCTCTGGCAACAAATTCCAGAGCTTTATTGTGCGTTGAGTGAAAAAGAATTTTCTCCGATTAGTCTTAAATGTGTTACTTGCTAACTTCATGGAATGCCCCCTAGTCCTTCTATTTTTCGAAAGTGTAAATAACCAAGTCACATCTACTCGTTCAAGACCTCTCATGATCTTAAAGACCGCTATCAAATCCCCCCTCAGCTGTCTCTTCTCCAAGCTGAACAGCCCTAACCTCTAAAGCCTTTCCTCATAGGGGAGCTGTTCCATCCCCTTTATCATTTTGGTTGCCCTTCTCTGTACCTTCTCCATCGCAACTATATCTTTTTTGAGATGCGGCGACCAGAATTGTACACAGTATTCAAGGTGCGGTCTCACCATGGAGCGATACAGAGGCATTATGACATTTTCCGTTCTATTAACCATTCCCTTCCTAATAATTCCTAACATTCTATTTGCTTTTTTGACTGCTGCAGCACACTGAGCTGATGATTTTAAAGTATTATCCACTATGATGCCTAGATCTTTTTCCTGGGTGGTAGCTCCTACTATGGAACCTAACATCGTGTAACTACAGCAAGGGTTATTTTTCCCTATATGCAACACATTGCACTTGTCCACATTAAATTTCATCTGCCATTTGGATGCCCAATCTTCCAGTCTTGCAACGTCCTCCTGTAATGTATCACAGTCTGCTTGTGATTTAACTACTCTGAATAATTTTGTATCATCCACAAATTTGATAACCTCACTCGTCGTATTCCTTTCCAGATCATTTATATATATATTGAAAAGCACCGGTCAAAGTACAGATCCCTGAGGCACTCCACTGTTTACCCTTTTCCACTGAGAAAATTGACCATTTAATCCTACTCTCTGTTTCCTGTCTTTTAACCAGTTTGTAATCCATGACAGGACATCGCCTCCTATCCCATGACTTTTTAGTTTTCGTAGAAGCCTCTTATGAGGGACTTTGTCAAACGCCTTGTGAAAATCCAAATACACTACATCTACCGGTTCACCTTTATCCACATGTTTGTTAACCCCTTCAAAAAAATGAAGCAGATTTGTTAGGCAAGACTTCCCTTGGGTAAATCCATGTTGACTGTGTCCCATTAAATCATGTTTTTCTATATGCCCTATGATTTTGATCTTGAGAATAGTTTCCACTATTTTTCTCGGCACTGAAGTCAGGCTCACTGGTCTATAGTTACCCGGATCGCCCCGGAGCCTTTTTTAAATATTGGGGTTACATTGGCCACCCTCCAGTCTTCAGGTACAATGGATGATTTTAATGATAGGTTACAAATTTTAACTAATAGATCAGAAATTTCATTTTTGAGATCCTTCAGAACCCTAGGATGCATACCATCCGGTCCAGGTGATTTGCTACTCTTTAGTTTGTCAATCTGGCCTACTACATCTTCCAGGTTCACAGTGATTTCGTTCAGTTCATCTGAGTCATCACCCCTGAAAACCATCTCTGGAACTGGTATCTCCCCAACATCCTCATTAGTAAACACGGAGGCAAAGAATTCATTTAGTCTTTCTACAATGGCCTTATCTTCCCTAAGAGCCCCTTTAACCCCTCTGTCATTTAATGGTCCAACCGAGTCCCTCACAGGTTTCTTGCTTTGGATATATTTTAAAAAGTTTTTATTATGAGTTTTTGCCTCTATGGCCAATTTCATTTCAAATTCTCTCTTCACCTGTCTTATCAATGTTTTACACTTAACTTGACAATGCTTATGTTTTATTCTATTTTCTTCAGATGGATCTTTTTTCCAGTTTTTGAAGGATGGTTTTTTTTGCTAAAATAGCCTCTTTTACCTCACCTTTTAACCATGATGGTAATCCTTTTGCCTTCTTTCCACCTTTCTTTATGCGCAGAATACATATGGACTGCGCCTCTAGGATTGTATTTTTAAACAATGTCCAAGCCTGTTGAACACTTTTAACCTTTGCAGCTGCACCTTTCAGTTTTTTTCTAACTATTTTCCTCATTTTATCAAAGTTTCCCTTTTAAAATTTAGTGTTAGAGCTGCAGATTTACTTATTGTCCCCCTTCCAGTTATTAGTTTAAATTTGATCATGTTATGATCACTGTTGCCAAGTGGCCCCACCACCGTTACTTCTTTCACCAAATCTTGCGTTCCACTAAGAATTAAATCTATAATAGCTCCCTCGCTTGTTGGTTCCTGAACCAATTGCTCCATGAAGCAATCATTTATTACATCCAGGAACTTTATGTCTCTAGCAAGTCCTGATGTTACATTTACCCAGTCAATATTCGGGTAATTGAAATCTCCCATTATTATTGCCCTGCCAAATTGGTTTGCTTCCCTGATTTCTCTTAGCATTTCATCATCTGTCTCACAATTTTGTCCAGGTGGATGGTAGTATACTCCTATCACTATACTCTCACCCAACACACATGGGATTTCTACCCATATAGATTCTACTGAGCATTTACTCTCTTGTATGATCTTTACCCTGTTGGACTCTATACCCTTTCGGACATAAAGTGCCACACCCCCACTAAGTTGATCCTCCCTATTATTGCGATATAATTTGTACCCTGATATAGCACTGTCCCATTGGTTATCCTCCTTCCACAAAGTCTCTGTGATGCCAATTATGTCAATCTAATCATTTGCTGCTATACACTCTAACTCTCCCATCTTACTTCTTAGACTTCTGGCATTGGCATACAGACATTTCAAAGTGTGTTTTTTGTTTATTTTAACAACCTGCTTTTCAGTTGTTTCGGATAATTTAGGACCTGCCAAGGACAGAGCTCTGCCCTCACTTGATTCAGCCATGCTGATTGTACTGATGGAATAGTGAGTAGCCTTTATTGGCAGAGCGTAAGTTTTGCTCGGGGACATGTACTTTAATAGCAGCATTTAACTAGTCCACCTGCTCTCCATAAATCAACTTGTGCAAAATGCAAATTGATTTAAATTTAACTCTGAATTCAATGGGCAACCAGTGTAAATTGATCAAAGTTGGGGTAATATGCTCAGATTTCTTTTTTCCAGTCAAGATGCGAGCTGCTACATTCTGTAAGACCTGTAGAGGTCGAGTGGTGGAAGCAGGCAAAACCAAAAATAAAGAATTACAGTAATCTAACCTACCAAATAGTAAGGACTGAAGCACGGTTTAGAAATCATTCTGATTAAGCAGAGGCTTCAGGCGCCGTAACACTAGAAACTTTGCATACCCTTCTCTTACTTTCATGACAATGTGTTTCTTAAGACTAAATTCTGGATCTAAAATAACACCAAGGTCCCTGATGTTAGCTACTAGTTGGAGAATGGTATTGTCCTGTAACACTTTCTGGTTGTTACTTCTTGGAGAAATTTTCCTTTCAAGGAAAATAATCTCTGTTTTCTCGACATTCAGAGCTAATCTGTTATTGTTTGGGATAGTTGTGGGTGGATTCTTGGGCCAGTGGCAGATGACCATGCCCCCAGGGGAAGATCCCGAGAGGGACCACCAGTCAGGTTTAGAGTTTGGAGACAGACACACACTAGTTCTTTTTTTAAACAGTATATTGAACCACCAGAGGTGGCAGTAGTGAGCTGGAAGCGCCCGGCTGGGCTGTAGTCCCTCAGATACTGGAACAGCAATCCCAGGATGGCAGAGCTGTAGAGAAACTAAGTATAGTGAGTAGGCAGGGTATGCAGAGTTCAGGAATAGAACCTTGATGGTAACACTCACACAATAGTATCTTGAAGCAGCCCAGGAGCTGGAATGGATTAGGCCCTCGAGGAGCAAGTACCTGGTTCCAGGGAAAGCTCTGAGAGAAAGATGGTAACTCACTGGTGTTGTAGGCAGTGATGACTTCCTGGCAGAAGTGGTAGTCAGAAGCAGGTCCGAGAACGTGGGCCCTCGAGGAGCGAGTACCGGTTCCAGACTGTGACCTGAAAGGCAAAAGAGAAACGAGGCCCCCGAGGAGTGGGTACCACTGGTAAGTCCGTGGAGGCAGAGGAGCTAGAAGCATAAGAAAACCTTTCCTTGCTAACTCGATTAGTTAGCAAATTCAGAGACCTTAAATATCCGGTGCAGATGATGTCATCTCAGGGGGACGCCCCTGAGGTTCGCGCCACTGCTGGTACTTGAGTCGGGGCCACGCCGCGTGTGCGCCCTTAGGCTTCTGGGAAACATGGTGGAGTGCGGCTTCTTGCTAGTCCAGGGACGCCGGAGGAGGGCGGCAAGATGATGCTGCGGCAACCAAACATCCAACAAGCAAAGAGGGAGTCACCACAGAGTAAGGTGGATGGGGTGGAGACGTTGGGCAGCAACGGTTGCAACAATACCCCCCTTCAAAGGGTGATTTCCTCTTCGGGTACCAGGCTTGGGTTTTGAAGGATGTGCAATGTGGAACTGATAAAGCAATTCTTTGTCCAGGATATTGGTCTGAGGCTCCCAAGAGTTTTCTTCGGGGCCGAAACCTTCCCATTTCAGAAGGTATTCAAAAGTATTGCCTCTTTTATGAACATCCAGAATCTCTTCAACTTTGAATTCCAAGTCATCTTCTGCATTGATGACAGGTGGGTCTTGAGATTTGGAAGAGAATTTGCTGAGTATGAGCGGTTTCAGAAGTGAAATGTGGAAAGCATTATGGATGTAGAGACCAGGTGGTAGCTTCAGATGGTAGGTGGGTTTCCCAATATGTTGAAGGACTGGGAATGGTCCCACGTAGCGAGGAGCAAACTGAGAGGAGGGTAGTTTAAGTCAGAGGTTCTTGGTTGACAACCAGACCTTGTCTCCTGGCTTGAAGACTGGAGCTTGCGAATGATGCGCATCGTAGTACTTCTTAGCACGGTCACTCACTTTGATTAGCATGTCCTTTGTCTGCACCCACAATTTATGGATATCATCAGCAGTGGATTGAGCTGCTGGGGACGTCACTGAGAGCTTCAGTGGAAGTGGCAGTGTTGGGGAACGTCCATAAACCACTTCAAATGGTGACAGTCCAGTAGATGTTGCTAGATGAGAGTTGATGGCGAATTCAACCCATGGAAGCAATTCGGCCCAGTTATTCTGTCAGGACGTGACATAGGCTCGAATAAACTGCTTCATCGTATGATTTATCAGTTCCATCTGGCCATTCAACTGCAGATGGTAGGCTGAAGTGTAGTCCAGAGTAATGTCGAATAATTTGCACAAGGCCTTCCAAAACCATGCCATGAATTGGGACCTACAGTCAGATACGATGTGTGAAGGTAGGTCGTGGAGGAGGAATATGTGCGTTATGAATATCAACAGCAGTGGATTGAGCTGCTGGGGACGTCACTGAGAGCTTCTGTGGAAGTGCCGGTGTTGGGGAATGTCCATAAACCACTTCAAATGGTGACTCAGTAGTGGATCTTTCAATTTGATGAGGGGACTCCTCAAGTCTTCCACTAGACGTCTGAGAATGAAGTTGCCTCCTGCCCCTGAGTCCACTAGGGCAGGAGTATGAACCGTGACCAGTCCGTAGGTCAAGGAGACAGAGAGAGAGCGGAGGAGAGGGCGCAGTATGGCCTAAGAACAGTCCTCCTGCAGGACTTAGGCCTGTCTGTTTTCCGGACGAATGGAGCATGTAGAGACATCATGGCCAGGCTGACCACAGTACATGCAAAGGCTGCGCTGCTTCCAAAGTCTTCTCTCTTTGGAAGTCAAACGTCCATGACCAAGTTGCATTGGTTCATCTTTATCAGCAGCAAAGATTACTGGAACCATCCGAGGTGCAGATGCAGCACTAGCCTGTTTCAACCCAGGTAATACCTTAGGCCAGAGTTCCTTCACCTTGTCCCGGAGCCAGTGATCAATCCGAGTGGCCAAGACTACTAAATCGTCTAGCGAGTCAGGTGTTTCATGAGCAGCCAGCTCATCCTTTAAACGGGTATCCAGGCCTCTACAAAAGAGAGTCTTGAGACATTTGGGGTCCCAGCAGAGTTCCGCTGCAAGAGTTTTGAAATCTATGGAAAATTCAGCCAAAGATCTGTTGCCTTGCTTCAATTCAACCCTTGACTACCCTTGATTCACTCGATGGCGGCATTCTTGAACGCTACGGAGGTGGCGTTTTTTTGAAAAATTGGAGAGGTAACATACAAAGGGAGTGACCGTCATTGTATAAGAGTGGGCGTTCTATGAAACTTTATTCAAGAGGCGTTGGAAAACGAGAGTCGGGGAACATATCTGCATGTATGTCAAAAAAACTTTTGGGACGTATAGATGAAACCTGCGTGGGAATATGTTGATGGTGTATAAGCAGTAGGAGATTCTTCAAAAGTTCTCCTGAAGAAGCCTGTGGGAAGGCGAAACATGTTGAGAAGATGAAGAAGAATTGAAGGATTCTCGTTCCTTGAACGAAGATAAATCTGAGAAATAGAATTCTCTCTGCTTGTGAACAGATTGTTTTTGAAGGATTTGTACTGTATTGTGAAGAGGTTTTTTCACTTGTGTGTGATACAATTTGGAAAAATGGAGGAATTTTAATGATGGGAGGTATGAAGGATGTGTGTGGGTGAGTGGTATGAATGGTGAATGATTATTGTGTGATTACGGATGGGTATCTTTAGGTGAATATTCCTTGGGGTGATGCTGTGAATTTTTGAGCATTAGGTTGCTTGTAAGTTTTTTTGTTTGAATTTAATAAAGATTGAAATATTGTATATGTCACTATATGTTATTTAGTATTATCAATTCAACCAAAGCAGAACCGGCTACAGAAGTTCGAGCAGGGTCTTTGAAAATGGATTTAAACAAGTCCATAAATCCTTCTATGTCCTGCAAAATGGGGTCCTTGCGTTCCCACAAGGTAGATGCCCAAGACAAGGCCCTACCATCCAGGTATGAAAGAATGTAGGTAGTCTTGGAGAGAGTCGTAGGAAACAATGATGACTGTAAGGCAAAATGCATGCAACACTGGTTTTAAAAGCCCCGGGTCTTCTGGATTTTTCCAGAAAAGCGGATTGGAGCCGCCAGTGGTACAGCAGTCTTTAAAGTTACCTCCTGTAACTGACCTTCATGGTTAGAAGCTGTGCCTTGAACCTTCTGTGTGTGTAGCTGATGAAACGCTGAAGTAAGTTTCTCCAAGGCGTCTTGCTGCTCTACAATGCGCTGGGCCAGGCCCGGTATGGCCTGCAAGGCATTGAGTTGTGCTGGATCCATGGAGTTAGCAATCTGTTATTGTTTGGGATAGTTGTGGGTGGATCCTTGGGCCGGTAGCAGATGACCACGCCCCAGGGGAAAATCCCGAGAGGGACCACCGGTCAGGCTTAGAGTTTGGAGACAGACACACACTAGTTCTTTTATTAAACAGTCTATTGAACCACCAGAGGTGGCAGTAGTGAGCTGGAAGTGCCCGGCTGGGCTATAGTCCCTCAGATACTGGAACAGCAATCCCAGGATGGCAGAGCTGTAGAGAAACTAAGTACAGTGAGTAGGCAGGGTATGCAGAGTTCAGGAATAGAACCTTGAAGCAGTCTCTTGAAGTTGCCCAGGAGCTGGAATTGATTAGACCCTCGAGGAGCGAGTACCTGGTTCCAGGAAAAGCTCTGAGAGAAAGATGGTAACTCACTGGTGTTGTAGGCAGCGATGACTTCCTGGCAGAAGTGGTATTCAGAAGCAGGTCCGAGAACGTGGGCTCTCGAGGAGTGAGTTCCGGTTCCAGACTGCGACCTGAAAGGCAAAAGTGAAACGAGGCCCCCGAGGAGCGGGTACCCCGGGTAAGTCCGAGGAGGCAGAGTAGCTAGAAGCGTAAGAAAACCTTTCCTTGCTAACTCGATTAGTTAGCCAATTCAGAGTCCTTAAATATCCGGTGCGGATGACGTCATCTCAGGGGGTTGCCCCTGAGGTTCGCGCCACTGCTGGTACTTCAGTCGGGGCCATGCCGCGCGCACACCCTTGTTGGATGTTTGGCTGCTGCGGCATCATCTTGCCACCCTCCGCCCAGTCCCCGGACCGGCAAGATGCTGCACTCCGCCATGTTTCCCAGAAGGTGGGTTTGTTGGACTCCAACTCTGGCATCGCATTTGTTCTGCACCGCGGTTGATTGATCGCTAGTTAGAGTGGGGACGAGCTGTTGAATGTGAGACAGAAGCTTTTGTAACTGTGGTGCAGAACAAATGCGATGCCAGAGTTGGAGTCCAACAAACACATTGCAATAACAAGATTATGATTTTCATATAAGATAAAAAGAATCAATAACACAGCGGATTACACTTGGCTAAAAGAGTGTGACATACAAGATTACTGTTGTCTTATTCTGAGTCCTAATCAAATTGAGCCCCTGAGGCAGCCATTTGCTAATGGCGAAACTTGGCCAGAGTCAGGCTTTAAGAATATATACGTCTCCACTTCAATAAAGTTTTGGAAAAGACTTTGGCGTCTAACCCTGGTTTTCTTCCTGGGTGAAGGCAGGACAGCGAATCAGATGGTGTCATGTATTAGAAAAGTCATGTCCCAATTGTCAATGCTTTTGAAGGACTGTAATATCACCCACATATCTCCTAACTAAAGCTTCCCCTAACTGAACCCATTGCAAAGGTGTGTTTGAAGCTACTGGCCTAGCCTTTGTCAATGATGGAGATGTGACGGTGCTGCATGACCCTTGGGCCATACAGCTGAGGTCTAGTCATCTTGTGCTGCTGTATGTATGTACCTCTAATTATTGCCGTCTTGTGTGTTAGTTGAAATAGCTAGCATCTGTTACACTCCTTATGCTTTCTGTGGGGAAGCTTTAGTTAGGAGACATGTGGGTGATATTACAGTCTTTCAAAAGTATTGACAATTGGGACATGACTTGGCCAGGAGTGATCCAGTGCTTCCACTTGTGACAAGGATTGCCTCAGAGATCTGATGGTATGGGCTGGTGTCTAAATGGCCTCATGTATACTACTCTGACCTTCCCCCTAAGCTTATCACTGGTAAGACCTTGCGTTGAGAAGGAGAGGGGGTGGGGAGGGGAGGGGAATGACAATTGCCCACTTCACAACTCCAATATGCAGTCTAACAGTTTGCTATGACTTGATATCTGTCTGTATGGCACACCTCGCTCCCCCCCACCACCACCACCAGTGGCTCTTCCACCTAGTTCTGGGAGTGGAACTAATAGTCCAGTAAAATGAACTACTCCTCGGATTGATCCTCAGATTCTGACCTCGGCTACCATTGACTATGTCTCCTGATTCTGGCTCTGTCCCTTGCCTTGTCATCGTCTACGCTGGTTGGGCCTTCCTTGCCTCTCCAGCACCAACAGCTTGAAGTCTGACCACGCTCCTTTGCTGATCATGGGCACGCCTCTCTACTACCTCTCCAGGAGACCCTGCGAGGGCCCACCTAAGTCCAAGCAGCCCGGGTCCCTACGGGCTCCACTCGGGGGGACCTCGGGCTTCCAGTGGTGAAGCTCATTCTAGCCTCTGTCTCCTCCTATGCTCCGCCTCCTGGGGCCAGGTGCTCCCTGGTCCCTACCAGGGAGACATTCTCCACTGCTCTAGGACAAGGGTCCACCTCCAAGCGCAACAATACCAGCAATGGTAGTAGGATTCGATTCAGAAAAAGCTTTTGACAGAGTATCATGGCAATATTTATTATTGGTTATGGACAGATATGGTATATGAGGAGAGATAGTACAAAGTATTGCTTTGCTGTACTGATACCCATGCTCAGCTATTTTAGCGAATGGCCAGGTATCAGAGGATTTCCGCCTTTTTCAGGGAACTAGGCAGAGATGTCCCCTGTTACCTTTATTGTACATTCTCTTGATAGATCCCTTACTTCAGACAATAGAGGCAGATCCCTTAATTATGGGGTTCAAACATCATCAGCAGATGATGTTTTCATATTTTTGATCTCCCAGCAGGAATCATTGGAGAGGGTTTTATCCCATCAGAATTCCTTTGGGTCCTTTGCAAGCTTAAAAATTAACGTCGACAAATCTGAGGTGATGGATCTACAGGGACCCTACAAAATTCCTGGAGGGGGGAGTTTCCTCTAAAGTGGGTCGATAAAGATTTGAGATATTTAGGAATTAGACTGACCATAGACATAGACAAATTATACAAGGCCAATATTATGCCCTTGCTCAGGAATATGGAACAGAAACTGAAAACTTGATCTTCCCTTCCATTATCTATGTTAGGTAGACTGTTTTTGCTCAAGATGATGGAGTTGCCCCGTGGTTATATGTAGTGTAGCAAATTCCATTATGGGTGAAGAAACCTGAGATCAATTACATTAATCGCCTTATACAGTCTCATCTTTGGGAGGCCACAAAGTTTGGTTGTCACATACATCTTTAATGTTAGATTACAGCCAGGGGGAATTGGGTTGCATTTTACGACATATCAAAGATTGGTTGACTGGTACTAGCTGTTTTTAACCTCTTTTATTCATATGAGAGTGGTTATTTCTCTACTTGCCAGAGAATCTTATACAATTGCTCTCCTTGGATAATCCCTCTTCTTTTAAATGGCATTTGTTATTACAATCTGGGAGATCTGCATGGAGATTCCTGTGTAATGTCAAGCTCCGTATGGCAGGAAATAGCATGCCCTATTTATCTTTTTGTGGTAATCGCCAATTCCAGTCCATGTTAGACAATCAGGTGTTCCAACAGTAATTAACCAAGGGGTTGCAGAGTTTACATCAGTTTTTTGTGGAACAGTCCAATTCAATTAGGAGCTTCCAGGATTTACAGGAAATCTACCAGTTAGATTTGAAAGATTTTTTCGCATACCTTAAGGTGAGACACTATATTCAGTCACTATGTAGATCCAACAGGGAGTGCCCCAATTATGTTGCATTATGGGCAATTTTTATATCATTGGGGAGAAAAGGCAACTCTTGCTCTAATTTTACCAAGGCTCTTAAAATATAAGCAACAATAAAGTTTTGCAAGTTATTATGAGCAAATAAGAAAAACAGGCTGATATTTCTTTGGCGAAATCAGAAGTGATGATCGCACTTCAAGATTGTTATTCAATAACAGAAAATGTAATTTTGCGGGAAACAGGGTATATGTTTTTTACAATGTATTTGCATTGTCCAGGCATGGCAATACGCAGCGAAGTTTTGTGATACAGATTCTTGTCTGAAATGTAATATTGTCAAAGGCACCTTCTTTCATTGTTTTTGGGAATGTGAAAAGATTTTGAGTATTTGGGACGAGATCATATATGAAGTGGGTCAATGGTTGAAAGCTCCTATATCAAAGGAGCCTAAAATTTGTTGTCTTAGATTGTTTAGTGGGGGCTGAAAGAATTATCTGAACATAAGAAGATGTTTCTATGAAAGACATTTTTGTTGGCGGTCCAAATGATTCTGGCTGTTTGGACCTCTCTGGAATGACCGAGGAAGGACCAATGGAAGCTACGTCTTTATTAAATGTTGCAGTTTGAGTACATGACAGCAAAAAGCAAATCATCTGATTCTCTGTCCATAAGTATGTTGATCTGGAGCAGCTTTTGGGACTCACTTTCTTACTCTATGAGAGAGTATATTACTGGTTTTTAAGTAACTTGATTGTATAACTTGCATGGCATTTGGCTGAGAAAAGGTTTTGTATTCTGGCCAGTATTAGTGGGAAGTGCCATGTGTATGATGGGTATTATTTAATATTTATATGGTATCCCTATGTTTTGTTTCATAAAAGCAGTTTTGATGAATACTTAGGGGGAGTAGTAGGGAAGGGTTTCTTTTTTGTTCTGTTCTCTTCTTTTCTTTTCTTTCATTGGATATGAGAAGGGATAAAAAAGTTGATATTTGGAGATGCTAGTTTACTTTTAAAATGTTCATTTCATTATATGCTGAAAAATTAATAAAGATATATATGAAAAAAAAAAGTTTCACTTTGGGAGGTTTCTCCCTCAAATTTCAGTTTGTGGCTTGCTTGATTCATTTCATTTATGTGAAAAAAAGAATCAAACAATTAAAAAAAAAAAATGGCCAAAATACAAAAACGAAATCTCCCTCTCACCTTCTCAGAAAAATGCCGGGGCCAAGATTCCCTCTGGCCCCCACTTACCTGGTCTGGTGCGGAGCCACCAGCCAGAACTAGGCCAAAGTCTCAGACTTGTGTAGGCCAAGGCCGCTGTGGTTACTGCGGCCTCGACCTACTCAAGGCAAAAGCCTTGGCCTAGGCCAGAGCCTAGACCGGAGGCCGGATCACGACTCTTGGACCATGGCCCGGATCCAGACCTGATGCCACAACTCAACCCAAGGCCAGGTCCTGATGCTGGAACCTCAGCTCAGACCCATACCTGATGCTGCAACTCAACCCGGAGGCCGGGTCCCAATACTTGACCCTCAGCCTAGGCAAGAACCCGAGCCCAGGCCCAACACTGAAACCTGACCTGGAGACTTGGTCCCGATGCCAGGAACTCAGCTCAGACCCAGGCCCGATGCTGCGACTTGATCCAGAGACCGGGTCCCGATGCCTGGGGCTCAGTCTAGACCGGAGCCCGAGCCCAAAGCCACAATCCATATGTCCCTGAGAATAATTTTCAAACTGCACACAGCAGCATAAATGCGCATAAATGGCAGTGTAAAGTTTAACCATAGTATTTTAAAATCTACATGTATCACATACGTGCATCTTTACCCCACCACATATGTGCATGTATATGCTTACGCATACATAGAAGCAATGCATTGAAGGTGCATAATTTTCCTATTTTTAAAATACATGCATGCATTTTTTTTTAATTTATTGTTTATTGGAAATTCAAATTAAAATTTCACAAATAATCCATTTTGCTTCAGCAACATGATACATCTTATTACAGAAATAGAGGGAAAAAAATTGAAGAAACAATTCCCACAATAGATATTAATGCCTGTTTATGAATACTTCCTATGTAACTAGTCATTAATTGCTGATTTATACCTATGAATGTTAATATTATAAATCGTTATCATTACTTGGAACAACGGTATGTAAAATGTCTAAATAAATAAATATGTGGATAGTACTAAAAAAAAATTTAAAGTAATAAAAAGAGTACTTACCATCAGAAGGAGTTCAATAAGAGAGATAAGAAATAGCTAACTAAGGGCCTCATTTTCCAAAGAGTTACCGCGCGCGATACGGCTGTACCGCCTGCGCTAAATTCGCGAACCGCGATAACAAGCATATATCGCGGTTCGCGAATGCAAATATGGAATAATGTATTCAGGGGGCGGAGTTGGGGTGGGGCAAATGTAAAGTAGGGAGGAGGTATCGCGTGGCGCGAAATCCGCGGCGGTGTTAGCGCGGACGTATCGCGTGGCGCGAACCCTGCGGCGGTGTTAGCGCGGCTCCTAACGCGGCCAATAACTACAACCCTTTCAAATGCGATACAGTCTATCGCGGCGCACAGCGCGCAGCGCGCTACTAGCGCGTTGAACGAAAATTTGCCAAACCAATCCCCATAGACCTACAAATGTAGAGCTGGCCAATAAAAAGGCCTGTTCTTAGTAGGTGAATCTGCTCCACACATTCTCAGTGTATGGGGCAGGTGCACGCCATGGCTGACCAGGCCCAACGCAGACGCAGACGCCAGGATGTTGGTCGACGTCGCCATCGTTACAGGCATAGGATCTATCTGCCACGAACCTCATTGCTGGGAATGCCAGAGGATGTAGTCATCAGCAGATATCGCCTCAGCACTCGTGCCATCATGGAACTATATGGAGACATACGAGGTGCCCTTGAGGCCCGAACCCGAAGGAGCCGTGCCATCCCCGGCCTGACCAAACTCTTGGCCGCCCTGCATTTCACAGCAAGTGGCTCCTTCCAATCCACGGTAGCTGTTGTGGGTGGCATGTCACAGAGCACCTTTTCCCGGTGTCTGCACCAGGTCATTGCAGCTGTTATGGACCGCATGCCTCGCTACATAGCATTCCCACGCAACAGACAGGACCTGATGGACCTCAAGCGTGGTTTCTATGCTGTTGCCCGCTTTCCGAATGTCATTGGAGCTATTGACTGCACCCATGTGGCCATCGTTCCACCCCATGAGATGGAGGCAGCCTACCGCAACAGGAAGCAGTTCCACTCCCTCAACGTGCAAGTGGTGTGTGATGCTGGAATGCGGATCCTCTCGGTGATGTCCAGATTCCCGGGGTCAGCGCACGATGCCTTCATACTCAGGCAATCAGCTCTGTTTCGCAAATTCGAAGATGGCCTGTATGGCGATGGTTGGCTTGTAGGTAAGATCCACATTAACATACATATAACATTTTTGCAAGGGTCATCTCTGTAATGGCACACAAAGGTGATGTAGACGCCTGTTGTGATGGAGTCACAGGTCCCCATCACAACAGACCTGAGTGGGACATTGTGTTACTGAAAGTGGTGTAATGGCTCAGGCACCCAACCATGTACCATTGGCTGCCAAGCACAAACTATGCAGTACGCCTTGTATGTGGCATGGCTTGCTCACCTCACTGCACAGGTGGACAGCCTACACATATTGGGTGTAGCCATGGCTACTGGCAGTGTGCAAGATGAATTGAGACCTGTCATGTAAGAGCAGCTCACATCCACAGGTGTTAGTGAGCCCCTGACGTTCCTGAGACCTTGCATGAACATCTCTACTCAGTTGTGCACATTGAGGGGCAGCCAGTTGACACCATGTATGTTGTTGGGTAGGCATACCGACAGAGAAGGTGTACCTGAGCACATATGTCAGTACACAATGACTGGAGTGCATACTGCATATGATTTAAACACAGGGATGTCAGGACAGTGGTGTAATGCACCAACCGCATACACAGAGCTGACATACATCTCACTGTTTAGGGGCCCTTCACGTGCTATAACGCCTAATAGCCACACACCAGCTGTGTGCCAAAGCAATCCTGACACCACACACATAAGGTGTAGGGAAACAGGAATGGGCTGCCTCGTGCCATCCGGTTCAACTGCATGTATTGAGCACATACACCCATGGGACAGAAACATAAGTATGTGTAATCTGTTCCCTATGTCATTGCTACAGGAGACGCAGCCTATGGATGCAGGCCCTGGCTGATGACCCCGATCCCCCAGCCTGCCACACCACAACAGCTGGCCTATAATCGGTCCTTAACTGCTACCCGCATGGTCATCGAACGTACCATCGGCCTTTTGAAGAGCCGCTTCCGATGTTTGGACAAGAGTGGGGGAGCGCTACTGTATGCCCCCCCAAGGTTGCTCAAATAATCCTGCTTTGCTGTGTGTTCCATAATGTGGCTCTTCGCCATGGAATACCTGTGGCTATAGCTCCAGACCTCAGACCTGATCCCCCATGTGCGCGTGCACGACGGCATGACAACACACTCAGGGGCAGCCAGGTTCGGCAACACCTTATACAGACACACTTTTAAGGTTGGCATGGGGCAGACCCCTGCCCCAGACGGCCTGTTTGCCCACCGATGGGTTAGGAAATAGGTTAGTGTGCAGAGCTCCTTTCAGTCTGCTACATGCTTCACCTGCTATGTGTGTCCACCCAACAACTGTGTGGGGTGCTGGCCTGCCACAGAGGATGTAGGCCATAATAGGGTGGGGAAGCGCTGCCTCAAGCCTCTGCTGAGGTGCTGTATGTGTGATACCTATTCTGTGCCATTGGGCTAAGCACTTGCTACATACTCTGGGTTGCTGTGCAGTGCACTTCTGCCATCCAAGGTGTACCACACACCTGTGTCATTCCAGATATGGCACACATTATCTGATGGGGTTACTCAGCAACACAGTGCACCTCAGCAGCAAGGAAGAGCTACCTGGCCATGCATGCTCCTGGAAGCAGTACACACACATGCTGTCAGACCCCTCATGATATAGATGGCCCCTGTTGGGACACACAGCCACCATTTAATGCAGGCCGGACATACTCCTGTCATGACATCTCACCTGAAGAAAGTGTCAGCAGTGCTGGCTGCACGGAGCTGTGGGCTGGGGCTACCCAGCCACCTTACGCATTTTTGGCTACAAAGGTGATGGCCTGACTGTTGGCATGTGAATGGGAGGACAGCGTGTCAGGCAGGGTGAGAAACTAATGGCTGACCCTATCATCTATGGAGACTCCAGACATGGCTGTTCATGCAGGCTTGGCCATAACTCCACTATTATTTAACTCCTAACAGTCAACACACCTCACCATAAATATGACTATTAGCTACCTCTTACAATGTGATTATATATACTTATCTTGTTTTCCTTTTCATATGTTGCCTTCTTACTCCAAATTCTATATTCCGCTGTTACATGTAACAGCTTTTTCTGCACTATTGTTCAAGTGTAAGCTTATTTTGCACTCCTGTGTCATGTGAACCAGCATGATGGGACTATTGTCAGGAATGTTGGGATATAACAAACTGAAATAAATAATTACAATAAATAAAGGATTCCTCATACTGGAAGCATGTGTGGCTCATAAAGTATGTAGGATACAGTGGCATGTCGCCCTCATACTGTACGGTATAATGGTACACAGGGCAGGAAGGTGACCGATTGGGCTGAGGATTGGTCTGCGCTCTGACCATAACCATGCCTCCCCCCCCAGTCTGGCCACAAGATATGCAAACCCATCCCCCCCAGCTTGTGTGACTGGGACAGGTTGCTGTGTTGCCACTATCTGACAATGATGGTGCTGCCCACTGCAGCACCCCATACCAGGATGGCATCTCGGGGTACAGGTGGTACCTAGGCTCTGCATTACACACACACACCCCCCCCCCCCCCTCACCACCATCCACTCTTGCTTTGGCCCTCAAGCATGATCCCATGCAGATGTACACCTGGAGCCTACAGGTACTGTACCTTATGAGGGTGCACCCGTCTGGCAGCACGCGAGCTGGCTGCACCCAGCGATGTCTTCCACAAGGGGATATAAGGAGGGCCAATGGTGCCATCAGCCCCTGCCATGGCTGGTCACAGTGTTCATATACCTCACACTTGGCCAAGCAAATGTGCATCCTTAACAATTGTGCTACCTGCTGCACCACAGTTGTATGGTCCTGGTTTCCACTAGCTGGGTATGCAGACGTTAAACAGGCTGCACGGTACATGCTGTATGTTCTGACATGGCTACCTGTTCTTAATGAGGTGGAATGTGTCAGTGAAGCAAGATGTGCCTAAGGGTGTTGACAAATACCATCACAGTGTTCAGTGTTGCACTTGGCCTCTGCCTCAGTGCATACACAGGCCACACAGTGCCATGGACATGGAGGCAACACCGTACACCATGTATGGCAAGCGTTCGACAGGTGACAGCTTCCTGATGTCCACGTACAGTGGAAAACCATCATTCATGGATTGTGTCCTCCATGGGTGCACCAACAGGGTCCTTAGTAATGCCATGAATACAGAAGTGTGTGAGACCCAGTGATACAGATCTTCATTATAATCTACTGAATTAGAACAGGACAACAATCATTCACATGCTGCAGAACCCCAGTGTACCTCCCTCCCTACAGGTGGCTGGTCAGGCAGACGGTGACAGCTAACCAATGTGGCACACACATCATCATCAGTAGAACATTACTGTTTCCACATGCTGAATGACCTGTGGCACTGCCTGACAGGCCATATGTGTGGGAGACCCCTTTACCTTGCTTCCCAAGTATGTAGTGCACAGGAGCTGGTGCACAGTGGTGGTACCAGTACTGCTAACTGCGCTGTGTGCAGGCATATAGGGAATAAGGGCCACACATGGACCTACATGTCCCTCCGCGTGACATAGATGCACCCATATTGGTACGTTGGGAGGGTAGGCGTCCCATCCACATGATGTCCCTCAAAAAAAGGCTTGCAGGTACAGGAGCTTCACGACAGGGTTTGTGGCACAATGGGTGTGAGGTGGCTACATAACATGATGGTGACACAGGTCACACAGTCTGTGTAAAATGTCTGCTGAAAATGATGTGTGAGCAACATTGTTTACTTGTAACTGTCGCAACTGCACACCTGTAGGAAGGAAAGTCCACTGGGGTTCTGCAGCATGTGAATGATTGTTGTACTGTTGAGGGACAGTTATGTCTAACAAATATCTGTCACAACTGACCGATACCTGTGACTGCCCTGTACTGGTTAGCCAATCAACATGCCCTATCACCAAGGACAGTCCACCTTGGTGAGTGGCTGGCATATGTGTGTGTAGTGACCTTACATATGTGAAGACACTGTAGGACTCTGGACCACACAGTGTGGGCCATCAGATGGTGGGCCATGTCCACCATTGGAACAGGTAATGGAGGAGCCATGCACACCCCACAGCTAGGAGATGGCACCAGAGGGATGTGTGCCACTATGGATGGGGACCCCTTGTTGCGATATCTGCACCTTTCAGACCCACAAAATCCTACATGGGTGAGTAACAGTGACTGCACAACAGCAGTCAGCACATCAGTGTGCACATGGACACCCGCTAAACACACTTAAGGGCTGTTAACCATGCCTTACACCGCGTGCACCCTGTACACAGGTATGACATGTTGCCATTAATATTGTCCCCTCTCTGTACAACTAACAGCCCACTTAGCTGGCTGCTGACAGTCCGTGCAACTGCTGTAATACACAGCATGCAGATAGCCACATTACCTTTCCCCTCCCACACTTGTCAGGGGCCCACAACCTTAATGCTAAAAGCGTGCCCATAGGATGGCGTTCCTGGCACACAACCAAGCTGCCATGGTGGGGATGCACAACGATATATGGGATTGCACACGGTACATGCTTAGCATGTACAGCTGGAAAGGCCTACACAGTATTGTATGCCAATGGTGCCTGGAAATTAAGAGTGTGCATGCCCTACCACTATCATGGATGTCGTGCATGCCAACCTCTCGGTCAGTCACCCAGCAGTGCTGGATGCTATCATCCAGTTACCTGCATAGGTGAGAGACCATCTAGGAAGCAACGTTGGCTAGTACCTTAGCATCAGTTCGCCTTACTTACATGGTGTGGGTCATGCACAGATAGGTACCATACTGAACCCTGGTCAGATATCCATGTCTGGCCTCCTCACCAACATCAGTGCATGACATGAGCAGTGCTATTGCAAGACATAGCTGCCCACCTCTTCCCCTTTCCTCACAGATCAGGAGTGCTGGCATACATCAGCAGACTCCATTACTGTGCATTCCCTGTACTGAGGAACAATACCTCTTCTACTGTCAGGGACATGTCTGGTACTGCCCTATGTTTTACTCTGTAAGGTATGTGGCAGACAGGTGCACATGTAGCAATAGTGACCCTCAGCCAGGGGACAGTTTGGACACTCTGTATTGCTGCAATGTGGGATACAGCATGCAAGGTGTGGCGGGGGGACACCAACAGCACATTAGGAACATAACAACGACACAATAGGTGGCAGGTTAAACAGGATATTTATTCCTGACAACATTCAGCAGGGTATAGTCAAGTATTATGTGAGCAGTAACAGCATACAATTGATGTTCCTAGGTATTCATTATCTGCAAGTACTAGATAGCTAATGGATCCAAAGGGATCCAATTCCGGACTACATCACTCCACCATCAGCAGTATTTACACATATGCAGGTAGTGGGTGTTATCAGTACTGGCAAAGCATGATTACCTAGGAACAGGAAGTGGCACCCCAATAGCTTGGATACTGTAATACATAGATTACCGCTGGTCAGTATACAATGAGTAGACAGGCATAGGCCCCAGGCAGTCCAAGTTGAAAGAGTGCACTGAAAGAGGACAGCCTGACAGGCCAGCCAGCAGAGTGAAAGTCCAGGCCCCAGGCAGTCCAAGTTGAAAGAGTGCACTGAAAGAGGACAGCCTGACAGGCCAGCCAGCAGAGTGAAAGTCCAGGCCCCAGGCAGTCCAAGTTGAAAGAGTGCACTGAAAGAGGACAGCCTGACAGGCCAGCCAGCAGAGTGAAAGTCCAGGCCCCAGGCAGTCCAAGTTGAAAGAGTGCACTGATAGAGGACAGCCTGACAGGCCAGCCAGCAGAGTGAAAGTCCAGGCCCCAGGCAGTCCAAGTTGAAAGAGTGCACTGAAAGAGGACAGCCTGACAGGCCAGCCAGCAGAGTGAAAGTCCAGGCCCCAGGCAGTCCAAGTTGAAAGAGTGCACTGAAAGAGGACAGCCTGACAGGCCAGCCAGCAGAGTGAAAGTCCAGGCCCCAGGCAGTCCAAGTTGAAAGAGTGCACTGAAAGAGGACAGCCTGACAGGCCAGCCAGCAGACAAGGTACCCAGCGGTTCAGCATGTAGGCAGCAGGCAAACACATGAAGGTTCAGGCTACAGCAGTGAAGGGTCAGGACCAGACAGCAGCAGCAGCAGGCGGAGGACACAGCAGCAGCAGCAGGAGGAGGCCCAGGAGGACACAGCAGCAGCAGCAGCAGGCGGAGGCCCAGGAGGACACAGCAGCAGCAGCAGCAGCAGGCGGAGGCCCAGGAGGACACAGCAGCAGCAGCAGCAGGAGGAGGCCCAGGAGGACACAGCAGCAGCAGGCAGAGGCCCAGGAGGACACAGCAGCAGCAGCAGCAGGTGGAGGCCCAGGAGGACACAGCAGCAGCAGCAGCAGGAGGAGGCCCAGGAGGACACAGCAGCAGCAGCAGCAGGCGGAGGCCCAGGAGGACACAGCAGCACATGGCGTTTGGAGACATGAGGCACAGATTGCACCACACAACCAGCATTAACATGCCGTCAGCAGACCGGTCATCCTACAGCACACTGCCAGAATGTGCAGCCCTTGAAACAGAAGGTGGCAGACAGCAGAGTGGCACAGCGGATGGCGGTGGGAGACAGCAGAGTGGCACAGCGGATGGCGGTGGGCCAGGTGAGCAGGTGGGTGGGAGCTTTGCATGGTGCTTCCCCCTCCATCTCGACGGCACTGCCCCTCTGTAGGGAGCAGCCAGCAGGACATCCTCTTCCATCTCGACGGCACTGCCCCTCTGCAGGGAGCAGCCAGCAGGACATCCTCTTCCATCTCGACGGCACTGCCCCTCTGCAGGGAGCAGCCAGCAGGACATCCTCTTCCATCTCGACGGCACTGCCCCTCTGCAAGGAGCAGCCAGCAGGACATCCTCTTCCATCTCGACGGCACTGCCCCTCTGCAGGGAGCAGCCAGCAGGACATCCTCTTCCATCTCGACGGCACTGCCCCTCTGTAGGGAGCAGCCAGCAGGACATCCTCTTCCATCTCGACGGCACTGCCCCTCTGTAGGGAGCAGCCAGCAGGACATCTTCTTCCATCTCGACGGCACTGCCCCTCTGTGGGGGTGTGCATCACAGTGTTGATTGGGTGTACCTGCCCATACCCCATTTATGGGCATGTTGGTCCCCTCAGGGCCCCTTGCCACGTCCAGATGGTCCACTGGGTGGTGGCAGCTTCTTCGGTGGACGGCCCCTGCGGCCTCGGGACACTGAGGGACTTGGCTGGGGCGTTGAGGTTGCCGATGAGGAGGCCTGCACGTCCGGCAGCCGCTGCAGAATCTGCATCATGATGGTGTTGAGCGTGCCTATTGCTCCAGAGAGGCTGCTCCCCACATTTGTGAGCGCTGCTGTCATTAGGTGGAGGTCTTGCCTCTGCTGCCTCCATGCTCGCCTCAGGGCACGTATCTCCAGCACCACCTGTTGCACCGTTGCGTCAGCCACTGGTTGCACCTGTGGTTGCACAAGTGGCGCTGCTGGCGGTTCCTCCGGGCCAGGGGGATGTCCCAAGGCCATTGCTGGCCCAGCTTCCAGTGCAGGGCTGACTGGGGACATCACTGGTGTGTCCGGGATGGGTGGGGTACCCACTGAGCTCCCCGGGATGGCTGCCCGCAGAGGAGTGTGGGGGTGGCCCCACTCAAACTCCTCAAAGGCCTCGGTCAGGGTATAGGGGCTGCCTGGGGGTGGCATTGCAGCCTGCACCACCTCCTCCTCCTCCTCTGACCACTGTGTCTCCGCGTCAATGTAGAATGGCCTCGTCACCATGGGTGGCCGCCTGAGCCCTGGTGGATCCCTGCTTGTGCCTGGGCCCTCCCAGCTGTCATCAGAGGGCTGCTGCCTGGGACCAGATGGCTCTGTAGGAAGATTGGGGAGAAAGAGGATATACTGCATCAGTAACTAGGGATGTGAATCGTGTCCTCGATCGTCTTAACGATCGATTTCGGCTGGGAGGGGGAGGGAATCGTATTGTTGCCGTTTGGGGGGGGTAAAATATCGTGAAAAATCGTTAAAAATCGTTAAAAATCGAAAAATCGAAAAATCGAAAAACCAGCACATTAAAACCCCCTAAAACCCACCCCCGACCCTTTAAATTAAATCCCCCACCCTCCCGAACCCCCCCCCAAATAACTTAAATAACCTGCGGGTCCAGCGGCGGTCCGGAACGGCAGCGGTCCGGAACGGGCTCCTGCTCCTGCATCTTGTCGTCTTCGGCCGGCGCCATTTTCCAAAATGGCGCCGAAAAATGGCGGCGGCCATAGACGAAAAAGATTGGACGGCAGGAGGTCCTTCCGGACCCCCGCTGGACTTTTGGCAAGTCTCGTGGGGGTCAGGAGGCCCCCCACAAGCTGGCCAAAAGTTCCTGGAGGTCCAGCGGGGGTCAGGGAGCGATTTCCCGCCGCGAATCGTTTTCGTACGGAAAATGGCGCCGGCAGGAGATCGACTGCAGGAGGTCGTTCAGCGAGGCGCCGGAACCCTCGCTGAACGACCTCCTGCAGTCGATCTCCTGCCGGCGCCATTTTCCGTACGAAAACGATTCGCGGCGGGAAATCGCTCCCTGACCCCCGCTGGACCTCCAGGAACTTTTGGCCAGCTTGTGGGGGGCCTCCTGACCCCCACGAGACTTGCCAAAAGTCCAGCGGGGGTCCGGAAGGACCTCCTGCCGTCCAATCTTTTTCGTCTATGGCCGCCGCCATTTTTCGGCGCCATTTTGGAAAATGGCGCCGGCTGAAGACGACAAGATTCAGAGCAGGAGCCCGTTCCGGACCGCTGCCGTTCCGGACCGCCGCTGGACCCGCAGGTTATTTAAGTTATTTGGGGGGGGGGTTCGGGAGGGTGGGGGATTTAATTTAAAGGGTCGGGGGTGGGTTTTAGGGGGTTTTAGTGTGCCGGCTCACGATTCTAACGATTTATAACGATAAATCGTTAGAATCTGTATTGTATTGTGTTCCATAACGGTTTAAGACGATATTAAAATTATCGGACGATAATTTTAATCGTCCTAAAACGATTCACATCCCTATCAGTAACACAGCTGTTCTGTTATATTACTGTTATGTCAAACAGGGGCAGCTAATGTAAAACCAACATGTCATTCTGCATATACAGTACAGTTGAGTCCTTTGAGACATTCCTCATGGCATGGGTGGTGGGGCTGAGGCCTGAGGCCAGGCCCTAATGGAGACAGTGACCTGTTGCCAGCATGCTTTGCACCCTGCTGCCTGCCCCTTGCTGACTGGGGGAGGGGGGCTGGGCCCAGAAGCCTGGCCTGTGCACAGGCCAGGCTTCTGGGCCCAGCTCACTGTGTCAGTTTGGGCCTGGCCTGTGAACAGGCCAGGCCCTAATGGAGACAGTGACCTGTTGCCAGCATGCCTTGCACCCTGCTGCCTGCCCCTTGCTGACTGGGGGAGGGGGGGCCACTACAGTTCTGCAGAGCACATGGGTAACAGAAACTGAAACCTGCCCTAAACATTGTGTTACGACCGTTCACAGGGGGGGGGGGGGGGGGAGGGGCCCCAGAGGGCAGCTTACCATCTTCGAGGTGGGATGTATCCAGGTGGGGATGCAATCCCTCGAAGACATCTGGTCCCAGACACTCCATCAGTTGCTGCTCCATGGATGTGAACCGGATGGGGCATGGAGACCGTCCGCCTGTGTCCTTCAGGTACTGGTTCCTGTCAGCGATGCGGGTCTTCAGCTGGGCCTTAATGTCGCGGTAGCGGTGGGCCACCTGCTCCCCGGTGCGATGGATGTCGCTCTGCCGCTGTATGTGGCCAGCTATGCTGGACCATATCTCGGCCTTTGCTGCCTTGCTGGTCCTCACCGACAGGTTACCAAACAGCCGCGCATAGTGGCGCAGGACCCCCTCGATAAGCATGTCATTGTCCTCCTGGCTGAACCTGATGGCACGCTGCCTGACCCTGGCCTGGCTGCCTGGTTGGGGTGCCACTTCCGGAGGGTTCTCCTCCCTATCCTCTCTCTCCACCCCCCCAGGTTCCCCACTCCCTTCCTCCCCCCCCCACCTGACCCTGCACTTCCCACTCCCTTCCCCTCTGCCCTGCCTGTCTAGCCCTACCTCTTCCCGCCATCCTCTCCTGCCTCACCCCATCCCCCTCCCCCTCCCTCCTATCTCTTCCCTCCTGCCTATCTCTCCCACTACCCCTGTCCCTGTCCCTGCTCCTACTCCTCATTCCCCTACGTCCCCCTTCCTCCTCCTCCTCCCTCCCCCTCCCCCTCCCCCTACTCTCAACACCCCTCTTCTCTCCTCTCCTACCACTCCTCTCACGCTCCATCCTCCTCTCTCCTCCTCACCACCACCAACACCACCACTACCACCAACACACTCCTCTCTCCTCCTCCTCCTCACCACCACCACCACCAACACACTCCTCTCTCCTCCTCCTCCTCACCACCACCACCACCAACACACTCCTCTCTCCTCCTCCTCCTCACCACCACCACCACCAACACACTCCTCTCTCCTCCTCCTCCTCACCACCACCACCACCAACACACTCCTCCTCCTCCTCCTCCTCCTCCTCCTCCTCCACACAGATGGACAAACAGTTGACTGACACACTTGCACTCCAACACAGATTACAAAAGACACAGGTAAAGGGAAACAAATGAGAACAGAAACACAGGACACCGCACTCAGTAATCAAATCTCTAACCTCTTCTCTAGACCAACAGCACCTACCTCTCTCTCCAAAACTCCTTCCAAACCCTCAAAGGAGGAGGGGCAGGAAGTCAGTTTTTATACCAGACACATTATTGCGGGACGAGGTACTTGGTTTCATTTTCTATCGCGTACCGCAGTCGGGAGGAGGTGTGGCGCTTTATGTCCGGGTTGGCATAGAGTCCAACAGGATAAACATCCTGCATGAGACTAAATACAAAATTGAATCTTTATGGGTAGAAATCCCTTGTGTATCAGGGAAGACTACAGTGATAGGGGTATACTACCGTCCACCTGGTCAAGATGGTGAGATGGACAGTGAAATGCTAAGAGAAATTAGGGAAGCTAACCAAATTGGTAGTGCAGTAATAATGGGAGACTTCAATTACCCCAATATAGACTGGGTAAATGTATCATCGGGTCACGCTAGAGAGATAACGTTCCTGGATGGAATACATGATAGGTTTATGGAGCAATTGGTTCAGGAACCGACGAGAGAGGGAGCAATTTTAGATCTAATTCTCAGTGGAGCACAGGACTTGGTGAGAGAGGTAACGGTGGTGGGGCCGCTTGGCAATAGTGATCATAATATGATCAAATTTGATTTAATGACTGGAAAAGGAACAGTGTGCAAATCCAAGGCTCTCGTGCTAAACTTTCAAAAGGGAAACTTTGATAAAATGAGAAAAATTGTTAGAAAAAAACTGAAAGGAGCAGCTACAAAAGTAAAAAATGTCCAAGAGGTGTGGTCATTGTTAAAAAATACCATTCTAGAAGCACAGTCCAGATGTATTCCACACATTAAGAAAGGTGGAAAGAAGGCAAAACGATTACCGGCATGGTTAAAAGGGGAGGTGAAAGAAGCTATTTTAGCCAAAAGATCTTCATTCAAAAATTGGAAGAAGGATCCAACAGAAGAAAATAGGATAAAGCATAAACATTGGCAAGTTAAATGTAAGACATTGATAAGACAGACTAAGAGAGAATTTAAAAGAAGTTGGCTGTAGAGGCAAAAACTCACAGTAAAAACTTTTTTAAATATATCCGAAGCAGAAAGCCTGTGAGGGAGTCAGTTGGACCGTTAGATGATCGAGGGGTTAAAGGGGCACTTAGAGAAGATAAGGCCATCGCGGAAAGATTAAATGATTTCTTTGCTTCGGTGTTTACTGAAGAGGATGTTGGGGAGGTACCCGTAATGGAGAAGGTTTTCATGGGTAATGATTCAGATGGACTGAATCAAATCACGGTGAACCTAGAAGATGTGGTAGGCCTGATTGACAAACTGAAGAGTAGTAAATCACCTGGACCGGATGGTATACACCCCAGAGTTCTGAAGGAACTAAAAAATGAAATTTCTGACCTATTAGTAAAAATTTGTAACTTATCATTAAAATCATCCATTGTACCTGAAGACTGGAGGATAGCAAATGTAACCCCAATATTTAAAAAGGGCTCCAGGGGCGATCCGGGAAACTACAGACCGGTTAGCCTGACTTCAGTGCCAGGAAAAATAGTGGAAAGTGTTCTAAACATCAAAATCACAGAACATATAGAAAGACATGGTTTAATGGAACAAAGTCAGCATGGCTTTACCCAGGGCAAGTCTTGCCTCACAAATCTGCTTCACTTTTTTGAAGGAGTTAATAAACATGTGGATAAAGGTGAACCGGTAGATATAGTATACTTGGATTTTCAGAAGGCGTTTGACAAAGTTCCTCATGAGAGGCTTCTAGGAAATGTAAAAAGTCATGGGATAGGTGGCGATGTCCTTTCGTGGATTGCAAACTGGCTAAAAGACAGGAAACAGAGAGTAGGATTAAATGGGCAATTTTCTCAGTGGAAGGGAGTGGACAGTGGAGTGCCTCAGGGATCTGTATTGGGACCCTTACTGTTCAATATATTTATAAATGATCTGGAAAGAAATACGACAAGTGAGATAATCAAATTTGCAGATGACACAAAATTGTGCAGAGTAGTTAAATCACAAGCAGATTGTGATAAATTGCAGGAAGACCTTGTGAGACTGGAAAATTGGGCATCCAAATGGCAGATGAAATTTAATGTGGATAAGTGCAAGGTGATGCATATAGGGAAAAATAACCCATGCTATAATTACACGATGTTGGGTTCCATATTAGGTGCTACAACCCAAGAAAGAGATCTAGGTGTCATAGTGGATAACACATTGAAATCGTCAGTTCAGTGTGCTGCGGCAGTCAAAAAAGCAAACAGAATGTTGGGAATTATTAGAAAAGGAATGATGAATAAAACGGAAAATGTCATAATGCCTCTGTATCGCTCCATGGTGAGACCGCACCTTGAATACTGTGTACAATTCTGGTCGCCGCATCTCAAAAAAGATATAATTGCGATGGAGAAGGTACAGAGAAGGGCTACCAAAATGATAAGGGGAATGGAACAACTCCCCTATGAGGAAAGACTAAAGAGGTTAGGACTTTTCAGCTTGGAGAAGAGACGACTGAGGGGGGATATGATAGAGGTGTTTAAAATCATGAGAGGTCTAGAACGGGTAGATGTGAATCGGTTATTTACTCTTTCGGATAGTAGAAGGACTAGGGGACACTCCATGAAGTTAGCATGGGGCACATTTAAAACTAATCGGAGAAAGTTCTTTTTTACTCAACGCACAATTAAACTCTGGAATTTGCTGCCAGAGAATGTGGTTCGTGCAGTTAGTATAGCTGTGTTTAAAAAAGGATTGGATAAGTTCTTGGAGGAGAAGTCCATTACCTGCTATTAAGTTCACTTAGAGAATAGCCACTGCCATTAGCAATGGTTACATGGAATAGACTTAGTTTTTGGGTACTTGCCAGGTTCTTATGGCCTGGATTGGCCACTGTTGGAAACAGGATGCTGGGCTTGATGGACCCTTGGTCTGACCCAGTATGGCATTTTCTTATGTTCTTATGTTCCCTAATGGTATCTAAGAATGACATCAAAATGACATCAATATAGCTTCCTTAGCTACAGTAAAAAGTAAGTGGCAGTTAGAAAAAGCATAGGGAGAACCTAAGCAGAACTCGTCAAGGTAGGAAGCGCTGCACAAGTGCTCCTCAGAAGGTTAATTCTAATCTGCTTAGATGAATATGGGAACTTAGAATTTGGCAAGTATTATAAGAATATGCAAGTGGGTAAGCAAATATAAAATAAAAAAAACTATTTTGGTAATTGTTGGTGCCTTCATTTATAATAAGGCCCAGAAGTAGTTTATATAATTTAAAGAAATAGCTGTCCCGCGAGTAATTAATGACAGCAACTGATATTTTTCATTTGACAGTGAATTAATACACTGTTATTGAGAGAAATATAAAGAGAGTGCATTGACTGTTCATTTAAGAGAACTTATGCTTAAACCCTATAAGGGTATACAAAGACTTTGTCTTGACATATTAGAAAATATATAGTACAGATATAGATTGTACTATTAAAAAGAAGTCTGTCGCTAATAAACTAAAGCTCAAGATTCATTTGATGACTATGAAGAAAATAACGCACTCTTCCACCAGGATATGGGAAATTTCAACAAACACACTTTAAAATTCTACCCACAATATAATAGAGAGAAGAGAAACTTGCCTAGCTAGGGTAACTATAATTATCTTTTGTTTTAATTAGTCAGAGAACAGTAACAATTAGATACACCACGAACACTGAGGTAACACACAGACATAGTTGACGGAAGACCTGGACACGTATAGGGAGGTAGTCTCTCTCATTGGTTTGTTATAGGTAGGAAGTAGGTACCAACAGTAGAAAGAAAAGAAAGAAGAAGAAGCAAGATTATTTAAAGCAAGGAAGAAGAATCAAACCTTTTTCATCGTACTCTAGCAACGCACACGAGTAAAGAAAAAGACAAAACAAAGATAAGAAGAATTAAAGTTAAGTGAATACATAAACACCTGACTAACAAAGACTGAACTGAAGGACTTGTTCCATGAAAAGAGTTTTTAAAGTAAAAGCAAGATATAAGTAAAAGAAAACTTAATGTAAAATGTAATGATTATAAGTTATAGTTATCTGAGTTTCTTTAAAAGGTTAATGGTTATTTAATGTATTTGACGTATTGTTTGTTAAAAGAAAAAAAAACTAAACATTTAAGGTAAAAGATAATCAACTTTGGCTTTTATCCTTTTTATAATTTACCTCATTCCTCTCCTAATCGGCAGGAGTTTAACTGATCAGGTGATAGAGTGTACTTCACTCTATCCTTTATAAAATTACCTGATAAGGAAAGAGGATTTTCATATATACCTCTTTACTAATAACACCAAGGTTACCCACATCCTTCCCTCGGCCTGGGTAATACATTACATTAAAAAAAAAAAAAAGGGAGGGTAACCCTTGTAAAGGCGGTTTACAAATAGATAGATAAAGACTCCCAAAAGTTACAAATTCCTATGAATATCATTGGTTAATAAATTACTGGGGAAGATATAAATGCATTGCATTATAAAATAAAGTGCTAAAAGTGAATAAATGTCTTTCAGAGTTTGACGTTAATCAGGAGGGAATTGCTAGAACTTGTCTGGCTAATAATGTACAATTCACTAATAAAGCATATATTCTAGATTATGGCTGTCAAATTAATTATTCAGCTTCTCCTCACATAAAAAATATTCCAGACAGGATTCAAATAAAATGAACTATATTTCAACAGTTCTCAATTACAAAAAAAAAAAAAAATCAATAAGATTTCTCTTTTTCATTCTGATTTTATTTAATTTCTGAGGTGATTGTAATGTTTAAAAGTTTTGGAAAGCTCCTGTTTCTTAGTCACCCCCACAGTTATACATTTAAGTAAGTCGGGTTGGGGCAGGGAAAGGATTTAAAGACCTTGTTGCCAGACTGATGTGCCAGAGATCTATCTGATCTCTGAGGAGCAAACCCCCGAAAAAAAAACAGTAAACCCTGCAAGTAAAAATGCTGTCTCTTCCAAAATGCTTACCCTAAGAGATAGCCGTCATGGCCAGTGATAAACTGAGATGTATAGAACAAAGCTTTTGTGGAGTCATGTGGATTCAAACGGTTCAAACAGGACTTTGCCTCACAATAGAAAAGGACTGCTGGTAGATCATGAAGGAATTGCACTCTCTAAATGGATTAATGATGCAACAAAAAAAAATTAAAATGGAGGTGACATCCCTTATAACACAATTCTCTTTAATTTAAAAAAAAAAAGTGGATGAATTAAAAGAAAGAAACTGTTTTATGAGAAGATACTATGATTCTGCCACAGGACAAAGTGAAAATCAGGTTAAGTGAAAAAAGAAAACCTCTTCCAGAGTTTGGCAGACCCAAACTCCCCTCCCACCAAAAAATATTGTTTATTTGATTTAGAAGGAATTCAAAGTGAGGAACAAACCCTAAATAGGTCAACAAACTAAATATTGGTCTTTTCACTGGCAGCTGACAGTGGAAGACCACTCAGCAGACAGTAAAGGAGTGAATAAAGCAAGTGTCTGACATTTAATATTAATTTATTTATTCTTTCACTCTCTGACTATTGGTCTTCCGCTGTCAGCTGTCAGTGAAAGTACCAATCCCCTTTCAGCAGGCTGTCCTTTCAGAATTCTGATAGCTGACAGTGGAGGGACCAATCCCCTTTCAGTAGACTGTCCTTTCAGAATTCTGATAGCTGACAGTAGAGGGACCAATCGGCTGCAATTGAGAGAGCAACCCTGCCAGAGGAGGTAGGGTCTTCTCTGGCTATAGTTTCCAGGTGACAGTGGAGGTGGGGGGAGGTAATTGAAGGGCTCTCTCTTTTGTTGAATAAGAGGGTATTCTGGAGGGTGGGAGTTTAGTTCTGGCTTAATTCATTTTTTTAGGGTGAGAGGGCCCACTGGACCGGATTGACATGACCAAGGCCAGTGCAAAATGTTTTTGCTGCCCTGTGCAAACAATTACTATGTTATCCATATCCCCTTCCTCTTCCTCAATTTATTCAGTCTCTGTTCTGGGCCTGTCAAATAAAGCCCAGCTCCCTCCAGCAATCTATATTTTTAAAAACTGACACCCACCCCCAAAACCCATGGTCAGTGGAAGAGTATTAGTTACTCTAGGCAAACCTAGCATTGCACGCATGCCACCTCCACACCCTCTACACAAATACAAACACACACATACACAATTAAATTATCATTTATAACAGAATTTACATGAAAAAGAGCATTTAAAAGTATAGTCTTTTGAGGCAAAAATATCACTTACAACATGCAAATTATATTTGCATGCACTGTTGTGGTGCCAGCCAGAAAACTCTAAAAAAAAAAGACATTTGAAATCCTATGGAGTTAGACATTTGTAATGTGTGTTGTGTAGGCTTGGTCCTCAGAAAGCTATGAATAAATGGAATTACTATTACAATATAGTAAACCTCCCAAGCAAAACAACCCTAACTGCCAACACTCAAACAGTAACAACCTTATCTATGAAAATGCAACACTGCACATATCACACCAGGCTCTAAAACACCAATACACCTCTATTAGAAAAACAGCACAAATCAGACTGCTGTAGATCCCTATTCAGAAATTACACATTAGCTGAATACCTTCCCTCGGTCACACATTCAGAACACAGATAGACCCTGACCAAATACAGAACAAAGAGACCAGAAAGAATAAATAGAAACGCACAGTGAAGAACTGAACTGGAACCCACAACAAGCCAGTCTCTATATGCAGAGCAGCAATGGAAAATGAGAAACATTACCATTCTTCATAAAGCATTAAACAATAGGGATGTGCATTTGTTTGATTCATTTCAGAGGTAAGTGCATAACTCTCATTCTTTATAGTACACACGTCAAAAAACAGATAGTGTGCGCATAACTCGAGCTATACTACCTGATATGTGTGTACTATAAATTCTGGGAGCTACATGAATAACTCCAAAACAAATGAAACAAATGCACATTCCTATTAAGCAATAAAATCAAGAAATATAAAACATCAATCATAATAATAAAACCATATTCATAAAAGGAATACCAGTAAATATTTCAAACCAGTTAATGAAAAGAATATCCAAAATTTCCTAAAAAACAATAAAATATTTAAAAACAGCAGGTACATTAAAAACTAAGCAATAATTAAAACAAATAAAGATATCCCTCACTCCATAACTGGGAACTTTTTATTTCAAGATGCCCTGAGATTGTCATGGATTAATGGGATAGAAGAGGGGAACCCTTTCACACAAACACACCACCCAAGCAGGCTCCCATTTACACACATGTACATACATCCCAGGCAAGCTCTCATTCGCATACTCACATCCCACACAGGCTCCCATTAACACACACAAACATCCCAGGTAGGCTCTCATTCACATACACATACAACACAGGCAGACACTCATTCACACATACACATACCAATAATGCCTTCGAAGCATCTCGAGAGTCTGGGCCTGTCCGGGATGACCCGCTAGCTTAGAGTCATGTGCCCAACAGAGCACACGCTCATGGAGATGGAGGAGTACCACCGTCTTCCCAGCTGGTACAGTGGTGGTCACCGCAATGGATATACAGGCGAGATCGATGATGTGCCTGGGAGTCTCTGGTGTATCCTCTGGTTCGACGGAGCGGGAAAGTGCATCTGCCCAAAGGTTTTTAGTTGCTGGGCGATAGCGGAGCTCGAAGTTGAAGCGTTCAAAAAACAAAGCCCAGCGGGCCTGTTTAGGATTAAGTAATTAGGCCTCTTTTAAATGTTCTAGATTCTTGTGGTCCATAAATATTGTGAACTTGTGTTGTGCCCCTTCCAACCACGGGCACCACTCCTGGAGGGCAAGTTTCACTGCTAGGAGTTCCCAATCCCCGATGGTGTAGTTTTGTTCAGTGGGAGAGAATTTGTAGGAGTAGAAGGAACATGGTACTAAGATCCTTTTAGTGGAGTATTGACTTAGAACTGCTACAGCTCTGATAGCGGAAGCGTCAACTTCGACCATGAATGGCCAGTTAGGATCCAGATGGCGTAGACGTGGGCCAGAGCAGAAGGCTTCCTTTAAGGCATGGAATGCTGACTGGGTCTTGGGAGACCATACTCGGAGGTCATATCCCTTCCTAGTCATGGTGGTAAGTGGAGCGGCTAGGGAGGAGTAGTTAGCAATAAAGTTTCAATAGTAGTTTGTAAACCCAAGGAACCTTTGTAGAGTGCAGAGGCCAGTCTCGGATACCCTGGAGTTTTTCAGGATCCATGGTAAAGCCATGGTTGGAAATGATGTATCCTAAAAATGAGAGGCTGGTTTGTTCGAAGATACATTTTTCTAATTTTGCATAGAGATGATGGTCTCTGAGATGTTGGAGGACTGTTTGGACGTGTGTACAATGGGATTTTAGATCCTTGGAGAATATTAGTACTACTAGATATACTATGACAAAGGAGTACAAAAGGTTCCAAAAGATCTCATTCATTAAGTGTTGGAACACTGCTGGGGCGTTGCACAACCCAAAGGGCATTACTATGTACTCGTAGTGGCCATACCTTGTATTGAAGGCGATTTTCCATATGTCTTCTGGTTGTATTCGTACAAGGTTGTACGCCCCTCAGAGGTCCAATTTTGTAAAGATTTGTGCACCCTGCAGATGATCAAATAATTTGCTAATAAGCGGCAGTGGGTAGCAATCCTTACGAATCACTGCATTCAAGCCTCTGTAGTCTATGCAGGGTCTTAAACTGCCATCTTTCTTCTTTACGAAGAAGAATCTGGCTCCTGCCGGGGAATTAGAGGGTCTGATGAACCCTTTATCTAAGTTCTCCTTGATATATTCAGACATGGCTTTTCTATCAGGAAGTGATAGAGGATAAGTTCTGCTTTTAGGAGGCATGGTTCCAGGTAGTAACTCTATGGGACAGTTAAATTCTCGAAGTAGGGGCAAGATGTCAGCGTTAGTCTTGGAGAAGACATCCTTGAAGTCTGAGTAGGGGACAGGTAGTCCAGGAAGGGTTGTGGTGTTGAGCACGGTCACAGATAGTGACACTTGGCATAGACAGCGATTCTGACAATGAGGGCCCCACTAGGTTAGTTGTAAGGACTGCCAATCAAAGTGGGGTGTGTGTAACTGTAGCCAGGGAAGTCTGAGGATTACTGGGTACGTGGACCGTTTTAGGATCAGAAGGGATATCTCTTCGTCATGGAGAGTTCCAACGGTGAGGCAAATAGTCATGGTATGATGAGTAATATGACGAGGGAGATGCTCCCTCTGGATCGAGGCAATACAGAGAGGTACTGCTAGTGGTTGGGTCAGTATCTGAAGGATCTTTATGATATCTTCCATGATGAAGTTGCTACTTGCCACAGTGTCAATAAGGGCGATGGTGGCAAAGCATCAAGTCTCCCCTAGGAGGGAGATAGGGAGTAATAGTTGAGGGCCAGAAACAGTAGCGCCCAATCTCGGGACCCCTGCCAGGCTCAGGCTTTGGAGTTTCCCGGATGCATGGGGCAGGTTTGAATGAGGTGTCCGGAACCACCGCAATATAAACAGAGACCTGCCTTTCTGCGTCGGAGACATTCTTCTGGGGTCAAACGACTGCGATTGATTTGCATGGGCTCCTCAGGTGGATGAGGAGCTGGTAAGGCTTTCAATGGACTTGCTTTACTGGTTCATGGAGTAGGAGCTCGGAGAGCCCTTACCTTGTGATGACGTTGTCGGAGACAGTAGTCAATTCTACTGACCAGGGAGATCAGGTCTTCCAGAGAAAGAAGAATTTCACGAGCGGCCAGTTCATCCTTAAGGGCTGGAGATAGTCCTTCAAGGTATAATGCCCTTAAGCAGTCCTCCTGCCAACCAAGTTCAGTAGCAAGTGTTCTGAATTCTACTGTATACTCAGCAAGGAGGTGTGAGCCTTGACGAAGGTGGAGCAGGTGATATCCAGTGACTGCTTGTCAGCCTGGATCCTCAAAGGTCCTTCGGAAGATGGAGATGAAGTAGGGGAGTTGTTTGAAGGATGGTGTCAGAATGCTCCCATAGTGGAGAGGCTCATGCCATGGTCTTTCCTTCCAGGCGTGAAAGGATAAAGGTGATCTTTGTTGCCTCATCAGGAAACAGCGAGGGTTGCAATGAAAATTGCATATAGCAGTGGTTTATGAAGCCTCAACAAAGGCACGGATCCCCATTAAAATGGGGTGGAGCTGGGAGGGCCAATGGTGCCCGTGAAGATAGGTTTTGAGTAAGACCCCCTGAGCTGGCCATGACTGACTCTTCTAATTGAGAGCGTAGTCTTTCCATGGAGGATGCCAAAGATTCCAGGACCTGTTGTTGTTCTCGGACACGGTTAGCCAAGCCAGGGATGGCTTGCAAGGCATGAGACTCCACAGAGTCCATGGCCTTGGCAACCAGTTACGCTGGAGGTGGACCCTTGGCATGGTACAGGATTGGTACAGCCCTCTGGTCGGACCCAGAGAGCATCTGCCACCAGGAGGTGGAGCACACAAGGAGACAGAGGATAGCTGGATCTTCACCAATAACAGTTCAGGGTTTCTGCAGGTTGAGCCCTTGGGTACCCGGACCGCCTGGACTTAGGTAAGCCTCCGGTGGTCTCCCGTAGAGGAATCGGAGAGGTGTGCCCACCAAGAGCAGGGGTGCATGGCTGATGCAGAGCGAGTGGACTAGACCAGGACCGGAAGCTCCGGGGACCTCAGGAAGGCAACAGTTCAGAGAGCTCCTCCGGAAGAAGCAGGCAGCACCTGCAGGTCCAGCCACATGGAAGCCGCAGTTGTTATCCAAGTGCTTAGGCCCGTAGGTCACCAGGGGCCGGAAAAGAGTGTCCGAATGAAGCACAAGGGTCAATGCCAGAATATCAGTCCAAGAGAGGTTAGCCAAAGCAGGGGTCAATACCAGGGTCAGTCCGTACATAGTTGTGGCAAGCGAGGGTTGGTTCCAGGCGGCAGACAGAAGAATGGTCAGGCAGGCAAAGATCAGTACCAAGAAGTCAGACCAGATAGGTATTACCTGAGAAGGACACGGGAACGGAAGATGCTGGAACAGGAGACACTTGGAACACGAAGGCAAACTTACTACACAAGCTGTGTCGACCCGATTTCCAAGGTGAGGAACAGGAAGCAGGGCCTCGCCTTAAGTATCCGGCCTAAGTGACATCATTGGGAGGTGCCCCTGTGGGTTTCCCCGCCATTGGCCCTTTAAAGGGCTGCAGGTCGGCCGCGTGCACGCCTAGGGCGGGGCCGAGGACACCGACCACCGACAGGAGCTCTGCTGTGAGGCCTGCATGGGAGACTGCGAGCAGGGGAGCCGGGGATGCTGCGAATTGGCTGCAGCAACGAAGGAGGAGTGCCCGGAGCTGGTGGAAGGGATAGTGAGGTGAGCAGGGCCAGCCACGGTGTGGACGCGGCCGGGGCGCGCAACAAAAACCATACTTGGAAATATTCTTTTTATAATAATCTAAGGAATAGAATAATATCCAAAATTAAGAGCTCATACAAAATTTTAAAAATTTCCCAAACAACAATAAATTACTTCAAAATGGCAGACACAGACATCCAGAAAGTTAAGGATGGAAAATTCACTGCTCTCTATACCTGAAAACGTTTTATTTTCAGTCATCCTGAGTAAGGCATGGATTAGTGAGGCAGTACAAATCATCTTCACACACACATACACTCACACCCCGGAAAGGTTCCCATACATACACACACACCCCAGAAAGATCCCCATACACACACAGATACACACCAGACAGGTTCCCATACACAAACACAACACACACATACACACCCCAGACAGGTTCCCATACACACACGCGGACAGACACACCTACCACCGGGAACCATTCTGCTGCTCCTCCTCGTGTGCTGGCCAGTGTGCTAATCAAACTACACGAGCCTAGCACTTCCTCTATGCTGATCTCGTGCACTGCAAGATCAGCATTAAAAATGTGCTAGCTGCACGTGTTTTGGAAAGCGAATGCCGGCACTAAGAAGGATTAGGAGAACAGGCTCCTTCTTCTTTCTTTGGCTGCCTGTGAGTTGGGGTCCAACGGTGGCCTCACGGACCGATTCCTCTTCCAGGCCGCCGATGAGATGGGGGTCCACTGGTGGCCTCATGGGCTGATTTCTCTTCAGGGCTGCTGGTGAGATAGAGTCCACTGGTGGCCTCTTGGGCCTCTCCCAGCTCCAGATGCCTCCCCATCTGGTGTGCCGCCCTGTGCAATTGCATGGTTTGCACACCCGGTGGTGCCGGGCCTGCTCACAGGGGCCAGTCTCTCCCTTATTCGGCCACTGGCACAATGCTGGGCCTATTCGGCTACCGGTTCCGGGAACGCCGGCGGCAAAGCTGGGCCAGTTCTTTGCTGCCAGCTCCAGGAAATACTGCCAGCACCACTGGCCTCTGCCACTACTGCAGGTCCTTTCTTTTGCTGGCAGGATTTCCCCTGCCGTTTCACTGTTCCACGCTGCCACAGGACCTTCTCACCCAGGGAAGTTTGCCCCCTCGTCTCCCCTTAGTACACCTCGGGGACAAGAGCTCAATCAATAGCCTCCAAGACAGAAGGGAAATATGCTATTTGATAGAAATCAGTCATTATTTGATGTTGTTGCTTTTTTCTCTGAGAAAAGGATATTAAATTGACATGTTTTCCTGAGCAACATAGTCAGGAACAGCTCCATACATACAGTGGCAGACCTGCTGATTCCAGCCATGGCCCGTAGAAGTGTTCTAAAGTGCCGGTGGCCAAAGATGCTAGGGCAGTAGTGATCTTGACATGTACTAGAAAGGTGTAGCCCCTCTGGGTGGTAGGTTGCAGGTCCTGTTCTAACTGCTGGCACAGGAGCAGTATGGTTTCCTTGTTTAATCTTAGCCTGCATATGACTTGCTTTTCTGAGAGATCCAAAAACTATGCCCTAGTCCTGTATGCTTTCTGTAAGGGATACCTCTTCCTTCTCCTCTGTCTCCTCCTCCTCCCCTTAGTATTCATAAGGCAATTAGAGTCGTTTTGAAAAAGTAATCTCCAACACTGTCTCCCACTTCCTTATATGTCCCAGTATGTCCCGGTAACACACATTCCCACCTCTCAGATATACCCCTGTTTTCTCCAGTTACCCCCCAAATTTGTTTCAGTTATCCCCAGTATAAAACAACATGTCTCAAGTTACCACTTACCACCAAGTATGGCCCAGTTTATCCCAGGTACACTTATCTCACCCCCCTTTTTGACTCTGTTTAACCCAAATACCCTCACTCCCATCCAGTTACCCCCCCTCCCCTAACACCAAGGCATTTCCCAATTTGGCCCCAATAGGGTCCAATCTGTCCCTGGTACACTCCCTCCCACCCTCTAGCCTGCTTCTGTGTCCACTCACCCGGAGAAGCCAACCCACCAAAGGCCAAGTCAAATATCAAAATGAAAGTTTGAACTTGTGTGCATACACTAGCAGTAGTAAATGAATATGCGTAAGTTAGATGATGTTTGCACATATGTCGCTTTTAAAAATACCTCATTACATGTATAAGTGCAAACCCTGCCCTGATATTCCCATAACAGACCTCTTTTTTACTTGTAAAGGCACATAGACACACATATGACAGAGTGCCCTATAGAAACCCTCAGAACATCTTAATAGACTGGTCCCAGCAGTCTGGGCCTGGCCCGGCCCACCTTAACACAGGGCATTCTGGGTGCAGGGTATCTCCTCTGAGCAGGAATAAAGCATAGGCTCAGAGGAGAGCAAGACAGGCCCTGGAGAGGAGAAGATAGCACTTTATAACATAACTGACCTACTGATATTGTTTTGCTGACATACTGCAATGTAAGCAATTTTGAATTATGCTTGATGTCTGAAGAATTGTTATATTCCTTTAACCTTGTCAGTAATTTGCAGTTTATTTTATGTAGCAGATAGTGTCTGTGTAAATTCCGATTAAATTTAAATTCATATATGCAATGCATCTGACTTGTATCTAAATTCTGTCATTATCTAGAGGTTGCCTTAGAATTATTTTTTTTTGAGAAGGAGGACTTGAGGTCATTATTTGACATTTATGTCATGTTTTATATTTACTAAATTGTATGCATTTTTATATTTCTGCCATGACAATATGAGATTTTAAAGAAAAGGCTGCAATAAACAACTAGAAGAAGGGTGAACTGATTGGAGGGTGGTCTTTGTTCAGACTAAAAATCATACTTTGTTTCCCATTTTTCTAATTAATTCAGTGCTCTTGAAAGATTCCAGATTGACAGCACTGAAAAGCAGTCCTCAGTATATCAACAGAACGTTTAAGTACAAGTCGCTGCAGTATAAGAATCTTCAACCGGCCCTTCATTGATCTTCAATCCCGCTTTAGAAGGGTGAGAAGGTAATTTGGTCATCACGTTTGTCCAATCTTTGGTATCTTTACTGAAACCACCAAAAATAATGCCAATTTGGTGACAGTGACACGGATACCGGTCTGCTGGAAACTAGACCAAAGCCACCAATTAATTTAACCTAGATCACCAATGATCTTCTGTACCTGTGTTTGCCAACTTTCTCCTGGAGGCACACCTATCCAGTCAGGTTTTCAGGATTGCCACAATGAATGTGCATGAGATAGATTTGCTTACCCTGGGACTCCAAGCTATGCAAATTTATCCCATGCATATTTATTTTGGATATCCTGAAAACTTGATGGGTTAGGTGTGCCTACAGGAGAGGGTTTGGAAACACTGTTCTGAACTAAAAGCTAATACCTATATACTGTGGTCATGAAAATATATTTGCATATTGTCTCAAGGATGTCCCTAGAATAGTTTCAAGGCTGTAAAACACATGCTGTAGTCCTGCACCCAGTTCCCCTCTGCAGGATTTGTAATCCAAAATCTTTTTGTTCTAGTGCTCCAGTTCACACCAGATACTTAGAGTCTAGTGTTACCTCTGGAGTGTTCAGCAGTTGCCAGGACAAGCATGGTCCCAATATTCATAGCAACTTCACATGGGCACCAGATATGAGTTTCTGCAATGCGGTTCCCTGCTACTGCATGCACCCTGGGGCTTTCAAGTTAGGCTCTTCTATCTCTTTCCAAGAAAAAACAGAAAAGAAACCCAAGGGTAAAACAAATGACATCAGCTGTTAGTGAACCAGGGGAATTGCTTTCTGCAATAGACTGGTGGCCAGTCTATAAAAATAATCTCAGAAAATACAGTCCTTCCTCAATGTCCCATCAAGTAGTAATGCAATTGGTTGCTTCCTAGTGACGCTACTGACAAACTATCAATCAACATAGTCCTTTGCACAGAAAGTAAGAGGAAAGGAAGAAAAACAAACAAAACTAAACCATTCAAATTTCCTAGCCTTGGATGGGTGATTAGGAACAATGACTCTTATTGCCTGGGAACCCAGATTACTCTCAGTTTGTCCTGATACTGCCAAACTCTAGTATTAGATTTTCTCTCCCCCCCCCCCTTCAATAGTCCCTGGTGGGGAATGGGGAATCTAAGTACAACTCGCCCCTTCTCCTCACAATTGTACAAGTGCTGGGAGCCCACACCCCTCAGCTCTCAGGTTTAGGCCAAACAAAAAAAAAAGGTCAGAGTAATTGAAAGAACAGCAGCAAAAAATAGTCAAATGTTTACATTTCCCTAGATAAGTATGAACAAGGTTTTACTGATTTGCTCCTCAGTCAATCAGCATGTCATCTTCATCTTGGAATGGAGGAAATTCAAGTTCTATTTCATCCTCCTCCTTCTCCCCTGCTTCTAACTCCCCTTACTGTCTTACCTCTGGCTCTAAAGTTCTAATTTATGGGTGTTTACCCTCTTCTGACCGAGTATTTTACCAATCCAATTCAGCCAGGTCGTTATAAAGATTGTTGTTCCCAACCTCCCTACCTTTAACGAGGTCTAAAACCAGATGTCATTGGTGTAGGACTCTTACAGGGCTCTTGAGAATTATAGTTCTTCTATATACATCCTGTGATCTGGGGCTACGTAATCTAGATCTAGGTCTAGATCTGCCTCTTGTGGTGTGCCTCTCTGGGCTGGCATGGGATGGGGACAGAGGCAGATTAAGGGGTGGGCCAATTTGGCAATTCCCCAGGGCTCCAGCCAATAGGACGCTGGTTGTCTCCCTCCATAAATCCATTATGGAAGATCTGGAGGCAAAAGATTGGAGCATGTCACAAGGCCGCCCAATGGAGCCCAACCCACTGGTGGCTGAAGATTTCAGAAGGCCACAGGACCACCAGCAGAGCCCAACCTGCTAGTGGCTGAAGTTGGCAGGAGGCTGCAAAGCTGCAGGCATCCTGACCTGCCATTGGCTGAGGATGGCAGGAGGCCATAGAGCTATCCATGGATCCCAACCACCAGGAGCTGAATATCCCAGAAGGCCATGAGCCACCGTGCAGCCTAATTGAAGAAAAACAAAGATCATCTGGAGAAACTAGAAGGTGTGTGGGAGAGAGAGAGTATAAGAGTGTGTGGGAGAGCATATGAGAGATTATGTATGTGGGAGAGCATGTGAGCTTGTGTGTATGGGACAGAAAGTGAGAGTGAGAGCTTGCATGTGTATGGGCAAGCATGTTAGAGCATGTGTGTGTATGCATGGGATAGGGTGTGGAAGAGCATGTGAGAGTGAGAGCTTGTGTGTGTGTATCTATGGGACAGCATGTGATAGCTTGTGTGCGCAGGAGAGCAAGTAAGAGCTTGTGTGCAGGATAACATATGAGAGCTTTTGTGTATGGGAGAGCCTGTGAGAGTAAGTTAGAGCTTGTATGTGTGTGGGAGAACATGTGAGAACTTGTGTGGGGGGAGAGCATGTGAGTAAGCTTGTGTGTGGGAGAGCATGTGAGTGAGAGCTTGTGTGTGTGTGTGTGTGTGTGTGTGTGTATGGGACAGTATGTGAGAGGGAGAGAGTTAGTGTGTAGAGGGGAGGAAAGGAGGGATGAAGGAAAGAAGATGGGAGGAGAGAGAAGAAACAGAAAGAAAAGAGAGACCCTGATAAAGGGATTAGGAAAAGACCGACAAGAGGAAAGTGGAAAAAAAAAAGAGTCTGGGACCAACTGATTAGAAAAATAAGATAGACAACAAAGGTAAAAAAAAATTATTTTGAGTTTTTAGCAATTGTGATATGCCATCTTTGGGAATGTGAATTACTTATATATTTTTTTAGTTTGCTCTTTCTTTAAAGTTCCACTATTTGGGGTCTGGTTACTTAGGCTTTCTATTTCAATTTTGACTACACGTTTCTGTTTCTAATTTGTAGTCTCTTATTTCTGGTATTGGATAATGGTTAGTCTTTGTTCTGCCTGTGTGTGTAACTGAGGTGTAGTTTCTCTGTAGAGATTTTTAGCAGTCTAGGTTGTTCTGTTTGGCCAATAGTGTTCCAGAGTTTAGTGTAATATTTGTATTGTTACATATTCATAGATAAAGCTGCTGCTGTTTGAGTCCTGAAAGTTATTGATGTGATTGTATGTATGGAAAGGTTCTAAATGTCTTTTTTTTTTTTTTTGCAGCACTTTGTGTTACTTCACAAAATGTTTGGCAGTAGAGTGAATTTGTTTTGCTCTCTCTCTCTCTCTATATATATATAAACAAGCCGTAAAGCCCGTTAAAACGGGCTACATCCCTCTGTCTCTCACCTCCCCCTCATTCTCTCTCCCCTCACTCCTCTCCACCCTCCCTCTCCTCCCACTCAGTCCCCCCTCTCCCTCCCTCCCACTCAGTCCCCCTCTCCCTCCCTCACCACTCACTCAGTCCCCCTCTCCCTCACTCCCTCCCACTCAGTCCCCCCTCTCCCTCCCTCCCACTCACTCAGTCCCCCTCTCCCTCCCTCCCTCCCACTCACTCAGTCCCCCTCTCCCTCCCTCCACCCACCTCCATTTCCTCCCGGCGCCGTAAGCGCGACTTCCCGCAACCCTCACCCGGCTCCATTAACTCCTCCCGCTCCTGCCGGCAGATCTCGGGGGGGGGTCACTCCCGCGCGCGCGGCAGTGACCCCCCCGAGATCTGCCGGCAGATCTGGGGAGGAGAAGTAGCGGCACCGCGCGCGCGCGCGGTGCCGCTACTTCTCCTCCCGCTCCTGCCGGCAGATCTCGGTGGGGGGGGGCGCGGGAGTGACACACCCCCCCCCCCCCCGAGATCTGCCGGCAGATCTCGGTGGGGGGGGCGCGGGAGTGACACCCCCCCCCCCCGAGATCTGCCGGCAGATCTGGGGAGGAGAAGCAGCGGCACCGCGCGCGCGCGCGCGCGGCGCCGCTGCTTCTCCTCCCGCTCCTGCGGCCCCATCGCCATTTTTTTTTTCTGATCGACATCCTTGCCCGCACATGCGCAGTAGAGCTGCGCTCTACTGCGCATTTGCGGGCCGTCGGTCACAGGCCATTTATAAGGTATATATAAATAGATAGATACAAAAGACCAAGTAATATGTAATCATATAAGGTGCTCAATTAACAAGCAGAAAAAAAAAGGAATGAACAAAAGAGCACTAGTATTGTTAATGTGATATTAATTAAAACATGAATCTTTAAAGATCATTCACAAAAAAAAATGAAATAAATGAACATCTTAACGTTAACAAATGTAGTATGTTACGTTCGCCGGCCACAACAATGCTCGGCCAGCCTCGCTTACCCAGTGGGACCCCCGGACCCAAGCCATCCTCTCTTGGGGCGGCGGGGAGATGCCACAGCGATTCTCCTGGCCCTTTGGCTTCGCCTACAATCCTCCCAGGCCAGCTGCGACCTAGGCGCACGTGCCCTACATCAGCTCTTAAAGGAACCGTGGCTGGAAAAGTTCCCGTGGTTCCTCTCTGATGTCATCCAGCAAGGACTATTTAAACCTAGTCCCTGCTCTCCAGCCTTGCCTCTGCAACAGGTCTCCTGAAGCTGCGTTATTGCTCCTCATCCTGGTTCCTGTTCCCCTCCGTTCCTGCCCTGCTCCCTTCCTTCTGGATTGTCTCCTGGCTTATATCCCTTGGGCTGTTTCTGGATTCCACTGTCTGCCACCTGCCTCGGACCTTGGATTGTTACCAGATTCTGCTATCTGCTGCCTGCCTCGACCCTTGGACTGAGTACTGGATTCCACTGTTCGCTACTTGCCTCGACCCTTGGATTGTTACTGGATTCTGCTGTTTGCTGCCTGCCTCGACTCTTGGACTGTGTAGTGGATTCTGTTGCTGACCGTTGCCTGAACTGGTACTGAGATCTGCCTCCCCAACGACGAGAGCCTAGGAAGTCTCCTCTCAGGTAGGCCTTGCTCGTCTCGGCTCAGGAGTCCACTATTGCAATATAGCACAAACAAACAATCATGTGATCCTGTATACAAATAAGTATTGATAAGTTTAACATAAATCAATTGCAGACTGTGCACACCTATGGCGTGATAGCTAATACGGTTGTTCTCAACACTTGGCCATCATGGCACAATTGCTTTCAAGCAGACCTATAAACACAAAAACCATTTAAACAAGAAACATGCTTTACCTTAACAATTACAATGACAATATTGGAAAGTACAAAAAATGAGTAGCCAGTGTAGTATGCAAAAAGTGCTTGCAATAGATCAGAGAACAAATTGTAAAAGCAAAAAAAGGGGTATTGAGTTCCTCCTGGGTAAGGTGTCAATTTCCCCAACAAGTTCCTTGTTTTGCCAAAAGCGGCTTCCTCAGGGAGGAACCCCGGTATAAAGATCATCGAATGATCTTTGGTAGGCTTCTCATCTAACAGGGAGAGAAACCAAGAGTATATATATGGGCTAAAACGCCACATGAGTTATTAACTATAGATGATTTGGCTCATGTACTAAACTGGAGTAAACGTTTCAAAACAATGTCAGTAGAAAGGTCACTCTCCGTCAAGTGGCCAATTTGTGTGCAGAATGAACAGAAGCAGACTTACCTTAGCTGGTTGAAGGAATGTGACAGCCAGGCAAGGAGAAACACGCTCTCAATGAAAATCCACTGTATCTGAAAACACGGGCAGACCCCCTCTTCAGGTTGCCTTGCAGTAAGGATCATGATTAAAAATGTATTTACCGTGGCTAAGCTTTCCTCCCGCTGTGCATTCTCACCAACAGGAACCAAAAATGAGGTGCCTTTGGAATGTTGGAATGTTTTTCTGCTTATAAAGATCTATATATATATATATATATATATATATATATATATATATATATATATATATATATCAGAATGTTCGGCTGTAATGTGAATTGCCCTAGTTCAGTTCTGCATCTGTTCTTATAACTATTATGATTATTGCTATTTTATTGTAGTTATGATGATCTCTGCCTTTCTGGAGAAAGGATTCATGAAAGAATACATGGATATTGGTATTATTACATGATTGGATCTGATGTTTCCGTTATATTAAGCCCAAATTTTCAAAACCCTGCATGTGCCGAAACAGAGGAATACGCATGTGGCCAGGCCAAACATATTTTCAAAACAGCCTGACCACAAGCGTATTTCCTGGTACGCGTGGAAATGCCTGGGTTTTGAAAAGGGGTGGGCCGGGCCAGGCTCTGGGCAGGGCATGAGCCGGCTGGGACAGCGGAACTTACTCCTGCTTGGAGGAGCAAGTAAATTAATTAATTTAGAAAAATGAGGATAGCTAGGGATAGTTTAGGGGTCAAGGAAGAGAGGGGAAAAGAGAGGAAGGGTAGGTTGGGGTATAGGACAGTTCCCTCCCAGTCAACTCCTTAATTGGAGAGGACTGGGAGGGAAACAGGCAAAGGCCTGATTGCGTCACCACGCGTTCTTTAAAAAATCCCCCCCGGGCATGCGGGTATCATATTTTATAACATGTGCGCACACATGTTTTAAAATCTACCCCTTAGTATATTTATAAACTTCAATAAATCTAAAATTAATACACATTAATAAGGAATTCTTAATTTTGGTAAGTGCTTGAATTAAGTGAGTTAAACTATTTTAAAATTTCACTCATGATGCATCATGGCTGTTGCAGACTACTTAGAAATCCATTGTCAGGTGCACTGTAAGGCATTATTTATCTATAAGAGTACAACTAGTAGGGTTCAGACCTGTATGCCTACTGCTCATCCATATTTAACTTAGGCCCACCCAAAAAAATCAGTTCTGGCTTCTCCACTGGTATGAGAGTGAGAGAGCCTGCATATATGTATGAGAGAAAGCGAGGCCTGCATGTTTGTGTGAAAACCTGCATTTTTATGAGAGAAAGTGATCCTGTGTGTGTGTGTGTGTGTGTGTGTGTGTGTGTATGAGAGAGGGAGTGCCTTTGTGTGTATGAGAAAGAGAGTGAGCCTGCATGTTTGTGTGTGAAAGCCTGCATGTTTGAAAGAGTGAGCTAGCCTATATGTGTATATTTGTGTGTATATGTGTGAGGGAGAGAGAGGGAGTATGTGTGAGATCATATGTGTAAAGGAGAGAAATGGAGTGTGTGTGTGTGAAGGTGAGAGAAGGAGTGTGTGTGTGAGCATGTGTTGCAACCATCCTTTCCAGACAGCTTCACTCCGCCTACCTTTCTTTCCTTGCAATGCATACGCTTTTTCCTGTTTTCTTCAGATGGATCCTTTTTCCATTTTTTGAAAGAAGTTCTTTTGACTAAAATAGCTTCTTTCACCTCATCTTTTAACCATGCTGGCTGTTGTTTGCCTTCCTTCCACCTTTTCTAATGCAAGGAATGCATTTAGGGGTAGATTTTAAAAGGTGCATTCACGCGTCCATGTGCAAGCGGTTCCCGGCAAGCGCACATGGATCCAGATTTAATAATCCGCGCGCTCCTGTGCGGGCGGCGTGTGCAGGGGGACCGAATTTTGCATGAGTACACGCGGCAATGCAATCGGGCCTCCCCAGTTCCCCCCAGTCCACTCCAATTAAGGAGCAGACTGGGAGGGAACTTCCCTATCCCCCTACCTAACCTTCCTCCCCTTTCCCCTCTCCACCCCGACCCCTAATGCCTACCTAGCTACCCCGAACTTTTTCATTTTTTTACTTACTGCTCCTCAGCACGTGCTTCCCCAGGACCGAAGTACATTGACACTGTCCCGGCCCGGCCCCTGGCCTGCCCCTTTCACCTGAGCGCGTGCCGAGGTTTACGCACAAGGCCCTGGCCACAAGCGTAAACCCCAGGTTTTCTGTGCGCGAGCTTTTGAAAATCTGTTGGTTAGTCTAGGCTTCCAAAATGGTATTTTTAAACAATGGCCACATTTGATATAAACTCTTAACCTTTGCAGATGCACCTTTCAGTTTTTTTCTAGTTTCCTCTTTTTATCAAAGTTTCCCTTTTGAAAATTAAATGCTAGCGCAGTAGATCTACTTAAAGTTCTCCCTCCAGTCATTAAGTCAAATTTTATCTTATTATGAACACTTGCTGAGTGGGCCCACTACTATTACCTCTTGCATAAAGTCCTGCATTCCATTCATCTAAAATGTCCCCCCTCCTCATTGGTTAGTGACCTTGGTCATTTATAAATTTTAAGTTGATACAAACTGAAATCTTTCCATTCATGGCTTCCTGTATTACTGTAAGGATCTTAAATTTTATTTGAAATGATATTGGTAACTAATGAAGGGATCGCAAAGCTAAAATGATGTGATCCCTTAGACGTGTTCCTGTCAATATTCTAACAGTTTACCACAAATTGTGTTGAACCTGGTGATATGCATTAAGCTACAAAAAGTAACTACACATCAAGAGATGTAGTTAAGTTTGGTCAAAAGCATTGGCAGGCTAATATGCCTGATTATACCTTAAGGAAACACTGCCCTGCTCCCCCCCCCCCCCCCCCACACACACACACTCTCTCCTAAAAGATCCATTGGCAGCCTGATGTGACTCCCTACAAAACAACCACCCAAGAACAGTGTGCATTTAATTATCTTAATATATCAGGCATGAAAGCCTGATCTGCCACTCACATTAGAACCAGAAGGTAATACACATTATCTTGTCAATTCTAAAGTGGGTTAGTACATAGACCCCTCAATGGTTTTCAAATAGCAAGCTATCTGGTTACTAACGTTCTGAGTCACTTTTGAACTGATGACCTAAAAATCCCTTGAGTCATCTAGTCCTCCTGAAATCCAAATTTTAGCATATGACTGTATCCCAGTAGTAAGAAAGCTATCCCATTCATTCTCCTCATGTTCATTCTCCTCACAAACACAAACAGCATACAGCACCGTCAAGTGAGAATTGCATCATATTCCAGCTATTATCCTATATAGGACATAAACAATAAAATGGTGCACAAATTATGACCCACTGCAGTATGAAAATTGAAATGGCAGCATTTTGCTGTACTCTCTAGCTCAAGTTGCTTCCTTTCAACTGTAAATATACATCAGCCATACACTTTAATGAAAAAATAAATAAGTAAAATTGTGCTGTTTCCTTGGGCTTACACTGAAGTGAGATGATGTATGTCATCACCAGTACGCAAAATGACTCCCTCAGTGTCAGTTCACTTCTTTATTAGAGTCCAACAGTCTTGAAAACTGGAAAATATATTTTGTTTGATGGCATAGCTGTGGCATTACTGTCGCCTGATTACAGCCTGAGCAGAAAGCAGCTCTGCTTGTACAGAATGTTTGTATGATTTGATACCTAATGGAACTCTTTGACCAATATTGCTGCTTTGCAACTCATGCTCAACACACTCTCATAACAGATAAGATACAGAAAAAAAAAAAAACTTTTTCAGAAGGGATAATGCTTGCATCTGCTGCTGGCAGTCTACCCTGTCCTTTTCTATTGTAAGGATGATCAAATATGAAAGAATGCCCTGCATATAATTGGGAACAGAGGGGGGGAGAAGCAGGAGCCTCATAAAAATTCATTAGCCACTTTGTTTTGTCAATACTTATCTTGCTAGAATGGTAATGCTCTCAGTGCTCCCTCTTTTGTAACATATTTTCTTTCCAGCTAAAGGTACTATTGCTTGTTATGCATAGGAGGTATTGTCTGTCACTCACAAGTGTCCACTCGGCATCACAAGAACTTCAAAGGAGTAGGCAAAGGGCTTATAAACGAGCTTCTTACATCTTTACCTCTATACTGCAATACAACAGCAGGAGTGCAAAAGTGTAAGCTCCATGTGACACCTGTTATTTAAAATTACTGTAAAAGGTTCATTATGAGAGCTATTAGCAGTCTGCTTTTTTTCTTATAAACAGGAATGTAGTTAGCATTTTACCTTTCAATTCCATATTATTGTTTCTGCAAAAGCTCACAACAAAGGTGAAATGGCATTTTCTCCCAACAAAAAAAAAAATCAATTTCTTCCTTCAAATTTGATATAAGCAAGCTGTGTACGATTGGACAAAACTCAGAACTATGAAGCCTGGCGTTCGCAGCATAAAATTCAGGCTTTATTTGATGCATTTATTCAATGTTGTGTTTACATCTAATATTCAAAGCAATCATATATACTTTCACTGTCCTCTCTGGGAAGAAGCTTTGAATATACACCAAATTACATTGCCTTTTCTGGGGAATTCAAAGGGATTGGAAGAGCAAAACAGAAGGTCTAAACTATTTAATGAAAAATGTGTGTATTTCAAATGTGATGTGGGAGACTTGATGCATGCAATAGAGAAGATATTATTTTTTAAATGAGCACACAGATGGAAAAAAAAGACATTCTAATAATGCGAGGCATATCATTATGTGTTCATTGGTTTTAGTAAGCAGAAGTTTATTACTATGCCAATAAAACTGTTGAATACAGAACAAAAGCTATTTAGATCCTATGTACTCTATTCTCATTTCTCCAACTTTCAAATCATATGTCAGCCTTCAGGGATAGCCAAGAATATGTGTATAACTCTGAACATACTAAGCATAATAATCTTAAAATAGTCTGTCTCCCATGAACTGAGTTACAAGTTTACCTTAGTTTGACTATTGTGATGAGGAGTCAGTGTCCTCCTCATAGTTTTCTCCCAGTGAGCAAAAGAAAAATAGAAACAGGGCAACTCTCAATGAAGAAAGGGAGCTTTTAAGAATAGATCTAAGTCAGTATGGCCAGAATTAGAGAATACATGTCCCAGAAGGACTAGGGAAATAGAGGCTGATCACCTGACTTGGGATAGGCAGACTGGGGGCAGAGAGGTGCAGTCTCCAGGTGCTTTTAATGAAATTAAGGAGGTTAGAGGAGAGTTGGCACACATGAAATAAAGAATTGAAGCTGAGCATAGCATAGAGAAGTGCCTGCCCCGTCAGAGGAAGAGGACATGAATTATATAGAGGGCTTGACCGCCTTGCAATATCAGAAGGAAAGAATTGTTTTTGTCTATGCATCTCTGAGAAAGGGAACCCTGGGTGTAATCACCTCTGGGGGAAGTTGGTCGTCAGCATGTCTGTTCAGATTACCAAGGCTGGAGGTGTTCAATAGAGTTACTTGTTTTATAGCTACCAAGCTGAACCGCTGAATATTTATCACTGCTGGCATGTAGTGTTTTGTTTTGTAGTGCTGCTGCTTGTTTTATTTGTTTTACTTAATGTTTTGATTTTATTTTGAATGTGCATTTTGGACATTGCCTAGCACCAAGCAACAAATCAATGAATAAATTAAAATAAAGTGGGACTGTGAATGAGAGGAAATATTAAATTCATTCTTTTGTTTCTTTTTTAAACAGCATTGCTCTTGCAGGCTGGACATTTTGCTTACGTCAGGACGTAACCTTGAACCAAGACTTATGGGGAGGGGGTTTACCCTTGCCTAACATCCAAACAGAAAGCCTCAAGGCTACAAACTTACATGGCCATTCATCTAAATGCGTCAGGGCCCGAACGCATGTTAAATGGGTCTAATACACGCGTTATTTATTGCAATGCGAGTTAGCATGTAAATTTTAAATTTGTTATGCAAGTGGGAGGAGTTAATGCAAAATAGGCTCTTCTACTATATTATACGACTGATTAACACACAATAATGCAGGATTTAATAACAGAAATAACTATACCTAATTTTTTTGGTGGCACGGGGAAAAACGTTACGTGGCTGTTAGCGCGGTTCACAGCTATTATGAGGCTTTCTAGCAACCACATCTAACACGGCCTCCTGGCCCAATGAAAACACATGTTCTTCCCTGGCCTACCTTCCTAGACCCATTATGTTTGTACCCAGTGTACTTGTGAGGGCATACTGCATGCTTAAGAAGGCTCACCGCAGCCAACAAGAAGAAGACCATCAAATACCAGAACAGGCAAGGTAAGTTCCTACCCCTCCTAGGGAACTCTCTGCACTGGATCCTGAGGCACTGGCCCCACAGGGAAAGCATCAGGGCCCACAACAATGCTTGGCATGTAGTGGACCACGACAGAGGAGATATTGGAAGTGCATCATTCCTCCATGAACCGCTTTGCTGGGCATGCCAGAAGCTTATGGAGTATTATATGAGGTTATAAGAGGGAATCCGGATCTGGTCATGGAACAGTCTCACACTGTATCTGCCCTCACCAAACTATTGGCCACCCTGCATTTCCTGGCATCTGGCTCCTTCCAAACGACAGTAGGGGGTCATTGGTGAAATGTTCCAAGCCACCTTTTCCCACTGTCTGAGCCAGGTCATATCAGCTGTATCTGATCGCAATGATCGCTACACAGCATTCCCTTGCGACAAGCAGGACTTGATGGATATCAAGAGAAGCTTCTATGCCATTGCACACTTTCCCATTGTTGTGGGAGCTATTGAATGTACTCACATAGCCATCATCCCACCATGTAATAGGGAGGAGATCTTCTGGAACAGAAAGCTCTTCCACTCCCTTAACATGCAAGTGGTCTGTGACACTCACATGTGCATCCTTGATGTGGTGGCAAGGTACCCAGGAGCTGCACATGATTCCTTTTCACTTAGGCAATCGGAAATTTTTGAACAATTTGAGGATGGCCTCTACAGTGACGGTTGGCTTATAGGTAAGACACATGCTTCTTTCTCTATTTTCTCTCTGGCTCTGTGTTTCCATCAATCTGCTGGGACATGGGGGGGGGGGGTGCTGTGGGGGAGGTAACAACATTGAAACCCTGACAAATGGCTTTTACTGTTAGGTGTACATGCCAGAGCTTCAGGTCCTGCCTTTCTTTCCCCATGCTGGAGAGGCCTGGTAATGTTGTGTGGCCACACAATGCACTTGCCACTAAGCTTTGTGAGTGACCAGCCATTACACACTTTCTACAGCTTCACTTTACAAAAAGGCTACTTTCCAAGCCTCACATTTGAAGTAGTAGAAATGTGCTTGGGTACTCACATTCCTTTAGTATCCACAGTGCTGGGACTATTAGATCCTGTGTGGCCGGTTAGTCATTGTTCAGCCAGAATGTCAGCCACAGTTTGTGTGGACCCTCACACAGGTAAAATAAAAGCTTTGGCATGGCTAAGATTTGGACTAGCATATTTCTGTGTGTCAGATTACACCAATGTGTATCTTGGGAGGACATAAGGCAAGCAGGCAGTGGCTTGCACAATCATATCACGAGGTTGAAGCTTTTTTGCCAGGACATGTGTGGCAGCTGTGAGGTACAGCTTCAGGGTTTGATGAATTCTATAAACGGGTAGGCTATCTCCAAGTCATAGTGGTGTGAATGATGCAGCCATTCTGTCTTTACCACAGGAGATTCAGGATATGGTTGCTGGGCCTGGCTTCTCACCCCTGTCACTATTCCCAACACACTGACTGAGATGAGGTACAATGAGCCTTATGTTCTACTCGCTGTATCATAGAACGCACTTTTAGAGTTCTGAAAAGTAGATTTTGCTGTTTGGATATAGCGGATGTAGTGCTGCTCTGCTGTGTATTCCATAATCTCACTCTATGCCATGGTGTACCAAAACAGATACTTCAGGACCTACCCCAGGATCCCCCATGTCCACTTGCAGAAGGCCAGGACACCTCACTAGTGTCCACCTAAGTTTATTGCTCCTATTGCCTTTTTCCTTGTTTAGTTCTCCCCCTTGTTGTGGCTCCCCCGTCCCTGTGCCCTGTATTTCTCTTAGTTCAATGTAAACCGATATGATGTTCCCACGAATGTCGGTATAAAAAAAGTTGTTAAATAAATAAATAAAATAAAATAAATACACTGAGTAGCAGCCAGCTTCAGCAAAGCATCATACAATGCTACTTTGCCTGTTAGCAATGAACAACCCCTTCCCCTTCCAATTAAGAGAGCCGAGCAGAGTATTTGCATCAGCTCTCCTCTGGATAATCTTTCTTTTACTCAAGCTTCCTCTGTCTGTGTCTGTGTGTAAAGAAACCATTTAGGTCTTGTTAGGCTTCATCTTGACCATGCTGCAATTGACTGTACTAGAAAAAGTGTAATCCAAGTAAAGGGATCAACAAATACATGTAGTTGGCCTAAGGTTTTATGAGTGATTGTGAGTCTAAAAGAGCCATGTCTCTATATTGTGTGTGTGTAGGCCTGCCAACACAGTGTACATAGATTGTCTTAGCTTACAGCATTTGGCTGGCTGGCCAGATCCCTTAGAAACAGTCCTAGACCCCACATGTGGGCGACATAGTGGCATAGATCTGCTGGTATTCCAGCTGACCTTGAACATGGAGCCTACCAGCTCTAGAAATCATATGAAGCCCAGCTAGCTCAGAAACATAAAGGCACAGTCTAAAGCTACAGGTTGACAGTAAAAAATATCATTCCATGAGTAGACATTTAACTGGCTCATTCCATTGTAGACATTTGTATCCTTCTGATGATATGCACCTGAACATGTGATGCATAGTGTCACAAGTGACTGCTAAGACACTGATGCCAGCTCTGCATCAGCTGTGGCAGAGCCACTACATACATCAGAGCAGCGGTTCTCAACCGGTGTGTCGCCAACCACCAGCTGCTGTGTTGCGTGCTCCCGGTCTCTCCCGCTGCTCTTTCTTCCCTACTGCCGTTGCCGCCGGGCTATCAACACGTTCAAGCCCAGTGGGAACGGCAGCAGTGCTAAAAGAAGCTGTGGCACTTGTGGCTGGGCCTTTTCTTCTTCCTGCGCCTGCCCCCCCCCCCCCCCGTGACCCGGAACAGGAAGTGATACGCGGTGCGCGGGAAGGAGAAAGAGCCGTGCCGCGTGATAAAGTAGCAGCGGCGGCTGCAGCATCGGCCCCCGAGCAATTGAAGCAGCCGGTAATCGGGAAAGCAGAGAGCAGCTTGAGCCTCCCGCGGCCGATGGGATTCTTCTTTCTTGGCTTGTGGGGGCTGGAGGAGGAGGCTACTGCAGCTACCATTTGTGCTGGGGGAGGGGCGGGGAAGAGGAAGTGAGTGAGAGAAAGAAGCAGCCAGCCTGCGTGTGATTGAGAGCATGTGTGTGAGTGAGAGAAACTGATGTATGTGTATATGTGAGAGACAATGAAAGTGACTGCTCAAGGAGATGACTGATGTGTATGTGAGAGTGTGAGACATTAGTCAGGGAGGTGACTGATATGTGTGTGTGAGAGAGAGAAAAAGCATTGAAGTGAGAAATCTGGGTATGTGAGAAAGCATGGGCGTAAGAAGCCTGCTGTTGGGCGGGGGGGGGGGGGGGAGAGAGCATGGGAGTGGGAAGCCTCTGTGTGTGTGTGCATGCATGAGAGCGAGAGACTGGTTGGTAAGGTGATGGTGTGTGTGTGAGAGAAAGAGACTGGTGTGTGTGAATATGAGAGAAAGAATGTGATTCAGGGAATGAGAAGCCTGTGCAGTGAGGAGCGAGCATGGAAATGAGAGAGAGACTGGTGTGTGTGTGTATGTATGTGTGTGTAACAGAGAGAAAGTGATTATGGGAATGAGAAGCCTGTGCATGTGAAGAGTGAGCATGGGAGTGAGAAACCTGGGTGTGTGTGAGACACAGCATGGGAGTGAGAAGCCTGTATATCTGAAAGAACATGGGAGTGGGAAGCCTGTGTGTGTGTATGCATGAGAGAGATCAGGTGACTGGTGTGTGTTTGTGTGTGTGTGTGTGTGAGAGAAAGAAAGTGATTATGGGAATGAGAAGCCTGTGCATGTGGAGAGAACAAGCATGGGAGTGAGAGATTGGTGAGTGTGTGTGAGACAGAGAAAGTGATTATGAGAGTGAGAAGCCCGTATATGTAAGTAGAACACGGGAGTGGGAAGTCTGTGTGTGTGTATGGCATGAGAGAAACTGTTCAGGAAGGTGACTGGTGTGTGTGTCAAAGACTGTTTGGGAGATAATTGGTGTGTGAGAGACAGAAACTGGTCATGGGGGCATGACTGGTATGGTGTGTGTGTGTGTGAGAGACATGGGCATTAAGGAAGAGGACCATGAGTATAGAGCTTAGCCTCTACTGCTGCTTCTGCTGTGTACTATGGCCTGCATGGAAGAGAAGTAGGAGAGCTGCTGGAGGGGGTAAGTAAAGGTGGCTTTTTAAGTTTATTTTTCTTGATTGACTGCCATTTTAATTATTTAATATTATGTGATGTGTCTGCTTTTTTTGAAATATTTTATTGGTGTTTGGAGAATTTTTAATAGTTTTTATGAGTTTTTAATTGTTGGATGTTATTCTGTTCATAGCTGTTTAGAAACATTTATTCTGCTTATTAGTATAGTTTTACAATTATTTCTGTGTGGGGATCTATAGCTGCTTGCTAGTTCTGTTTTCCTAATAAGAGGTGTACTGGTTTTTAGGGCCTGTTTTAATATTTGTAGTGTTGCCTTTTCATAGATAGGGTTGCTCCTGTTTGAGTGCATTCCATAATACAGGTGTAACTGTGTGCGGATTAGTTTATGTGTATTACTACAGATCCTGGGAGTATGTTAGGTCGGTTCTGTGTCTGTTACCGAGATGAGATATTTTACTAGCATGTAAGAGTTTTATCAGTCTTATTTGTTGTGTTTTCTCAAGAGGACATGCATTGGTGGTAAACTGCTGTCTTTTCATAAGTAGGGCTATTGAGCCTGGAAGTAGAAGGAGTTTGAGTTGCTGTTACTGAGATGACACCAGAACCAGAATATTTTTTTTGTAGGGTGAGTTGTATGGGGAATGTCATAATTATGCTTTACATCCATTATTGTGGGTCAGGGGGGTTCCCGTGGATGCAAACTGTACTTTTACATCTAACCCCGTGACGATCATGGGTCAGTATGTCACGCATGTGAGAACCATCTGTCAGGTGTGTCCCGACAGAAAAAAGGTTGAGAACCACTGCATCAGAGTGCTCATCTAGTGAGCGTGCACTTATAAGCTTTTGTAAAGTGCATGACAAGGATAGTGTCAAAATAGTGATAACTAACTCTGTTAAAAGTATGAAATAAGTTAGTTATTAAAAGCAGTAAAAGTAAAATAGATCAAATAAAATATGATTAAAACAAATACTCAAAAAAACAAAACGAACAGCAGACAAACCATATACAGAGTCAGCTTAGTGATATAACTGGTGTTTCTTATTTGTATCTTACTCCATTATTCCTTATGCACACTGCTCCATCTTCTTAGGCTAACTGTCAGCGATCATGTCCAGATGGTGAGGCCCTTACCAGTTGGGCTGTCATGTTGGTTATGTTAGCTTCTCAGGGAGGCTAGACAAGGATGCTGTTCTGTGTGAAGGCAAGATAGGGAATCAGATGATTTCATGCCTTCACCTGTATTTGAAAGTTACGTCACAATTGTCAAGGGAAGAGTATAGTTTCTAAAGACTATAATAGCACCCACATGTCTCCTAACAAAAGTTTCCCCTCATTGAACCCATTGGAGATGGGACAGTGCTGAATGGCCCTTGGCCCATCCAGCTCATAGTTAGTCATCTTGTGCCGCTATATGTATATATCAATAAAATCTGCTGAGTTATGTGTTTATAATGATAGCTAGTTTCAGTTACACTTCTTATGCTCTCTGTGGGCACCCTTAAAGCACACAGGCTGAGGACAACTGGGGTGAGCAATGTGCAGAAAGGTCAGTGGCCAAGGAGGACTGAGGGAGTTGTGCCATATAGAGAATGTCCACAGGCCAAGAGCAGAGGGACTAGAGGGCTATTGCTGCTGCTTGGGACCAGGCAGACTTCCACAGTCTGGCTGGCACTCCTGTGGTGGCCTGGCTTGGAGATCTGTATAATGCGTGTAAGGTAAGAATGACCTTCCAGGTAGTGTACAGATCCCCAAGCTAGGCCAATACAGGGATGGCAGCCAGACTGTGGAAGTGTGCCTGGTCTCAAGCAACAGCAGCAGTCCTCTAGGCCCTCTGCTCTTGGCCTGTGGGCATTCTCTACAGGACAAAACCTCTTAACTCCTCCTCCTCAGTTGTCACACAGCAGTTGAGACCCTTTTCCTGCAGCCTGCAAGTAGATGGCATATTTTGATTAGTGTGAAACCTAAAACAGGTTGGGTACAGATAGCCTTTGAAGTGGAGTGATGACACAAGGGGACCCAAGGTAAACTCCTGTGTGGTGATGACTATAACTTCCCCTTATTACCACACAAGCTCTACATGTATACAATGTACTTTCTGGGTCAGGCACCTGCAGCTGCACATTTCAGCTCCCTAAAGATGAACCACATCTTGGACATGAGTTACTTTTCAAGTAGGCCTCTGACAAGAGTGTTGTCATGAAAGTATTCAGTGCCATGGCCAGAGAGAGGGGCCATTGAATGGTCAGAGGTGAAATATTTTCATTATGGAAGAGGCTAATGGGTTGTAATCACTCCACTATAACCACCGCATAGTTCTACAACCTGTTGGGCCCCCACAGAGTGAAGACATAGCTACTGCACCTATTGCCAAGCATTTTGACACCTATTGTACCAGACAGTGTATGGAGCTGAACACTAGCTAGGTAGTGTCCATCTCACATACAGACCCATGTACCCTATAGTTAGCTAACAGTATGCTGTCTGAAGAAGGCAAAAGGAGCCAATAGTAAAGCTCCACAGTAAGGAGCTTCTTGTTTAGCTCTTGCTGTCTTCCTTGGGAGCTTACATTGAGCATTCGGTTGTATAGCCTAGCCTATATGGTCTTGCCTGCTAGATAAGTGGCTAGTTGGAATGTACAAGGGCACTCTAGCATGCCAAATCATTTGGAGGGCAAACCTTGTACCTAGTGAATCCTTAAGACAAAAACCACACAATGAAATGACCCAACCAAAAAGTGTATTTTTCAAACCAGTGACCGCCTTATTAGCAAACAAATGTAGTCAACTATTTCAAATAAAGTCAACATCTTTGGTAATCACATTCTGCAAGGACAAAACAGCACATTCTGTGTAGACCTGTACATACATTGTTAGAGATGGCATAATTACATATACAGGCTTAGATCTTATCCTTTTGGCACAATCATGATTACAGCAAAGAACTTAGAAAACAGAAGTGGTACCACCAATAGATACAGTACAGCTCTAATGTTAGAGCTGATAGCAGCCTTATTATATAATGGAAAAAAAAAGGCCCCATACAGTCCATGAGGAAATAGTGCACTCAAAGGGGGGACAGCCTAAGAGCCAAATCATCAGAGTTCAAGTGAAGGCCCCAGACAGTCCATGTAGAAAGAGTGCATTCAAAGGGGGGCAGCATAAGGGCCAAGGCAGCAGAGTTCACCAAGAAGGCAGCAGGACCAGAACTGGAGAGCACAGCATTGAGGCCAGGGACCAGAAGAAGACACAGTAGCATGAAGGCAGGAGCCCCAGGAGAAGACACAGCAGCACGGAGGCAGCAGCAGTATGAGATGAGATGAAACACGAGCATCAGGAGCTAGAGATAAGACATGATGAGAAGAGACAGCAGCTGGACTATGACTGGAGATGGCCTCAAAGAGGCTAGAGTTCAGACAGAGTATCAAGGAGGGTAATGGAAGTAGACTGAAGGACAACAGTGGTGCACACAGTATACAATCCTCATCATCAAAAGAGCACAGGAACTCTGTAGTTAGGATGGGCCCAGCAGGCTTCTTCCATCTGTCTGGCACAGGAACTCTGTACAGAGGCCTGGCCAGGCTTGTCCAATAAGTCTTGGTTTTAGCTGTTAGAAGCCAGCTGTTTGCATTCCATTCTTCACGGCCCTTTGCCACATCGTGACTTGCCACTTGGGGGCGGCATGTTCTTGGACTGGGTCTGGGACTGGGACTGCTACGGGGCATTAAGTCTTGTGATGCTGGGGAAGGCATAGATACAGGATCTGGCATTCTTTGTAGAATCTGTGTCATCACACTGGTGAGGTTATTAATTGATGTTGTGAAACCCTGTGCCTGTGCTTCCATCTGGGCATGCAGGGTAAGGGTGTGCCCATTGATTGTCCTTCTCAGGCACACTAGCTCTGCCAGTATGTAGTGCAGGGTGACACAAAGGATACTTTCCAGCCAGTCCTGCTGCTCCTGCATGGAGACCTGTGTTGGTGATGGTGCTAGTGGCAGTGATGGTGACATTGCAGATGGCGTTGCTGGTGACGGTGGTGGTGCTTGCTAGTCATGTGCTAAAATGAGGTTTCAGGCTTCAGAAGGGGCATGAGGGGGCTGATAGGCTGCTCTGCCTCAGTGCCTCCTGCCTCGTGCTGGTGATGAGGCATGCTAGAACTGGCTGAACAGTGTCCCATTGCAGGCTGGGTTCTTCCATTAAGGCTGAAATATTCAAGCTTCCAGGAGTGGGCTGTGCTGCGGCTGCTCCTGCTCCTCCTCCTTCTCCTCACTGAACTGGGTCTCTGGGTCCATAAGCAAGAGGGCATGGAAAAGTCCAGTTGCATGGCTGCTCCCTGGGGCTTGACAGCTGGGGCCAGCAGTGTTCTGGGCGAAAGCTGTGGAATCAAAGAAGAAGACATAAGTACCAAAGCTAATAGGTATACACATGGGACATTTTGCATGATATGCGCACTAGGGATGTGCAGAGGGAAGCCATACGTTGCATTCGGGATACGTATTCGTCGGGTGGCAGATACGTTGTATACGTCCGTATGGCGCCCCGATACGGTTATACGTCTAATCCTATTCGTTACCCGGCTAAAATTAAATTTACTACAACCCCCCACCCTCCTGACCACCCCAAAACTTACCAAAACTTCCTGGTGGTCCAGCGGGGGTCCGGGAGCACTCTCACACCCTCTGTACCAGTTCAAAATGGCGCCGATAGCCCTACCATGTCACAGGGGCTACCGGTGCCATTGGTCAGCCCCTGTAACATGGCCATTGGCGCCATCTTGTGCTCCTGCCATGTGACAGGGGCTGAACAATGGCGTCGGTAGCCCCTGTGACATAGTAAGGGCAAAGCTATCGGCGCCATTTTGGTTCCTGGCACCCGACGGCACGAGTGCAGGAGATCGCTCCCGGACCCCCGCTGGACCACCAGGGACTTTTGGCCAGCTTGGGGGGGCCTCCTGACCCCCACAAGACTTGCCAAAAGTCCAGCGGGGGTCCGGGAGCGACCTCCTGCATTCGGGCCGTATTGCCAGTATTCAAAATGGCGCCGGCGCTACCTTTGCCCTCACTATGTCACCGACAGCAGCATGTGACACTATTAACTGTTAGGGATGTGAATCGTTTTTTGACGATTTAAAATATCGTCCGATATATTTTAAATCGTCAAAAATCGTTAGGGCCACGATACAATACCAATTCACCCGATTTATCGTCAAAAAATCGTAAATCGGGGGAAGGGGGAGGGCAGGAAAACCGGCACACTAAAACCCCCTAAAACCAACCCCCGACCCTTTAAATTAAATCCCCCACCCTCCCGAACCCCCCCCCCCAAATGCCTTAAATTACCTGGGGGTCCAGCGGCACACTAAAACTCCCTAAAACCCACCCCCGGCACACTAAAACCCCCTAAAACCCACCCCGACCCTTTAAATTAAATCCCCCACCCCAAATGCCTTATATTACCTGGGGGTCCGTAGCGGCAGTCCGTAGCTTAAATTACCCCCGGGTCCGTAGCTAAATTGGGGGAAGGGGGAGAGCAGGAAATCCGGCAAAATGGCCGCCGCAAAATGGCGGCGGCCATAGACCAATACGATTCGACGCAGGAGGTCGTTCCGGACCCCCGCTGGACTTTTGGCAAGTCTTGTGGGGGTCAGGAGGCCCCCCCAAGCTGGCCAAAAGTTCCTGGGGGTCCAGCGGGGGCCCTGGAGCGATCTCCTGCCGCAAATCGTTTCCGTACGGAAAATGGCGCCGGCAGGAGATCGACTGCAGGAGGTCGTTCAGCACCCTCATCATGTTGCAGCCTGCTGCATAAAAGAGATGGTTGTTTAACCCAGATTTTGGCTGGACTAAGCAAGAATAAAGTGTGGGGTATCGGAGGTGAAAGTGTTCTTTGTGAGAAGGCTGAATTGTAAGTGCATCAGCAGTTTCTGGATAAAAACTAGCAAGGACACAAAATTAACAATTCTGCCCAAGAATTATCTGAGTAAATGTCCACTACCCTATATCATCAAGTATTGCCTTGAACATGGGAAAAACTCCTCAGCATTAAGGAGTGCAGTTTGAATTGATAAGAAACTTGAGTTCAGACTGTTGTCCTTCTCTAGTGTTATTAACGGTGATTCACATACTTTCTGATCCCCTAGTTAATTCTTAGTTATTTGGTTACTATTATTGATAGGAACATATTTCTTGTGTTATCAAGCAATATTGTAAACCTGGACAGGAGCACATTAGGGATGGGCACTCAGGAGAAATTAAATAGGAAATTAGATGAAATTTCTTATTTTGTTTTGGGTCATTTTCAAAATGGAACAAGTTAAATTCCTACAAAATTTCATAAGAATCTAGTTTCATTTAGAAACCCAATTAAATAAAAGAAAGTCTCTGGTCAGGCCTAGGCCCAGGTCCAAAGCCAAGGCTTCATATAGGGAATCGGCTGAAACCCAAAGTAGGGGTTCTGGCCTACATCCAAGATTGAGGCTGGAACTCCTGACTGCGCCTATGCCTGAAAACGATGCCAGAGGGTCAACCTATGCCTGAGCACTACGCAGGGGTCTCAGCCTAGGTGCTGGTCCAAGGCCGGGGCCTTGGCTGAGACCCGAGCATTAGCCCAGGCTAGGGAAATTTCCTGAGCCTGCCTCCCACTTACTGAATCCAATGCTGTGTTCTGGACCAGCCCTACTCTTGGGCCACAGCACGGACCCAGGCCCAACATCAGGGCCCCACCCAGAGGCTGGGTTCCAATATCTGGGCCTTAGCCTAGACCAGGGCCCAGGCCCAGGTCTGAAGCCAGGCTCCAGCCCAGAACCAGACACAATGTAATGGCTTGATCCAAAGGCTCGGTCTTGATGTCTTGGCCTTGGCTCAGACCCATGCCCAGAGCCCAGGCCTCAGAGGTCCTCTTCGTAGGTATTCTAGCTTCGGTCTTTGTACTTCAAATGGCAGTATCCACTCGAGGACTTGCCGGAGTTAATTACCTCCAGCACATCCTCCCTAACAGAGGGAGTTAATTAACACTGGTGCATCCCTGAGCATCCCTGCCATTTGAAGTAAGAAGATTAAAGAAGACCGACAAAGAGGACCTCCAAGGCCTGGGCTATAGGTCTGGGCCCAACCCTGGACTGTGGCCCAGGCATCAGGACTCAGTCTCTGGGCTGGGCTAATGGCCTGGCATTGAGATCCAACCTCTGGGCCAGGCCATAGCATCATACCTGAGCCCAGGGCCTGGCCTAGGCCGAGGCCCAGGTGTTGGGACCAAGTCTCTGAACCGGGTTATGGCATCAGGCATTAACCCAGGCCCTGGCCTAGACCGAGACCCAGGCCTGATGCTGGGGCCAAAGCCCCAGTGTCAGGACCTAATCTTTAGTCCGTGGCATTGGGCCTTGGTCCAGGACCTGACATAAGCCAAGGTCCTGGTGTTGGGATCCAGCCTTTGGGCCAGGCTGCGGCATTGGGACCCAGCCTCCAGGCCAGGCCATGGTGTTGGGCTTGGGTCCTGGTCCTGATCTAACCTGAGGCCCAAGTGTAGGGACCTGGACTCTGTGTTGGTCCCCGTGTCAGGCCTGGGTCTGGGCTGAGACCCAGGCACCAGGTCCAGGCCTCCAAGCCTGGACTTTGTATAGGGTCTAGGCCAAAGTCAACGCCTCGGTGGGAGGGATGGATGGGTGGCACGAGAGGCCTCAAGATCTTCCTTTCTTTTTTCTATTCCTTTTTTGCTTTTTTTTTTTTATTTTAATTTCATTTTTTAAAAAACTTAACTGAAATAAACATTACACGAAGCGAAATTTATGGGGGAAAAAAAACAAAAACAAAGAAACATTTTTACTTCTTCCCACCTCTACAGCACATATGCCCCTTCCACTTTGCAGCTATTGCTGCTGTGCTGTTCTGACCCTCCCACACTTCAAGCATAGAACAAGACTCCTAGCTCCTATAATCTGCCATCAAGCTTCCTGCCTGTGGATGTATGCAGATACAATATAGGGAGACAGCTAATGAGAGAGAGGAGAGCCTGTTTGAAGGGTATGGACTTCAGGGAATTTCAGAAAGACACATAACGAGGAACCTGAAAAATCAAGAAAAAAACTGTGAGTGTGATCAGTAACATTGTTAGTTTTATTGTGTTTATTTTTTTCTTAAAGACAGGAACTGTAAATATTAGGTAGAGGAAAGAGAGCCTGAAGTTCTGTAGGAATGTAGTTGGAACTCTCTAGAGGAAAGGTCCCTGCACCTAGAAAGGGAAACCCATACTGGGAAGCTCAACCAATAACAAGTTCACAACTGGCAGAATCCTCAGTGCTGCAGCACAAATACAATGAGACCAAGAAACCTTAAATACGCAGACTCTACACACAACACAACTGTTGTTAAAATGTGTATTCAGAATAGTGTGTTGGACCCTTTCTTCATTACACACTGACACTAAACCCACAGCCTTAGGGGCAGGAAAGGGAAAAGAACAACAGGTATCTGGAGTGGAATTACTAGCCAAGAAAGACCAGCTAGTAATTCAAAATAACCAATAGATGACAGCAGAGCCAAGACCACAGAAGGCCCAGTGGTCAGCTACAATTGCAGCAGAAGAAGAGAGGAACTGGATGTCTGCCATATCCCCCTCATAGTCTTCATCCAGAAACTGAGCCAAACTTTATGCCCAGAGGACAGATACCTTTGTGGTGATCACCAAAAGTGAAGGCCCCATCCCCTACCGCACAAATGTGGGCTGGCCAAGGGATTGGGGGTAAGGGTGCCAACTGGCTCCAGATTTTCAGGACAGGTTGATCCAGTCTTGCTTTTTCCCCATTATATGCAGGGATTTCTAGTCTTGCTTTTCTAAGGACCTGCAATAGGGAAGTTAGAACTTCAACTCTCTGCATTCAATGGGGTAAAAACAGGACTGGATCTACTTATCCTGAAAATATGGAGCCAGTTGACAACCCTAATTGTTGGTACCATGAACACTGAGTTGGAAGGACTTGGAAGGAAGTCTCTTGGGAAGGGTACCTGCCAAAGGGGGGCAATGCTTATGACTACCTATGGCTGCCACGGTAAAAAGGAGGTGCTAGGGGAAATTGTGTACCCCTAGTGCTTCCTCAGCAGCAGGTCGGCTGTCAGCCGGTTAGCAAAAGGATGCTGAATTTTACGAGCATCCCTTTTCCTAATCTGTGTATAGGCACAGGTTAGGAAAACGGACATTAGTTAATTCAGTTTCCTTTTTCCTAACCTGACTGCAGCACTTTTTTAATTTATTTACTTATTTTAATGCTGTCATCCTTTTTGATCCTTTGACTTAATGTCGCCATGACATTCAGTCAGAGGTAATACAGAAAAGCAGTATTTTCTGCTCCAGGCAAGTGTTAATTTCTGAGAGTAAAAATGTGTGTGTCGGGCTCATATATTTTTTTTGGAATTGGTGGAGAAGAGCTAATAGCCTCATCAACATACATTTGCATGTGATAAGCACTATTAGCTTCACAGGGGGGGTGGACATGCATTTTGGATACACTAACCCTTATAGAATAATGGGTATGGATGCACATCTAAAACGCACATCTAATCACAGGTTAAATAGTGCATGCACCTGAGCGCACTCTATTGCATCAGCCTGAAAGTCAAGAAAATCACCCCTCTCCCAGGGACAACTAGGAATGTGCATTTATTTAAAACAAAAGTGCAAAATGTGATGAATAAGGCTAATTTGTTTCAATTGGGAGGACCCTGAATAGAATTGGGGGTCCGCAAACAAAACAAACTTTATTCGTTCATTTTGTTTTAAACAAATGCATCAGACCTAGGTCTAGACCCAAAGCCGGAACCTCGCTTACAGATTAGGCTGAGGCCCAAGCAGGGGCTGTGGCATATGCCCTAGGCAAGACCCTGGCTTTGGGCTTAGGCCGAGATGCCAGCGTTGTGCTCCGGCATAGGCCGAGGCCCAAAGCAAAGACTGCAACCTAGGCTCAAGTGCAACCCTGGGGTCTCCGAGGAGGCCAGAAGCCAGGGCCTTGGTCGAGACCCCAGAAAATTAAAACACAAATAAAATTAAACCTTACCGGATCTTTCAGGTATCCTTTAGAGGCCGAGTCCCGACACCGGCACATTCATCCCAGTGGACGGCACCATTTTCATTACGGCACTTGTACGGCAATTGCCGTACATCAAAATGGCACCGTCCACTTCCAGGCCTGGGCCCGATCCTGGGCTGAGTCTCAGGCATCAGGACCTGGCCTCCTGGCCGAGACCCTGGCATCAGGCCTGAGTCTGAGCCTAGGCCCGGGTCGGGTCGCAGTGTCAGGCCTGGGTCTGGGTCTGAGCCCCAGCCTAGGCCAAGGTCCCAGCATCAGGACCTGGCCTCTGGCTCGGGTCACAGCATTGGGCCTTGGCCCAGGCCTGGGCCCCGGCCTAAGTCAAAGCCCAGCATCAGGCCTGGGTCCGGGCTGAGGTCCCAGCATCGGGACCTGGCCTCTGGGTTGGGTCACAGCATTGGGCCTTGGCCCAGGCCTGGGCCCCGGCCTAAGTCAAAGCCCAGCATCAGGCCTGGGTCCGGGCTGAGGTCCCAGCATCGGGACCTGGCCTCTGGGTTGGGTCACAGCATTGGGCCTTGGCCCAGGCCTGGGCCCCGGCCTAAGTCAAAGCCCAGCATCAGGCCTGGGTCCGGGCTGAGGTCCCAGCATCGGGACCTGGCCTCTGGCTCGGGTCACAGCATTGGGCCTTGGCCCAGGCCTGGGCCCCGGCCTAAGTCAAAGCCCAGCATCAGGCCTGGGTCCGGGCTGAGGTCCCAGCATCGGGACCTGGCCTCTGGGTTGGGTCACAGCATTGGGCCTTGGCCCAGGCCTGGGCCCCGGCCTAAGTCAAAGCCCAGCATCAGGCCTGGGTCCGGGCTGAGGTCCCAGCATCGGGACCTGGCCTCTGGCTCGGGTTGCAGTATCAGACCTGGGTCCAGGCTCCAGCATAGGCTGAGGCCTAGGACTAGGTTGAAGCCTCGGCCTATACCAGTCCAAGGCTTTGGCCTAGTCCGAGCCAGCAGATCCCCACTGGATCGGGTAAGTGGGGGGCGAGGGGGGGATGCTGGTCCCAGCATTTTTCTGGGAGGAAGAGCTCATTTTCATTTTTTGGCCATTTTGGGGGGAGGAGTTTAATTGCTCGATTCATTTTTTTCACACGAATGAAATGAATCGAGCAATCCATGAACCAAAATTCATGGGAAAAAACCTCCCGAAAATGAACCAAAAAACAAAAACTATTTTTTTATCTTGCACATCCCTAGGGACAACCCAAAGGTCAATCACTTCAGCACTAGGCCCTTTAAAATCATTAGCTCTGCAATACTAAATAGTTCATCCTTCCCAATTTCTCTACCAAAGTCCCAAATTTTACCAAAATCCTTGGGTACCAATCCTCGGGTACCAATATTGCACTAGTTGTACATGTTATTTGTTTACTACGTCATTACTGGTGTATATTTACTATAGACAAAATGCAATCAAATGAAAAAGACTATAGAAACTTGGATAATTAGCAGATGTTTACAAAAAATGGAATCTTACATGATTACAAATGCTAGAACCTGAACCTTGTACCTTATTGCTCTCATTTTGTTTGACAAGTGAGAAAAAAGGGGTGATAAAAGGAATTTATTTATTTATTTATTTATTTAAGAGTTTTTTATATACCGGGGCACGTTAAAAACATCACCCCGGTTCACAATGTAACGTAACGTAGCAACAGGCTTTACAATAATTTAGAGTAGATAAGCATAGATAAACAGTATTTAGCTTTACTATAAATTAGAATAGATAAACAATATGACAGCTGTTCAACTTGGGATAGGTGGTTTATCAGGTGATTACTTGATAAACTCTTAAGGAGAGTAGAGGGGAAAAGGTAATAGGGGAAAGGGGGGGTAAGAGGAGGTAATTCTTGTGCGGGTAGAAGGAAAGTAGGTTCTTTAACTATTCACAATATGTTCTTTAACTATTCACAAGGTGATGGGTAAGAGGGCGGATATGGAGGGGTAGGAGGAGGTGGGGGCTGATGAGGTGGGAGTAGGAGGAGGGGGCATGGTTGCTAGGTTCAGAGGGAAGTGTCAGTCTGTGTCAGAAATTAGCGCCGACCTTTGGGCGGCGCTAATTTCTTAGAGTAAAATGTGCGGCTTGGCTGCACATTTTACTTACTGGATCGCTCGGGAATACCTAATAGGGCCATCAACATGCATTTGCATGTTGAGGGCGCTATTAGGTGCCGCGGGTGGGCCGCGTGTTTTCCTCCCCTTACAGAATAAGGGGTAAGGGAAAACACGCGTCCAGAGCAGGGTGACAGTGCGCTCTGACGGAGCACACTTTACTGGATCGACCTGTATGTTATTTAAAAATTGGAAAACTTTTAATATATCAATGCAAACTTAATTAAAATTAATATAACATACACATATAAAAAGTGTGAAGCGGTTCCCAAAAAACTGTATTAAAAAGAATATTAAAAAAATAAGTGCTGACATAGCTATTTTCATGTTTTGGCAGCTGATGCCTGCTTCAAGGGAACTTTATAAAGTGAATTTAAGCTAAACCATCTCTTCTCAAAAACAAGAATATTCTTTGCTGTAAAAACTAGAAAATCTGAAAGAGTGTAAAATCCAGCGAAGCTGTTTCAATGCACATCCATATATTTCCTGCAGCAAGTGACTCAATACATTCACATCATTCTACTGGTTTATTCTTTTAAAAGAAATACATACAAAAAATAAATAAATATATAAGGGGAACCTTTGGTCCCCCACTAGCTAGCCCTAGATCCCTGCCTGGTAGGTAACAACTAGGAGGGACAGACCATTTCTTGCAGCACCTTCCTCTGAGGATGCCTGCAATTTTTCAGTCCTTGTCTAGAAGTGGGGGTCGGAGTCATAGTGAGTGTGGTCAGTTTGGGTTTTGTTGAGAACGGAACTGGTTTTTTCTCTTGCACTGTTTTTGGTTAAGAGACTGTCCAATTCCAATGTACCCCTTGCCTGGTAGGGGCTATCCCTAGGAGGTCAAACTACAGAAAGAGTCCAGAGGAGAAGAGTTTCAAGATCAAACTGGAGACCTCAATCGGATCTCCACCCTAGGGAATGCAGGACACAAGCTGGGAACATCTGGGACTCAGTTGGACTGAAGGTACAAGACTTTTTTGGGGGGATTTAGGGGACTCCCCTCAATAGGTTTCCCTTCCTGGCTGGGACCCTTGCCCCACAGACAAGATAAGGGGCTGAGCTGCTCCCAGGGAGTACGACTAAAGACATCTGCACAGATTTTATTTATTTTATTTGAAAGCTTTTATATACCGGTATTAGTGTGAAACATCATATCGATTTACATTAAACTGAAAGATAGAAAATTACATGGAACAGGGAGGGGGTAACGGGGACTACAGAGAAAACTGAATAAATGATTATAGGATAGGCAGAGAGAAGAGGAAACAAATAATGCATAATAAATAACATGATTATATCATAACATTAAGATGATTTGAAAAAAGAGTGAAGAAGAGAGAGTTCCTTATGTATGGCCCAGACTGAACACAGATGTGAAGTAAGACAAGTAACCCATCGACTGGACATTTATTTAATTTCTTCAAAACAAAGTTTTTTTTAACACCCACATTGTGTCCTGCCTGTTTCTAACATCACCAAAGGGGATAGTAACACACCTCAGGGAGGATTCCCATTCACCGCCTGGGCCTAAAAGGTTAAGCCTTTCCCCTATAGAAAGAATCCACTTGACTTGTTAAAACTGGGGAAGTAGCAAAAGGTGATAGCTAAAGAGAAATTCTTTTGTGTGCCCTTGGACTACCATAAAATCTGAAAAGGGGTTATATATATATATATATATATATATATATTATACAAATAAAGTGAATACTCATGCATTAAGATGTTCAAGTGATACCAAGTGATACTGTACTAATTAATAAACAGTTATTTCCACATATTTATAGAAAACAATAAAACATTTCCATAACACACTGGTGAACTATTAAAATTTACACATCTAATGCAGCTAAAGAACCCAACTAAATGCAAAGAGCATGTTCAAAACCAATATTAAGCATAGGTCCTTCAATGGTAGTAGAGCTCAATGATTTCTGTGCTGGGGAACAATCAGTCCCTTTAGAAGTCTGAAGAAATATCACAAAACCAGGGTCAATTCATTCCTTGACAAAAGCCCCTGTTTCGCCTGGTAATGGCTTCATCAGGAGGAAGAGCTTATAGCAAGAAGGAGACCTCGGGTCTAAAAATAATACAAAATGATTATGTATATATATGTATGAAAGATTTGTCCACTCAATAATATAGTTTACATTACCTGCTGTTGTAGAAAGACATACAATGTTTAGAAAGCAATGGATGTGTCACAAAATGAAAACTTATGTTAATGGATACAACCATAAAAATTTTGGAAACCTAAAAATGGAAATTAAAAAGAATTTTTGTAAAGCTTGTACGGGGATCAAACACTTAAATCATGTTATAAAACTAATATTGTATATAATCATCATAATGATTGAAATCAGAGCGCCACCTACCAAGGCTTATCTCAGCCTCTTGCTTAAACATTCAGAAATCACATTGAGGCTGAAAATTAGGGGATACAGGAAGTATTTTTATCCCTGCAGTGCAGATGTTGCGATCCCCCCTGCTGCAGCGCTGCAGGAGGTCTCTTACCTTCCTCCAGAGGCCGCTCTGAAGCCAGGGCCTCGCCTGCGCATCATCCAGGACTTTCTCCAGGGCCTGAGAGGCCTAGCTGCTCCTGAGGCATGCCTGTGGCTTGCAGCCTCAGTGTTTGGACTTCCTGTTGGGCGACGCCCTTCCCTAGGGGCTGGCCCGCAGCTCTCTACCCTAGTTATAGGACCAGCGGTGGGCGGTCCTGGCAAGCTCCTCCCAGGGAGTTGCCTTCTACCTCCAGTATTTAAGGACTTTCTGTTCACTGTGTCTTGGCCTTCGGATCGGGCTCTACAGTAGTCTGTAACCCTGCCGATCCAGGTCCTCCGTGGCTCCGACTCCTGCTTGTCTTCAGCCTGCCTTGACTCCGGTCCGTGACTCCGACTCCTGCTTGTCTTCAGCCTGCCTTGACTCCGGTCCGTGACTCCGACTCCTGTTTGTCTTCAGCCTGCCTTGACTCCGGTCCGTGACTCCGACTCCTGTTTGTCTTCAGCCTGCCTTGACTCCGGTCCGTGACTCCGACTCCTGCTTGTCTTCAGCCTGCCTTGACTCCGGTCCGTGACTCCCACTCCTGCTTGTCTTCGGCCTGCGGATCAGGTCCTACAGTCGTCTGTATACTTGCTGATCCAGGTCTTCCGTGATCACTTATGCTTTGATGGATCCCTGTCCAGTGTCTCTGCCTAGATGTTTGCTCCTGTGCCTGCCAGCCGTAAGGGCTTCGGATGTGAGTATCCCAGCATCGGAGTTCCTGTTCGCCTGGGTCTTCCCCGCGCCCTCCTTCTCAGCGTGGTCCGCGACCAGCCTTCCTAGGCTGTGTAGGGCGCATCTGGGACAGGGTGGTCCGCGACTCAGTCCCACGGGCGGGCTGAGTAGGGCGCCCTGATGGACAGTGCCATGTTCCCGTCCAGCCTTGTCTTCAGTGTCTGCTTCAGCCCTTGTCCGGATGTCTACCTGTCTCTGCCTTGACCTGGTTCCTGAGCCTTCTGTCCTGTTGGGCCCTGGAGTGGCCAACAGGAGGGATTCGTCCCACGGGCTCTTGAGCGTCTGCCAGCCGAGGGGGCTTCGGATGTGAGTATCCCAGCATCGGAGTTCCTGCTCGCCTGGGCCTTTCCTGTGTCTCGCTTCAGCCCTTGTCCTGATGTCTCCGTCTTGCTTCAGCCTGCTTCTGCCCCGTCTGATGTCTTCTGTTTAAGGACTCTGTCTGCCCTCGCCTCTGTCCGGCCTGCTGCCCATTGCCGTTCCCTGCGGCAGGTCCGAAAGGGCCGGGAACAGTCTGAGGACCGTTCATTAGTCAACTTCCCCGTGTTGGCTACCATGGGCATGCAGGTCCGGCTGAGGGTCGGACTCCCTGCTTCTGTTCCTGCCTGCCTGGCTCACCATGCCTGCTCAGCTCACCTCCCACGGTGTGGCCTTGGGCTCCTCCTGGGGTCCTGCCGTGGCCCAAGGGCTCACCACCCGCCCGAGACGACCGCGCCCGCGCGCGCTCGTAACAGCAGATGATGAAAGTGAATGCACACTAATTCATAGAAAACCTCAGTTACTAATGACATCATCTGATTCAAAATCAACATGGAACAGCTGATTTTCTTACAGAAAGGCTTCCCATTCTATCATCAAGTTTAAGCCATGTGAAGCAATAGTGTTCCAAGAATATGCTGCAGTTGTAGTGAGATATTTCCTCCCCTCCATTATGTGAGACGCTGTGAGGTCAATATTCAAAAGCTATTTAGATGGGTAACTGAAGAGTCATAAAGTCCTAAATTTAGCCAGATATACTTGCTTTAAGATAGGTAGGTGTATTCAGTAGAGATGTGAATCGTGTCCTCGATCGTCTTAACGATCGATTTCGGCTGGGAGGGGGAGGGAATCGTATTGTTGCCGTTTGGGTGTTTAAAGTATCGTGAAAATCATGAGCCGGCACACTAAAACCCCCTAAAACCCACCCCCGACCCTTTAAATTAAATCCCCCACCCTCCCGAACCCCCCCCCCCAAATGCCTTAAATTACCTGGGGGTCCAGCGGCGGTCCGCAACGGCAGCGGTCCGGAACAGCCTCCTGCAATTGAATCGTGTTGTCTTCAGCCGGCGCCATTTTGCAAAATGGCGGCGCAAAATGGCGGCGGCCATAGACCAACACGATTCGACTGCAGGAGGTCGTTCCGGACCCCCACTGGACTTTTGGCAAGTCTTGTGGGGGTCAGGAGGCCCCCCCAAGCTGGCCAAAAGTCCCTGGGGGTCCAGCGGGGGTCCGGAAAATGATCTCCTGCCGCGAATCATTTTCCGTACGGAAAATGGCGCCGGCAGTCGAATCGTGTTGGTCTATGGCCGCCGCCATTTTGCGCCGCCATTTTGCAAAATGGCGCCGGCTGAAGACAACACGATTCAATTGCAGGAGGCCGTTCCGGACCGCTGCCGTTCCGGACCGCCGCTGGACCCCCAGGTAATTTAAGGCATTTGGGGGGGGTTCGGGAGGGTGGGGGATTTAATTTAAAGGGTCGGGGGTGGGTTTTAGGGGGTTTTAGTGTGCCGGTTTTCCTGCCCTCCCCCTTCCCCCGATTTACGATTTTTTGACGATAAATCGGGGGAATTGGTATTGTATCGTGGCCCTAACGATTTTTGATGATTTAAAATATATCGGACGATATTTTAAATCGTCAAAAAACGATTCACATCCCTAGTATTCAGTGGCATTTCCGCACTGCTCAGGATCCTGGTTAAGTTAGCCAGATAGGTGTATCTGTCTAACTTAACTAGCTGCTCCACAGCTGAATATTGGCCCCTGTATGACAAATAATTTCAGTTGCACTAGAGAGTGATTGAATTCCTGCCAGTGCTTTACCAACGGAGAATCCACTTTGTTGGTTTGGATACAGTTCTTATGCTGTATAAGCCATGTTTTGATGGTTAATTTTGTGTGGCCAATATATCATTTTTAGCAGGGATACTGGATTGTATAAATCATCTTGAGAGATATTGCGGTCAAAATGGCCAGTCAATGCATGTCTTATCAGCAAATCAGGATGTTGAAAAACTCTCAAGTGAAGAGCGTTTTCACAAACCATACATTTAGTGCAGATAAACTGGCTGCTGTCATCCTGCGTATCCTGATCATTCAAGTGAGGTAATGTGGGCACCAATTTATCACAGAGGTTATGGCCATGCATGTGAGCAAAGGGTCTCTGTTGGCATATATCCCTCTTTTAAATGCCCGTTTTATAACGCTTGATGGGTAACATCTTGCTACACATTTATTGTACGTGTCCAGACTGTAGTTTGTATTCTTCCTTTGACTCGCATAGGTCTCTAAACCTTGAGAATTGTCCCACCGGTACATTAGATTAGAGGTTGCAAGGGTGGTAACTGTCAAAGTGAAAGAGGGTATTTCTGACTGTTGGCTTGAAGAAAATGGTGGTGACCAGCCTTCCTTCTTGCTTGTGCTCCATCAGATCCAAAAAATGATATTTTATCATGATGATAATGAATTGTGAACTGTACAGTTGGGTTCCTTGTGTTGATCCAAGTAGTAAACAGATTAATATTTTCTTTAGTTCCTGCCCATATGAAAAAAATGTCATCCATGAACTGCACCCATGAAGAAATAAATGACCAATGAGTAGATGGATATATGTGTGTCTCTTCGAATTGGGATACATAAAGGCATGTGACAGAGGGGGCCATTGTGGCCCCCATTGCTGTGCCCTTTATTTGTTTATAGAAGTGACTGTTAAAAATGAAAAAGTTTTCTTTCAATGCAGTAGCTGTTATTTGGATTATGAATTCACTAAATTCTCCAATCACTTGAGCTGCATCGCATGGAATATTGGTATACAGGGATATAATGTCCACTGTCACCAAAGAACACATTTTTTTGTAAAGTGAAAAGTTTGTATAATTTGGTTGAAATGTGAAGAATCTCTTATATAAGATTGAATTTTAGGGACCAGTAGATGAGGAAATGAGTCAACATACTTACTCCTAGATTCATCATTCTGTCATATTTATAGCAGAATGATGAGTCTTGAAAAAAGGGGCGGGGCAATAGTGGGCAGCTGGCCGCATCTCCCCTTTAGCACCACGGGAAAAGGTATAGTTATTTCCCGCGGTGCTTCCGGCGATAATGTGAAAAAAATCTTCGCAGGCTATGCTTCTGGGCTGTAACCCTACCCAAATCCCACCCAAAGTCCTCTCCTTCCCCTAATTTGCATGTCATCACTGTGATGCAGCCATTATCACAGAATAAAGAATGGTCCTGTTAGAGAGTGGCTCCAGTACCAACCCAATGTCTGAGACTATTAGATGTTCTAGAGGAGACATGAGAGATTTATGAACCTTTGGTACTAAATAAAAAACTAGGGTGTTGGGAAAAGGTTATAAAAAATTAATATTATTTTGGAGAGATGCATTTCATATAATTCCTCACCCTTTTTTATTTGTTCTTGAACTACTTGAGTAGGGTCTGGGCTTAAAGGAAGGCAGAAACTACTATCGCATTGCTTCTTCATTATAGGAGGTGGTGTCCAAAATGACTGTAACACCGCCTTTATCAGATGTATCACCATATTTTAATGGTGGGATCTGAGCCAAGAGCCCGGCAAGCCTGCCTCTCCCCATGTTAAATTTCGGGTAGGAGCCCCTTGGTGTTTTTCCAGTTCTGCAATGTCATGTAACACCAGTTGTTCAAATTTCAGTATCAGAGGGTCTGGAGGACCTGTGGGTATCTACCTAGATTTGCATGGAAGTACTTTATTCACTTGCTGAGGTGTCCTAGAAAAAAAAATTGTAATTTTGAGCTGCTGTATGAATTTGAAAAATTCGACCCAAATCTGAAAAGAATCATAATAGGAAGTAGAAATAAATCAAAGCCCTTTGTCCAAGAGACTTAATTCATTCACTGATATGACTTTGGATGACAAGTTGAATACAGACTGCATAGTCATCATTGAGAATGGGTTACTCCTCTATCCCTGGCATACTGCTGTGTTCTCGATTGTGAATTGCCTGGATTGTGTCCTGGTAGTTGTTCTCTACAATGGACCACATTGGATAAAAAATCTTGAGGGTGCGAAGAATACTCAGAAGATTCAGTAGGATAATGTTTTTGGCGTGCTTTTCTTATTTTGAAACTGAGGAATATCCTTCTCCAATGAAAAAAAATATTTATACTACAGACATAAATCAAATACATTACTTGTACAGGAGGTACAAAGACAGACTTCCTAAACATTTCAACACATACATAATTGCATATAAAAACTGTACAATATATCAATCCAAAGAAGCAAAATGAATAGATCTGATCCCTACTTAGCATTAATAAATCTTCAAAAAAGGAGGTGATAGAAATGACAGTGACTACAAACACTTCAGCACTGCATCTACAATATCTAATTCAAGGTTTAAAATAAGATTATACTAAATACAAACTAAAATGAAACAAAAAACTCATACAAAAGTACTTAAATTGATCTCATAACAAATTACAAGATAGAGACTATGCAAAAACTTTTAAGCCAAGGGCAAATAACATAATATTTGTGAGAAGTCGCATGTTTTTATAGCTACCCTAGTATTGCATGGTGTTGCTTCAAATTTCTGAGAGCCCGCATGTGGTGAGTAAGTTGGTAGCTGTAAATAGAACAGCTGTGGCTGTAGCTTTATTTATAAACCAAAAAGCCTGCCAGCAGGAGAAACTCCATTTTGCGTATCATTGGAAATGCACAAAATGGAGGCTATAGCCATCTACATGAACATTAACTATGTGAAAATTACATTTCCAGTATAAAAAGCCTGCAGGTCACAAGCATCCCCATGCTCCACTGCCCGCAAAAGCCAAAAAGTGCTGGGAGTTCTAGATCTCCCTCCTCCAAAAAAAAAACAAAAAACCATAAACAAATGTATAAAACATTTTTTAAAACATACTGTATATAGCTAATGCAATTTGAATTTAAAAAATTTAAAACAAATTCCATTTAACATACACAACACTACCAGAGTCTAAAAAAGTGAAGTAAACCAAGGCAGCTATATGGTTTTGTGGCTCAACACATTTAACACCTTCTCAGTTCCTTTTTGTTCTAATACTTAGAGGGTTGTCTTTGCATTGCCTAAATAAGTAGTATGATTTATGTCTGCTGTATAAAGATTTCTTGTAGATATAGATATATATTTATATATATATATATTTTTTATACCATTTCTATTAAAAGAATAAGCCAGTGGAATAATATGTACTTATTGAGTCTCTTGCTTCAAGGAATGATATAGATGCGCATTGAGGAAAGTACATTGGATTTCACACTCTTCCAGATTTTACAGTTTTTACAGCAAAGAATATCCTTGTCTTTGAAAAGACATGCTTCAACTTTAATTCACTTTATAGCATTCCCCTGAAGCAGGTATTGAATGTCAAACATGAAATAGCCCTATCAGCACTTATTTTTAATATATATTTTGTGAACCAGGTCATACTTTTTATATGTATAGTTAGTTTTAATTAAGTTTGCACTGATATATTAATGTTTTCCAAATATATACTTTCATATCATTTTATGTGAATTGTTTATTGCATAGGTAGTATCACAGGGCACAAGTATCCATACCCCATGATACTTTTATTTCACAGGTCACAAACTGCCCAGACAGATAGCTATGAGAGAGCGAGAGAGAGAGAGAGAGAGACTATGTATAAGGTCCTCATAGTAGTCAACTATTTTTATCTCTATAGGAGGGCCAGCTAATAGCTCAAGGTGAGGTTTTGGTGGTAGTTTAGGATTTAGAGGCCAGCTTTACATGCAGAGTGAGATGTAGAAACAGCACAGTACACCTTGGTGAAGATTTGATGTCATTTGGATTGTGAAGTCTCCCAAAATGATATTTCTACAATGTTCTCTCGCCCTAGCTTCATGGACTCTATAACAGAGTACTATCAAGCTAGGGTGAGAGAACATAGTAGATATCTCAATTTTGTAAGACTTTCTTCACTCCAAATGACATCAAATCTTCACCGAGGTGTACTGTGCTGTTCGTACATCTCACTCTGTATGTAAAACTGGCCCCTAAACCCTAAACTATCACCAATACCTCACCTCGAGCTATTAGCTGGCCTTCCTAAAGATATATAAATAGTTGTATACTGTGAAGGCCTCCCTAGAGGCTCTCTCTCTCTACTCTCTACTACCCACTCTGCCTTCCTCTCTTCCCTTTCTCCCCAAGCCCAGAAATGGCCAAAATGCAATTTGCAATCTTTAACACAAATTGCATAACACCCATTTCAGGCATATCACACAGCTTAACACCAGGAAAAAAGGTGTAGTTATTTCCAGCATTAAAACCATGCAATAGCATGTGTTATGCTATCACACGGTGAAATATTGGCCCTCATTTTAATTGATCCCACCTAAACCCCTCCCCAATCCTGCCCCTTCAAAAAATTTGCATTTGTGCCATGCAATAACATGATTATCGCATGTGTTATGGCATTAACACATGCATTATGGCATTAATGCGTGCATTAACATCATAATGCATTTTGATAATGACCCTATTTATTTTTTGTCTTCTATATTTTTCCTTCATATCCTTTCTTTTCTTCCATTTGTGTGGTGGTTAAGCCTCTTAATTTTTTTTTGCACTGACTTAAAAGTGACAAGATTAATGGGGGTCAAAAGTAATGGAGATTCAATATTTTATGCACACAGAAAAAAAAGGCAAATGGAGAATTCCAGAGAGATATATTGAATCTGTGTCCGAGACAAAGAACTATCGTATATATGAATTTAACATTAAATACAAGAAGACCCAGTCGCTTTATTTGCAAAGTGCAAAGGCTTCCAGAGATTTCCTGGAAACGTAGCGAATACACAGAAGTAGCAACTTGTCATGGAAATGGAAGGGAGCCCCCCCCCCCATATTGTCCCATGTTAGTGTAGGATCAGTTGTCTCAACAGACCCTGTCCCTATGAGTGATGTTAACGTAGCTAAGAATGTTTAGAGAATGTTGGACACTCGCACTCCTCAGTGGGAGGTGTCATGTGTTTAATAACATTTCTGTGCCCGCATGTGTGCAGGGGGAGTCAGGAGAAACCAGTCTGCAGCTTGCAGCCGCAGAGTGCCACTGGTGGCGGGGGGGTCTTTCCCTTCACTGGGAAAGGACCAGGATCTGGGCCCTCTGTTAACAGAGGGATGCCTGGAGTATTCCTGACCAAAGAAGTTTGCTGAGGCCCAAGGTCAGGGTTCCCATGCCTTCAGGGAAGAAAGAATTATTGGGATTCCAAAGAGTAAATCCTAATTGTTTGGGGTTTTTTTCAACTCTAAATTTAAAAAGTAGTCTTAAGGAAGAGAAGTGTAAGTCCTTAATTCTCATCTGTCTAAACAGAGTGCTTCAGAAGTTTGGAGAAAAAATGGAATTGTCCTTGCCAGAGAGAACTGTTCAGCTGACAAAATTCTTGAAGAGCTCCTGACTGAAAAAACATGATTCAGCCACAGGCTCAGCTGAGCTTGAGAAGAGGGAGAAGTTCCAGAGAGACCGAAAGAACTGTATCCTGAACAGGTACCAGGGGAGATCCCAAAGAGGAAGGTTCTTTCTGAAGGTATGCAACATTTAGTTTACTTTTCTTGCTATTGAACTTACTTTTACAAACTGATTTGGTGCATTGGGCATCAATGTGCTGCTTGGATTTTGTTTGCCTGTCTGCAGAGGCCGGTAAAGATTTTTATTCTTGAACAGCTTTGATGTCAGAGCAGTATTTGAACTGGTTTGCAGAAGAGCCCCAGAGAAGAGAGAAAAACCCTATGAGAAGGGAAAAAGTAACTCCCCTCCCCCTGTGCAGCAAGGACCCAGTAGGCATGGGTATTGCTCTGGCCCATGACCCTCCCAGTGAGCCCCTGTGCTTGTGTTCAGATCAGGACAACTATTAGTCAATACATCTCTTGGTTAGGGTAGGGCAATTCTCAAACGCCATTAACCCATGTAAATAGCTATTTACCCAGGTAAGATGGCTAGCCGAAAATGTCCCTTCCTTTCCACAAGTAAAAATATGCACGGGGATCAACAACATTAATACTTTTAGCCACAGAAAAAGTTGCTTGAGGATTAGGTCAGGGGGAGGCAACAACATGCATAGGTTTTGTATTTTCAAAACTGTATGTATTGTTTTCAATGGAAAAAGTACCCGCAGAAAATTGGTGCAAAACCCATGGGTGAAATCACCCACTCCCCCCAGACTATGCAAAACGTGACGCTCTCGTGTAGACGGCATTTTGCCAGACAATAGCTGCATCGGGGAATTCATAGCTTTTGAGACATGGGGGACAATTCATATAACAAGCATTCTCGGTGGCTGTACGCTTACCAAACCAGCGTGCAACAAAAGTCAAGTTAATCAAGTAGATTAAGTTACAAGACAATTGTGAAACATTTTGATTTATTGATTCCTGTGAGGTTTTGCCCGCTTTTAAAGCAGCTCTTAAAGAAGTGCTTGTCAGCTTTAGTACTGGAAAGAATCAGCTAAGGAAGCAGGAACTGAGCAATCTGAAAACTGAAATCAAAGCACATAGTGAGCCAACACATCCACAGGAAAGATAACACTTTACAGGCAGATTTTAAAAAGCGCTATGTGACAAAGCTGGAAGGTATGCGAGTATCTCGGACCAGCGCGTGCCGCGTGAATATTAAGAGGCGTCCGAGTATGCGCGTAATTGAGAAGACTTGAAACTACTAAAATGTCTATTATGTTACAAATAAATAACACACTTAAGGGTCAATTTTAAAATGTCCACAATGTGCGTACATGAATGCGCCGATTTTATAACATGCACGTGTTGGCGTACACATTTTATAAAATACAGTTCTGCGCGCAGGATTTTAATGTCCACGCGCATGTGCGGGCGGGTGGCCTCAGTGCATGGGGGGGGAAAATTTTAGAAAAATACGCATGGCAACATGATCTGCCAATTCCCAGTTCCCTCCCAGTTCGCTCCAATTAAGGAACGGACTGGGAGGGAACTTTCCTATAGCCCTTCCTACTCTGCCTCCCTTTTCCTCTCTCCTCCCCAACCCCTAAAACCCCTTCCCCTACCTTTTTTTCCTTTATTTAATAACTTATTTCATCTAAATAGATGAAGTAAGTTCCATGTGCCCGTCAGCTGCTTGTGTGAGCTTCTCAAGAACAACGTCTAATGGCGCTGTCCCAGCCTGCCCCCGCCCCTCCCCACCACGCCCCCCAACCTGCTCCTTTTAGATGGCCCAGCACGTCTGCATGTATTGGGGCTTACGCACGTGGCCGGGCCCTTTGGAAAATGCGCGCAGCGTGCACAGGGTCCGGCCGTGCGGATAACCCCCGAATTCTACGCTTGCAGGGCTTTTAAAATTCAGGCATTAGAGGGCACATTTCAAAGCAAATTACTTGGGGGGAAAAGTATTTTAAGTGTGTTAATCAACTATCTGAAAATTGCCTCCCCTCAATGAACCTAAAACTTGTGCAGTGTTCTACAAGGCACGTACTTCTAATGGCACTGAGAGGAGACATTCCCGGGGCACGTTTAGGTCGAGGGAAGAAGCGTATGAACATAGCTTACATCTTCAGATCTTTGTGCATGGTTTTCCAGCAAAAGTCTTCCTGCAGAAAAAGCAGCTGCAAGTAGCCATCCAACAGTGTGTGCATACGTTCACGTTGAGAACTGGTGCAAAGCTCACAGGTAAAAAGAACGGGCGGTCTTTGGCCCAATGCGGACAGTTTGAAAATTTCCCCCTAACTATGTACCCCATAACTTTTCTAGATACCCTAAGAAAATAGACTGTAAGTATTTGGATTTCACTTGGAAAAAGAAACCTCCACATGAAGCCCTTCAGAAACCTACAAGAAAAGTGGATCAACATTCCAAAATTTTTTGTGCCAAGGTAGGTTGTGGCTACAAAATTGGAGGGAAGAGAATAATACTCTATGGTTGGAGGTGGGAAGAGGACTGGTCTTTTCGCTTCCCCTGTGTAACATTCTAGATTTGGTTCTTGTAAAAATTGTTTTGAAAAACTATGTGTTTGATTGCAACCTGTAGAACATTTGGAAAATTAGACAAGTCATGGAAAATTAAATGGAATGAGATTTTTCCCAATGCAATGAATCCAGTTTGGCCACTACAGCCAGGGACCAAACTCTGCCAAGGACAATGTGTTGCGCTTCCCGGCTGTGTATGCTCCTCGGCCGGGCCTGATCACCTCTCTCGATCATCCATGAGCTCAGGTCTCGCCTCCTCTACCAGTCCCGGTCGTCCCAGTCGCTTCCCTCAGCCCGCTCCGACTCCGGCGTCATTGCAGGCCTCACAGCGGAGCTCCCGCCGGGGTTCCACGTCCAGCGTTTCCTCGGCCCCGTCCCTAGGCACACACACAGCCGACCTCCTTCCATTTAAAGGGCCAAGTGCGGGAAACCGAGCCGGGTCGCTCAGTGATGACATCATTCATGTTTAATATTTAAGCAAAGGCCATGTCTCCCAGGCAATCGGGTCGATCACGTTGTGATAGCAAGTTTGTCTTCTACATTCCAGCGTCTTGTTCCAGTCTCCTGTTCCAGCGTCTTGTTCCAATCTCCTGTTCCACCATCTTGTTCCAGTCTCCTGTTCCAGCGTCTTGTTCCAGCATCCTCCTGTTCTTTCATCTCCCCAGGTAGTACCATTCGGATTGTCTTCTTAGTACTGACCTCTGCCTGTTACTTGACTACGTTTGACCGCCGCCTGGATTTGACCTTTGCCTGTTTCTTTGACCATGTCTGTATGCTGCCTGGAACTGACCTCTACCTGTTCACTGACCACATCTGCTCGCTGCCTGGAACTGACTTCTTCCTGACCACTGACCACATCTGATCGCCGCCTGCTTGACTATCCATGGACTGACCACTGGTATTGACCCCTGCTTTGGCTGACTACGCTATCCTTGACTCTGGCCTTGATCTTCTCTCTACATTCAGAGACTCTGTTTTGGCCTTCTCAGGCTCCTGGACTTCCTATCTTGAACATCGACTGCACTCCCTTGTTCGTGGTGGGCACACCCCTGAACTTCATCTCTTGGAAATCCTGCAAGGCCCACCTAAGACCAGATGGCCCGGGTAACCAAGGGCTCAACCTGAGGGAACCCCGGGTTGCTATTGGTGAAGCTTCAGCTAACCTCTGTCTCCTCCTATGCTCCGCCTCCTGGTGGCAGGCACTCTCTGGGTCCAACCAGGAAGCCTACCAATCCTGCACCAGGCCAAGGGTCCACCTCCCGGCGCAACACAATGCACCAGGGCTCCTTCCAGATATAGCCCTGGAATCACTAGTATTGAATCTGGCCACTAGGTATCACCCTTGAGCAATGAAGAGGACTTCACTCACTGGGTGGCTGAGAATGCTGCCTTCTACTACTACTATTACTTCTATTTATTATTTCTAAAGAGATACTGGACAGACGTGGCACTGTAGAGATATTAATAAGAGGCAATCTGTGCTCCATGGAGTTTACAATCTAGTCAAGACATATAAACCTGACAAACATGAGTCCATGGGAAGTGTATTTATTGTAGAGAAGTGCTTAGGATTTAAAAACAACTTCAAAAATGCCTCTGTACCATTTCCAACCCCAGCTGATCCAGGTATAGGGTTGCCAACTTTTCCAGGAGCAGGACCGGACACTTCGGAGGGGGGGGGAGGCCGCAGCCACAGCCACCTCCTGCCCATTTTTCCCTTTCAAATCGAGCATTGATTTTTCATTAGGCAGATTCTGCCTGCCTGTCTTTGGGGCTCAGATTTGACTCTCCTCTTCCTCTGTGATTCCCAGAAGGACAGCACGAAGCAGCAACAAGTGCGGCACAGCTGTGGGAGAGACAGAGGAGGAGAAGAGTCAAACCGAGCCCCAAAAACAGGCAGGTGATTGGTGCGCTGTTACGCTGCCACTACTGATTGGCCCCTGGCCTTGCCTGACCGGGTTTTACAGTCACCAGACACTGTACCACAGGCTGGAAAACCAGGCTGCCCGGTCCAAAACTGGGCAATTGGTCACCGTATCCAGGTAGCAGAAGACCCAAGCTGGGGATCAAACTGGGGACTTTCTACATGAAAGGGCACAGCACTGCTCCAAGCCACCAGGCCAGCCATAACAACTTGTTTAATTGTATAATTAATTAAATATGTTGTAAAAAACAAGTGGTAGCAGTCTACTCCCAGATGAGTTAGTTATGTTCAGTAAATGGAAATTTACAAAAAATAATTCTTGTGTATTCAATAAAAATAAAAATATACAAAAAGAGGGATTACAAACATTAATATTTTGTAAAGTAAGACATCTTGCCCATATTTTAAATCAAAATTTAATGCAGATTCATAAAATATAAGTAGATTTATTTTAGTTTACGGCAAACATGATTTCTTCCTTTCCCCGACAGGCATTTGAGAGGAACAATGACACTGGTAAATCTTACTGATTGGCTCATCCAAGTTGTTAACAAACTCACGTCCTATGTACTAAGGGCATTATTCATATGTGCTTTATTATTATTGCACAGAAACATAGAATATATGGCATTGAGCTGCTAAAAATACAAATTATGCAAATGGCCCCATTAGGTATTGATAGTAGATCCAGCTTCACAGTTTAATGAAGACTTCTTAACGAATGCCATGCCTCTGCCAGAACAGTAGTGTCCTCTCCAACTCTGTGAAATGGCAACCTGGATTTTGGGCTCGTGTCATCCTCAGAAGACTTTGAGGTCTTTGAGCTACCTTTCCCCAGGCAAAAGCTTGAGCCATTGGGCCCCCCAGAGCCACCTCCATTTCCCCAGAAGAAATTTGGCCCATTACAGCCCCCACCACGGGCCATTGAATCCCTCATTTTCCCAGAATTCACATGGGCCCCCAAATCCACCCTCCCCCAGCTCCCAGAAGTCACATGGGCCATTGTGGTCACCCACTCCCTTGGAAGTCACACAGGAATGTGGTCACCCCTGAAAGTTGCATGGTCCGTCAGGTTCTTCAGAAGTCATGCAGGAGTTTGCAACCCGTGACAACCCCCCCCCCCCCCTCCCTGCCCACAATGGGGAAAGGACCAATGACTTGCACAAGTTCTGGATGCATGGGGGAATGGTGGTGGGGTCCCAAGGGCCCATGCATCTTTCAAGGGAAAAGTGAGAGGGTAATGGGTAGGCATTTCTGGGGTTTGGGGGCTAGTAGGGGATTAATAATAGTGGGGGAGGTTGCCTTGAGCTATCCATCCCTTTCACTTTGGGCCAGTTAACCCAGGGAAACCTCATAATCAGAATGCAACCTGGGTTACCATGGTCGTACTATCTTTAACACACCCATGTAAATACTGAGACGTTTTGTATATTATTAGTTTGGCAAATCAGGCTTTAAAGCACAATTTGACAAT